>NC_045677.1:55108-1255108 GCF_003331165.1 Xiphophorus hellerii
GTATGCTTAAAGTTATTGTTAATGGCGGTTTGGTTCAGTAATTCATTTTAATTACTTTGAGTGCAAAATGTTCATGCATGCAAGTTAAAACTGTGAAGAACACTGTGAGAAATGCTGCCTGGCAGTCTGCTATGTTGAGCCCTTTAAGGGACGGAGCTTAGTGCACCGGTAACAGGTGAGCAGCATGCAGACGAAGAAGGGCCACAGCCACCAAACTTGCAGGGTACGTGGGTCCCCTCAGACGATCTCTCGAGGCCAAGTATGGGCCCCATACCTCAAATACTTTTTGAGTTATCGAGCTTGTCCGAACGCGTTTTCTGGTTTTCATCCTATATCCTAACCCTAACCCTAACCCTAACCCTTACCCTAACCCTACCCTAACCCTTACCCTAACCCTACCCTACCCTAACCCTAACCCTTACCCTAACCCTAACCCTGACACTCCAACAACTCCAATTTTACTACACCCAGGAACACTCTCCAGGCACTCGGGACACTCCAAAACACACTCTGGTAAGGTTCCCCAAAGTACATATTTTCACAACACTTTGTGCAATTTTCAGGATTTTCACCAACACTGGCCGCGCTCAGGGCTTCGCCCTGAGCACGGACAACGCACACTGGCCGCACTCAGGGCTTCGCCCTGAGCACGGACAACGCACGGACAATGCACCCTGGCCGCACTCAGGGCTACGCCCTGAGCACGGACGAGGCACCTGCCGCACTCAGGGCTTCGCCCTGAGCACGGAAGACACTCCAACAACTCCAATTTTACTTCACCAGGAACACTCTCCACGCACTCGGGACACTCCAAAAACACTCTGGTAAGGTTCCCACAAGTACCTATTTTCACAACACTTAGTGCGATTTTCACCATTTTCACACATCCACCAACCCTGGCATATCACACATCCCCGCACTCAGGGCTACGCCCTGAGCACGGAAAACCGACTCCCAGCTCGATCCGACGCTCCTAGCGAAACTTGAAAAATCAATGGGAGTCTATGGCAGCTATAGGAAGGGGAGGGGCCAGGGCCACCAAACTCGGTGGAGACCTGGAGGGGGTCGAGACATGTATACACACCGAGTTTGGTCAGGATGGCACGTGTACTTTTTGACTTACAGAGCTTGCTCACTTTTTTTTTTATATGGGTGTCAATGGCAGCTATGTCAACGGAATGAGCTACAGCCACCAAACTTACAGGGAACCTGGGTCCCCTCCATGGGTCTCTCGAGGCCAAGTATGGGCCCCATACCTCTTTTAGTTTTTGACTTATTGAGCTTGCTCATCCGACTTTTCTGGTTTTCATCCTATATCCTACCCTAACCCTTACCCTAACCCTACCCTCTTTTACTTTTTCACTTACAGAGAGTGTACCATCGACTTTTCTGGTTTTCATCCTATATCCTTACCCTATTCTTCACTTACCCTAACCAAACACAAGATTCTTCACTTAACCTAACCTCACAGGAGTAAGAACGTCTCACAAAAACCTCTCCAGGAACACTCTCCAGGCACTCGGGACACTCCAAAACACACTCTGGTAAGGTTCCCACAAGTACCCCAAAATACGACACTTAGAGCAATTTTTACCCTTTTTGCAAACTCCACCAACCGTGGCAAAATGACATGTCTGCGGACTCGGGGGGACCGGCTGAGCACGGAAAACCCACTCCCAGCTCGATCCGACGCTCCCAGCAAAACTTGAAAAATCAATGGGAGTCTATGGCAGCTATAGGAAGGGGAGGGGCCAGGGCCACCAAACTCGGTGGAGACCTGGAGGGGGTCGAGACATGTATACACACCGAGTTTGGTCAGCTTGCCGCTTATACTTTGGAAGTTATCGAGCTTGTCCGAACTCGTCCGATGAATGGGAGTCAATGGCAGCTATGTCTTAGGAAGGGGCCACAGCCACCAAACTTGCAGGGTACGTGGGTCCCCTCAGACGATCTCTCGAGGCCAAGTATGGGCCCCATACCTCAAATACTTTTTGAGTTATCGAGCTTGTCCGAACGCGTTTTCTGGTTTTCATCCTATATCCTACCCTTACCCTACCCTAACCCTTACCCTAACCCTAACCCTAACCCCTAACCCTAACCCTAACCCTAACCCTAACCCTACCCTAACCCTAACCCTTACCCTAACCCCTAACCCTAACCCTAACCCTAACCCTAACCCTTACCCTAGGGGCCACAGCCACCAAACTTGCAGGGTACGTGGGTCCCCTCAGACGATCTCTCGAGGCCAAGTATGGGCCCCATACCTCAAATACTTTTTGAGTTATCGAGCTTGTCCGAACGCGTTTTCTGGTTTTCATCCTATATCCTAACCCTAACCCTAACCCTAACCCTTACCCTAACCCTACCCTAACCCTTACCCTAACCCTACCCTACCCTAACCCTAACCCTTACCCTAACCCTAACCCTGACACTCCAACAACTCCAATTTTACTACACCCAGGAACACTCTCCAGGCACTCGGGACACTCCAAAACACACTCTGGTAAGGTTCCCCAAAGTACATATTTTCACAACACTTTGTGCAATTTTCAGGATTTTCACCAACACTGGCCGCGCTCAGGGCTTCGCCCTGAGCACGGACAACGCACACTGGCCGCACTCAGGGCTTCGCCCTGAGCACGGACAACGCACGGACAATGCACCCTGGCCGCACTCAGGGCTACGCCCTGAGCACGGACGAGGCACCTGCCGCACTCAGGGCTTCGCCCTGAGCACGGAAGACACTCCAACAACTCCAATTTTACTTCACCCAGGAACACTCTCCACGCACTCGGGACACTCCAAAACACACTCTGGTAAGGTTCCCACAAGTACCTATTTTCACAACACTTAGTGCGATTTTCACCATTTTCACACATCCACCAACCCTGGCATATCACACATCCCCGCACTCAGGGCTACGCCCTGAGCACGGAAAACCGACTCCCAGCTCGATCCGACGCTCCTAGCGAAACTTGAAAAATCAATGGGAGTCTATGGCAGCTATAGGAAGGGGAGGGGCCAGGGCCACCAAACTCGGTGGAGACCTGGAGGGGGTCGAGACATGTATACACACCGAGTTTGGTCAGGATGGCACGTGTACTTTTTGACTTACAGAGCTTGCTCACTTTTTTTTTATATGGGTGTCAATGGCAGCTATGTCAACGGAATGAGCTACAGCCACCAAACTTACAGGGAACCTGGGTCCCCTCCATGGGTCTCTCGAGGCCAAGTATGGGCCCCATACCTCTTTTAGTTTTTGACTTATTGAGCTTGCTCATCCGACTTTTCTGGTTTTCATCCTATATCCTACCCTAACCCTTACCCTAACCCTACCCTCTTTTACTTTTTCACTTACAGAGAGTGTACCATCGACTTTTCTGGTTTTCATCCTATATCCTTACCCTATTCTTCACTTACCCTAACCAAACACAAGATTCTTCACTTAACCTAACCTCACAGGAGTAAGAACGTCTCACAAAAACCTCTCCCAGGAACACTCTCCAGGCACTCGGGACACTCCAAAACACACTCTGGTAAGGTTCCCACAAGTACCCCAAAATACGACACTTAGAGCAATTTTTACCCTTTTTGCAAACTCCACCAACCGTGGCAAATGACATGTCTGCGGACTCGGGGGGACCGGCTGAGCACGGAAAACCCACTCCCAGCTCGATCCGACGCTCCCAGCAAAACTTGAAAAATCAATGGGAGTCTATGGCAGCTATAGGAAGGGGAGGGGCCAGGGCCACCAAACTCGGTGGAGACCTGGAGGGGGTCGAGACATGTATACACACCGAGTTTGGTCAGCTTGCCGCTTATACTTTGGAAGTTATCGAGCTTGTCCGAACTCGTCCGATGAATGGGAGTCAATGGCAGCTATGTCTTAGGAAGGGGCCACAGCCACCAAACTTGCAGGGTACGTGGGTCCCCTCAGACGATCTCTCGAGGCCAAGTATGGGCCCCATACCTCAAATACTTTTTGAGTTATCGAGCTTGTCCGAACGCGTTTTCTGGTTTTCATCCTATATCCTAACCCTAACCCTAACCCTAACCCTTACCCTAACCCTACCCTAACCCTTACCCTAACCCTACCCTACCCTAACCCTAACCCTTACCCTAACCCTAACCCTGACACTCCAACAACTCCAATTTTACTACACCCAGGAACACTCTCCAGGCACTCGGGACACTCCAAAACACACTCTGGTAAGGTTCCCCAAAGTACATATTTTCACAACACTTTGTGCAATTTTCAGGATTTTCACCAACACTGGCCGCGCTCAGGGCTTCGCCCTGAGCACGGACAACGCACACTGGCCGCACTCAGGGCTTCGCCCTGAGCACGGACAACGCACGGACAATGCACCCTGGCCGCACTCAGGGCTACGCCCTGAGCACGGACGAGGCACCTGCCGCACTCAGGGCTTCGCCCTGAGCACGGAAGACACTCCAACAACTCCAATTTTACTTCACCCAGGAACACTCTCCACGCACTCGGGACACTCCAAAACACACTCTGGTAAGGTTCCCACAAGTACCTATTTTCACAACACTTAGTGCGATTTTCACCATTTTCACACATCCACCAACCCTGGCATATCACACATCCCCGCACTCAGGGCTACGCCCTGAGCACGGAAAACCGACTCCCAGCTCGATCCGACGCTCCTAGCGAAACTTGAAAAATCAATGGGAGTCTATGGCAGCTATAGGAAGGGGAGGGGCCAGGGCCACCAAACTCGGTGGAGACCTGGAGGGGGTCGAGACATGTATACACACCGAGTTTGGTCAGGATGGCACGTGTACTTTTTGACTTACAGAGCTTGCTCACTTTTTTTTTTATGGGTGTCAATGGCAGCTATGTCAACGGAATGAGCTACAGCCACCAAACTTACAGGGAACCTGGGTCCCCTCCATGGGTCTCTCGAGGCCAAGTATGGGCCCCATACCTCTTTTAGTTTTTGACTTATTGAGCTTGCTCATCCGACTTTTCTGGTTTTCATCCTATATCCTACCCTAACCCTTACCCTAACCCTACCCTCTTTTACTTTTTCACTTACAGAGAGTGTACCATCGACTTTTCTGGTTTTCATCCTATATCCTTACCCATATTCTTCACTTACCCTAACCAAACACAAGATTCTTCACTTAACCTAACCTCACAGAGTAAGAACGTCTCACAAAAACCTCTCCCAGGAACACTCTCCAGGCACTCGGGACACTCCAAAAACACACTCTGGTAAGGTTCCCACAAGTACCCCAAAAATACGACACTTAGAGCAATTTTTACCCTTTTTGCAAAACTCCACCAACCGTGGCAAATGACATGTCTGCGGACTCGGGGGGACCGGCTGAGCACGGAAAACCCCACTCCCAGCTCGATCCGACGCTCCCAGCAAAACTTGAAAAATCAATGGGAGTCTATGGCAGCTATAGGAAGGGGAGGGGCCAGGGCCACCAAACTCGGTGGAGACCTGGAGGGGGTCGAGACATGTATACACACCGAGTTTGGTCAGCTTGCCGCTTATACTTTGGAAGTTATCGAGCTTGTCCGAACTCGTCCGATGAATGGGAGTCAATGGCAGCTATGTCTTAGGAAGGGGCCACAGCCACCAAACTTGCAGGGTACGTGGGTCCCCTCAGACGATCTCTCGAGGCCAAGTATGGGCCCCATACCTCAAATACTTTTTGAGTTATCGAGCTTGTCCGAACGCGTTTTCTGGTTTTCATCCTATATCCTAACCCTAACCCTAACCCTAACCCTTACCCTAACCCTACTCCTAACCCTTACCCTAACCCTACCCTACCCTAACCCTAACCCTTACCCTAACCCTAACCCTGACACTCCAACAACTCCAATTTTACTACACCCAGGAACACTCTCCAGGGCACTCGGGACACTCCAAAACACACTCTGGTAAGGTTCCCCAAAGTACATATTTTCACAACACTTTGTGCAATTTTCAGGATTTTCACCAACACTGGCCGCGCTCAGGGCTTCGCCCTGAGCACGGACAACGCACACTGGCCGCACTCAGGGCTTCGCCCTGAGCACGGACAACGCACGGACAATGCACCCTGGCCGCACTCAGGGCTACGCCCTGAGCACGGACGAGGCACCTGCCGCACTCAGGGCTTCGCCCTGAGCACGGAAGACACTCCAACAACTCCAATTTTACTTCACCCAGGAACACTCTCCACGCACTCGGGACACTCCAAAACACACTCTGGTAAGGTTCCCACAAGTACCTATTTTCACAACACTTAGTGCGATTTTCACCATTTTCACACATCCACCAACCCTGGCATATCACACATCCCCGCACTCAGGGCTACGCCCTGAGCACGGAAAACCGACTCCCAGCTCGATCCGACGCTCCTAGCGAAACTTGAAAAATCAATGGGAGTCTATGGCAGCTATAGGAAGGGGAGGGGCCAGGGCCACCAAACTCGGTGGAGACCTGGAGGGGGTCGAGACATGTATACACACCGAGTTTGGTCAGGATGGCACGTGTACTTTTTGACTTACAGAGCTTGCTCACTTTTTTTTTTATATGGGTGTCAATGGCAGCTATGTCAACGGAATGAGCTACAGCCACCAAACTTACAGGGAACCTGGGTCCCCTCCATGGGTCTCTCGAGGCCAAGTATGGGCCCCATACCTCTTTTAGTTTTTGACTTATTGAGCTTGCTCATCCGACCTTTTCTGGTTTTCATCCTATATCCTACCCTAACCCTTACCCTAACCCCTTACCCTCTTTTACTTTTTCACTTACAGAGAGTGTACCATCGACTTTTCTGGTTTTCATCCTATATCCTTACCCTATTCTTCACTTACCCTAACCAAACACAAGATTCTTCACTTAACCTAACCTCACAGGAGTAAGAACGTCTCACAAAAACCTCTCCCAGGAACACTCTCCAGGCACTCGGGACACTCAAAACACACTCTGGTAAGGTTCCCACAAGTACCCCAAAATACGACACTTAGAGCAATTTTTACCTTTTTGCAAACTCCACCAACCGTGGCAAATGACATGTCTGCGGACTCGGGGGGACCGGCTGAGCACGGAAAACCCACTCCCAGCTCGATCCGACGCTCCCAGCAAAACTTGAAAAATCAATGGGAGTCTATGGCAGCTATAGGAAGGGGAGGGGCCAGGGCCACCAAACTCGGTGGAGACCTGGAGGGGGTCGAGACATGTATACACACCGAGTTTGGTCAGCTTGCCGCTTATACTTTGGAAGTTATCGAGCTTGTCCGAACTCGTCCGATGAATGGGAGTCAATGGCAGCTATGTCTTAGGAAGGGGCCACAGCCACCAAACTTGCAGGGTACGTGGGTCCCCTCAGACGATCTCTCGAGGCCAAGTATGGGCCCCATACCTCAAATACTTGTTGAGTTATCGAGCTTGTCCGAACGCGTTTTCTGGTTTTCATCCTAACCTTAACCCTAACCCTAACCCTAACCCTAACCCCTTACCCTAACCCGACTCCTAACCCTTACCCTAACCCTACCTACCCTAACCCTAACCCTTACCCTAACCCTAACCCTGACACCCAAAACTCCAATTTTTACTACACCCAGGAACACTCTCCAGGCACTCGGGACACTCCAAAACACACTCTGGTAAGGTTCCCCAAAGTACATATTTCACAACACTTTGTGCAATTTTCAGGATTTTTCACCAACACTGGCCGCGCTCAGGGCTTCGCCCTGAGCACGGACAACGCACACTGGCCGCACTCAGGGCTTCGCCCTGAGCTACGGACAACGCACGGACAATGCACCCTGGCCGCACTCAGGGCTACGCCCTGAGCACGGACGAGGCACCTGCCGCACTCAGGGCTTCGCCCTGAGCACGGAAGACCACTCCAACAACTCCCAATTTTAACTTCACCCAGGAACACTCTCCACGCACTCGGGACACTCCAAAACACACTCTGGTAAGGTTCCCACAAGTACCTATTTTCACAACCACTTAGTGCGATTTCACCATTTTCACACATCCACCAACCCTGGCATATCACACATCCCCGCACTCAGGGCTACGCCCTGAGCACGGGAAAACCGACTCCCAGCTCGATCCGACGCTCCTAGCGAAACTTGAAAAATCAATGGGAGTCCTATGGCAGCTTATAGGAAGGGGAGGGGGCCAGGGCCACCAAACTCGGTGGAGACCTGGAGGGGGTCGAGACATGTATACACACCGAAGTTTGGTCAGGATGGCACGTTGTACTTTTTGACTTACAGAGCTTGCTCACTTTTTTTTTTATATGGGTGTCAATGGCAGCTATGTCAACGGAATGAGCTACAGCCACCAAACTTACAGGGAACCTGGGTCCCCTCCATGGGTCTCTCGAGGCCAAGTATGGGCCCCATACCTCTTTTAGTTTTTTGACTTATTGAGCTTGGCTCATCCGACTTTTCTGGTTTTCATCCTATATCCTACCCTAACCCTTACCCTAACCCTACCCTCTTTTACTTTTTTTCACTTACAGAGAGTGTACCATCGACTTTTCTGGTTTTCATCCTATATCCTTACCCTATTCTTCACTTACCCTAACCAAACACAAGATTCTTCACTTAACCTAACCTCACAGGAGTAAGAACGTCTCACAAAAACCTCTCCCAGGAACACTCTCCAGGCACTCGGGACACTCCAAAACACACTCTGGTAAGGTTCCCCACAAGTACCCCAAAATACGGACACTTAGAGCAATTTTACCCTTTTTGCCAAAACTCCACCAACCGTGGCAAAATGACATGTCTGCGGACTCGGGGGGGACCGGCTGGAGCACGGAAAACCCACTCCCAGCTCGATCCGACGCTCCCAGCAAAACTTGAAAATCAATGGGAGTCTATGGCAGCTATAGGAAGGGAGGGGCCAGGGCCACCAAACTCGGTGGAGACCTGGAGGGGGTCGAGACATGTATTACACACCGAGTTTGGTCAGCTTGCCGCTTATACTTTGGAAGTTATCGAGCTTGTCCGAACTCGTCCGATGAAGGGAGTCAATGGCAGCTATGTCTTAGGAAGGGGCCACAGACCACCAAACTTGCAGGGTACGTGGGTCCCCTCAGACGATCTCTCGAGGCCAAGTATGGGCCCCATACCTCAAATACTTTTGAGTTATCGAGCTTGTCCGAACGCGTTTTTCTGGTTTTTCATCCTTCATATCCTAACCCTAACCCTAACCCTACCCTTACCCTACCCTTACCCTAACCCTAACCCTTACCCTAACCCTACCCTTACCCTTCTAACCCTACCCTAACCCTTACCCTACCCTAACCCTTACCCTAACCCTAACCCTTACCCTTACCCTACCCCTACCCTACCCTAACCCTAACCCTTACCCTAACGCGTTTTCTGGTTTCATCCTATATCCTAACCCTAACCCTAACCCTTACCCTAACCCTAACCCTAACCCTTACCCTAACCCTAACCCTAACCCTAACCCTACCCAAGTATGGGCCCCCCCTACCTCAAATACTTTTGACTTATTGAGCTTGATCACACTCATTTTCTGGTTTTCATCCTATATCCTAACCCTAACCCTAACCCTTACCCTAACCCTAACCCTTACCCTAACCCCTTACCCAAGATTCTTCACTTACCCTAACCAAAACACAAGATTCTTCACTTAACCTAACCTCACAGGAGTAGAACGTCTCACAAAAACCTCTCCCAGGAACATCTCCAGGCACTCGGGACACTCCAAAACACACTCTGGTAAGGTTCCCCCAAGTACATATTTTCACAACACTTTGTGCAATTTTCAGGATTTTCACCAACACTGGCCGCACTCAGGGGCTACGCCCCTGAGCACGGACGAGGCACCTGCCGCACTCAGGGCTACGCCCTGAGCACGGACGAGGCACCTGCCGCACTCAGGGCTTCGCCCTGAGCACGGAAGACACTCCAACAACTCCAATTTTACTACACCCAGGAACACTCTCCAGGCACTCGGGACACTCCAAAACACACTCTGGTAAGGTTCCCCAAAGTACATATTTTCACAACACTTTGTGCAATTTTCAGAATTTTCACCCAACACTGGCCGCACTCAGGGCTTCGCCCTGAGCACGGACAACGCACACTGGCCGCACTCAGGGCTTCGCCCTGAGCACGGACAACGCACGGACAATGCACCCTGGCCGCGCTCAGGGCTACGCCCTGAGCACGGACGAGGCACCTGCCGCACTCAGGGCTTCGCCCTGAGCACGGAAGACACTCCAACAACTCCAATTTTACTTCCACCCAGGAACACTCTCCACGCACTCGGGACACTCCAAAACACACTCTGGTAAGGTTCCCACAAGTACCTATTTTCACAACACTTAGTGCGATTTTCACCATTTTCACACATCCACCAACCCTGGCATATCACACATCCCCGCACTCAGGGCTACGCCCTGAGCACGGAAAAACCGACTCCCAGCTCGATCCGACGCTCCTAGCGAAACTTGAAAAATCAATGGGAGTCTATGGCAGCTATAGGAAGGGGAGGGGCCAGGGCACCAAACTCGGTGGAGACCTGGAGGGGGTCGAGACATGTATACACACCCGAGTTTGGGGAGGATGGCACTTACGGCTTGGGAGCTAAATACGATGAGACGATTTTTTCAAATGAATGGGAGTCAATGGCAGCTATGTCAAGGGAATGAGCTACAGCCACCAAACTTACAGGGTACCTGGGCACCCTCCATGGGTCTCTCGAGGCCCAAGTATGGGCCCCATACCTCTTTTACTTTTTCAGCCAAATACGAGTGAGACGACGACTCTTTCTGGTTTTCATCCTATATCCTAACCCTTACCCTTACCCTAACCCTAACCCCTTACCCTTACCCTAACCCTTACCCTAACCCTAACCCTAACCCTAACCCTAACCCTTACCCTTACCCTAACCCAACAGATGGGAGGAAGGAACGTGGAGGAGGAAGGAGAGAGCACCTCCTGCTGCCTATAGGGGGCAGGCAAGAGCATTTGGCTCCAACTTACCTCTTCCTAACCCCAACCCCTAACCCTACCCCAACCACTCTCCAGGCACTCGGGACACTCCAAAACACACTCTGGTAAGGTTTCCCCCAAGTACATATTTTCACAACACTTTGTGCAATTTTCAGGATTTTCACCAACACTGGCCGCACTCAGGGCTACGCCCTGAGCACGGACGAGGCACCTGCCGCACTCAGGGCTACGCCCTGAGCACGGACGAGGCACCCTGCCGCACTCAGGGCTTCGCCCTGAGCACGGAAGACACTCCAACAACTCCAATTTTACTACACCCAGGAACACTCTCCAGGCACTCGGGACACTCCAAAACACACTCTGGTAAGGTTCCCCAAAAGTACATATTTTCACAACACTTTGTGCAATTTTCAGGATTTTCACCAACACTGGCCGCACTCAGGGCTACGCCCTGAGCACGGACGAGGCACCTGCCGCACTCAGGGCTACGCCCTGAGCACGGACGAGGCAACCTGCCGCACTCAGGGCTTCGCCCTGAGCACGGAAGACACTCCAACAACTCCAATTTTACTACACCCAGGAACACTCTCCAGGCACTCGGGACACTCCAAAAACACACTCTGGTAAGGTTCCCCAAAGTACATATTTTCACAACACTTTGTGCAATTTTCAGGATTTTCACCAACACTGCCGCACTCAGGGCTTCGCCCTGAGCACGGACAACGCACACTGGCCGCACTCAGGGCTTCGCCCTGAGCACGGACAACGCACGGACAATGCACCCTGGCCGCACTCAGGGCTACGCCCTGAGCACGGACGAGGCACCTGCCGCACTCAGGGCTTCGCCCCTGAGCACGGAAGACACTCCAACAACTCCAATTTTACTTCACCCAGGAACACTCTCCACGCACTCGGGACCACTCCAAAACACACTCTGGTAAGGTTCCCACAAGGTACCTATTTTCACAACACTTAGTGCGATTTTCACCATTTTCACACATCCACCAACCCTGGCATATCACACATCCCCCGCACTCAGGGCTACGCCCTGAGCACGGGAAAAACCGAACTCCCAGCTCGATCCGAACGCTCCTAGCGAAACTTGAAAAATCAATGGGAGTCTATGGCAGCTATAGGAAGGGGAGGGGCCAGGGCCACCCAAACTCGGTGGAGGACCTGGAGGGGTCGAGACATGTCTACACACCGAGTTGGTAACTGTACACCTTATGGGTTCGGGAGTTATAGAGAGTGTACCCTTTTTTCAAATGTATGGGAGTCAATGGCAGCTATGTCAACGGAACGAGCCACACCCACCAAACTTTAATAGAATGTGGGTCCCCCCCATGGGCCCCTCTGGGCCCAGTATGGGCCCCCTACCTCAAATACTTTTTGAGTTATTGAGAGTGTACCATCGACTTTTCTGGTTTTCATCCTATATCCTAACCCTAACCCTACCCTACCCTAACCCTAACCCTACCCTAACCCTTACCCTACCCTAACCCTAACCCTAACCCTAACCCTAACCCTTACCCTGACACTCCAACAACTCCAATTTTACTTCACCCAGGAACACGCTCCACGCACTCGGGACACTCCAAAACACACTCTGGTAAGGTTCCCACAAGTACCTATTTTCACAACACTTAGTGCGATTTTCACCATTTTCACACATCCACCAACCCTGGCATATCACACATCCCCGCACTCAGGGCTACGCCCTGAGCACGGAAAACCGACTCCCAGCTCGATCCGACGCTCCTAGCGAAACTTGAAAAATCAATGGGAGTCTATGGCAGCTATAGGAAGGGGAGGGGCCAGGGCCACCAAACTCGGTGGAGACCTGGAGGGGGTCGAGACATGTATACACACCGAGTTTGGTCAGGATGGCACGTGTACTTTTTGACTTACAGAGCTTGCTCACTTTTTTTTTTATATGGGTGTCAATGGCAGCTATGTCAACGGAATGAGCTACAGCCACCAAACTTACAGGAACCTGGGTCCCCTCCATGGGTCTCTCGAGGCCAAGTATGGGCCCCATACCTCTTTTAGTTTTTGACTTATTGAGCTTGCTCATCCGACTTTTCTGGTTTTCATCCTATATCCTAACCCTAACCCTAACCCTAACCCTAACCCTAACCCTACCCTAACCCTAACCCTAACCACCCTAACCCTAACCCTACCCTAACCCTACCCCTAACCCTAACCCTAACCCTAACCCTAACCCTAACCCTAACCCTTACCCTAACCCTAACCCTTACCCTAACCCTAACCCTACCCTACCCTAACCCCTAACCCTAACCCGACTTTTCTGGTTTTCATCCTATATCCTACCCTAACCCTTACCCTAACCCTTACCCTGACTTTTCTGGTTTTCATCCTATATCCTAACCCTAACCCTAACCCTAACCCCTTACCCTTACCCTAACCCTAACCCTAACCCTAACCCTTACCCTTACCCTAACCCATACCCTACCCTTACCCTTACCCTTACCCTACCCTAACCCTAAGATTCTTCACTTAACCTAACCTCACAAGGAGTAAGAACGTCTCACAAAAACCTCTCCCAGGAACACTCTCCAGGCACTCGGGACACTCCAAAACACACTCTGGTAAGGTTCCCACAAGTACCTATTTTCACAACACTTTGGGCAATTTCAGGATTTTTCACCAACACTGGCCGCACTCAGGGCTACGCCCTGAGCACGGACGAGGCACCTGCCGCACTCAGGGCTTCGCCCTGAGCACGGAAGACCACTCCAACAACTCCAATTTTACTACACCCAGGAACACTCTCCAGGCACTCGGGACACTCCAAAACACACTCTGGTAAGGTTCCCACAAGTACCTATTTTTCACAAACACTTTGGGCAATTTTCAGGATTTTCACCAACACTGGCCGCACTCAGGGCTACGCCCTGAGCACGGACGAGGCACCTGCCGCACTCAGGGCTTCGCCCCTGAGCACGGAAGACACTCCAACAACTCCAATTTTACTACACCCAGGAACACTCTCCAGGCACTCGGGACACTCCAAAACACACTCTGGTAAGGTTCCCACAAGTACCTATTTTCACAACACTTTTGGGCAATTTTCAGGATTTTTCACCAACACTGGCCGCACTCAGGGCTACGCCCTGAGCACGGACGAGGCACCTGCCGCACTCAGGGCTACGCCCTGAGCACGGACGAGGCACCTGCCGCACTCAGGGCTTCGCCCTGAGCACGGAAGACACTCCAACAACTCCAATTTTTACTTCACCCAGGAACACTCTCCACGCACTCGGGACACTCCAAAACACACTCTGGTAAGGTTCCCACAAGTACCTATTTTCACAACACTTAGTGCGATTTTCACCATTTTCACACATCCACCAACCCTGGCATATCACACATCCCCGCACTCAGGGCTACGCCCTGAGCACGGAAAACCGACTCCCAGCTCGATCCGACGCTCCTAGCGAAACTTGAAAAATCAATGGAGTCTATGGCAGCTATAGGAAGGGGAGGGGCCAGGGCCACCAAACTCGGTGGAGACCTGGAGGGGGTCGAGACATGTATACACACCGAGTTTGGTGACATGTCATCCTACGGTTCGGAAGTTATGGAGCTTGATCACTTTTTTTTTTTGTATGGGTGTCTATGGCAGCTATGTCAACGGAAGGAGCCACAACCACCAAACTTACCGGGTACGTGGACATGTTCCCAAGGACTCTCGAGGCCAAGTATGGGCCCCCTACCTCAAATACTTTTTGACTTATTGAGCTTGATCACACCTCATTTTCTGGTTTTCATCCTATATCCTAACCCTAACCCTTACCCTAACCCTAACCCTAACACACTCTGGTAAGGTTCCCACAAGTACCTATTTTCACAACACTTTGGGCAATTTTCAGGATTTTCACCAACACTGGCCGCACTCAGGGCTACGCCCTGAGCACGGACGAGGCACCTGCCGCACTCAGGGCTACGCCCTGAGCACGGACGAGGCACCTGCCGCACTCAGGGCTTCGCCCTGAGCACGGAAGACACTCCAACAACTCCAATTTTTACTTCACCCAGGAACACTCTCCAGGCACTCGGGACACTCCAAAACACACTCTGGTAAGGTTCCCACAAGTACCTATTTTCACAACACTTTGGGCAATTTTCAGGATTTTCACCAACACTGGCCGCACTCAGGGCTACGCCCTGAGCACGGACGAGGCACCTGCCGCACTCAGGGCTACGCCCTGAGCACGGACGAGGCACCTGCCGCACTCAGGGCTTCGCCCTGAGCACGGAAGACACTCCAACAACTCCAATTTTACTTCACCCAGGAACACTCTCCACGCACTCGGGACACTCCAAAACACACTCTGGTAAGGTTCCCACAAGTACCTATTTTCACAACACTTTGGGCAATTTTCAGGATTTTCACCAACACTGGCCGCACTCAGGGCTACGCCCTGAGCACGGACGAGGCACCTGCCGCACTCAGGGCTACGCCCTGAGCACGGACGAGGCACCTGCCGCACTCAGGGCTTCGCCCTGAGCACGGAAGACACTCCAACAACTCCAATTTTACTTCACCCAGGAACACTCTCCAGGCACTCGGGACACTCCAAAACACACTCTGGTAAGGTTCCCACAAGTACCTATTTTCACAACACTTAGTGCGATTTTCACCATTTTCACACATCCACCAACCCTGGCATATCACACATCCCCGCACTCAGGGCTACGCCCTGAGCACGGAAAACCGACTCCCAGCTCGATCCGACGCTCCTAGCGAAACTTGAAAAATCAATGGGAGTCTATGGCAGCTATAGGAAGGGGAGGGGCCAGGGCCACCAAACTCGGTGGAGACCTGGAGGGGGTCGAGACATGTATACACACCGAGTTTGGTAACTGTACACCTTATGGTTCGGGAGTTATAGAGAGTGTACCCTTTTTTCAAATGTATGGGAGTCAATGGCAGCTATGTCAACGGAAGGAGCCACACCCACCAAACTTTAATAGAATGTGGGTCCCCCCCATGGGCCCCTCTGGGCCCAGTATGGGCCCCCTACCTCAAATACTTTTTGAGTTATTGAGAGTGTACCATCGACTTTTCTGGTTTTCATCCTATATCCTAACCCTAACCCTAACCCTACCCTACCCTACCCTAACCCTTACCCTACCCTACCCCTACCCTTACCCTAACCCTAACCCCTAACCCTAACCCTAACCCTAACCCTTACCCTAACCCTAACCCTTTACCCTACCCTTACCCTAACCCTAACCCTTACCCTTACCCTTACCCTTACCCTACCCTAACCCTAACCCTACCCTAACCCTAACCCTAACCCTAACCCTAACCCTACCCTAACCCTAACCCTACCCTACCCTAACCCTAACCCTTACCCTAACCCTAACCCTTACCCTTTTTGCAAACTCCACCAACCGTGGCAAATGACATGTCTGCGGACTCGGGGGGACCGGCTGAGCACGGAAAACCCACTCCCAGCTCGATCCGACGCTCCCAGCAAAACTTGAAAAATCAATGGGAGTCTATGGCAGCTATAGGAAGGGGAGGGGCCAGGGCCACCAAACTCGGTGGAGACCTGGAGGGGGTCGAGACATGTATACACACCGAGTTTGGTCAGCTTGCCGCTTATACTTTGGAAGTTATCGAGCTTGTCCGAACTCGTCCGATGAATGGGAGTCAATGGCAGCTATGTCTTAGGAAGGGGCCACAGCCACCAAACTTGCAGGGTACGTGGGTCCCCTCAGACGATCTCTCGAGGCCAAGTATGGGCCCCATACCTCAAATACTTTTTGAGTTATCGAGCTTGTCCGAACGCGTTTTCTGGTTTTCATCCTATATCCTAACCCTAACCCTAACCCTAACCCTTACCCTAACCCTACCCTAACCCTTACCCTAACCCTACCCTACCCTAACCCTAACCCTTACCCTAACCCTAACCCTGACACTCCAACAACTCCAATTTTACTACACCCAGGAACACTCTCCAGGCACTCGGGACACTCCAAAACACACTCTGGTAAGGTTCCCCAAAGTACATATTTTCACAACACTTTGTGCAATTTTCAGGATTTTCACCAACACTGGCCGCGCTCAGGGCTTCGCCCTGAGCACGGACAACGCACACTGGCCGCACTCAGGGCTTCGCCCTGAGCACGGACAACGCACGGACAATGCACCCTGGCCGCACTCAGGGCTACGCCCTGAGCACGGACGAGGCACCTGCCGCACTCAGGGCTTCGCCCTGAGCACGGAAGACACTCCAACAACTCCAATTTTACTTCACCCAGGAACACTCTCCACGCACTCGGGACACTCCAAAACACACTCTGGTAAGGTTCCCACAAGTACCTATTTTCACAACACTTAGTGCGATTTTCACCATTTTCACACATCCACCAACCCTGGCATATCACACATCCCCGCACTCAGGGCTACGCCCTGAGCACGGAAAACCGACTCCCAGCTCGATCCGACGCTCCTAGCGAAACTTGAAAAATCAATGGGAGTCTATGGCAGCTATAGGAAGGGGAGGGGCCAGGGCCACCAAACTCGGTGGAGACCTGGAGGGGGTCGAGACATGTATACACACCGAGTTTGGTCAGGATGGCACGTGTACTTTTTGACTTACAGAGCTTGCTCACTTTTTTTTTTATATGGGTGTCAATGGCAGCTATGTCAACGGAATGAGCTACAGCCACCAAACTTACAGGGAACCTGGGTCCCCTCCATGGGTCTCTCGAGGCCAAGTATGGGCCCCATACCTCTTTTAGTTTTTGACTTATTGAGCTTGCTCATCCGACTTTTCTGGTTTTCATCCTATATCCTACCCTAACCCTTACCCTAACCCTACCCTCTTTTACTTTTTCACTTACAGAGAGTGTACCATCGACTTTTCTGGTTTTCATCCTATATCCTTACCCTATTCTTCACTTACCCTAACCAAACACAAGATTCTTCACTTAACCTAACCTCACAGGAGTAAGAACGTCTCACAAAAACCTCTCCCAGGAACACTCTCCAGGCACTCGGGACACTCCAAAACACACTCTGGTAAGGTTCCCACAAGTACCCCAAAATACGACACTTAGAGCAATTTTTACCCTTTTTGCAAACTCCACCAACCGTGGCAAATGACATGTCTGCGGACTCGGGGGGACCGGCTGAGCACGGAAAACCCACTCCCAGCTCGATCCGACGCTCCCAGCAAAACTTGAAAAATCAATGGGAGTCTATGGCAGCTATAGGAAGGGGAGGGGCCAGGGCCACCAAACTCGGTGGAGACCTGGAGGGGGTCGAGACATGTATACACACCGAGTTTGGTCAGCTTGCCGCTTATACTTTGGAAGTTATCGAGCTTGTCCGAACTCGTCCGATGAATGGGAGTCAATGGCAGCTATGTCTTAGGAAGGGGCCACAGCCACCAAACTTGCAGGGTACGTGGGTCCCCTCAGACGATCTCTCGAGGCCAAGTATGGGCCCCATACCTCAAATACTTTTTGAGTTATCGAGCTTGTCCGAACGCGTTTTCTGGTTTTCATCCTATATCCTAACCCTAACCCTAACCCTAACCCTTACCCTAACCCTACCCTAACCCTTACCCTAACCCTACCCTACCCTAACCCTAACCCTTACCCTAACCCTAACCCTGACACTCCAACAACTCCAATTTTACTACACCCAGGAACACTCTCCAGGCACTCGGGACACTCCAAAACACACTCTGGTAAGGTTCCCCAAAGTACATATTTTCACAACACTTTGTGCAATTTTCAGGATTTTCACCAACACTGGCCGCGCTCAGGGCTTCGCCCTGAGCACGGACAACGCACACTGGCCGCACTCAGGGCTTCGCCCTGAGCACGGACAACGCACGGACAATGCACCCTGGCCGCACTCAGGGCTACGCCCTGAGCACGGACGAGGCACCTGCCGCACTCAGGGCTTCGCCCTGAGCACGGAAGACACTCCAACAACTCCAATTTTACTTCACCCAGGAACACTCTCCACGCACTCGGGACACTCCAAAACACACTCTGGTAAGGTTCCCACAAGTACCTATTTTCACAACACTTAGTGCGATTTTCACCATTTTCACACATCCACCAACCCTGGCATATCACACATCCCCGCACTCAGGGCTACGCCCTGAGCACGGAAAACCGACTCCCAGCTCGATCCGACGCTCCTAGCGAAACTTGAAAAATCAATGGGAGTCTATGGCAGCTATAGGAAGGGGAGGGGCCAGGGCCACCAAACTCGGTGGAGACCTGGAGGGGGTCGAGACATGTATACACACCGAGTTTGGTCAGGATGGCACGTGTACTTTTTGACTTACAGAGCTTGCTCACTTTTTTTTTTATATGGGTGTCAATGGCAGCTATGTCAACGGAATGAGCTACAGCCACCAAACTTACAGGGAACCTGGGTCCCCTCCATGGGTCTCTCGAGGCCAAGTATGGGCCCCATACCTCTTTTAGTTTTTGACTTATTGAGCTTGCTCATCCGACTTTTCTGGTTTTCATCCTATATCCTACCCTAACCCTTACCCTAACCCTACCCTCTTTTACTTTTTCACTTACAGAGAGTGTACCATCGACTTTTCTGGTTTTCATCCTATATCCTTACCCTATTCTTCACTTACCCTAACCAAACACAAGATTCTTCACTTAACCTAACCTCACAGGAGTAAGAACGTCTCACAAAAACCTCTCCCAGGAACACTCTCCAGGCACTCGGGACACTCCAAAACACACTCTGGTAAGGTTCCCACAAGTACCCCAAAATACGACACTTAGAGCAATTTTTACCCTTTTTGCAAACTCCACCAACCGTGGCAAATGACATGTCTGCGGACTCGGGGGGACCGGCTGAGCACGGAAAACCCACTCCCAGCTCGATCCGACGCTCCCAGCAAAACTTGAAAAATCAATGGGAGTCTATGGCAGCTATAGGAAGGGGAGGGGCCAGGGCCACCAAACTCGGTGGAGACCTGGAGGGGGTCGAGACATGTATACACACCGAGTTTGGTCAGCTTGCCGCTTATACTTTGGAAGTTATCGAGCTTGTCCGAACTCGTCCGATGAATGGGAGTCAATGGCAGCTATGTCTTAGGAAGGGGCCACAGCCACCAAACTTGCAGGGTACGTGGGTCCCCTCAGACGATCTCTCGAGGCCAAGTATGGGCCCCATACCTCAAATACTTTTTGAGTTATCGAGCTTGTCCGAACGCGTTTTCTGGTTTTCATCCTATATCCTAACCCTAACCCTAACCCTAACCCTTACCCTAACCCTACCCTAACCCTTACCCTAACCCTACCCTACCCTAACCCTAACCCTTACCCTAACCCTAACCCTGACACTCCAACAACTCCAATTTTACTACACCCAGGAACACTCTCCAGGCACTCGGGACACTCCAAAACACACTCTGGTAAGGTTCCCCAAAGTACATATTTTCACAACACTTTGTGCAATTTTCAGGATTTTCACCAACACTGGCCGCGCTCAGGGCTTCGCCCTGAGCACGGACAACGCACACTGGCCGCACTCAGGGCTTCGCCCTGAGCACGGACAACGCACGGACAATGCACCCTGGCCGCACTCAGGGCTACGCCCTGAGCACGGACGAGGCACCTGCCGCACTCAGGGCTTCGCCCTGAGCACGGAAGACACTCCAACAACTCCAATTTTACTTCACCCAGGAACACTCTCCACGCACTCGGGACACTCCAAAACACACTCTGGTAAGGTTCCCACAAGTACCTATTTTCACAACACTTAGTGCGATTTTCACCATTTTCACACATCCACCAACCCTGGCATATCACACATCCCCGCACTCAGGGCTACGCCCTGAGCACGGAAAACCGACTCCCAGCTCGATCCGACGCTCCTAGCGAAACTTGAAAAATCAATGGGAGTCTATGGCAGCTATAGGAAGGGGAGGGGCCAGGGCCACCAAACTCGGTGGAGACCTGGAGGGGGTCGAGACATGTATACACACCGAGTTTGGTCAGGATGGCACGTGTACTTTTTGACTTACAGAGCTTGCTCACTTTTTTTTTTATATGGGTGTCAATGGCAGCTATGTCAACGGAATGAGCTACAGCCACCAAACTTACAGGGAACCTGGGTCCCCTCCATGGGTCTCTCGAGGCCAAGTATGGGCCCCATACCTCTTTTAGTTTTTGACTTATTGAGCTTGCTCATCCGACTTTTCTGGTTTTCATCCTATATCCTACCCTAACCCTTACCCTAACCCTACCCTCTTTTACTTTTTCACTTACAGAGAGTGTACCATCGACTTTTCTGGTTTTCATCCTATATCCTTACCCTATTCTTCACTTACCCTAACCAAACACAAGATTCTTCACTTAACCTAACCTCACAGGAGTAAGAACGTCTCACAAAAACCTCTCCCAGGAACACTCTCCAGGCACTCGGGACACTCCAAAACACACTCTGGTAAGGTTCCCACAAGTACCCCAAAATACGACACTTAGAGCAATTTTTACCCTTTTTGCAAACTCCACCAACCGTGGCAAATGACATGTCTGCGGACTCGGGGGGACCGGCTGAGCACGGAAAACCCACTCCCAGCTCGATCCGACGCTCCCAGCAAAACTTGAAAAATCAATGGGAGTCTATGGCAGCTATAGGAAGGGGAGGGGCCAGGGCCACCAAACTCGGTGGAGACCTGGAGGGGGTCGAGACATGTATACACACCGAGTTTGGTCAGCTTGCCGCTTATACTTTGGAAGTTATCGAGCTTGTCCGAACTCGTCCGATGAATGGGAGTCAATGGCAGCTATGTCTTAGGAAGGGGCCACAGCCACCAAACTTGCAGGGTACGTGGGTCCCCTCAGACGATCTCTCGAGGCCAAGTATGGGCCCCATACCTCAAATACTTTTTGAGTTATCGAGCTTGTCCGAACGCGTTTTCTGGTTTTCATCCTATATCCTAACCCTAACCCTAACCCTAACCCTTACCCTAACCCTACCCTAACCCTTACCCTAACCCTACCCTACCCTAACCCTAACCCTTACCCTAACCCTAACCCTGACACTCCAACAACTCCAATTTTACTACACCCAGGAACACTCTCCAGGCACTCGGGACACTCCAAAACACACTCTGGTAAGGTTCCCCAAAGTACATATTTTCACAACACTTTGTGCAATTTTCAGGATTTTCACCAACACTGGCCGCGCTCAGGGCTTCGCCCTGAGCACGGACAACGCACACTGGCCGCACTCAGGGCTTCGCCCTGAGCACGGACAACGCACGGACAATGCACCCTGGCCGCACTCAGGGCTACGCCCTGAGCACGGACGAGGCACCTGCCGCACTCAGGGCTTCGCCCTGAGCACGGAAGACACTCCAACAACTCCAATTTTACTTCACCCAGGAACACTCTCCACGCACTCGGGACACTCCAAAACACACTCTGGTAAGGTTCCCACAAGTACCTATTTTCACAACACTTAGTGCGATTTTCACCATTTTCACACATCCACCAACCCTGGCATATCACACATCCCCGCACTCAGGGCTACGCCCTGAGCACGGAAAAACCGACTCCCAGCTCGATCCGACGCTCCTAGCGAAACTTGAAAAATCAATGGGAGTCTATGGCAGCTATAGGAAGGGGAGGGGCCAGGGCCACCAAACTCGGTGGAGACCTGGAGGGGGTCGAGACATGTATACACACCGAGTTTGGTCAGGATGGCACGTGTACTTTTTGACTTACAGAGCTTGCTCACTTTTTTTTTTATATGGGTGTCAATGGCAGCTATGTCAACGGAATGAGCTACAGCCACCAAACTTACAGGGAACCTGGGTCCCCTCCATGGGTCTCTCGAGGCCAAGTATGGGCCCCATACCTCTTTTAGTTTTTGACTTATTGAGCTTGCTCATCCGACTTTTCTGGTTTTCATCCTATATCCTACCCTAACCCTTACCCTAACCCTACCCTCTTTTACTTTTTCACTTACAGAGAGTGTACCATCGACTTTTCTGGTTTTCATCCTATATCCTTACCCTATTCTTCACTTACCCTAACCAAACACAAGATTCTTCACTTAACCTAACCTCACAGGAGTAAGAACGTCTCACAAAAACCTCTCCAGGAACACTCTCCAGGCACTCGGGACACTCCAAAACACACTCTGGTAAGGTTCCCACAAGTACCCCAAAATACGACACTTAGAGCAATTTTTACCCTTTTTGCAAACTCCACCAACCGTGGCAAATGACATGTCTGCGGACTCGGGGGGACCGGCTGAGCACGGAAAACCCACTCCCAGCTCGATCCGACGCTCCCAGCAAAACTTGAAAAATCAATGGGAGTCTATGGCAGCTATAGGAAGGGGAGGGGCCAGGGCCACCAAACTCGGTGGAGACCTGGAGGGGGTCGAGACATGTATACACACCGAGTTTGGTCAGCTTGCCGCTTATACTTTGGAAGTTATCGAGCTTGTCCGAACTCGTCCGATGAATGGGAGTCAATGGCAGCTATGTCTTAGGAAGGGGCCACAGCCACCAAACTTGCAGGGTACGTGGGTCCCCTCAGACGATCTCTCGAGGCCAAGTATGGGCCCCATACCTCAAATACTTTTTGAGTTATCGAGCTTGTCCGAACGCGTTTTCTGGTTTTCATCCTATATCCTTACCCTAACCCTAACCCTAACCCTAACCCTAACCCTAACCCTTACCCTAACCCTAACCCTAACCCTAACCCTAACCCTAACCCTAACCCTAACCCTAACCCTAACCCTTACCCTAACCCTTACCCTACCCTATTCTTCACTTACCCTAACCAAACACAAGATTCTTCACTTAACCTAACCTCACAGGAGTAAGAACGTCTCACAAAAACCTCTCCCAGGAACACTCTCCAGGCACTCGGGACACTCCAAAACACACTCTGGTAAGGTTCCCCCAAGTACATATTTTCACAACACTTTGTGCAATTTTCAGGATTTTCACCAACACTGGCCGCACTCAGGGCTACGCCCTGAGCACGGACGAGGCACCTGCCGCACTCAGGGCTACGCCCTGAGCACGGACGAGGCACCTGCCGCACTCAGGGCTTCGCCCTGAGCACGGAAGACACTCCAACAACTCCAATTTTACTTCACCCAGGAACACTCTCCAGGCACTCGGGACACTCCAAAACACACTCTGGTAAGGTTCCCCAAAGTACATATTTTCACAACACTGTGCAATTTTCAGGATTTTCACCAACACTGGCCGCACTCAGGGCTTCGCCCTGAGCACGGACAACGCACACTGGCCGCACTCAGGGCTTCGCCCTGAGCACGGACAACGCACGGACAATGCACCCTGGCCGCACTCAGGGCTACGCCCTGAGCACGGACGAGGCACCTGCCGCACTCAGGGCTTCGCCCTGAGCACGGAAGACACTCCAACAACTCCAATTTTACTTCACCCAGGAACACTCTCCAGGCACTCGGGACACTCCAAAACACACTCTGGTAAGGTTCCCACAAGTACCTATTTTCACAACACTTTGGGCAATTTTCAGGATTTTCACCAACACTGGCCGCACTCAGGGCTACGCCCTGAGCACGGACGAGGCACCTGCCGCACTCAGGGCTACGCCCTGAGCACGGACGAGGCACCTGCCGCACTCAGGGCTTCGCCCTGAGCACGGAAGACACTCCAACAACTCCAATTTTACTTCACCCAGGAACACTCTCCACGCACTCGGGACACTCCAAAACACACTCTGGTAAGGTTCCCACAAGTACCTATTTTCACAACACTTAGTGCGATTTTCACCATTTTCACACATCCACCAACCCTGGCATATCACACATCCCCGCACTCAGGGCTACGCCCTGAGCACGGAAAACCGACTCCCAGCTCGATCCGACGCTCCTAGCGAAACTTGAAAAATCAATGGGAGTCTATGGCAGCTATAGGAAGGGGAGGGGCCAGGGCCACCAAACTCGGTGGAGACCTGGAGGGGGTCGAGACATGTATACACACCGAGTTTGGTCAGCTTGCCGCTTATACTTTGGAAGTTATCGAGCTTGTCCGAACTCGTCCGATGAATGGGAGTCAATGGCAGCTATGTCTTAGGAAGGGGCCACAGCCACCAAACTTGCAGGGTACGTGGGTCCCCTCAGACGATCTCTCGAGGCCAAGTATGGGCCCCATACCTCAAATACTT
Source organism: Xiphophorus hellerii (assembly GCF_003331165.1). Lineage (NCBI taxonomy): Eukaryota > Metazoa > Chordata > Actinopteri > Cyprinodontiformes > Poeciliidae > Xiphophorus > Xiphophorus hellerii. The sequence goes on from NC_045677.1 coordinate 80,289, forward strand.
TTTGAGTTATCGAGCTTGTCCGAACGCGTTTTCTGGTTTTCATCCTATATCCTAACCCTAACCCTACCCTAACCCTAACCCTAACCCTTACCCTAACCCTAACCCTAACCCTACCCTACCCTTACCTTACCCTAACCCTAACCCTAACCCTAACCCTTACCCTAACCCTAACCCTTACCCTAACCCTAACCCTAACCCTTACCCTAACCCTTACCCTACCCTATTCTTCACTTACCCTAACCAAACACAAGATTCTTCACTTAACCTAACCTCACAGGAGTAAGAACGTCTCACAAAAACCTCTCCCAGGAACACTCTCCAGGCACTCGGGACACTCCAAAACACACTCTGGTAAGGTTCCCCCAAGTACATATTTTCACAACACTTTGTGCAATTTTCAGGATTTTCACCAACACTGGCCGCACTCAGGGCTACGCCCTGAGCACGGACGAGGCACCTGCCGCACTCAGGGCTACGCCCTGAGCACGGACGAGGCACCTGCCGCACTCAGGGCTTCGCCCTGAGCACGGAAGACACTCCAACAACTCCAATTTTACTTCACCCAGGAACACTCTCCAGGCACTCGGGACACTCCAAAACACACTCTGGTAAGGTTCCCCAAAGTACATATTTTCACAACACTGTGCAATTTTCAGGATTTTCACCAACACTGGCCGCACTCAGGGCTTCGCCCTGAGCACGGACAACGCACACTGGCCGCACTCAGGGCTTCGCCCTGAGCACGGACAACGCACGGACAATGCACCCTGGCCGCACTCAGGGCTACGCCCTGAGCACGGACGAGGCACCTGCCGCACTCAGGGCTTCGCCCTGAGCACGGAAGACACTCCAACAACTCCAATTTTACTTCACCCAGGAACACTCTCCAGGCACTCGGGACACTCCAAAACACACTCTGGTAAGGTTCCCACAAGTACCTATTTTCACAACACTTTGGGCAATTTTCAGGATTTTCACCAACACTGGCCGCACTCAGGGCTACGCCCTGAGCACGGACGAGGCACCTGCCGCACTCAGGGCTACGCCCTGAGCACGGACGAGGCACCTGCCGCACTCAGGGCTTCGCCCTGAGCACGGAAGACACTCCAACAACTCCAATTTTACTTCACCCAGGAACACTCTCCACGCACTCGGGACACTCCAAAACACACTCTGGTAAGGTTCCCACAAGTACCTATTTTCACAACACTTAGTGCGATTTTCACCATTTTCACACATCCACCAACCCTGGCATATCACACATCCCCGCACTCAGGGCTACGCCCTGAGCACGGAAAACCGACTCCCAGCTCGATCCGACGCTCCTAGCGAAACTTGAAAAATCAATGGGAGTCTATGGCAGCTATAGGAAGGGGAGGGGCCAGGGCCACCAAACTCGGTGGAGACCTGGAGGGGGTCGAGACATGTATACACACCGAGTTTGGTCAGCTTGCCGCTTATACTTTGGAAGTTATCGAGCTTGTCCGAACTCGTCCGATGAATGGGAGTCAATGGCAGCTATGTCTTAGGAAGGGGCCACAGCCACCAAACTTGCAGGGTACGTGGGTCCCCTCAGACGATCTCTCGAGGCCAAGTATGGGCCCCATACCTCAAATACTTTTTGAGTTATCGAGCTTGTCCGAACGCGTTTTCTGGTTTTCATCCTATATCCTAACCCTAACCCCTAACCCTAACCCTAACCCTAACCCTTACCCTAACCCTAACCCTACCCTACCCTACCCTAACCCTAACCCTAACCCTAACCCTTACCCTAACCCTACCCTAACCCTAACCCTAACCCTAACCCTAACCCTAACCCTACCCTACCCTACGCCCTGAGCACGGACGAGGCACCTGCCGCACTCAGGGCTTCGCCCTGAGCACGGAAGACACTCCAACAACTCCAATTTTACTTCACCCAGGAACACTCTCCACGCACTCGGGACACTCCAAAACACACTCTGGTAAGGTTCCCACAAGTACCTATTTTCACAACACTTAGTGCGATTTTCACCATTTTCACACATCCACCAACCCTGGCATATCACACATCCCCGCACTCAGGGCTACGCCCTGAGCACGGAAAACCGACTCCCAGCTCGATCCGACGCTCCTAGCGAAACTTGAAAAATCAATGGGAGTCTATGGCAGCTATAGGAAGGGGAGGGGCCAGGGCCACCAAACTCGGTGGAGACCTGGAGGGGGTCGAGACATGTATACACACCGAGTTTGGTCAACTTGGCATGTATAGTTTTTGAGTTATTGAGAGTGCCCAATTTTTTTTTTATATGGGTGTCAATGGCAGCTATGTCAACGGAATGAGCTACAGCCACCAAACTTACAGGGAACCTGGGTCCCCTCCATGAGTCTCTCGAGGCCAAGTATGGGCCCCATACCTCTTATAGTTTTTGAGTTATTGAGAGTGCCCATCCGACTTTTCTGGTTTTCATCCTATATCCTAACCCTACCCCTAACCCTAACCCTAACCCTATTTTCACAACACTTTGGGCAATTTTCAGGATTTTCACCAACACTGGCCGCACTCAGGGCTACGCCCTGAGCACGGACGAGGCACCTGCCGCACTCAGGGCTACGCCCTGAGCACGGACGAGGCACCTGCCGCACTCAGGGCTTCGCCCTGAGCACGGAAGACACTCCAACAACTCCAATTTTACTTCACCCAGGAACACTCTCCAGGCACTCGGGACACTCCAAAACACACTCTGGTAAGGTTCCCACAAGTACCTATTTTCACAACACTTAGTGCGATTTTCACCATTTTCACACATCCACCAACCCTGGCATATCACACATCCCCGCACTCAGGGCTACGCCCTGAGCACGGAAAACCGACTCCCAGCTCGATCCGACGCTCCTAGCGAAACTTGAAAAATCAATGGGAGTCTATGGCAGCTATAGGAAGGGGAGGGGCCAGGGCCACCAAACTCGGTGGAGACCTGGAGGGGGTCGAGACATGTATACACACCGAGTTTGGGGAGGATGGCACTTACGGCTTGGGAGCTAAATACGATGAGACGATTTTTCAAATGAATGGGAGTCAATGGCAGCTATGTCAAGGGAATGAGCTACAGCCACCAAACTTACAGGGTACCTGGGCACCCTCCATGGGTCTCTCGAGGCCAAGTATGGGCCCCCTACCTCTTTTAGTTTTTCAGCCAAATACGATGAGACGACGACTTTTCTGGTTTTCATCCTATATCCTTACCCTAACCCTAACCCTAACCCTAACCCTAACCCTTAACCCTAACCCTAACCCTAACCCTAACCCTACCCTACGCCCTGAGCACGGACGAGGCACCTGCCGCACTCAGGGCTTCGCCCTGAGCACGGAAGACACTCCAACAACTCCAATTTTACTTCACCCAGGAACACTCTCCACGCACTCGGGACACTCCAAAACACACTCTGGTAAGGTTCCCACAAGTACCTATTTTCACAACACTTAGTGCGATTTTCACCATTTTCACACATCCACCAACCCTGGCATATCACACATCCCCGCACTCAGGGCTACGCCCTGAGCACGGAAAACCGACTCCCAGCTCGATCCGACGCTCCTAGCGAAACTTGAAAAATCAATGGGAGTCTATGGCAGCTATAGGAAGGGGAGGGGCCAGGGCCACCAAACTCGGTGGAGACCTGGAGGGGGTCGAGACATGTATACACACCGAGTTTGGTCAACTTGGCATGTATAGTTTTTGAGTTATTGAGAGTGCCCAATTTTTTTTTTATATGGGTGTCAATGGCAGCTATGTCAACGGAATGAGCTACAGCCACCAAACTTACAGGGAACCTGGGTCCCCTCCATGAGTCTCTCGAGGCCAAGTATGGGCCCCATACCTCTTATAGTTTTTGAGTTATTGAGAGTGCCCATCCGACTTTTCTGGTTTTCATCCTATATCCTAACCCTACCCCTAACCCTAACCCTAACCCTATTTTCACAACACTTTGGGCAATTTTCAGGATTTTCACCAACACTGGCCGCACTCAGGGCTACGCCCTGAGCACGGACGAGGCACCTGCCGCACTCAGGGCTACGCCCTGAGCACGGACGAGGCACCTGCCGCACTCAGGGCTTCGCCCTGAGCACGGAAGACACTCCAACAACTCCAATTTTACTTCACCCAGGAACACTCTCCAGGCACTCGGGACACTCCAAAACACACTCTGGTAAGGTTCCCACAAGTACCTATTTTCACAACACTTAGTGCGATTTTCACCATTTTCACACATCCACCAACCCTGGCATATCACACATCCCCGCACTCAGGGCTACGCCCTGAGCACGGAAAACCGACTCCCAGCTCGATCCGACGCTCCTAGCGAAACTTGAAAAATCAATGGGAGTCTATGGCAGCTATAGGAAGGGGAGGGGCCAGGGCCACCAAACTCGGTGGAGACCTGGAGGGGGTCGAGACATGTATACACACCGAGTTTGGGGAGGATGGCACTTACGGCTTGGGAGCTAAATACGATGAGACGATTTTTCAAATGAATGGGAGTCAATGGCAGCTATGTCAAGGGAATGAGCTACAGCCACCAAACTTACAGGGTACCTGGGCACCCTCCATGGGTCTCTCGAGGCCAAGTATGGGCCCCCTACCTCTTTTAGTTTTTCAGCCAAATACGATGAGACGACGACTTTTCTGGTTTTCATCCTATATCCTTACCCTAACCCTAACCCTAACCCTAACCCTAACCCTTAACCCTAACCCTAACCCTAACCCTAACCCTACCCTAACCCTAACCCTACCCTAACCCTAACCCTAACCCTAACCCTACCCTAACCCTACCCTTACCCTACCCTATTTTCACAACACTTTGGGCAATTTTCAGGATTTTCACCAACACTGGCCGCACTCAGGGCTACGCCCTGAGCACGGACGAGGCACCTGCCGCACTCAGGGCTACGCCCTGAGCACGGACGAGGCACCTGCCGCACTCAGGGCTTCGCCCTGAGCACGGAAGACACTCCAACAACTCCAATTTTACTTCACCCAGGAACACTCTCCAGGCACTCGGGACACTCCAAAACACACTCTGGTAAGGTTCCCACAAGTACCTATTTTCACAACACTTAGTGCGATTTTCACCATTTTCACACATCCACCAACCCTGGCATATCACACATCCCCGCACTCAGGGCTACGCCCTGAGCACGGAAAACCGACTCCCAGCTCGATCCGACGCTCCTAGCGAAACTTGAAAAATCAATGGGAGTCTATGGCAGCTATAGGAAGGGGAGGGGCCAGGGCCACCAAACTCGGTGGAGACCTGGAGGGGGTCGAGACATGTATACACACCGAGTTTGGTGACATGTCATCCTACGGTTCGGAAGTTATGGAGCTTGATCACTTTTTTTTTTGTATGGGTGTCTATGGCAGCTATGTCAACGGAAGGAGCCACAACCACCAAACTTACAGAGTACGTGGACATGTTCCCAAGGACTCTCGAGGCCAAGTATGGGCCCCCTACCTCAAATACTTTTTGACTTATTGAGCTTGATCACACTCATTTTCTGGTTTTCATCCTATATCCTAACCCTAACCCTACCCTAACCCTACCCTAACCCTAACCCTAACCCTACCCTACCCTAACCCTAACCCTTACCCTAACCCTCCAATTTTACTTCACCCAGGAACACTCTCCACGCACTCGGGACACTCCAAAACACACTCTGGTAAGGTTCCCACAAGTACCTATTTTCACAACACTTAGTGCGATTTTCACCATTTTCACACATCCACCAACCCTGGCATATCACACATCCCCGCACTCAGGGCTACGCCCTGAGCACGGAAAACCGACTCCCAGCTCGATCCGACGCTCCTAGCGAAACTTGAAAAATCAATGGGAGTCTATGGCAGCTATAGGAAGGGGAGGGGCCAGGGCCACCAAACTCGGTGGAGACCTGGAGGGGGTCGAGACATGTATACACACCGAGTTTGGTAACTGTACACCTTATGGTTCGGGAGTTATAGAGAGTGTACCCTTTTTTCAAATGTATGGGAGTCAATGGCAGCTATGTCAACGGAACGAGCCACACCCACCAAACTTTAATAGAATGTGGGTCCCCCCCATGGGCCCCTCTGGGCCCAGTATGGGCCCCCTACCTCAAATACTTTTTGAGTTATTGAGAGTGTACCATCGACTTTTCTGGTTTTCATCCTATATCCTAACCCTAACCCTACCCTAACCCTAACCCTTACCCTAACCCTTACCCTAACCCTAACCCTTACCCTTACCCTAACCCTAACCCTAACCCTAACCCTACCCTAACCCTAACCCTTACCCTTTCACAACACTTTGGGCAATTTTCAGGATTTTCACCAACACTGGCCGCACTCAGGGCTACGCCCTGAGCACGGACGAGGCACCTGCCGCACTCAGGGCTTCGCCCTGAGCACGGAAGACACTCCAACAACTCCAATTTTACTTCACCCAGGAACACTCTCCAGGCACTCGGGACACTCCAAAACACACTCTGGTAAGGTTCCCACAAGTACCTATTTTCACAACACTTTGGGCAATTTTCAGGATTTTCACCAACACTGGCCGCACTCAGGGCTACGCCCTGAGCACGGACGAGGCACCTGCCGCACTCAGGGCTTCGCCCTGAGCACGGAAGACACTCCAACAACTCCAATTTTACTTCACCCAGGAACACTCTCCAGGCACTCGGGACACTCCAAAACACACTCTGGTAAGGTTCCCCAAAGTACATATTTTCACAACACTTTGTGCAATTTTCAGGATTTTCACCAACACTGGCCGCACTCAGGGCTTCGCCCTGAGCACGGACAACGCACACTGGCCGCACTCAGGGCTTCGCCCTGAGCACGGACAACGCACGGACAATGCACCCTGGCCGCACTCAGGGCTACGCCCTGAGCACGGACGAGGCACCTGCCGCACTCAGGGCTTCGCCCTGAGCACGGAAGACACTCCAACAACTCCAATTTTACTTCACCCAGGAACACTCTCCAGGCACTCGGGACACTCCAAAACACACTCTGGTAAGGTTCCCACAAGTACCTATTTTCACAACACTTAGTGCGATTTTCACCATTTTCACACATCCACCAACCCTGGCATGTCACACATCCCCGCACTCAGGGCTACGCCCTGAGCACGGAAAACCGACTCCCAGCTCGATCCGACGCTCCTAGCGAAACTTGAAAAATCAATGGGAGTCTATGGCAGCTATAGGAAGGGGAGGGGCCAGGGCCACCAAACTCGGTGGAGACCTGGAGGGGGTCGAGACATGTATACACACCGAGTTTGGTGACATGTCATCCTACGGTTCGGAAGTTATGGAGCTTGATCACTTTTTTTTTTGTATGGGTGTCTATGGCAGCTATGTCAACGGAAGGAGCCACAACCACCAAACTTACAGGGTACGTGGACATGTTCCCAAGGACTCTCGAGGCCAAGTATGGGCCCCCTACCTCAAATACTTTTTGACTTATTGAGCTTGATCACACTCATTTTCTGGTTTTCATCCTATATCCTAACCCTAACCCTACCCTAACCCTAACCCTTACCCTTACCCTTACCCCCTACCCTAACCCTTACCCTTACCCTTACCCTAACCCTTACCCTAACCCTAACCCTAACCCTTACCCTAACCCTACCCTAACCCTAACCCTAACCCTTACCCTAACCCTTACCCTACCCTAACCCTTACCCTAACCCTAACCCTAACCCTTACCCTAACCCTTACCCTAACCCTACCCTAACCCTAACCCCTTACCCTAACCCTACACTCGGGACACTCCAAAACACACTCTGGTAAGGTTCCCACAAGTACCTATTTTCACAACACTTTGGGCAATTTTCAGGATTTTCACCAACACTGGCCGCACTCAGGGCTACGCCCTGAGCACGGACGAGGCACCTGCCGCACTCAGGGCTTCGCCCTGAGCACGGAAGACACTCCAACAACTCCAATTTTACTTCACCCAGGAACACTCTCCAGGCACTCGGGACACTCCAAAACACACTCTGGTAAGGTTCCCCAAAGTACATATTTTCACAACACTTTGTGCAATTTTCAGGATTTTCACCAACACTGGCCGCACTCAGGGCTTCGCCCTGAGCACGGACAACGCACACTGGCCGCACTCAGGGCTTCGCCCTGAGCACGGACAACGCACGGACAATGCACCCTGGCCGCGCTCAGGGCTACGCCCTGAGCACGGACGAGGCACCTGCCGCACTCAGGGCTTCGCCCTGAGCACGGAAGACACTCCAACAACTCCAATTTTACTTCACCCAGGAACACTCTCCAGGCACTCGGGACACTCCAAAACACACTCTGGTAAGGTTCCCACAAGTACCTATTTTCACAACACTTTGGGCAATTTTCAGGATTTTCACCAACACTGGCCGCACTCAGGGCTACGCCCTGAGCACGGACGAGGCACCTGCCGCACTCAGGGCTTCGCCCTGAGCACGGAAGACACTCCAACAACTCCAATTTTACTTCACCCAGGAACACTCTCCAGGCACTCGGGACACTCCAAAACACACTCTGGTAAGGTTCCCACAAGTACCCCAAAATACGACACTTAGAGCAATTTTTACCCTTTTTGCAAACTCCACCAACCGTGGCAAATGACATGTCTGCGGACTCGGGGGGACCGGCTGAGCACGGAAAACCCACTCCCAGCTCGATCCGACGCTCCCAGCAAAACTTGAAAAATCAATGGGAGTCTATGGCAGCTATAGGAAGGGGAGGGGCCAGGGCCACCAAACTTTCAGGGAAGGTGGGTGGGGTCGAGACATGTATACACACCAAGTTTCAGCCCAAGAACCCTTACCGTTCGGGACTTACAGAGAGTGAACCGTTTTTTTTTTATATGGGTGTCAATGGCAGCTAGGTCAAGGGAATGAGCTACAGCCACCAAACTTACAGGGTACCTGGGTACCCTCCACGAGTACCTCGAGGCCAAGTATGGGCCCCATAAGTATTTTACTTTTTGACTTACAGAGAGTGAACCACTGACTTTTCTGGTTTTCATCCTATATCCTAACCCTTACCCTAACCCTAACCCTAACCCTAACCCTAACCCTAAACAAGGATCAAACAAAAACCTATATCCTAACCCTAACCCTTACCCTTACCCTACCCTAACCCTAACCCTAACCCTTACCCTTAAGAATTAAGGTTTCAATGTGAATTTGATATGCAACAATACCATCGAAGAGTAAAATTAGCGTTATATTATAAAGATAAATCTACTTCAGAGTCTCAGCCCTTCACTCCAAAATCGGATTGGACGCCCCCTATGGGCCAACTTCCACCTGAAACGCTCACCCTTATCAATGCTGACCAGGATTTTTTTCAAAATCATTTTCATCCTGTTTATGTAAAATCCAATCTTTCTCCTGAAGAACTTAACGCTTTACAGGAACTAAAAAACAATAAGGATATTATAATTAAACCGGCAGATAAGGGCAGCGCTATTGTTATATTTGACAGGGATCAATATTTACAGGAGGGATATAGACAACTTAATGATAACAAATATTATTCTAAATTGAAAAGACCTATTTATTTGGAAACAATCCCAATGGTGGAAAAAATAATTAATAATCTATTTATAAAGAAATTCATTAATATCAAACAAAAAAGATATTTATTAGGCTCAACAGCACCGAGGGCGAGGCTCTTTTATATGCTCCCAAAGATTCATAAAAATCCGGCCAGCTGGAGTGTCCCATTCCAGATTCCTCCAGGCAGGCCGATAGTTTCTGACTGTGACAGCGAAACTTACCTCACAGCGGAATATTTGGATTATTTCTTGAACCCTTTATCCACTAAACATGATAGCTACATTAAGGACACTTATGACTTTGTGGAAAGGGTTAAAAAATTAGTCATTCCGGAAAAATCTTTTCTATTTTCATTGGACATAGATAGTCTTTACACAAACATTGATATAAAAGAAGGAATAGATGCGGTCAGAAGGATTTTTCAAAAGTTTCCTGATAAAAAAAGACCAGAAAAAGAGCTCTTACAGCTATTAGAAATAAACTTGACTAGAAATGACTTTGAATTCAATGGAGAATTCTTTCTTCAAATAAAAGGAACGGCAATGGGCAAGAAATTTGCCCCTGCCTATGCAAACATCTTTATGGCGCAATGGGAGACTTCAGCGTTGGCAAAATGTAATAAAAAACCCATTCAATATCTCAGGTTTTTAGATGATATTTGGGGAATTTGGCCATATTCAGAAGCGGACTTTGAGGAATTTCTAGTTATCTTAAACAATCATAACGCATCAATAAAACTAAAATCAAATATCAATAGAAATTCTATTGATTTTTTAGACACATCAACATTTAAAGGCCCAAATTTTCACAAAAATCACATTTTGGATATTAAAGTATTTTTTAAGCCCACTGATACACATGCGCTTCTGTTTAAGAGTAGTTTCCACCCCAAACATACCTTTGCTGGACTCATTAAATCCCAATTGTTAAGATTTCACAGGATTTGCACTCAGGAGGCTGATTTCAAAGAAGCTACCAAAACGCTGTTCTCCGCCTTGGCCAACAGAGGGTACTGTCGCTCTTTTTTAAGAAAATGTTTTAAATCCTTTTTGGAAACCAAGCCTATCGATGTTTCCCCTCTGTTGCCTTTTGTGACTACATTTTCTCCATCCTCAATCAAATTGGTCAAAGTTATTAAAGACAATTTTCAAAAGCTGACTCAGGAAACAAAAATACTAGGAGATTATAGAATTATTGGAGCTTTTAGAAGGAATAAAAATCTTAGAGATTTTTTAATTAAAGCTAAAATTCCACCTTTGACTCAACCTAGAATCAGGGGTGATGTACAGTTTTTCCAGCACCTTAAATGGTTGCGTAGTTTTTCCAATAATAAGGTTTTCTCATCCAAATGTAAAGGCAATCCATATTCCAAAAATTGTGTTTACCTCATAACCTGTAAAAAGTGTGGATTACAATATGTGGGAGAGACAAGAAACACCATGAGAATTAGATTTGCACAACATAAACATAACATTCTCAAAAAGAAAAAAACACAAACACATTTAGTGAATCACTTTTTATTACATGGATGGCAGGCGGTTTCTGCCACGGTGATTCAAACCAATCCGAGGTGGAAAGTAAGTGAACGACGGAAAGCCGAGAGGATTTGGATTTCAAAATTGGACACCAAACATCCTAAAGGCCTCAATGAAAAATTCAATTAGCTACTAAAAGTTTAGAAATGTTTATCTCCTACATGCTATTTAATACGCTTTGTAATATGATTATTATTTATTTTTTCTTTTTTATGGTCTCACCTTACCAAGTTTATCCTAATCCTAACCTTTGTGATTTTTAATGCCTATACTTAACCAATTTATCCTGAACCTAACCTCTGTGATCTTTAATGCCTAACCCTAATTGATTTCTCCTAATTCTGACCTTTGTGACCTTTAACACCTAACCCTAACCAATTTTCCTAACCCTAACCTGTGTGACTTATAAGGGACAAATTTAATTATATTTTATAGTGGGAATGGGTTCCAGGAGGTTCAGAGACGATGATGGCCTGTGCATAACAAATTCTGTCGCCTTCGGCGACAGAATTTAATTTTGTTTCCCCTAAGTTCAGTGTGTTTTATGTTAAATGTAAAGAAAGTTGGAAAGCTCAAGAGGGTGCTTAACTAAATTAAAAAGAAAGAAAGCCTGAAGAAGACAAAGTTATGTCGAAACGTCGCTAAATAAACAAAGAAGAAACTAAATTAAGAACAAACAAAAACAAGAAGAAAGACAAGTACTAATTCTAATTTGCAGAAAGTAAGGGAAAGAAAAGAAAGGGGTGTGTCTAAAAACTAAGTGTTGTGTTCGTCAAGTTCAGTGTGCAGCACGCAGCCGAAGGGGCAGGATGGCCCGTGCCTTTCCAGCCTCCCACTCGGGAGGTTGGCTCTTTTCCCCAACCTAACCCTAACCCTACCCTAAGAGAGCGGTTCAAACAAGGATCAAACCACAACCTATATCCTAACCCTAACCCTACCCTAACCCTGACAAAGTTGACAGCTTGGCTGAGTATCTGGTGGAGCTAAGGAGCAAAACCTCACTGGTGCTGACCAACCAGGAGGTCAGTAACATGCATTGTTGCTTGCTGCAGACATGCACACGCCTTTCACCTCACTTGCATATTGTTGTCCTAATGTAAAATTGTTTTATTTTCCTGTTTAGGTGAGCTGCATTGTTGCTCTGTGGCAGAACCTGCTGGAGTTTGATAAACAGAGAACGGTATTTGCTGCAAGACATCAAGAAAGATTGAACACTGGGAGGTTTCGGTCCCCCAAGAAGAGGCAAGAATTTACTCCTGGGGTTGAGAGTGTAAAGAGGCATGCTCTAACCACTCCAGCCCCATCTGCCCAATGGCCAGACTGCTGCCGCTTGGTGGAGACCATCTTTGTCCGACTGTGCAATATCCATCGTAGTCCAAAGAAAAGAGGAGCAGGCACAGTCTCCAGGTGGGATTTGATCCTACAAGACTATAGAAAGATCAGGCAGCTCGTTCTGGCGAATGGAGCTGTGATGGGGCAGACACATTTGCAGCTAGTGGATGTTAGCTACACCACCCTGGTTCAGTGGCATAACAGAAGGGTCAAAAGGCAAGAGACCGCTGTGGTACTTCAAGGGCTAAACCTTCCCAGCCAGTTTTCTGTAGCTGCTGACCCGCTTCTGCCTGCAAATATACGCCCGCATTACGGCGTACCACATTCAGGGCCACTGCATACATATAGGCTACCATCCAACACTGTGGGGCAGTCAAAATTAAAAAGAAAGCTACAATTCACTGATGGGACAAATCCATCAGGACAGCGGCAGCTTCTCCCTGCCCCACCCAAAAGGCCTCAGCTAGTGGCAATTACTCCAATGGCACCACAGGGATCTGTTATCCTCACTACCCAACAGCAACAGAGTTTGTGGAACCTCTCCACCCCTCCTCCACATGCTTATCCTGTGGCCCCTGCTCTGGCCCCTGCTCTGGCCCCTGCTCTGGCTCCCAGAGCAGCCCCTGCTCAACCTGGTAGAGAACCTCGAAAATTGACTCGCAAAGTTTTGCACAACACATGCAAAAAATGCGGGCAGTTTAGAATAGCTGAAACAGGACACAGCCAATATAGAGGGCAAATTTACTGTCCCTCTAATGAAAGTCTCACTAAAGAGCAGTGGCTGGAACAAATTAAAAAGAAAAAATAAACATTTTCTTTATTTTAAATAACTTCACTGTATATAAGTTTTATTTAGTTCATAGTGTGTTTATTTTGTTTTGGGTTAATGATACAGATATGTATTCTTATTGTCATTGTGTACACAAAGTAATTCAACAAACCATACAGTAAAAGGATTTAAGTCCTTCAGCAAACCACAAATTTCTTGGTTAAGAAAAAGAAATGGGAGACTTCAATGGAAATGTGTTGCATCCAAATGCTACAATGTTTTGGGACTAACTAAAAATGTTTAATTCACTGTCTTAATTGTTGAATAAATATTTGGTTCTTTTAAACCGATAAGGTCTATGGTCTTTTGTGAGTAAATATTAGCTGCTTCAAATTCTGAATTATTGGTAATTTAAGCATACACTAGAAAAAAGATATCATTCACTTCACTCAAAGTACTTTAGGAAAGACACTTGCAATTTTAGTTTCAGTCACTGTTTTGCTGTGAAAAATGAAAATAAGCACTGGGTATGATTAAGGACATTAAAATATACATCAAGTATATAGTATACAGTATAATTTAACACATTAATTTGAATATATCAGAATAAAAAAGCAAAATTAATTAAGCAATTCAAAGTTTTAAAAAGAAAGCCTTTTATGACAAGTGTTGGGTTTTAGTTTACAGTACTACACTATCTGTACAAAAAAGCATTTAAAATGTTTTCAAGATACAAAAAAACAGCCGTTACTTCATAACACTTAAACATTAATTGTGGGAAATCTTTTCACTAAAACATAGTATGGCGACTGGTAGGATCGAACTCGCGACTCTGGGATCGGCCTCACTCTTCCCCTTTCTTCTCCCCTCCCTTTCTTCCCCCTTCCTTCCTTTCTTCCCCCCCCCAAGCAGACTATTGTTCCCCAAATTCAGCCGAAGGGGCAGGATGGCCCGTGCCTTTCCAGCCTCCCACTCGGGAGGTTGGCCCTCTTCCCCAACCCTAACCCTAACCCTAACCCAACCCTACCCTCTCGGTCTCGCTACTGATAGGACGGCCGCGGGCTGGGACTGAGAGTGGGGCGGACAGCCCCGAAACGCCCAGGCCTGGAGGCGAGCTTGCGAGGCTGGAGGAACCGTCCGTCGAAGCGCCGACACAGAGTGCCGGGGCCGACGGGGGCCCGCCATGGCAAGCCACGAGTGCTGTTCGGTCAGGTGTACGTGTGTGGTGCTTGTACGGAGACGTCAACCTAGAGCTCAGACTTCCAGCGGGCACGTGGCAGAGCTGCGAAGCCGCCCACAGTGCACCGAATTCGGCCTGAGCCCGGTCCGCCTTTGACTGTGCTTCCACGCTTCCACGGAGCTCAGAACCGACCCAGAGAGGCGCCAGGCCCATCAGAAGGACCGAGGACACTCACCAGACCGGCCAGAGCCCGCAGCGTTACCGCCTCAGAGATCCAGAGAACCAGAGAGAAATTCTGGAAAAACGGCTTAAAATGCTGGAAAAAGCCAAAAAAGTGTCCAAAAGGGGCCTTATCTGAGCTCCAGAAGCCCCCTAGAAGCGCCCTGGATCAAAACACTTTGTCATTTTTCGCCCCAAGTGCTCTTTTCAAACTCTCCTGAAATCCCGCCGGTGGCATATTCCTCCGTAAGGGCTCGAAATCCTATCTATCGATAAAGCCTTGGTGAGGCCCTGTTTTTTTTTGGGGGGGGGGGCAATGCTTTGGAGGTCCGCAAAACTTTGAAAGGTTATCTCGGCTTCTGTAAACAATTTAAAGACGATTCCACCGCACAGGGCCCTTCTCTGGACCGCGGGCTATCGGCCCGTGGTTGATTTTAGCCGAAAATATGCATTTTTGACCGTTCTACAAGCCCTTCTGGGCTAAACTTTCGGGATTTTTCCTGCCTCCTGCGAACGCCCTAGAAACCAAAGAACCACACCAGGCTATTCGCCAGACTCTGGCCTTTCCGGCGATATGTGGCTTTCCCCGGAGAAATGCATTTTAAAAAAATTTTATGGAAGTCGAAAAATCACCGGGGCCTCCGGAGCCTCGAGTCCGAGGACAGTGAGGTGTTGCGGACACAGCCTCCTGCGCATGTGCCCTCCCCTGGAAGTCCGAAAATTTTATTTTATCCCAGGCTGATGGGAGTCACATCGGCGTGATCGGGGCATCGTTCTGGGATCATTGATCCTGGTTTTGAACCTTCTGGTTCCCGGGAAAGTGCATTTTTGACCGTTTTTATGAATTACGGTTTGATTTTTAATTCCTCCTGCAGACGTCCCAGGAACCAGACAACCACACCAGGCTATTCTGCAGACTCTGGCCTTTCCGGCAATATACGGCTTTCCCCGGAGAAATGCATTTTTAAACGTTTTTATGGAGATCGAAAATGACCGGAACTCACTGAGGGTGACATCCGGTTTACGGTGAGTGGCCGGCTTGCTCGGGAGACCAACAGAACCTGGTCCCTCTGGAAGTATGCGAGGACCAGAGCCTAGCGGGGCCTCTGGACCCTCGAGTCCGAGGACAGTGAGGTGCTGCGGACACAGTCACCTGTGCATGTGCCCTCCACTGGAAGTCCGAAAATTTTATTTTATCCCAGGCTGATGGGAGTGACATCAGGGCATTATTCTGGGATTATTGATCCTATTTATTGCTTATTATTATTATTATTATTATTATTATTAAAGGTGTCAAGGTCTAAAAAGCGGAGTCCACCTTTTTCATAAGAATACATAATTACTGAATTTTTAAATATATTTTTGTTTTTCCAAATGAAATTAAATAGCATCTTGTCAATATCTTTGGAGACCTTTTTGTTTACATCCAGAGATAAAGCAGCATAAGAAGTGAAAGTCACTCCGCATGGTTAACAGAATTTGAACTCTCAACCTTAAATCTATCTGCTGCCACTGGTTCAGGTTTTTTCTGAGTTTTGTCAACAATGGAACTAAAGTTCAGTACATCTGGAAACTCTGTTTTTTATGATAATTCCTAAATAACTAATAGATTCTGTAGCGGAAAAATTAAAGTAAGGTCACCCCTTCTAGTTGTATTGCTATATGTTTATTCTAAGTTCTTTTACAGGTATGCTACAAATAGTGGAAATGTAACAATATTTAAGAGCAAGTAGTTAACATTTTTTATATTTAGGCAAAGTCCAGATGCAGCAGAGAAAATGTTAATCACGTCAAGTGATAAAGGTATTTGAGAAGAGCCTTTTTTAGAAATAATGTATCATCAGTCAAGTGGCTGACAATAATTTCTCGACCCGCTACTGTGTTACCTTTTAGTTTGCTCAGTTTAGTAGAGTCTGTGAGTAACTGTGTGCAGAGGAGGAAAAGATAAGGCGATATGAGACATCGCTGCCTGACTTCTCGTTTAAGGAGGAGCTATAAATGCAGGAGAAGTACCAGCATTTAATCTGATTGATCAATTTCCATTTGTTACATTGTTCTGATAGCACTGCTTAAGTAAGAATCAAAACCAAATTTTTTCTAAAGTGTGAAATATGAAATTATGTTCAATGGTGTAAAAAGCATTATAAAAGTCCAGAAAAAGGATAAAAATGTCATCAGAGCATAAATCTGAATAATCAATTAAACCAAGTACCAGTGTGATTGTGAGGATTTAGGTTTCTGTGTTCAGTTGAATCTCTGTTTTCCTGTGTAGTGGGAAAATTTTAAGGTTACTATGATTTTTAGCTGAATTTATGCATAACAGTATTATGATTCTTGTGTGATGTATGAGCTCATGAAAAATGGTTCTGCAGCAGGTTCTCTGGCCTTAGAATTACAATTAAGTCATTGAATTGTTTCTTTATCTCTCATGGCTCCCAGTGAAAGAAGATGTGCGCTCGCTGTCTGTTCTGTAACCAAGTAGATTATCAAACTATGTGAATGTTATGAACCTCTCCCTATAAAACTGTAAGCTGTGTTCTGCTCCAGGCTCTTTCTCCTGACTGGGATCAGTGAGCAGACTTTGAACACTGTTGAGCCTTCAAATAAATGCGAATTAAAAATATATTGGGGCATGCCGTGGTGGCATAGGGGATAGTGCGACCCATGTTTGGAGGCCTTGAGTCCTCGACTCAGCTGTCGTGGGTTCGATTCCCAGACCCGGCGATGTTTACAGCATGTCTTTCCCCTTTCCTGTGAGCCTACTTTCATATAAGACACAGTAGAGCCCACAAAAGGGGTAAAAAAAGAATATATTTTTTCTCTGGTTCTTGAAATACTCACTCTTTGTTACTCTTTGTTAAAGGAAAACTTCCACAACACCTGTTTACCTCTTGATTGCTCCCAGCTGTGTCTTGTTTCCCCTGATTACCTCCTTGTGTGTTTAATCCCACCTGTGTTCCTTGTCTATCCTTTGCTTCTCATGTTTACCAGTTGGCAAATGACAAAAACGGGACTAATTGCCTGGTTTCTTTGAACATAACAATCATCAAATAGAATGACATATTTCATATGTCTCATATATAAAATATGAGTCATAATTTGTTACATTTTTACAAACTCATAAAATTAACAGCGGCAATTATGTAATTATTGAGCAATATAAAAGAGCAATTTGCTTAGTCTTCTCTTACATCTTGACAGAAACCAAACTCTTTATAGATTTATATCAAGGGAGAAAACTTAGAAACATCAGCAATTTTCTCAGCTTTAGTTTAAGCCATATTTATAGAAATTGGGTAAGAAATAAAGGCACTGCGATCATTTTTGTGACAGATTTCTGCTCATCCCGCATTGGAACAGTCTGCTTTTCTGGACAGACTCACCGCGTAGTAACGGTACCTGCAGGAGCGTCGTTTGTTCCTTTCATTTTTTGAATGAACTCTTTGATTTAGCTTATAAAGAATTTGAAAATATAATTTTATTTTACTGTCTTTGTTTATAGTGTATTGCCTCAAAATACTTAAACTGAAAAGAGTTCCATTTCCATTTTTTTTCTCAGAAACAATTAAAATGTTGCTTTGGTCAGTGGTTGTTTTAAATTACAGAATGAACTAGAGAGTGTCTCCAGACACCAGATGGCAGTGGAGTTCATGTATATTTAGTGTGTTCTTCTCTTTTTACAGTGAACTAGAAGAAGCCACCAGTGAGAAGAAACAAACCTGTGATTCCTGGTTGGACTCTATTATTCATCCAGAACATTTCTGTTCCTGAAACACCAGGATAATGGCCAATAAGAAAAAAGTAGTGGTGACAGGTGAGATTCTCTGATTGGTTTAGTGGACAGAGTTAAACGTGTTTCGATGTGTGTGTTTGATTTCTCAACAGTTCTGTGGAATTAATATTCATAAGAGAGCTGTGGTTAAAAAAGGATTTAGCTGTTACCAGGGCAACATAATCGCAAGATGGCACAGTTTTCAAACATGGATGCACATTAGAGTTATTTTGCTGCTGATTTCTGGCTTAAATATGAAACTGAGAAAATAATGAGTCATCATGTGCCTTTGCTACAATTAATGTTTAACTTGATGTAAACTTTAGACTCTGCTTAAGGGCTGACACACGTCGGTGTGCATACCTTCTGCATGTTTCTGATGTTCTCTGTTTCCTGCAGGGTTTGAGCCCTTTGGTGAGCATGCTGTGAACTCGAGTTGGGTGGCAGTCCAGGTAATCATCAGGTTGTGTATCTAATTTAATAACTTTACACCAGTCTTCTGTCATCAGTTATTGTTCATCCAGTCTCTACTTGACGTTTTTTTTTAAAGAACAGACGTTCCTTCTTTTTTATGAGAAGAATGCTATCACACACATCTGTTCCAAATGCTGAGCAAGGTGTGTTCTAGTGACAACATAATTCTGTGTTCAGTGAGATGCTCCACAGATGACAGTGGTCCTGGAAGTTATTAACCTGGTCATTTGGCAATTCTACTGGATTTTCATCTGTTTTCGGTGATCCGTCTGGCATTTCTGCCATTGATCTCAAAGTCAGAGAAGTGAATAATGTCATGAAGTGCGGTAGAGAGGTGGTGAGGCAGACGCAGAGAACCCAGGTTGGAGTGAATTAATGATGATTTAATGGTGAAAAAGCAATTCCAAAATCCAGGCAGCACAGATAGAGCGGAAGGTTAAGAGCTCACAATCTGGTAGCAACTGGTTATAACTAACAACTGACGCAGAACAGACATAAGACAAGACAAGACGAGGACCCGACAAAGAACAAGGAACACAGGTGGGTTTAAATACACAGGGAGACAATCAGGAGAAACAAGGGACAGCTGGGGACAATCAAAGGGTGGACAGGACAACGCAGAGACTCAATTAACTGAAAACAACACAAAAACCTAAATTAACACAGAGAAAAACCCAAATCCTCACAAATAAAGCTGTTCAGTCCATGTTGGCCACACTTCCAAGAATTAAACAATGTCCGAGCAATAGGAATGTTTAAGATGTCGTAATGCTGGCAAATATGTGATGGCCCTAATCTCCACTGTGTTGTTTACAGCACACACAATTTCGGCAAGCTAAAGCTGGTTTATTACATTAGTAATAAATGGCCAAATGTTATACACTGAGTAGAATCTGATGTAGTCATTTAAAACCTCAACACAGTTCATGCCACCAGCAAGCAAACATTTTTCAGTAGTCGAGTTTCAGACCCTCTCGACGAAGCAAAGCGTATAGGGGCTGGCTTTTGACAGGCCAGGCAGTTGTTGGACACTCTTGGATATTGAAGTGGAAAATTACAATAAGGTCACATCTGCTAGTTGTATTGCTGTATGTTTATTCTAAGTTCCTGTATAGTCCCACCAAAATAAAACTATTTGGGTTACATGTACAAGGTTGGGAGTTGTTTTCCACAGCTGCATCAGAACCAAACTGTCTCGCTCCTTGTTTTGGAGCCTTTATCCTTAGTATAAAACTCATGTATTGTCTTTGCCTGGCAGAACTTTTCATCCAGAATTGCTTCATTATTGATGCAATTTGATACGAGCTCTCTCAGTTGTGCACAATTCATAAATAAACCTGATTGAGTAATTTTACCTGAACAGTGTTCGATTATAGTTTTTTTCCACAACAATATCCTGAAGCCTCCTGCACTGCAAAATAGCCTCATATCTTCAGGGCACAAAAACCCATGTAAGTCATTTATTTATGGATCTTATTTCAGCTTTTCACCCTCTTACTACCACAATTGTAACAGGACTATAGCTCCACTCAGGAGTGATTAGAGCAGGGATACCCATGTCCAGTCCTTGAGTAATTTTGGCCTTGGTTGGAAAAGTGTTAAGGTGAGTCAACTCCACATCTTGGAGAACAAACTACTGCACCTTTTTAATTGTGATGTTATCTTGGTGAAATGGATCTAAGACTTTTTAACATGTAGGCATTAAAGGTGAGTGGTGTTCTATCTATACTGTGTTCCAAATTATTATTGGAACACTTAAATCCAATTTGGAACACAAATTGGATTTAAGTGTCATAAAGATAAAATTTTTGTGGTGCTATTAAATGTATAAATGGTATTGTGTGTCAGGGCTCTTTGAATCACTATAATTAATTTCAGAGAGCTGGTTGATTAGTTTGTCTGGTGAGCTCAATTAAAGGAAATCTACTTAAGTAGGATGTTCCACATTATTAAGCAGGCCATCGGTTTCAAGCAATATGGGAAAGAGAAAGGATCTCTATGCTGATGAAAATCATCAGATAGTGTAGTGCTGTATGACAAGGTATGAAAACATTAGATATTTAACCAAAACTGAAGCGTTATCGTACTGTGAAGAGATTTGTGGCTAATTCAGAACAAAGATGGGTTTGTACAGATAAAGGCACAATGAGGAAGATTTCTGTTAGACAAATTCATCGGATTAAGAGAGCAGCTGTTAAAATGCCCTTACAAAGCAGCAAACAGTTATTTGAAGCTGCTGGAGCCTCTGGAACCTCAAGGTGGAGGATCCTCCAGAGGCTTGCAGTGCATGAACCTGCTATTGGGCCCCCTAACCAAAGCTCACAATCAGAAATGGTCACAGTGGCTCCAGCCGTACATGAAGATTAATTTTCAAACAGACTTGTTCACTGATGATTGCTGTGCAACCCTGGATGGTCCAGATGGACGCAGTAGTGGATTGGTGGTGGTCCTGTAGAGGTCTGCATTAAAGCAAATTTGAAGAATCCTCCGACTTAAGACTCTATGACAGTCTCATGAAGAGAATGCTCAGAATTGTTAATAACTTTCTTGATTTGTTAGAGTATTAGCTTTTGCTGTGTGCCTGTGTGGTATGGGGAACAGATATGTTTTCAGTGAGAAGTAAAACTGTGTTGTGTGCTCATAGGAATTGCAGCGATTAGGACTGGGGGAGATGGTAGATCTTCACGTGTGTGAGCTGCCTGTTGATTATCAGGCTGTTCAAGACATTTTACCGTCTCTGTGGAAAGAACATCAGCCCCAGGTATTTAGCAAAATATAAGTTTTGCCAGAAGTTTACATACAATCATAAGTATGAATTATTGTATTTATTGTGGAATTTTAACAGAACATTTGAATTATTCTTTTTTTTCAGGGTTTACTCCCTGTAGACCATAAACCTTTCCTGATTTTTATTTCAAGACCTAGGTGCACACACTTGAATATGCAGCAGTCAAATTTATAAACATGATTTTCATATACATATTTGAAACAAAAGTACTTAGAAGATAAAATGGAAACCTGCAACTTTTTGTAGCCATCTGACTTGATGGATATTTGACCACTCTTTGCATCAGAACTGCTTCTTTAAATGTGTTCTTCATTTTGGCATGTACTGAGCTTTTCACCGTAGTCCAGAAAATTTCTATAGGTTGGAGGTCAGCACCATTCATATCAGTCTGTTTTCTCCATTCAAAAGTCTGTTTTTGTGTGCCTATGGCATCACTGCCTCAGGTTTGTCCATGTTTGAGCCACAATCTCAGGCCACAGGAACACCACTGTCCCCATCCTCAAGGAAGAGTTTTACATCAACAAGGGCTCAGCAAGAAAAATGTACTTGCTTTAAATTATATTGTCAAACTCCACTGAAATTAGAGGTTACTCACATGAACAAGTGAGAGTAACACATTGTTACTTTCACATTTAGTAATCCCAGATTAATAAAGATTACTTTTTTAATACTAGAGGGAAATTAAACAATGTATAAGCCTATGCATATACTTTTGACTGTGTGGAGTTGTTAAAAACTATAATAAATTCATGCCTGCTCATTGTCAAAAGCCACAACTGAATCTGACATCATTCAGATTATGAGTGTACATAAACTTCTGACCAGAACTGTACATATCTTTATGTTTAATAAACAGTCAGCTAATTTTAAACCTTGGTCCCCTGTGAGCAGCTAGCTGTCCATGTAGGTGTTTCTGGGATTGCAACCTCAGTCACTTTGGAGCAGTGTGGCCACAACATGGGCTATACACGTGTGGACAACCGCAGTTTCTGCCCTGCCTCCCACTGCTGCATGGAGAACGGACCAGACTACATAAAATCAGTTATAGACATGGACACGGTGTGCAAAAGGGTCAACGGGTCAAACGTCGGGATAACTGTGTCTGTATCTAAGGATGCTGGAAGGCAAGTGATTCACGTTACACATGCATGAAAGCCCCAGAACTAGAAGCTAACCTTGACTTTATATGATCTAACTGCCATGTTTTGGACTTGATAGGTATCTTTGTGATTACACCTACTACACCTCACTGCATCAAGGCCAGGGGTGCTCTGCGTTTGTCCATGTGCCTCCATTAGGGGGACCCTACAGCAGTGAGGAGCTAGGCAGAGGCCTTCAGGCTGTTGTAAAGGAAATGCTGAACTTACTTGAGGTTGATTACAATGAATGGGGAAAAAGAGAACAAACATTGCCATCATAAGCAATGACACTAAACAGGAGCCTTACTAACCCACTTACATTTTGTAGAAATTAATGAAAAGAGTTGATTTTGTTGTATGATTAAAAAAAGTCAAAACAACAAGTGGAGACTGCAATAGTGATTTGTATATATCACTAGTTTAAGGTAATACAAGCATGAATTTTTCACTTTAGTTCATTTTTTAAGTGCTTAGCACAATCTATCAGTGACAGCAGTGTAAAGGCACAATAATCTCAGGGAAACTGCAATGGAATCAGCACTGTGCACTTGACCTAATAAATGTGCTCGTTATTATGTATTTATTGTCACATTGCAAAGCAAATCAGATACATTACTGTGAAGAAATAAAGTACTTGTTGGTGTATATTTTTTGTGGTTATCTCTTGTGCTTGTTGGTTATTTAATAACGTATGGAGCATTATTAGCCTTCAACATAAACATCCTGCATGTACAACAACAACAGTCTCCCTGCTGGCCAGGTTGGGAGATATGAAAATTTGGGCCAGTATCACTGTCTGATAATAGTACTGTTATTTTAGCCAATAATATTTACAAATATCATATGTACTATAGTTTTCTATATCTTCGACCATGTTGAATACATTGCTTCTCAGTATCAGTTCAACAGAACCTCCAGGTTCCGGTTCTGATGGATTAAATAAACAAAAAAATTAACACTTTCAGTGAAGTAAATAATGAGCCAATCAATGATTGCAGTCAGTTGTCAGTGAAGTGGTTTCAGTGCTGCTGTCATGTTTGGATCTAGTTTTTTAACCCACATGCAGAACACGACAGGAGTAAAGAAATCAGTAGTATAATGTTTATTGAATACATCTGAGCAAAATAAGATGGATCAGGGTCTTTCCGGGGGGCGGGGGGAATCACGGAGTAGCTGGCATACTGGAGGACAACAGATAAAATGTTGAGTTCAAGGTTGTAGGAAATGACAGCTACATGGGTACTACTGGAACGGTCTTACTTATGTTGTCAAATAATGACTGCTGGGAGAGGGTAGGCTGCGGGCTCGGGGTTCGTCTCCTATTTTGCAGGTCCTGGGAGGTGATCTGGATTCCAGAGTACTGCTCGATGGGGGTGGTTCCGGGTTGCTACGTGGAGGCTGCGGTGGAGGACGGACAGGTAGATCCAGGCGTGGAGGGAGGCAGAGGAGCGGTCCTACTGCTAACTGGCAGGTCCGGGTTCGGCTTGAGATCCAACTGAGGAGATGGAAGTGGGACTCGGGCAACCAGTGGGTATTCACCACGGCGTCACGAGGATGGGTTATCCAAAGGGCCAGAACGAGATCTTTACGAGGAGATCACACGGCGTCGCTAGGAACACCTGGGAACAGGGAGGCAACAAAGGATTACTTAGAGAAGATTCGCTAGGAGAAAACACAGAGAGTAACTCCGGGTAGGCTCAAGGTACCATCACTGGCAAACACTCAGGTGAAGAAGTGCAGTCAGTCCTCTTCTCTGAAACCTCAGGATGATTAGATGATGACCAACAGGTGTGCTGAACCGCAGGTAACGCCCTGCCCGGGAGGCAGCCTCTGGCGCTATCCGGTGGACAACCAACGGAACCACAGACGAACAAAAAGGAAAAGAAAACCCCAAAAAGGACAAAAAAAAAAAAAACGATACCTAACAGCTGCACCCTGCTTGGTGCTGCTAGTTCTAGTACGGACATCTGAGAACAGCCGGGCTGAGCCGCGCCGGATTTACTAATGGAAAACAAATCCGGCCGAGGCGGACCGGAACCGAATCGGTTAGAGACGGGCTAATGGAACAGCGCCTAAAGAAACAATGTCTTTGTGGGTCGAGAATCCACAAGTCTGTGGTATTCATCATGAAGACCCAGAGACACTCATTCTCAATTAGCTCTAATAAATCTGGATCTGCATCAGTTTACCAACCAGTCCACATATGAAGCATAATTAAGCTATGTTAAAACTATTTTCATATTAAAAAAAATCAATCTGAAGAATGATTATTTTTTCCTATAGGGTATCAAATATCTGCTAAAAACGGAAGAAGCAAGGAGACTGTATAATTCAGTTTTATTATTTATTTCGGATATACACTAAAATGAACACCTCATTTATGAGAAAAATCAACCACTAACATTATTTAAATTGATGTCAATCTACTAATGGTTTAATTTAGTAAAGAAAACAAATAAGATAAGATTTATTGTCACTGTCATCAACAGATTACAATGAGATTGAGATTTGCTCGACTCGAGTTAAGATGCAGGTTATGTGTATATACATAATATACAAAGATAAAGAAATAAATAGTACAAAATGAGAAATAAATAGACATCAGAAGATGGTTGCAGCGCCTGGAGGTGTCGCAACAGAATTTACATTTTTAACAAAGTGGTGTCAAGAGCAGAAGTTCTTATGCCTTTGAATTTAGTGCCATGATTGCCATCGGGTAAAAACTGTTTTTTAGGCTATTTGTCCTGGTTTTTATTGCTCTGTATCTCTTGCCTGACGGCAGCAGCTGGAAGAGACCATGGTCAGGGTGTGAAGAGTCATTTAAAATGTCCAAAACTTTCTTGTGGAGCCTGGAAGTGTAAATCTGTTCCATAGTGGGGAGGGGGCCGCCTATGATTCTCTCTGCTGCCCTAACAACCCTCTGGAGCGCCTTCTTGTCCGCGGATGTGCTACTGCCGTACCAGACACACAGACCGTACGTGAGCACACTCTCTATGGAGCAGTGATAGAAGGCCTGCAGCAGGTCTGAGGGGAGACGGTTCTTCTTGAGTATTCTCAGAAAGTACAGTCTCTGCTGTGCCTTCTTCAACAGCTCCTTGGTGTTGGTGCTCCAGGTTAGCTTGTCCTCCAACTCCATGCCCAGAAACCTGAACACTGGGACCCTCTCCACACAGGTCCCACTGATGGTGAAAGGCTGGATGTCCGTTTTGTTCTTCCTGAAGTCGATCACCAGCTCCTTTGTTTTGGAGGTGTTGAGGAGCAGGTTATTGACTTTGCACCACTCTGACAGCTGCTTCACCTCATCCCTGTACTCCAGCTCCCCCTTCCCGCCTGAGATGAGACCAACAACAGTCGTGTCATCTGCAAACTTTATGATCTTGTTGCTGAGGTGGTTGGAGACACAGTCATGAGTGTAGAGGGTGTAGAGAAGTGGGCTGAGCACGCAACCCTGTGGCGATCCGGTGTTCAGGCTCAGAGCAGTGGAGGTGTGGGGGCCCAGTCTGACCCTCTGGGAGCGACCTGTTAGGAAGTCCAGGATCCAACTGCAGGTGGCTGATGGGAGCCCAAGGTTTGCTAGCTTGGACACCAGAGGTTGGGGAAGTATGGTATTAAATGCTGAGCTGAAGTCCACAAAGAGCATTCTGACGTAGCTCCCCTGCTTCTCTAAGTGGGTCAGGGCAGCATGAAGTGCTGTGGATACAGCGTCCTCTGTGGACCTCTTTGCTTTGTAGACAAATTGGAGAGGGTCCAGCTCAGCAGGCAGGCCAGCGAGGATGTGACTCCGCACCAGTCTCTCAAAGCACTTCATGATGATGGGTGTGAGTGCCACTGGACGGTAGTCGTTCAGGGTGTTGATGTTGGTTCTTTTCGGCAGGGGGACAATGGTAGAGGACTTTAGGCAGGGAGGGACAGTGGCTTGAGAAAGGGACTGGTTAAAAATCTTTGTGAAGATTCCAGCCAGTTGGTCTGCACAGTCTTTAAGCACCCGTCCCGACACACCGTCAGGTCCCGCAGCCTTCCTTGGGTTCACCTTCCTCATCACCTGCCTCACCTCACACTCCTCTACTGTGAGAGCAGAGCTGCTGTGGACAGGCAGCTGTGATGGAGCTGTGGTAGGTGTCGCCTCAAAGCGGGCAAAGAAGATATTCATCTCCTCTGCCAGGGAAGTGGTTCCCTCCATGCATGGCTGGTTGCTGGATCTGTAGTTTGTGATGTGCCGAACACCCTGCCACACCTGCCTGGTGTTGTTGCTCCTGAGCTGCTTCTCTATTCTCCCTCTGCATGATGCCTTAGCTTGGCAGATGCCTCTTCTCAGGTTGGCTCTGGCAGAACTGTAGAGTGCTTTGTCCCCAGACCTGAAAGCAATGTTCCTGGCTTTCAAGAGGCCCCGGACCTCCTTAGTCATCCAGGGTTTCCTATTCGGATAGATCCTCATGAGTCTGTTCCTGGTGACATTGTCCTTGCAGAACCTGATGTAGTCCAAGACTGCTGAGGTGTAGTTCTCCAGGTCTTGATGTGCAAAAACCTCCCAGTCAGTTCTCTGGAAGCAGTCCTGTAGTTGGTGAGAGGCATCCTCAGGCCAGATGGTGACAGTCCGGGTTGTACTGGGGACACGTTTCCACAGGGGGGTGTAAGCAGGGATCAGTAGCAGGGACACGTGATCAGACTGGCCAAGGTGTGCTAAGGGTTTAGCCCTGTATGCTTGTCTGATGTTTGTGTACAGCTTGTCCAGAGTTTTATTACCCCTGGTGATATTAATTTCATATAGAATAGAATAGAAGTACTTTATTCATCCCAGCAGGGAAATTACTTCGCAGTTACAGCAGAGAGACAAGACACAATAACAACTACCACTGAGTAGTAGTTGTAGATAAAATAAAAAATAAAAATAAAATATAAAATGCTATAAATTGTAAAAATATAAAATGCTGTTAATATAAAAAGCAACTTAGAGCAGTGCTTGCAAAGATTCAAAAAATGCAGATATGTATATTTAAATATATGTACAGCAAGTGTGCCACAGTGCAGTTGTGCAAAATTGGACTGATTAGTGCAGAACAATGATTTAGCTTTTATTGTATGTTATTGTGTAAGTTAAATTCTGCAGATTTTCAGCTGTTGTACAATGTGTACCTTCTTTGGTTTTGAACTTCAATAAAGATTTAGAACAAGAAGAAATTTGTCTCATGTCAAGAAATGTTTTTAGATAGTAATGTTTTCTCACCAATATAACTTTCTCCACAATTGAATCCTGTCAAGACAGGACATGCAGCCATGACCGTAACGTAATGTGTATAATTTTCACATTTTCACACATGTTCAACTGTGCTTTGGTTTCAGAGGTGGTTTCAACAATTACATTCACATTGTTGACTTACTTTCTGCTGATTATGCAGCAAAAGGGTAAAAAACGACAACAACAACAAAAAAAATCCATAGCTAACATGCTAGTTGCTTGAGCAAATAAAGTTTTTGCAGAGTAAAACCGGAAGTGCACGGGAAATAAAATGTCTGCAAAAGCCCTGTACATATTTGTAAAGCTAAACAGACAAAACATATGGTCAAGCTTGGAAATAAATGATCAAGAAAGTGATCCTGAAAGCCCTGTGGACACAGAGTTTGACTCAGGCACAACTTCTTCTGGACAATTTACAGATTTTCAGCTTGAAGTTCCATTTGAAGAATGGATTAAATTTATACCAGAAAGAGTTGAATACAATGACAAGTTTTCATCATCTGGCAAAAGGGAATACACAATTTTAAAACCTGGCACTTGGAGTCACATAATTAATGATCTGGTTTGGATAAAGTTGAAAAGCACATGTACATTTGTATTGCAAAGAGCAAAAGTTTATCCAACTGACACTAGTAAGTACATTGATATCAAAGGCTTCTGTAAAGAGTGTCAAGGCCATAATGACATGTGACAGAGAGCCAACGGTCAACAGCCCAATGGTGCTCCAGTGTTCTATCGAAGGCCATAGAACCATCTCCCTGCACACTGGGAAGTCCAAAAGATTCATGTCAGGAACCCTTTGTGCACAGGTTTCAAAAGAGTTGTGTGAGGGTAGGAGGAAACCAGCTGTATGGAGGTCAGCAAAGGCATCAGAGTTGATGGATATTGGAGATCCCGAGCCAAGTCACCTTCCAAACCTGGCAACCTTACGAAAAGCCAAGCAGGAGAGAAAAGATTTGAAATTATGTCTTGACAGGATTCAATTATTGTGGAGAAAGTTATATTGGTGAGAAAACATTACTATCTAAAAACATTTCTTGAAATGAGACAAATTTCTTCTTGTTCTAAATCTTTATTGAAGTTCAAAACAAAAGAAGGTACACATTGTACAACAGCTGAAAATCTGCAGAATTTAACTTACACAATAACATACGAAATTAATAACTGCTTGCTTTGCGGTTATGTCCAAAGCAGGCCACAGTCATCAATTTAGGGGAAGTCAGTTGGCGTACGAAAGAAAATTATGTAATATCTCATAATGAGCAGTAGCCCAGTTTGGTTTGTTTTGGAGCAACATGGGGGGATGGTGAAGTCATCGGCCATAATTATAATTTTTAATATTTCAGAAACCAAAGCTGCACAAACGACCGTTTTAACGGTACAAACCTGCACTAACGGAGCACTAACGAAGTAGCCCAGTTTGATTTGTTTTAGAGCAACATGGGGGGATGGTGAACTCTGGATGA
The DNA here is from genome assembly GCF_003331165.1 of Xiphophorus hellerii. Taxonomy (NCBI): domain Eukaryota; kingdom Metazoa; phylum Chordata; class Actinopteri; order Cyprinodontiformes; family Poeciliidae; genus Xiphophorus; species Xiphophorus hellerii. The sequence continues at coordinate 109,778 of NC_045677.1, forward strand.
AATAAAAAATAATTTTTAATATTTCAGAAACCAAAGCTGCACAAACGAAAATTTTAACGGCACAAACCTGCACTAACGGAGCACTAACCACTCAGACTATTTGCTGAATTTTTTGACGTGGGTGGGGTGTCAGCTTCACTCAGCTGTGTTAGCTCTGCCGCTCTTCTGAGCGCCGCTCTCCTATTGGAGACAGGAGGGTAATGCTCCATTTGTTAAAACCGCTGGGTGAGTTCAGTTTAATTCTTCGCAGTGGCGGAGGCACGTCCGCATTAGCTGTGCAGCGCACTGCGCTTGTTACAGTTTAATGAACTTCTGCACCTTTATTCATTTCCTCAATATAAACTACCGGCTCCAAAAGCGGGACAAAGTAAGAAAAGCATCCCATCCTTTTGCAGTAAGAAAGAGAGAAGTTCAGATAAGCTAAAGTAGAGTGAGTTCAGAATGCATGTTTTTTTTTTCTTTTAAAAAACTTTCTGTAGTAACTATTTGTCTATGAAAATAAAAAAACGTCAGACTTAAAGGTGATCAAGGTAAGAGAGTGCAACTCATATTGTCACTTGTTTCTAGTTTACATACAAAAAAATTTCCAAATAAAAACAACAAAAAAAAATGGTCTATGCTCTTTTATTCCATAACTGCAGGCAGAAAACATGGTGCAGATTCATAGGATTCCTGCTTCTCCTGCTCTGCTTCCTGCATCATGGTTAATTGTGTGACAAAGTGGTTCAGTTTGTGTTCACCACTGTCCCTTATTCTTATTTCTGATGCATTTACTATTGGTTGAACTTGTTTATTTTGTTTCAGAATATATTCATGGTATATGTGTTTCTTTTTACTTACCATTGTTTGTCCCTTGTAGATCTGCAGCAGGGCAGGAGTATGGGAGGGGCCGGCCCAGTATTTCCTGCTTAAATGGCTAGATGATGTCACCGATTGCCTTGCTGGGTTCTACCAATTAGAGGGTTTTCTTTGAATATTGATCTGTTTGTTTTTCTTTAAAGTAACTTTTTGAGTTATCTTACAGGGTTTATTTTGCAGACTATTTCATTATGTAGATGAGTTTGTAAATTAGATTAATAATTGTATTTTTGTTTCTGTTTAGACTTTGCTTTTTTTGTTTTTTTTATCTGTTTAATTGTGGCTTGGTCCACTAATGTGCAGGTGTGTTGCCAACTGGATATAAAAAGAGTGTTTTTGGGAAGCTCAAGAGGGGAGGTGGTTGTCAGAGAGTTAAGAAGCAAATAAAAGTTAATTGGAAGACTCTGGAAACTGGTGGCTGGTGCTGTTGTTCTTGTTCACCTTGTGGCTCCTTGACCACACTATTTTACAAATGGTGGCAGCGGTGGTTCCAGGCCGATAGGTGACGGATATGCAGAAATCAGCCAAGACAAGGAGGCATCTGGGGACAGTGGATTGTTCCACAGACGAGGCCCTTGATGAGGAAAACCAGCCAGAAGCTTCCGGTGAGTAGCGCCCTGAGGCACAAAGTTTTTCTGAACTCTCATCTTTATTGAAAGGTCTGATGCAGCAGCATGCTGACCAGGAAGCAAAATGGGAGCATGACAGACAACACCAGGATGAACGGTGGAGGAAAATGCAACACCAGTTCAGTCAACTTCAGCAGGAGGTCCAAATGGAACGCCGAGAGCATCAGATGCAGCTGGAGGGTGCAGTAGCTGATCCCGGAACACTTCCCGGTCCTGCAGTAAGACCAAAGGTCCCACAATTAGTGCAACAGAGAGGAAACCTTCCCAGCACTTCTGAGGAACCACAAGCATCCAGTCTGAGACCAACCAGTTGGAAAGGTCCAAAGATGCAGCCCTATGGTGAGGATGAAGATATTGAACATTATTTAACAACGTTTGAAAGAATTGCAACCGGATGTCAGTGGCCAAGGACAGAATGGGCCCTGCATCTGGCACCACTTTTCAGCGGTAGAGCAAGAGCTGCTTATGTAGCCATGGACACTGATGACACAATGGACTATGACAAGGTAAAAACTGCTTTGTTGGAAAAGTTTGAAATAAGTACTGAGACTTACAGATCCAGATTCCGGGCCATGATGGTGAAGGACGACGAGACACCCAAAGAGCTGCGGACACGCCTTAATGATCTGTATGAAAAGTGGATGATGCCAAAGAAAAAGACTAGAGAACAAATAGGAGATGTCGTGGTGCTGGAGCAGTTTCTGAGAGTTCTCAGCCCGGATCTTCGAACCTGGGTGAAAGAGCGCAACCCCACCACTTCAAAGGAAGCTGCAGAGATGGCAGAGGCATTCCTTGCAGCCCGTCGCCCACAAGAGGGGTACATGACTTTGAAACCCAGTTCAGCTCCTTTTATGGTGGGTAAGTCAGGGGGGGCGAATGGATGCAGACCTAAATATCCCAAAGAAAATTCCCCAATCAGTAGCAATCACCGTGTTAGGGAATTTAAACAGAGAGGTCCATTGGTTTGTCATTCGTGTGGCCAAACTGGTCATTTTAAGGCTGATTGCCCAAGTCAGCAAGTCAGTAAGACTTGCATGTGTTTTTCACCAGAGTGTTTTGATTTGTTAGAGGAAGAACCTGAGTCTAGTACCCGCTAGTGCTCAGGAGTACACCATCTGTATTTTTATTGAGGGACAGCCTTGCGTCGCCCTATTAGATTCAGGCAGTAGCCGCACCCTTATTAGGCAAGATTGTCTTCCCAGAGACACCACATTTTGTGGTAATGTTAAAGTCTGGTGTGTTCATGGTGATGATGTCAATTATCCCATTGCCAATATTGTCCTTCAAGTTCATGAACAGGAGCATTTACTTATAGTAGGAGTGATGGATAAACTTCCATACGAGGTTGTACTGGGCCGGGATATGCCGATCCTTGGGGACCTGTTAGCAAAGAGAGAGAAAGATGTAGATATTTTAGGCGAAGGTCTGCTAGCTGTCACTTGGTCTAGCTCTAAAAAATCTCAGTCAGAGCCAGGTTTGAATGAGCTGCCTTTTGCTAACACTGAAGTTCCTGGTGAGGAAAGGTTAAGAAAGCACTGCCCAAGAAAAACCAGAATGCAGAAGAGACAAGATAAAATAAAGGGGACAAAACTTGCTGAGTTACTTTCTGAACCAGAGCTTGATGAGCTAGTGGTAGTTCCAAGCAATATTGCCCAACTTCAATGGCAGGACCCCTCTTTAGCAACTCTGTTTGCTAAGTGTGCCCAAGAATCAACACTGATTACAGAGGGAGTTCGGGAAGTTTTCATTGTAAAGAATGAACGCCTGTACCGTCGTAGCAAAGTGGGTGACCAGTTAGTAGTTCCCACAAGCTTAAGGCCAATAGTTTTACAGTTGGCCCATTCAGTTTCTTGGGCAGGTCATTTAGGCTATGTGAAAACCTTCTCCAGAATGTCTAATCGTTTTTTTTGGCCTCAACAGTTTTCAGATACTGTTCAGTACTGCAAATCATGTCCACAGTGTCAGTTGACAGTTCCGAGTAAGAAAGGTGACAGAGCCCCACTTATTCCTATGCCTGTAATAGACACCCCCTTCTCTCGCATTGCCATGGACATTGTTGGGCCACTGGAGAGAAGTAGCTCAGGGCATAGATACATTCTAGTGGTGTGCGACTATGCAACAAGGTACCCCGAAGCTTTCCCATTGAGAAAAATTAAAGCCCGCAAAATAGCTAATTGTCTGATACAGATGTGTTCAAGGGTGGGTATTCCCAGAGAAATCCTTACAGATCAAGGATCAAACTTCACTTCTAATTTATTGAAGGAAGTTTATAAGCTGTTGGGAATTAGTGGAATCAAAACAAGTCCCTACCATCCTCAAACTGATGGACTCGTTGAAAGGTTTAATAAAACTCTGAAGTCCATGTTGAAGAAGTTTGTGAAAGACTCAGGGAAAGACTGGGATCAGTGGTTACTGTTTCTGCTTTTTGCTTATAGAGAGGTACCTCAAGCATCTACTGGGTTTTCTCCTTTTCAACTCTCGTATGGTCATACTGTCAGAGGTCCTCTAGATGTCCTCAAAGAGGCTTGGGAGGGGGCCACACCTGGAAAACAGTGTACATCACTCTCATACGTGTTGAAAATGAGGGACAAGCTTGAACAGTTTCAGGAACTGGCTAATAGTCATCTAGTAGAAGCTCAGCAGCGCCAAATGCTGAACTATGATAAAACGGCTCGTAGGAGGATCTTTAAGGAAGGACAAAAAGTGTTGCTTCTTTTGCCAACTACTGAAAGCAGCCTCTTAGCCAAGTGGCAGGGGCCTTTTATCATAAATAGAAAAGTAGGTCTCGTTACTTATGAGCTCAACATGCCAGATCGCCGTGAAAAACAGCAAGTTTTTCATGTTAACATGCTGAAAGAGTGGATTGGAGGAACACTGGGGGGCTCTGGTGGGGCCGAGAACCCACTAACCGGGGCCGCCTGTCGGCCTGAAGCAGTCTCTGGAGCTGATGCATGAGACTCGGGTGCGCCAGCTGAAACGCCGGCTGAATCGGGCTCGGGTGCGCCGGCTGGAACGCCGGCTGAATCAGGCTCGGGTGCGGAGTGTTTTTTCTGAATGAACTCGTCGTATAGTTCAAACAGTATTTCTAAAACTGCGGAGTTTCTCTTGAATTGGTGGAACAGGTGAGTAAAATCCTCCTCGGAATCCATCTTAAAGATGTTGGTGTGAGTGGTGGCTGGTGGGGTATGACATTGGTTCCTCCATAGATCATAGTCCGAATCCAGCCCCATTTCCTCCAGCAGCAGCGGAGATGGCAGGATCTCTACATCCCTGTAGAGATCCCTCTGAGCCAACTCCAACTGCTGCTGGATCCATACCTCCTGGTACGCCTGAGTCATGAAAGCTGCTTCCTCACGTCGTTCTGGTCGGGTCCTTCTGTCATGAAGCAGTGTGTTGAGGGGTGGTGAGGCAGACGCAGCAGACCCAGGATGCAGTGAGAAATGATGGTTTTAATGAAGAAAAGCAGTCAAAACAGTCCAAAAACACAGGCAGCACGACTGAGCGGAAGTCAGGGCTCAACGCCGGTAGCAACTGGTTTACAAGTGGACACACGTAGGACTGGGAGCACGTTAGACGAGGACACGACAAAGACACAGACACACAGGTGACACTAAATACACAGGAGGGTAATCAGGGAATGAGAAACACCTGCGAGTAATCAAAGGGAGGACAGGACAACACGAAGACTCAGGGACACAGAAAACTCTAAATAAATCCACAGAAAAACACAGAACAAGACAAGGATATTCATCACCTCAAGTGTCGTGCAAAAGCCCATTAATGTTGAAAACTGTAGGTTGGACTAATGTACAGGAGTTGTAGAGGAATTCATGATACTTTGCACTGAAGGTGAAGTGTGCTTTAGAGAGTTCATCGAAAGCTGCCATGGATGGTCATGGATGGTCTTGTAATCTCTGACGGTGAAGTGTCTTTGGTTCTGCTCTTGTTTTCACCAACATGCAGGAGGAAGGGCTGTCCTGGTTCCACACCAATGAGGAAGGCTTCAACACTGGCTCCCATCTTTGACAAATGCGAAGAAGACAAATAACAAAAAATATGAACTATTTTTTGTTATTGGCTTATTTTGCTATTTGAACAGCATTCAAATAGCAAAATAAGCCAATAAGAAAGTGCTTCTACACACGAAGTAGGATCATTAGAATAACCACATACCTGCACATATCTGACAATGTGGTCCACAGTTTGACATGAGATGTTTTGGATTCTTCTTGTGGCCGTTGGATGTAGGAAGAAGCACATGAACCAACAGAACTGCTCCAGCCTGTTTTCCCAGCCTGGAGGAAAAACGGGAAAAATAGCAGAAACATCAGAATAATAAATAAATCTTTTAAAGAGAAGTTTGAGCAAAATTAACCAGACCCACCTGTGTGTGTCACCATCATATTCATTCAAAATACTCTGTCCACCCGGTTTAGCCTGGAGAGTATTTTTTAGGCCTGTCGCGATAAACAATAAATCAATTAATCAGATGATAAATGAAAATTATAGACCTCATTTTAATTTATCGGCTTTATCGTCTCTTCCATGCCTTTTTCTCTTTCTATTGATGACACTGAATGATAAAAGGCTCAGCTCTAGTGCTCTCCACTGACTCCTCCCTTCCTTATTTCCTCAGTGTAATGACCAGTTCACACTACACGATTTTGGAATCGTCGGCCGATCTCGGCACATTTTCTAAACCTTAGAGGTATAACGGATTCAATCATGCCGTGTGGTGTCCAACAATGGGCACAAAATAATCCTACAAGTCCAGTTAACTACATTTAAAACCACGCATTAATCAGTGTTTTACTACAATCTACCTGCGTGTGGCTGTCAGTCCTGAATGAATATCATTATAACCTACTTATGTCACGTTAACGATGAACAGCTGAAAAGTTACCGGGTTTATCAACTGCGGTAGCAATTTCGCTCCAACTCCTCCCCTTGTCATTTCTGTGGATATTCTTTGCACGAAATGTTGAATAAACATTAATGTTGTTTCCGCATATCATCTCCTCTGGACTTTGGGTTGCGCCGTGTCAGCTGTTTGGATTCCCCTCCTTGCTTTCCCCTGAGGAAGCGCGGAGAGGAATCCGTGCTTTCTGATTGGCTACCTGTCACATTCAACAGGCTGCATTCTCGCTCCCAGTCGGGGAAAACCCCACGTCTCAGTGATAAACTGGCCAATCCAACATGTTGAATATGCCTAATTTAGATCGGAGCGGCCTGAAACATAAAACCCCCGACTTTGCAGCTAAATAATGTTAACTCAAATGTCCTTCAGATTATTTTTACAGTTTTAATGTTCAGGTAACCACCCGACCAGGGCCGTGCAGAGACGTATGGAGGGGCAGGGGCTCAAATTTAAAAAAGGGGCACATTGAACAAAAACAACAACATAGCAACAACCCATCCAATTAGAATCTAATTGGATCCTATTATATCATTGCCATCATGTGGGGACAATGTAAAGCAAATCTAGTCTATATTTTCCCCAACAGGTAAAAAGTTTTTGTTTCTGCTGCTGACAGTCCTGGAGATCTGAGCTGATCTGAGATTGTAGCTGATAAACAGAGGAGAGAAGGTCTCTGGTTATGAAGTTATGAAATAAGCTAATTTGCTGCTATTTTACTAAATAAGCCCTAATAATATCTATTTAACCTCTACAACAACTTGGCTGCAGACTGATTTATAGATCAGAAAACTCAAAGGGGTTAACTCTATATAATAGTTCGATGTTAAACCTCTAGATCTAGAATTATAAGACTGGAATATCAAGGCAAAGAAAACTCAGTAGCTGCTGGTAGGGGCCATTCAGGGGCCTCCAGACACTCAGGGGCCCCTAAAAATGGTTTAATTGTAACACAGACCATAGATCTAAACCTGTGGCATCATTTATAGAGAATGACAATGTTATTACATTTTATTTAATGCATCAGCTGAGAAAAATAAATAGTACATTTAGGATTTAATTAGGAAGTTTACTTTGTAAAAGTTTAAAGAATCATCTTGATAGTTTGATTGTTGTGTTACCATGGCTACAATATGATGTAATCTTTGTGTTTGAGTTGGGTTTGTTCACAAATACATCACAGCAAATAACCAATAATCAGTGATTGATTTTAAACTGGGCCAATAAACCTGGTCTCCCTCTCACAGATTCACCTTATCTATATTTAAACATGTTAGCGATGCTGAGGTTCTTAGTAGGACGGGTTCCGGAGGGAGGGGGGTTCTGTCTAAGGCCCCATATTACCTTGGGCCGGCCCTGGAGGAACAGCTGCTGCGATGCACATCTCTGGAATCTACCTGGAATCTACCTGGAATCCCCCGGTGGCCCCTACCAGTCCCCCGATGCTTTGGAGACATTTTGATTCATTTCATTTTGGCATGTTTGGCTTTTTGCTGCGGTTCTAATTATTGCTATAATATTTTCTCTGATGTTTATTTTGTGAACTCTAAATGCTTTGGGCTGAATCTTCCTTTAACACTTGAGGTTCTGCAATAACTTCTATCTACAGCCGCGAACCTCCAGCCCAGATCCCGTCAGCAGCGACTTTAAACCGCCTGGTAGAAACATTAAGGAGAAGCAGAGCGAACAGAGAGCAGGTGGTACCAGGTGGTACCGGGGCTTCGAGGTGCTTCACTCGCTGTGACAGGCGGTACCGTGTCTTATATCAGGATGTCTGATATAAAGACAGATATTCTTTATATCTGTCGGTGGACCGACTCAGACTGCCTGTAGCGAACCGGGCTTTTAGCAGAATGATGAAGTTAAAGTCAGAAGTTTTCTCTGCAGCCGAAGCATTTCTGAGTTTAGAGGCGAGGCGGATTTTGTCCCGCTATTGCAAGGACGATTATGAAAATATAAATAGAAACAGTTTTTCTAACGTCAACATCAGACCTACGTTTTTATTCACAAACCAGTGTATGAAAAAATATTCTTGCCCATTATTTGATAGTTAGAGGACACAGATCTGCCTCCTCCTCACCATGGACCCGGAGTCTGAACAACATGGAGGCTCTGAGAGTCATTATTAGACTGAGGGCAGCCAGACTAGTTTATTTTTACAAAATTATTATATTTAGCTTAAAAATAAAACAGATTAAAAATAAAAAAACAAATTCTTTGTAAAAACAAACCATCTCAAAAAGGGCACTAGGGGCATCAAGGATAAAAAGGGCAGGAGCTCAAGCCCCCCTCGCCCTCCCCTCTGGACGTGCCTGTTTAGGAGTCGAGTGTTAGTGATGAACCACAGGAAACGGAACACTATCCACTTGTCCACAGCGAGACTCCATCTCCTTAGCCACCCTCTGCGTTCATTATCTTGTGTCTGTGGTTGGGACGACTCTGGGATGCCGATGCTTTATGGAATACTGTCGAAACGGTAGGAATACCATCGAGAAGAAGCAGGAAACATGAGCGTGGAGGCGTACGGGCCGAGCTCGCAGACCCTGACGTTCCTGGACTCCGAGGAGTCGGAGCTGCTGGGAGCGGACACCCAGGGCTCCGAGTACGACTTCACCGATTTTACCTTGCCCAGCCAGACGCAAACGCAGGGCCAGACCCACGGCCAGTTAGATAACCAGGTTTGTGAAATTCTTTACATTTTTTTTCACCATTTGTTTAGAAAATGCGTCTCCTACTGTGTTGACACAATACAAGTTAGCTGATGGTGGCTAACAGCCTGGAAGATGCCTGATGTGTTGCTTTAATGCCGTTGGTTGCCTAGGAGGTTAGCTGCTCTGCTTTTACAGTTAGCATGTTAGAGTTCGCCTAAGAGCAAGAGTCCTAATTATTGCTCTGTGCAACCAGTCACTGCTAATTTCCAATGGCTCAATAATAAAAGCAGACGAACGCAGTTTGTTTACTGAACACCGACACAAGCTGTGGCTCAAGGCTGTCAACAGTTATTTAATCGTACAGTACACAGTCAGAGCGGCGTCCCTGTAATATAATATAACTGATGAGAGCTGATTGATCATCACATCCAGTTAACTGTGTCCAGGCTTTCTAAAACAGAGGTTTCCAGTGAGTGGATTTAGTGTTGTATATGTTTTTTTTTATGATCCAGCCATCTGTCTCCTCAGGTCAACGGTTCGGATGTTGTGCTGCAGAATGGAGATGACCCTGTGGGGAAAGCCAGCCAGCTCCTTGCAGAATTAAACTTTGAAGAAGATGAAGAGGATGCTTACTACAGCAAGGACCTCCCATTGCATGCCTGCTGGTAAAAGACCTGAGTGTTGCATGTGCCTCGTCCAGTTGTTGTTTCACCCTCGGGTTCAGCCTGACTTTCTAGGCAGAACTTAACCAATGAGCCCACTTACTAACAAGTCACAGACCGATAATAACCATGAACTGCTAGAGTCAAATGGGACTATGAAACAAGTGATGTTTTTAAGCTTTATAAGCCTTGTACATCTGTAGATGGGTCTTTGTAAAAAAACAAATATCTCTGAAAACACCTGAGTACTTATTTCAAAACATTAATATAAAATCCATGACATTCAGAGTGTAGAATGTAGTGACAAACTTTGACAGCCTGCTCATGCATTTCTGTCTTTTGTTTACTGAGGTTTCATATGTCACCTCAGTGTAGTTTTCTGTTTTTTCTTCCTGGCATTTCTGTAGTTACTGTGGAATTCATGATCCAGCCTGTGTGGTCTACTGCAACACCAGCAAGAAATGGTTCTGTAACGGCCGTGGAAATACATCCGGCAGGTATCAGTCACATGCACAACAAAGAAAGCATTTGTTCATTAAATTGAGCTTTTTGGTTGTTTCATTGCTAAAATATATTTAAAAACTTGATGTAATTCTAAATTTGATTGAAATGAATACTGGTACAGTTTCTTGCAAAGGTATTCTCATAACTTTAACTTGTTACAGCTACAACCTTTATTGTTTTTTAGGTGATAGACCAAAGCAAAGTAACTCATGATAATAAAAAAGTGTTAATCAAATGACATTTTTTAGCCTGGAGGTTAAATGATATGTGTGGAGGATGGAACATTGCACATCACCCAGAAAACATTGCACACATGCTGATGAATCATCAGTATGACCAATAATATCGTCAACACAGAGCAAAGGATTCTGGGAGAGTTGGTTTTTGGTTTTCCAACAAAAACCAAAAACAAGATTTAATTTCCCTTTTTAAACTATTTTTGAATTTCAATTTGTAATTACTTGGGGTAGTTTGTTAAGCTCACTTCTGGAAGGTGACACAGGGAATCATTTTTCCCAAACACAGCAATGTTTCACAAAGTGCTTTATGGTTTTTTACCCACCATGCAGAATCAATAGCAAATTTCAACTTCTATAAATAACAATAATAGCAGTATTAATAACAATAAACATTATTATTATTATTCTGGTGGTGGTGGCAGCATAATGCTGGGGGGAAATGTTTCTTGAGCCAGGACTGGGAAGCTGACCAGAGAAAATAGAAGACGGACAGAGCTAAATCAGGACAATCCTGGAAGTAAACCTGTTAGAGGCTGAAGAAGACTGGAGACTGGGGTGGATCTTCACCTGTACACATCCAGACACAGCTAGGCTTAGATCATTGCATACTTAAGTGTTGAAATGGCCTAGTTAAAGAGACCTACAGTAAGTTCAAGGAGAACATTATTTTTCACAGCCATTCCACATGAAATTTGACTAAACTTGAACTGTTTTGCGAAGAAGAATTGACAAAAAATAAAATCTTGATTTCTTGATATGCAAAGCTGGTAGAAACATATTCCAAAAGTCTAGCAGCCGTGATGACAGTTAACAGTAGTTAGAGGGAATTAATTCATGGAGGCTGAATACAAGTGCAGAAAACTCTAAAGATTTTTATTTGTTAATATATTTGAAAATGATACTTTGTTTTCACTTTAGTATGCACTACTTTAGTATTGGTCTATCTGTTAATATCCTGAATAATACCTGTTAGTTTTTAGTTGTAACATGACAAATTGTGTAAAAGCTTAAGAAACAAGGCACTGGAGAGTCATTCTTATCAGTGCTGCACCAATAACAGAATCATTTTGTATAGAATGTTACATTAGGAATACATAATATGAACCTGCATTACTTTTTGGTTCTTTACATTTTGTCGCTGTATCTTGCTGGTTTTCCTGCCAAAGTGTTTGGAGCTGCACACAACTAAAAAACGACTTGCACTCTAGAGGCATGTTGAGTGCGCTGTAAGTACAGGAGTGATGTCACTTCCTGTACTCTGTGATAATTTTCATTGGCTTGCCTTTGCAGCCATATCGTGAACCACTTGGTGAGGGCCAAGTCCAAGGAGGTGACCCTGCACAAAGATGGCCCTCTGGGAGAGACGGTGTTGGAGTGCTACAACTGTGGCTGCCGCAACGTTTTCTTGCTGGGCTTCATCCCAGCCAAGGCCGACTCAGTGGTGGTGTTGCTGTGCAGGTGCCCCGCTCACACTGCTCTCACATATTCCTGATCATAGGCTCGCTTTAAAAGAATACTTATTTCTGTCCAAATGAATCCCAGACAACCGTGTGCCAGTCAGAGTAGCCTGAAGGACATTAACTGGGACAGCTCCCAGTGGCAGCCACTCATCCAGGACCGCTGCTTCCTGTCTTGGCTGGTTAAAATCCCCTCAGAACAGGAGCAGCTCCGGGCCCGGCAGATCACCGCCCAGCAGATCAATAAGCTGGAGGAGCTGTGGAAGGTAATGTTAGCCTTTCTGTCCCACACTCATTTATTTACAATAACTCTTCTTTGCATGGAATCTGATTTGTCTAGACAGCTATATGGATTGTATTGCATTTGAACTCCATGCATGGTCAGGTTAATATGTGCATGTATACAGTATCTGCTGAGGCCATTTTATTTCTTTTTCTAATTTTTCCTATTTTTCTTTTTTTCTCATTTACATTCTTCCATTCGTCTGTTTTTTTATTGTTTCCTTTTTCTCTTAGTCCCTTAAAAGGTTTTTTTTCAGAGGCTTCTGATAAAATCCTCCGATGCTGTTGTTTTCAGTTGCCTGCCAGCGGTCATAGTGTGACACAAACATAGGCTGTTCCTAATACGCTTTGCTTTGTCCAGACGGTCTGGGCTCTCAGCTGTTGAGAAATGATCGCTTCCTGGAGGCGTGGACTGTGTTGAGGTTTTAAATTTTACCCAATTGCTAACGCTTGCCTGTGACGTATGTAATGCGCCAGTTCAATGCTATGAAGCTTACCGGAAATTGCCTGTGATGTAAACAACCATCCTCCAATGCAAAGAGAGAAGAGCCAATATGTTAATGTTAATTCAACATTTGGAAGTGTTGCCAACATGGCTTCCTTCACTTCCTCCGCTGCCATTGCTAAAACTACAGGCAGGCTACAATTCCAAAACAGCGCAGATGTCATTGTTCACAACTTTTTCTTCTGTTCGTTGATTGGCCCGGTAGAGAATCGATGGTACAGAGCTCAGACTGTGCTGAAAGCAAAAAACTTTTTGAGTTGCACAAGAAGGCAAAGGCCAGGCAATAACAATGGTGCAGTTTTCTGGCTCATCACTGATCTGTAAAAAGTCTGACTACCAATTCCAATTTTGGCCAATATTTTTTTCTGAAATAATGGTAAATATTAAGAAGCTAAGTTGGCAACAGTGGGGTGATGATTGGTAATTGCACAGTTGCAGACTTGACCTACTGGGCGAGTCTGTCAGTCAGTCCTCTCTCAGTACAGAGCAAAAGGGGACAGTGGCTGATTTTCAGAGCTTTGTGGAGGTAAATAAGATCTGTGGATAAGATCAGTATTGGCCAATCACCAATCTCTCAAAGTTGAGGAAATCTGGGCCAGTTTATCAGATTTATCTGTGCCTTAGTTCCTAAGGCTTCTTTACTCTCGATGTGCTCAGTGGGAAGCTATCTAGAGTTAGTACAACCATGGAACTGGTTTATGTGGCTTTTTATTTGACCCTTGTCATGCTGGACTTAGTCTTTGTTTTTCCTGACAGGAAAATCCCACTGCTACTCTGGAGGACCTGGAGAAGCCCGGAGTGGACGAGGAGCCACAGCATGTCCTCCTGCGTTACGAGGACGCCTATCAGTACCAGAATATCTTTGGTCCTCTTGTAAAGCTGGAGGCTGACTATGATAAGAAACTGAAAGAGTCACAGGTTGACTGGCAATTATTCATAAAGTGTTTGATGTATGCTTGTCATACAAGCAGAAAAATTAGATTATTGTGATCAGTTTATTTTTATTATTATTTTTACCTCTTCAGACTCAAGAAAATATAACGATTAGATGGGACCTGGGCCTGAATAAAAAAAGGATTGCTTATTTCACCCTTCCCAAGACTGACTCTGGTAACTATCTTAAGTTTTTACCATCTTCATACACACATTTGTTGGAAAGCACCAATAAATCCATCCCAAATTGCTCAATTTTGGGAGATTGATTAATGTGAAGCCGATCTTATCCACCGATCTTCTCTCTCTCCACAAAGGACTGAAAGTCAGCCACTTACTCTGATTTTCTGTCCCCTTTTGCTCAACAGTGAGAAACTGACAGACAGATCGGCCACCAGGTCACATCTGAACCTCTGTGGTTAACAATAGTCACCCCTCACTGTTGCTAACTTAGCAACTCTGTTGCTGTATTTTGCAACTTTTCAGACAAAAAAATCAATATTGGCCAAAATCAGAATCGGCAGGTCAGGTTTTTTTTAAAGAACGGGGATTGGCCAGAAACTGCAATTGGTACAACCCTAATATTTGTTCATGTTGCAGCAGGAATTATGCTCTGAACGTTTCTCTTGGCTCATTTCTAACATCTATCTTCTGTTTTGTTGTTTTTTTTTGAGATATGCGACTGATGCAGGGTGATGAAATCTGCCTCAGATATAAAGGAGACCTGGCCCCTCCATGGAAAGGCATTGGACATGTCATCAAAGTTCCTGACAGTATCCTTCTGACTGTCAACAGGCACACAGTTGTTCACAAGTGTTGTTCTGATGGGCAGAACAGGCAATGGGTGGAACAAGGAGGCATAGCACCATCTAGTGGCAACTCTGGCAAACTACTTAAACTAAGCTGGACTGTTAGCCATAATAATCTCACTCATGTCATACTGGTTATTTTTGTATTGTATGTTTACACACTATAACAATATGAACAAACTATATCACGTTATCTTTAGAGCATCCTTCCAACATTTCTAAATAACAAATAGAAATGCTATAAAGTCTAATTAATAAATTATCCAGTTAATGAATTAAAATTATTATGTTTTAGCCAGAAACCACTTTACACGGCTACAATTCTATAAAAGGTATTCACATCCACAGACTTCAGTATATTTTAGTGGGATTTTGTTTTTGTATATGTTAGTTCAAGTCTGGGAGACGTGGAGGAGTCTTGGTGTTTCCTTAACATTTAACCCAAGACTATGGCGATGAGATTGCCATTGAGCTTCGGAGTAGTGCCGGAGCTCCGGTGGAGATCCCTCATAACTTCCAGGTGGACTTTGTGTGGAAGTCCACCTCCTTTGACAGGTATTCAGCCACAGGCGAACAACCTTGTCTGCACCTGTTGTGTTGTAAAGAATCAGTGTAGTAGCTGCCTTTTTGTGCTTTTATTCTGAAGGATGCAGAGCGCCCTGAAAACATTTGCTGTGGATGAGACTTCAGTTTCTGGCTACATCTATCACAAGTTGCTGGGACACGAGGTGGAGGACGTGCTCATTAAGTGCCAGCTGCCTAAACGCTTCACTGTTCAAGGCCTGCCTGACCTCAACCACTCTCAGGTGACCTTGAGAGATACAATACTAACAGCATAATGATCATTACTGTTTGCTGCCTGGTACTTTTACTAACTGGGTTTAATGAACATGCTTTGTTGTGACGCAGGTCTATGCTGTGAAGACAGTGTTGCAACGGCCCCTCAGTCTGATCCAGGGTCCCCCCGGCACAGGGAAGACGGTCACCTCAGCCACCATAGTGTACCATCTGGCTAGGCAGGGAACCGGGTAAGGAACTACAACAGTTTAATTACTGGACTTACAGAAAACCAGTTTCTTCCTCTATTTTCGACTGGGTGTTTTAAACTGGTGTATCCTTCAAGACTCACATTAATTTGATTCTAAATGAAGAAAAAAAATCATTGGCAAGATACAGTTGTGCTCATAAGTTTTCATACCCTATCAGAATCCTTGATCTTTTTTTTTGTGGTCATTTTCCAAAAAATATAAATAAAAGAAAATCTCTTCACTCATTATTTGTGGTGGTTAAATAAATTTGCCAAACAACTGTTTTAACCCCTGGACGCCTCCCTGGTGAGGTGTTCCGGGCACGTCCCACCGGGAGGAGGCCCCGGGGAAGACCCAGGACACGCTGGAGGGACTATGTCTCTCGGCTGGCCTGGGAACGCCTCGGGATTCCCCCGGAAGAGCTTGAAGAAGTGGCCGGGGAGAGGGAAGTCTGGGCCTCCCTTCTGAAGCTGCTACCCCCGCGACCTGACCCCGGATAAGCAGAAGAAGATGGATGGATGGATGGATGGAACTGTTTTAACCTTTTTAAAATGATAATGACAATAGAAACTTCCAAAATGACTGATCAAAAGTTTACATACCCCAGTCCTTACTGGGACTAGGCTTTTTATTTTCTCTGATGTTGAAAATGACTGATCTCTTTGGCCATAAGCTGTATTTCTGAGGACTAACTGAGACAGTTTTCATGTTGCCCATGTGTTGTTCTTCCAGACCAGTGCTGGTGTGTGCTCCCAGTAACATTGCTGTTGATCAGCTGACTGAGAAGATTCACCAGACGGGGCTGAAGGTAGTGAGACTTTGTGCCAAAAGCAGGGAAGCCATAGATTCTCCGGTGTCCTTCCTGGCTCTGCACAACCAGATCCGGAACATGGAAAGGTAACCCACAAGGGACGGTGTGTGTAGTCACTGTTTTCATGTTAAGTGATTAGAGATCAGGCTTTTCCCTACATATTATTTTCTCTACCATCTGCCCTGCCTGTTCTGTTTTTTAATTTTTTTTATTTTGCTAGTGTATTGAAATGTAAAAGAGTAAAAATGTGGCTTTGAGATTTATTGAGGTAATAGTTTTAAATTGAGTTGAAAATGGAGAAATTCTAAAATTCCCACCATTTATGCTTTCCACGCATTGGTCCGCACATTTTATCAGATGTTTTTGGTAAAGTTCAAAGAGAACATCATTGTGAATTCTGAGGGTGGAATACGTTTACCAGGCACAGCCAATGAAAATCTGATAAGCTAATTTTGATCTCTGGCTGACTGATTAATCAGTGGATGTTTGTAAGCAATGTGGTATTTGTGTTTTGACCAGCAAAATTAGGAGATGTAAATAAACGTTACCTTTTATCTGGGGTAACTTTCAATGTACAAAGTGGCAAATCAACAATTTGCTACAGTTTCACTTTCAACTTTTACAAAAATACTTTTTTAAAAATTTTTATTACATATTTGTTAAAAATATCTCTAAAGGTGCTTTTCCACTGGCACGTTGCTCACTAACCTGTTATTGTGCGGTTCGGTTCTACCCCAGGTAGAAAGCTTTTCCATTATACGCTCTGTTCCTTGCTATGTGGGCGGGACTTGGCCAACTCTCAACTGATGTTTGCAGCGACACTCGGCAACAGAGATTGTAGAAATTCATTGCTGGCCCAAATATTATGATAAATACTCAGATCAGCTGATTATTTTGCTATGCATTAAATTAATTTTTTAAAATGTGCAACCTTTAGGTAATGCAGTCAAAGGATGTAAACCAATAGCCACGCATGAACTTAATTATAAGCTCATGCATCGAGAACATCTAGCTCGGAGGTTCACACAGAGAAGGTATGACCTGCCTTTTCCATATGAAGGGCTGGATGCTCTGCGTGCACTGTAACTTGTAACTCATATGGCTATGCTTACTTGCCTAGCATTCATAGCAAACTGAATGAGGAAGAAGTTGTAATGTAACAGTGAGAAAGATGGAGGGTGTGAGTCCATACATGAGTTGATTGACAGTGCTAAGACCCTCCTCCTGGCTCTGACTGGGTGTTTCTGACGGAGCTGTGTATTTGTTCAGAAGGCAGCAGGTTCATACGGAGAAGGCAGAGGAGCTCAATTTTTTTCACAAATAAAAAAAACAAAGTAAAAAAAACATTGTTTTAATAAGAGTCACATAGTGATACTGTCAGGATCTGTGTTTTTCTGTGTTTAGTTAGAGTTTTCTGTGTCCTTAAGTCTCTTCGTTGTCCTGTCCTCCCCTTGATTGTTCCCAGGTGTGTCTCGTCTCTGTGATTACCCTCCTGTGTATTTAACTCCACCTGTGTTCCTTGTTCCTCGTCGGGTCCTCGTCAATGTCTAGTCTATCCGTTGTCAGTGTGTGTACTACCTGTTGCTGGGTTTATTTATAATTAAAATCATCATATTCATCTTACCTGGGTCCGCTGCCTCTGCCTCACCACCTCAACACCGCACCACTTTATGACAGATACAAGTAATTCCAGCTCCGGTTCACATTGAGAACAGAACCTCATGGATGTAGTTTCTCTCTGGTTGATGTGGGCAGCATGCCGGAGCTGCAGAAACTCCAGCAGCTGAAGGATGAGACTGGAGAGCTGTCGTCCTCTGACGAGAAGCGCTACAGAGCTCTGAGACGCACTGCTGAGCGGGAGCTTCTCATGGTACGACTGGCTGAGTGTGACACTGAATAACCTGATGAGAGTAAGGAGCTGATGCAGCAAAGCTTATCCAAATGAAACCTGGGTTTTTCTGGGTTTCTCCTCCACCCAGAATGCCGATGTGATCTGCTGCACATGTGTTGGAGCAGGAGATCCCCGTCTGGCTAAAATGCAGTTCCGATCGATCTTGATTGATGAAAGCACTCAGGCCACAGAACCAGAGTGCATGGTGCCGGTTGTCCTTGGGACCAAACAGGTAAGAGTGAAGAAACCAACAGAAATGACAGCAGGAGTATTACTGCTGTTTTATTCCTGCTGTTTTGAGATCCACAACTGAACTTACTTGTTTGAACCTTCTTCATCTTCATTGTGTTCTCTTTCTGTAGCTGATTCTGGTGGGGGATCACTGCCAGCTGGGGCCTGTGGTGATGTGTAAGAAGGCAGCAAAAGCAGGCCTGTCCCAGTCTCTCTTTGAGCGCCTTGTGGTTCTGGGCATCAGGCCCATCCGTCTGCAAGTCCAGTACCGCATGCACCCGGCCCTCAGCGCCTTCCCCTCCAACATCTTCTATGAGGGCTCCTTGCAGAATGGAGTTACTGCTGGTAAATTCGTGGTAGTTTGTTATAACTGACAGTCAATCAAACTGTCAGTTTGACTGACTGTCAATTAATGTTCTCCTTGTCAAGCTGAAAGGTCTTGGAGCGGACACATTGTTGTAGGATTAACTATAAATTTCTTGTGACCCATGTCTAATGCAGAAACTTTGAATTTGCATTCAAATACAAGGAGTATTAGACAACTAAAGTGATATGGATGAGGAAATTAATTATTTAGGACTTACTTTGTGCTGAACAGTCTCTTAATTCAAGGCTAATCTGACCTGTATGTATAGAGAGAAGTCGATGAAAGATGTGGGGTGTGTTCCTGTTCTTCTTTGCTCCATCTACAGCTGATCGGGTGAAAAAAGGCTTTGATTTCCAGTGGCCACAGCCAGACAAGCCCATGTTCTTCTATGTCACCCAAGGCCAAGAGGAGATAGCGAGCTCTGGAACATCCTATCTGAACAGGTTTGGATTTGGTTTCACTTTGTTAAAAAGCTTTACAGATTTATCTTGCCGTTTTTGTTGGACAACATATGTATGAAGATGATAGACATACTAGTAAGGTTTCAACAGATATTTATGTATCATATAACATAGGGGTTGGATTTCAGTGCATTTTTTGCATAGATTTTAATGCAATTAATCTTTTTTTTTTTTTTTTTTACATAAAAAGTCCTGGACCCATAACTCTGACGCACAAGCGACAGCCACCAACAGCGATGGAAGACAAACTCACTTCTCTTAATCTCACTGTGGTTAATTTCTGGTTCAATAAACAATCTGATTAGATGCTGAAAAAATTATTGTTAAACATCTTTGTTGTTGAGCTCATGTCTATTTATTCAAAAATTTTAGCAGCAAAAACATTTTTTGAATTGAAAGTGTTTATTCTGTCAATACAGGGTTTTCAATGAAAATATGATTGATTAACTTAAACACATTAAAAACATTTTTACTTGTTTCTGAGCTCATTCAGTAATTTAGCAGCAAAAGGGGTTCTTGAATGATAAATGTTTTTGTCGATGTATGGTTTTTGATTAAAATGTGATTAATTTTTATTTATTAATTACTGAGCCTCAAATTAACTTGATTTATAGATTTTAATCAAGTCCCACCACTGAAGTGAAGTTATGCTTGTTGATGCATGGCAAGATGACTTTAGTCAGGCGTTATTTTCTATGTAATATAAATATATAGTGCTATTGTGTTAATTGAAATTTATTTGTACATGTATTAAGTTATGAAACCTATAAAAACATCAACATCAGCTATGTCTAAAAATATTAAAATAGACCCTACTTAAGGAATGAGGGTCTACAAAGGAAGATGTTAGGAGCTAGACAGAGCTGCTTCAGCCACTAACGCTCCAGATTATAGAGTAACTGACATTAGACAGAAATAGAGCTGGATCACAATTACCTGTATTGTTGGTGAGAATGTTTTGGACTGCTACAAAAAAAAATAATGGGTGAAATAATGACATTTTAATAATGCATCTTATTTTAAAATGTCTGTGATACCTTTGCAGAACTGAGGCTGCCAATGTGGAGAAAATAACCACAAGGTTACTGAAAGCTGGGGCTAAACCCGACCAGATAGGCATCATCACTCCCTATGAAGGACAGCGGTCCTACCTGGTCCAGTACATGCAGTTCAGTGGCTCCCTTCATACCAAGCTCTACCAGGTCAGTTCAGCTGGGTTTTCACTTCAGAATTCTGGAATTAGCTTTTGTCATTTTTCAGGACTGGATAAGCATGGGAACAAGAAAATGATGTGTTGAATAAAAGCATTTGCACTAACATTTTCACTTCCTTTGCTCGTTTGTTCATTCGTTCATAGGTACCTACAAAAACAACCCAGTTTGAATTACCACTGTTCGCTCCCTGAACCAGAAGAAATGTCATTCAGTCAGCTGAGTTGGTAAACTGCTGTTTCATAACAGGAAGTGGAAATCGCCAGTGTGGATGCTTTCCAAGGCAGAGAGAAAGATTTCATCATCCTCTCCTGTGTGAGAGCCAATGAGCACCAGGGCATTGGCTTCCTCAATGACCCCAGACGTCTCAACGTGGCGCTCACCAGGGCCCGGTACAGCATCACTACTTCACACAGAACACTTGAACTTTGACCTTCTTCACAATAATACTAGTAGCTTCATGTCATCATCCTGTCCTGAATGTGTGTCCTGTACACACATTCTGTGTGTTAGCTACACACAGCATGTGGTGTAGCTAACATGCTGTTTATTACTATTTCCTCCATTGTGCTACAGATATGGAGTGATCATTGTGGGGAATCCGAAGGCCCTGTCCAAGCAGCCTCTGTGGAACCACCTGCTCAACTACTACAAGGAGCAGAAGGTTCTGGTAGAAGGCCCGTTAAACAACCTGAGAGAGAGCCTCATGCAGTTCAACAAGCCACGGAAGCTGGTCAACGCCATCAACCCGGTGAGTTAAATGTGTGTTCAGGGCATTCAGGCTTCCTCACTCTATAGGGCTTTTATAACTGGGTGCAAATGTGAGACTTAGAAGCCGGTAGACATGTTGTTTGTTCCCAGGGTGGCCGCTTCATGAGCACAGCCATGTATGATGCCAGGGAGGCTCTGATTCCTGGCTCTGTTTATGACCGCAGCAGCAACGGTGAGAACTTCTTCCCTCAGAACACACACCTTCAACGTCAATGGAATGTTCAAAAGTTGTTAATACTTGGATATTAATTGTCTAGACTCTAGGGTGGCAGATATAGAATTTTATTTACATATTAAAGATTTTGATGATTAGAAATTCCCTTTCAGAACATGTTCTACCAGAAAGCCTGATCTTGCATGTTTTTAATCGAAAGATGATGTACCTTAGATCACCTGCTGCAGGCTTCTGTTTTTAATTTCATGAGGAGCTTAGATGTATCCAAGGCTGAAAACGAATAAACTGAGTGCAAAACTTTGAGTCTGTCTTCATATCTGGCAACATTTCGGTTTGAAGTCAGGAGATAGCCAAGATATTCCACATATCCATGCTACAACTTGTGACTCATTTCATCAGAACATGTATCCTTTGGTGAAACAAGATTTTATTTCTTCTAGACGCGTTTCAAATCTTTGTAATGAAGTATGCAGATAGCCATGTTTTTCAAATTCAGTTAAAAAATTCAAATTCAAAAATACTTTATTGATCCAAAAGGGAAAAGAAATGTTATAACGCATATTAATTCAAATTCTTGAAAGAGTTGTTGTAGATGGTAATGGCTGTTGGCAGGAAAGATCTCCTGTAGCGGTTTGTATTATAGCAAATTTGAAGAAACCTCAGACTGAAGACACTCTGTTTCCCTAAAACAGTCTCATGAAGAGGATGGTCAGGGTTGTTCATAATTTTCTTGATCTTATGAAGAATATTTCTTTGCATCATTATCTCCAGATTTTTCAAAGTTGTCCCCAGAACAGAACCAGAGCAGAACCAGCCTTCTTTATTAGGTTGTTGAGCCGTTGTAGGTCCCTGATTCTGAAGCTGCTGATCCAACAGAAAATGGCAAAAGAAATGATTCTCAGACTTATTGACCTTCAGCATCTTGTTGCAAACCTTGAAGGATCTTGTCTTCCTCAAAAAGTTCAGTCTGCTCTTATATAAGCTTCACTGTTGCTTCTCCAGTCCAGTCTGTTGTCCAGATAAACACCAACGTATTTATATCCCTCCACCACTTCTTCTCCCATGATGGAAATAATGTTTGACCTTTGACCCCATCTCTCCTGAAATCTGCAATTAACTCCTTTGTTTTGTTTACATTGAAGATGAGATGATTGTTTCCTCCATGACACAAAGCGTTCCACCAGGTCTCTGTACTCAGCTTCTTGTCCAGCTCTGAATCACCCAACAACTGCAAAGTCAATTCAGTATTTCTGTAGATGACAGAAGTCAGACTTGTGCTGGAAGTCTGAAGTGTAGATAGTGAAAAGGAATGGAGAGAGTACAGTGCCCTGTGGTGCTCCTGGCTGGACACACAGTCCTTCAGTCTCACAAACTGGTCTGGTTGTCAGATAGTAACAGATCCAGGTGATTGTTGATGCCTCCACCTATTCAGTCAGTTGGTCTCATTGAGACAGGATTAACTGTCTGTGTGAAACACAAAGGCTGGACAATAAATCAGCAACAATGTACATCGCAATCGACACATGGTCATTATCAACAGACAATATATCTGATAGAATATTTAATATATAGAATATTCACTGAACTCCGATCCAGAGCTGCACATCATTCTGGGTGATGTAAGCAGAAGAAAGGCTTTAGATGCTCAACCTCTCAGCTAAGCAATGTTGGTGACATCAACTACTGTAACTCACTCATTGGTTACCTATGAACAACCTATTGAATAAGTTGCACAGCAGCAGTTTCAGATTTTGCCACCGGGCTTAAAAAAACAACATGGAGTGAAAACTGGATAAAACACAGTAAGTCAGGCCTCCTGTTTGACAGTATTTCAAACATTTTAAACAAAAAATTAATCGATAATTATTGATATCGTCAGTTATCGATATTGACTGACATGAATTGCTTATATTGTGATAAGTTTTTCTGTCACATTGTCCAGCACTAAAAACACATGAATACTGTGAAGTCATTCATAGAAGAAGGATAAACACACTGTTTCCCTCTACAGGCCGACCTTCCAACATGTATTTCCAGACTCATGATCAGATCGGTATGATCGGTTCCGGACCCGGTCCAATGTCGTCCTTGAACATTCCTATTCCCTTCAACCTTATGATGCCTCCTATCCCTCCACCTGGTTATTTAGGACAGCTAAACGGCCCCTCTGCAGGTGAGAGGA
Organism: Xiphophorus hellerii; assembly: GCF_003331165.1. Classification (NCBI taxonomy): domain Eukaryota; kingdom Metazoa; phylum Chordata; class Actinopteri; order Cyprinodontiformes; family Poeciliidae; genus Xiphophorus; species Xiphophorus hellerii. The sequence continues at coordinate 133,350 of NC_045677.1, forward strand.
GCGTTCCTGTCAGTGATGGACCAACTACATCGTTTAGATCAAATCACTTTACCTGATTCTTATGTTGAGGTCGTGGTGGAAGCATGAAGAATAAATCAGCCAGCACAGGTGGCAGCGGAACTCGAGGTGCTCGTCAAAGAAACCGTGGAGATGTGGGAATAGACGGAGGTCACATGACTGGTAGCCAGGCTAGCCAGGACCAGGGCTCCCAGCCGTTCTCCCAGGGGCCCCTCACACAAGGCTACATCAGCATGAGTCAGCCCTCACAGATGAGCCAGCCCGGGCTCTCCCAGCCTGAACTCTCACAGGTATGTTCACCAATCCCCTCTATCCCACTGTGGAACATGTTGTCCCTTCTCCATTCCTAATTGGGTAATTGCTCTTCCTTTAGACATGTTGTGTCACCTTTAGTGTGGTTTACAGTGAACTCTCGCTATTTCGCGGTTCACCTTTCACGGTCTCGTTGCTTCGCGAATTTGCATCGTGCATTGTGTTCTGCATTCTGATTGGCTAGGGTTAGGGTCTCTAACAGTCTCTCCGCTTCTTCTCTACCTGTGTGTCAACAACGTTGCGGTTTAATATGTACACGTACGTAAAACAGCTTGCCAAATTTAACATAATCGATGGTGGCATGTCGGTTTATAAGAATTTTTTTGCCCAGAAGAAAAAAGAGCGACAGCAGCTACCGATAACTATGTTCTTCTCTCGAAAAAACACACCTGCACCGCGGGTTTTAGAAGAAAAAAACCCGCTACAGAGAGTCAGGAAGCAGCGGCTCAGTCAGAAGAGCAGTGAAATACACGTGAGTCACTATTTGTCCTACTGTACTTTGTTTTGTTTTTTTATTTTCTCCCGTTCTAATCCAATGACTCAGGTTGCGGTGGGGCGGCGCTGATCTCCGCCATTTGGGCACGGGAATCCGCTTTCAGTTCATATTAAAATTATTATTTTACAGTACAGTAGTTATTTGTAAAAAAAAAAAAAAAAAAGTTTATACAGTACTTTTTATTTGTTAAACAAATGTTTGGGCCTGTAAAAAGGTTTGTTCTTTGGTTTCAATGTATTATGGAGTATTTCATTGTATAATAATTGTAAAAAAATAAAGGTTCCTACTTCGTGGATTTCGCCTATCGCGGGTTCTTTTTGGAACGTAACCCCCGCGAAAAACGAGGGTTCACTGTACACGTTTCTTTTATGCTAAGATAAAATGGATGTCTGCCGGCTTGGCCATTGATATGTTTTATTTACAAGTCTATTCTTATATTTCATCTTTGTTAACTTTAAACAACAGAACCTACAGCCTCCGGTCTCGAGACTTTTTCAATTTTAGTGTTCCTCATGTCAAAACAGAAAAAGGGAAGAAAGCTTTTAGCTTTTCTGCTGAAACATCATGGAACAGTTTGCAATCAGAGCATAAACTTAGAACACTAGAATGAATGTATTTAAGACAATGATATATCCCACTATGTTCAAGTTGCAGAAATGCAGTTGTTTTACTTGAGGCATTTGCATATGTCTTATTGCAAGTCTATGTTTATTATGACCATGTGTTGGTGGGGCTTTTTTTGTTTGTTTGTTTGTTTTTACCCCTCCAGGGGGTCTTTTGTGGGCTCTAGTGTCCCTTATATGACAGTAGGCTGACAGGAAACAGGGAATGACTTTTAAAATTTGACTGACGGGCCGGGCTAGCACCAGATGCATACATATCAAATATAAACATAAAAAGGCATTAAAGTGTTAATACTTACATTCACTTTTATGGGAACAGTGTTGTTGATCACGCTTTTTTGCCAGAGTATCGAAGTCAGGTGTTAGTTTTGTTGTGGCAATTCTCAGAATAGATCTGAGGTGTTCATCACGTGGCTGAGATCTGTGCGGTGTTTTGTTGATGTTCATCACACTAAAAGTTTGTTCACACACATAAGTAGAATCAAACAACGCCAGCATCCTCTGTGCCATCTTCCGGATATTTGGAAATTTGGCTGCACTTAATGAAGCATAAAACCCATCCAGTTTAAGAGAGTTGAACTTCTCTTTTAAGACAAAGTCACATTGGAGATCAATCAGTTCCAGGGTCTTCACACAAGACTCCCTTTAGGGTCTTGTTGAGCTGTGTATCATCTGCTTATTTATGGTAGCTAATCTTAATTCCTGTTATAACCTGATCTAGTGGGAGCACATAAATATTGGATAAGAGGGCTCATAGGATTGAGACTTGGGGTACCCCACATGTGACTTCTGACCTCTTTGATGAGAAGTTTCCAATTGAAACAAATAAATCCTTGTTCTTTATGTAAGACTCGAAACAGTTGAGCACTAGGCCAGAGAATCCTTCCCAATTCTCCAGTCAATTCAGCAAAATGTCATGGTCAACAGTGTCAAAAGCTGCACTGAAGTCCAACAGAACCAGCACTGTGGTTCTCCCACAGTTTGTGTTTATATGGATGTCATTGAACACTTTTCATTGAACCTCTCCTTGGGCTGCCACCTTATCGTGGTGGAGGGGTTTGAGTGCCCTAATGATCCTAGGAGCTATGCTGTCTGGGGCTTCATGCCCCTGGTAGGGTCACCCAAGGCAGACAGGTCCTAGGTGAGGGACCAGACAAAGCGCAGCCCGAAGACCCCAATGATGAATAAAAACATTGGACTTGGCGTTCCCTCGCCCGGACGCGGGTCACCGGGGCCCCACTCTGGAGCCAGGCCTGGAGGGGGGGCACGATGGCGAGCGCCTGGTGGCCGGGCTTTTACCCATGGAGCCCGGCCGGGCTCAGCCCGAAGAGGAAACATGGGTCCCCCCTCCCATGGGCCCACCACCCGTGAGAGGGGCCAAAGGGGTCGGGTGCAGTGTGGGATGGGTGGCGGCAGAGGGAGGGGACCCTGGCGGTCCGATCCCCGGTTGCAGAAGCTGGCTCTTGGGACGTGGAATGTCACCTCTCTGGTGGGGAAGGAGCCGGAGCTAGTGTGTGAGGTCGAGAAGTTCCGGCTAGAAATAGTCGGTCTCACCTCGACGCATGGCTCTGGTTCTGGTACCAGCCTCCTTGAGAGGGGCTGGACATACTTCCACTCTGGAGTTGCCCAAGGTGAGAGGCGTCGGGCAGGAGTGGGCATACTTGTTGCTCCCCATCTCGGCGCCTGTACGTTGGGGTTTACTCCGGTGAACGAGAGGGTAGCCTCCCTCTGCCTACGGGTGGGGGGACGGGTCCTGACTGTAGTTTGTGCTTACGGGCCGAACGACAGTTCAGATTACCCTTTTTTGAGTCCTTAGAGGGGGTACTGGAGAGTGCTCCTCCTGGGGACTCCCTTGTTCTGCTGGGGGACTTAAACGCTCACGTGGGCAATGACAGTGAGACCTGGAGGGGCGTGGTTGGGAGGAACGGCCCCCCCGATCTGAACTCGAGCGGTGTTCTGTTGTTGGACTTCTGTGCTCGTCATGGATTGTCCATAACGAACACCATGTTCAGGCATAAGGGTGTCCATATGTGCACTTGGCACCAGGACACCCTAGGCCGCAGTTCGATGATCGACTTTGTCATTGTTTCATCGGATCTGTGGCCGTATGTCTTGGACACTCGGGCGAAGAGAGGTGCGGAGCTGTCCACTGACCACTACCTGGTGGTGAGTTGGCTCCGGTGGTGGGGGAGGAGGCCGGTCGGGCCTGGCGGGCCCAGACGTGTTGTGAGGGTCTGCTGGGAACGTCTGGCGGAGTCCCCTGTGAGACGGAGCTTTGACTCAAATCTCCGGCGGGGCTTCGAGCACGTCCCGGGGGAGGTGGACCGTGTTCCGTGCCTCCATTGTCGAGGCGGCCGATCGGAGCTGTGGCCGCAAGGTTGTCGGTGCCTGTCGCGGCGGCAACCCTCGAACCCGTTGGTGGACACCTTCGGTGAGGGTTGCCGTCAGGCTGAAGAAAGGGTCCTACCGGGCCTTTTTGGCCTGTGGGACTCCGGAAGCAGCTGATGGGTACCGGCAGGCGAAGCGGCATGCGGCTCGGGTGGTTGCTGAGGCAAAAACTCGGGCGTGGGAGGAATTTGGAGAGGCCATGGAGAAAGACTTCCGTACGGCTTTGAGGCGATTCTGGTCCACCATCCGGCGTCTCAGGGGGGGGAAGCAGTACGGCACCAACACTGTTTATAGTGGGGATGGGGTGCTGCTGACCTCTACTCGGGACGTTGTGGGCCGGTGGGCAGAGTACTTCGAAGACCTCCTCAATCCCACCAACATGCCTTCCATTGAAGAAGCTGAGCCTGGGGACTCTGGGTTGGGCTCTCCAATCTCTGGGAACGAGGTCACCGAGGTGGTTAAGAAGCTCCTCGGTGGCAAGGCTCCGGGGGTGGATGAGATCCACCCGGAGTTCCTTAAGGCTCTGGATGTTGTAGGGTTGTGTTGGCTGACGCGACTCTGCAATATTGCATGGACATCGGGGGCAGTTCCCCTGGATTGGCAGACTGGGGTGGTGGTCCCCCTGTTCAAAAAGGGGGACCGGAGGGTGTGCTCTAATTATAGAGGGGTCACACTCTTAAGCCTCCCTGACAAGGTCTATTCAGGGGTCCTGGAGAGGAGGGTCCGTCGGATAGTCGAACCTCGGATTCAGGAAGAGCAGTGTGGTTTTCGTCCTGGTCGTGGAACACTGGACCAGCTCTACACCCTCGGCAGGGTCCTGGAGGGTGCATGGGAGTTCGTCCAACCAGTCTACATGTGTTTTGTGAACTTGGAGAAGGCGTTCGACCGTGTCCCTCGGGGAGCCTTGTGGGGGGTTCTCCGGGAGTATGGGGTACCGGGCCCTTTGATACGGGCTGTCAGGTCCCTGTATGACCAGTGTCAGAGCCTGGTCCGCATTGCCGGCAGTAATTCGGGCTCGTTTCCGGTGAGAGTTGGACTCCGCCAGGTCTGCCCTTTGTCACCGATTCTGTTCATCACTTTCATGGACAGAATTTCTAGGGGCAGCCAAGGTGTTGAGGGGATCCGATTTGGTGGCCTTAGGATCTCATCTCTGCTTTTTGCAGACGATGTGGTCCTACTGGCCTCATCAGGTCATGATCTGCAGCTCTCGCTGGAGCGGTTCGCAGCCGAGTGTGAAGCGGCCGGGATGGGGATCAGTGCCTCCAAATCCGAGGCCATGGTCTTGAGCCGGAAAAGGGTAGAGTGCCTTCTCCGGGTCAGGGGGGTGTCCTGCCCCAGGTGGAGGAGTTCAAGTATCTCGGGATCTTGTTCATGAATGGGGGAAGAAGGGAGCGGGAGATCGACAGGCGGATTGGCGCAGCGTCTGCTGTCAAGCGGGTGCTGTACCGGTCCGTCGTGGTGAAGAGAGAGCTGAGCCATAAAGCGAAGCTCTCGATTTACCGGTCAATCTACGTTCCCACCCTCATCTATGGTTATGAGCTTTGGGTCATGACCGAAAGAACGAGATCGCGGATACAAGCGGCCGAAATGGGTTTTCTCTGTAGGGTGGCTGGGCTCTCCCTTAGAGATGGGTGAAAAGCTCAGTCATCCGGGAGGGACTCAGAGTAGAGCCGCTGCTCCTTCACATCGAGAGGAGCCAGTTGAGGTGGCTCGGGCATCTGGTCAGGATGCCTCCTGGACGCCTCCCTGGTGAGGTGTTCCGGGCACGTCCCACCGGGAGGAGGCCCCGGGGAAGACCCAGGACACGCTGGAGGGACTATGTCTCTCGGCTGGTCTGGGAACGCCTCGGGATTCCCCCGGAAGAGCTAGAAGAAGTGGCTGGGTAGAGGGAAGTCTGGGCCTCCCTTCTGAAGCTGCTACCCCCGCGACTAGACCTCAGATAAGCGGAAGAAGATGGATGGATGGATGGATGGATGAACACTTTCACGAGGGCGGTCTCTGTGCTGTAGTGAGACTGGAAACCAGACTGGAAGACATCAAAGCAGTTGGATATAGTTAGGAAGCTATTTAACTGTTCAAACAGCTTTTTCAAGAACTTTGCTGATGAATGGGAGGTTGGAGATCGGCTTGTAAGTCTGCAGTAGTGATTTGTCCAGATTGTTCTTTTTTATCAGTGGTTTGAAAGAGGCCCCGCGAGTCGAGGGGCCTCTTTCAGTGTAGCCAGTGTGGGAAAATGAGTGAATAACTTGCTTGACATTTGCTTTCTGAATAGGACTAGCTTGTCTTCGAAGGTTGTGACATTTGTGTACATTTCATGCACAAACTAGCCTTTCCCTTGCATTCAGCTCGTTCATATGTGTCAGTATGTCCACAGCAAAAGCTAAATCACAAAACCAGTCTGTGTCACTTAGCTCAGGAAAATCATCAGCTTTCTCAAGTAGCTCCAAAAATGAAAGAATCTCCTGTTTTAGCTCCCAAAATTGTTAACATCCTTCCCCCAAAACTTAACCAGTGGACTTTGGAGTGGTACATTAAGTCCTGATGATCAGGGTCACTTTCTTCAAGAAACTTAATAAATTGACGATTGTGAAGTCCCCTCCCTCAAATAAAGTTAATGACTTACAACTGGCTTACCTACGTGGTCAAGATGCAATATGGATTTACACAGAGCTTCCTGGTGAATTATGCAGTGTAAGAAAATTACCTCTTGCTCAAGGTTGCCCTCTTTCACCCTCTTCTGGATTCTTCTGAGCAACCGGATGTTTTTGCCGGTCAGATTTGGTGAACCATCTGTGGTAACATTGGCGAGAGTACAGTCATGGCCAAATGTTTTGAGAATGATTCAAATGTTAATATTTACAAAGTCTACTGCTTCAGTTTTTATAACGGCAATTTGCATATACTCCAGAATGTTATAAAGAGTGATCAGCGTAACAGCAATTAATTGCAAACTCAATATTTGCCTAGAAAATGAACTTTATCCCCCAAAACACATTTCAACTTCATTGCAGCCCTGCCTTAAAAGGACCAGCTAACATCGTTTCAGTGATTGCTCCATTAACACAGGTGTGGGTGGTGATGAGGACAGGGCTGGAGATCAATCTGTCATGATTAAGTAAGAATGACACCACTGGACACTTTAAAAAGAGGCTGGTGCTTGGCATCATTGTTTCTCTTCTGTGAACCATGGTTATCTCGAAAGAAACACGTGCAGTCATCATTGCACTGCACAAAAATGGCCTAACAGGAAAGAGAATCGCAGCTAGAAAGATTGCACCTCAGTCAACAATCTATCGCATCATCAAGAACTTCAAGGGGAGAGGTTCCATTGTTGCCAAAAAGGCTCCAGGGCGCCCAAGAAAGACCAGCAAGCGCCAGGACCGTCTCTTAAAAGTGTTTCAGCTGCGGGATCGGGCTACCAGCAGTGCAGAGCTTGCTCAGGAATGGCAGCAGGCAGGTGTGAGTGCATCTGCATGCACTGTGAGGCGGAGACTTTTGGAGCAAGGCCTGGTCTCAAGGAGGGCAGCAAAGAAGCCACTTCTCTCCAGGAAAAACATCAGGGACAGACTGATATTCTGCAAAAGGTACAGGGAGTGGACTGCTGAGGACTGGGGTAAAGTCATTTTCTCTGATGAATCCCCTTTCCGATTGTTTGGGACATCTGGAAAACAGCTTGTTCGGAGAAGACGAGGTGAGCGCTACCACCAGTCTTGTCTCATGCCAACTGTAAAGCATCCTGAAACCATTCATGTGTGGGGTTGCTTCTCAGCCAAGGGAGTCGGCTCTCTCACAGTCTTACCTAAAAACACAGCCATGAATAAAGAATGGTACCAGAATGTCCTCCGAGAGCAACTTCTCCCAACCGTCCAAGAGCAGTTTGGTGATGAACAATGCCTTTTCCAGCATGATGGAGCACCTTGCCATAAAGCAAAGGTGATATCTAACTGGCTCAGGGAACAAAACATAGAGATTTTGGGTCCATGGCCTGGAAACTCCCCTGATCTTAATCCCATTGAAAACTTGTGGTCAATCATCAAGAGACGGGTGGACAAACGAAAACCTAGGAATTCTGACAAAATGCAAGCATTGATTGTGCAAGAATGGACTGCTATCAGTCAGGATTTGGTCCAGAAATTGATTGAGAGCATGCCAGGGAGAATTGCAGAGGTCCTGAAGAAGAGGGGTCAACACTGCAAATATTGACTTGCTGCATTAACTCATTCTAACTGTCATTAAAAGCTTTTGTTACTCATAATATGATTGCAATTGTATTTCTGTATGTGATGACAACATCTGACATACACACATGAAAACCAGAGGGCAGCAGATCATGTGAAAATATAATATTTGTGTCATTCTCAATACTTTTGGCCATGACTGTACTCCAAGGTAGCTTGTGCCTCTCGATGACCCGCAACACGCTGTCAAGCAAGTCCTATCTCTGTGTTTTCCTCCTTAGAGATTCTATGGCCAAAAACTCCTCTGTTATCTTACAACTGTCAGTGATCCCTCTGTTAAAAATTAAAGGCTGAGCAGTGTCCTTTATGTCACTACTTTCGTCTAGTGCCAAGGAATATAATGTAAATGACTGCACCTTTTTGTTTAGCTTGTTAGCTAAATCTTCATCAATTAGCTCAGCACGGCACGATAAACTCATTTTTTCAAGTATGTTCTTGCTTTCTAAAAGAGTGCATGGTGGAGACAGCAGGTATCTTATGTCCTGAAACTCCCTTTCGGAGAAAGGCTTGCTGGTCTTGGCTGATTTGGATGCCAGCAAATAACTTGCTTTTGTACTTGATTCTTGGATGGCAGTTTGTCAGATAAAGGTGTTTTGCTGAGCCTGCAAACTAACTGCAAACCTCTGCATGGTAGACGACTGTCCTTGTGTTGACTGGTTGTTAGCATAATTAGCATGCATCAGAAATGGCTGATGTTGTTTTATTTAAAAACAGCAACTGTTTCTGGACAGATAAGGCATACAGCTTTTGAACAGACTTCAGTGAAAAAGTATTTAGTTGTCCATTCCTTATTGAACACTCGACAACAACACATTTCTCTTTATTTGTTGATAAAGAACAAATAAAAGACTTTCAAACACTTAAAACAAGTTATAACTTGGGAAAACAGGATTTTTATAGATACCTACAAGTATCTCATTATCTTAATCGGGAAATTATTAGGCATACAGATGAGCAGGAACCAGTGCTTAAAGAAATATGGCAGAAAAGGCAAAATCCAAAAAAGGTATTATATCACGGTTATACAAGGGCCTTATGAGTAAAAAAAACACATTCAACTTTATATGTGAAAACAAAATGGGAAAAGGAGAGTAAGATGGAAATCACAGAAGAATGGAACAGTTACTGCGTGACAGTTTGGAGATGTACCAATTTGTACTTATGGAGAGAATTTAACTGGAAATGATTGCTTAGATTTTTTATAACACAGAAACAGAAACTTTCTTGTACCAGTGGGCAGCCTAAATGCTGGAGGCAATGTGGAAACACAGAACCCAACCACTGGCATATATTCTGGGACTGTAAGACATTATTGGATAGAAATACACAAAAATATTGAAAATATCTTGAATATAAGAATACCTTTTAAACTCGCTATCTTTATTCTAGGTGGCACAGAATCCCTACCTGACAATGCAAAATATCTGTTTCAAATACTAATTACAGCCTGTAAAAAAACTGTCACCAGACGCTGGCTTCTCCCTGAGCCTCCCACTATAGAAGAATGGAAAGAGTGTGTGAATGAAATCTATCAGATGGAAAGATTAACATTTTGAATTCGTTTTCAACTGAACAAGTTCACTATCTTGTGGTCCAAATGGGTGTCCTATGTCAACAAAACACAATATGCAAGAATCCAAGATTGTTGAGAATTAAAAATATGAGGGTTCGAGATGGGGGCGTAGCAAGCGGTCGACTTCGTTGACTGCGCACCATATATTCTATATTTGAGCAGAATACCACCCTCTTACTACGACTTTCCAACTAAATGTGGTAATACAACGCTGATAAACACTCTTCCAACTCACTCTAGCACAATGCCGCCCAAAATCCTAAAGAAAATTAACAAGACCTGCGAAGTAGAGTCTCAACTGGCTGGCACAGGTAACATGGCTAACATGGAGCTAGCTGCTAAGCTGCCAGCGGCTGGTGGGGCCACCCCACTCGATCTTGCTCTTCGCCAAATTATTGGGGAAATCACTGGGAACATTTCATCAGTTATCTCCCAGAAAGTAGACATTCTGACTGATATGCTTAAGAGCCAGGCCACGGAGATAAGGGAGCTGGTCCGACGCACTACAGATGCGGAGGACAGGATTGCATCTCAGGAGACGGCCTGGACCAGGCTATGGCCCGCATAAAAAAGTTGGAGAAAGAGGGCCTCACGATGGCACAACGAATTGGTGACATTGAAAATAGAGGCAGGAGAAAGAACATTCGAGTGCTCGGTTTAAAAGAGGGCATAGAGGCTGATAGAGCCCTAAAATTCTTTGAAAAATGGCTGCCCGAATTTCTACAAGTTGAGACCAAGAGCGGCCGGATCAAGCTCGAGAAGACGCACCGCAGACTGGCTCCACAGCCCGGGTCTACAGAGACCAAGACCGGTGCTGATCAGATTTTATAACTACCGAGATCAACAGCAGGTTCTCGAAGCCGCTCGGCGTGCGGGGAGCGGAGACCAGCCCTGGTGCATCAGAACTCTAAGATCATGTTCTTCCAGGATTTCTCGGCAGACACCATGCGCAGGCGGAAAGGATTCGATGCGGTAAAGCGAAGGTTACGGGAGGCAGGCATCCAGTTCTCCCTTCTTTACCCGGCCAGGTTAAGGATTCTGCACAATGGGGAAGCAAAAATTTTTATTTTGCCGGATAAAGCAATGGAGTTTATGGACAGTTTAGGCTGAAATGATGCCAGCGGAAGATCATGGAGGCAAACGCTCTGGACCGGACAGTGTCAGGGATCTGATCTCTAAGTATGTTCTGATTCTTTTTGTTCTCCTCTTCACACATAAGGACAAGTGATGTGAGTAATTATGATTATGACTCATTTCAATCTGATCTGCTCAGCTGTACTTTCTTGTGATTTTTAGTGGTGCGCGGCAACGATGGATATGTGATGGACTTTCTCTTTTGGGTTTGTTTACCTGTGCGTGTCTTCATCAGGGAGTGTGTTTAGGGGGAACGCGCATTTTTCTGTTTTAGTTTGGTTCTAATCTGTTGGTTTTGGTTGGTTCCTGTTCAGCTCAGTACATTGCAGTCCTTGTACGAAATCATTATTTGGGTGGCATTGCATTACGACTCTGGATTATAAATGCTAAGAATATGTACATGGAACATGAAGGGAAGTCATTCACCAATTAAACGAAAAGTACTTATGCTGCTGCAAAAGATGGATAACAGTATTGTACTAAAAATGTGATTTCTTTTTAGTGCTGTGGATGTTTTGGCAAAGGTGTGGTTGAGGGTTGGACGGAACAATTTTAATTTTCATTATTTTATCCGGAGAAACTTTTTTTTTCTCACAAGACACAAGCTGCCTGTTTGAATGAATTAAAATGATATTTTAAGGTTCCACTGTACATGAAACAAACTGAGGTTTGTTCATCTTCCTGTTTCCAGGAAGAGTTTTGATGTACACATGGTTAATTCCTTCCAGAATTGAACATTTAAAAAACTGACCACTTGATGTACTTGTCCCATTCCAGGACAGTTACCTAGGAGATGAATTCAAGTCCCAGTTTGATGTGGCTCTGTCCCAGGACTCCACATACCAGGGCGAACGGGCCTACCAACATGGAGTGACTGGACTGTCCCAGTACTAGAATGTGAGAAGCATCTAATCCTGTCATTACTGTTCATCACAGCAAATAACACAATATTGTTCTTTTGTAATGACTTATGAAAGTTTTTTATTTTGCTTTAAAATTAATTTCAGATTTCCTACCTTGCATGTTATGTGTGTTATTGTTTCAGGTCGCTGGAACAGAGACCTGCCTGAAGTTTGGTTTGTTCGTATTTTAATCCGGGTAATAGAAAAGGAACAAACATGGATACCCGTTTTCCAGTGCTGCAACCGAAGCACCGCTTCAGTGTGAGAGAGGAGGAGACCATGAGAAACCAACCAATCACAAGAGTGAGAGCAAAAATGGGAGTAGAGCTGGACGGGAGGAGAAGGAGGCTGGCAAGGCACGAGGAAGTACCGCTGGCTGCACACAGGTGAAGACGTACAGAAAGGAAGCCGGCGTCCTCAGAGCAGCGAGGTCCGTCAACTGGTCAGGGAGTGGGACAGGTCTAGATGATGGTGGACAGGTGTGAAGGGGACAGTTATGTCATTGTGTCCCTAAACCTCTGAAGTCCTCCATGAGAGGATTTGGAATCTTGCTCCAAAAGCTGAAAATGGTGGAGAAGATCTGTCTCACACTAAACTCCTCCAACATGGGATCTTCTGGGAGGTGGAGCAAGACAAAATAAATGGAGACATAACTCCAGAAGCAGTCGTTATGGCAACTCTTTTAAACCCAACACTTGAAACAAAGCATCTAGAAGAAATATTTGGCATTTCAAGTGGGCTCAAAAGTGTTTGTGCTGCTGTGCTGCAAAGTTGTGACCTTTTAAGACTGAACACACACACGGGTCACCTGTTTTATTTCCTTAACTTTGAGAAATCTTACAGCTTCCTGAAGAAGTGTGTTCAGAGATGTTTGCTAGTGTACCTTGCCATGTTTCAGAGCATGTCTGCTTAAGAACAGGTGGTTATATTAGAATTGAATTTTGAAAAAACAATCATTTCAGATCTTAGTAATACAAAAATAGGCACCATAAATGTCTTGTAAATGTTTGAAAGTGTCATGTTTTTCCTCTGGTTAAACTTAGTAAAGCTTGGAGCTCCTAATGATTTTTCTGTTAAGCCAAATTAAGCGAGCTGAACTTTACTGAGATTTGTCTCGCGCCAAAATCCATGCAGTGAGGTTTCCACAGTTAAAGGTCCTGAATAGGAGAACAGCATGAGGATATGTAGGGGAAAAAGTGAGGACACATTTTCTTTCACGCTTTTAAACGTAAACCTGACTTTAAATAAACGATATTGCAAAGTCTTCAAACTCCATTTTCTACCATAACAAACTTGTTCAGCATTAAAGCTGCAGAATGTAACTTTTATTAAAAAAAATGTTTTTTTTTACATATTTGTTAAAACTATCACTAGTAATATTTTTGAAGATAGAAAACATTTCCTTAACAGTGAAGGGTAGTTCAGCAAAATTTTGTGGAATGCATAAAATCTTTGCCTTCATAATGCATAGAATGATTTAACTGACCCATCATGTGACTAGGTTTAATTAAAAAAAATAATAAAAAATGTTAAATATAATTACATTTTAGCTCCACAATGCCACCTCCCACCCCTTTATTATTATTATCATTATTATTATTATTATTATTATTTAGGTATTTATTTGTATTCATTTTTTCTTGTTTTTGTTATGTCAGTATGATAATTTATGTTCATTAAGGGAAAATAAAATTGGAGAAGTCATGTAAGTTTTGCAAAATGTATGTAATGTCAATAAATATATAATCTCCTGACAAACAAATAATATAAAAAACTATCACTAGTAATGTAACATTTTAATATGATAAAGATAATCTGTGAAGCTCCTCTGCCTTCTGCCAGTTCTCCAAGTTCTAACCAGAAAATGCACCACTTGGAACCAATCAGTGCTAAGAGGGTCTCAGCACTGTCAATCACTGCAGTGTAATGGCTGCTCACACCCTTACTCTCTGCTAGGCTACAGCTGGTTCCCCACAACAGAGCCTGTCATAAACGATCAGGCTAGTTAGCATGGCCACTGCTGGCCACTCAATGTGCCAATAGCACATTGAGCAGTGCGTACATGATGTTGATTGACAGCACCACGACCCTCCTGGCTCTTATTGATTCTTTCTGACCAGAAGCAGTGCTTTTCTTTGGATGGCAATAAGAGCACTGGAGGTAGTTAGAGAAGCTCAATCTTTTATTATGTGTTGAAATGTTACAAATGTGAAAAACAACATAATTTTGTAAAAGTTACATACTGCAGCTTTAATCCTGCTATAAGATTAAAGATATTATGAAGTGCTTATACAGTGTTGACTTAAAAAAAAAAGTAATTGGTTGAGATCTGTTATAGTTAAAAATGACCTACTTTTGATTAAATGAGCTTTTTTATTTATTCTCTAATCCAATGTTTTCCCAGAAATATGAAAAGTTAACTAAAAGTTTGGTGTCATTTCCCGGCATTAGAGAAACTTACTCCTCCTATTTCACTCCAGCTCAACTTGTGATACAACACCAGTATTTTTTACCCTTTTGACCACATGATTAGTCATCTTAGCACTGGAGGCTAGCAGTTAACCAACCTGATGTTTGTCTTAAATGTAACAGTTTAAAATCTTGCACAAGCCTAAAGAATTTATGAATTTGCTGTTTTTTTTAATCTACAGCAATGAACTATTTAGAATCTTTTATTGACATTACATCAGATTTAGAATTAAACCCTGCTGAGTCAAATGTACTTACTAGCTCTCATAATGCATTACATCTTTTTCATGAACAGGTAATGAAACTTCCAACCGTTTTTTGAGTTTGATTGAGCCTAAAAACCACCAATAAATGATCACACAATAACTTACTTCCACAAATAATATCTGTATGTTTTAGTAGGAACAGGACACGATCCCTCGCCGTTTTTTTGCAGAATTAAACCAAACAGTTTTGTTTTGCTTCTTTAAAATCTGCTAATCATGACAAATAAAGTTTCTCTTGATTACTCTCATCATGATGCTCTTGTTTATCGAACAAATTAGCAAATATATTTCAGGAGAAGCAGTATGTGCGATGTCCCCCTGAGCAGCTTTTGGAAAGCGTGACTTTTCTCCTGCGCGCCGTCAAACCTTTGGCTCAAACAAAGCTGTCCGAGCGCACGGGGGCGCGCCGCGCGGCGCCGCGCCGGCTGCAGGCAGGTTGACACACTTTCCTCCTGCTCTGCTGCCTTCCACATGCAGCGGGAGCGGCTGCAGTCCAGACGCTGCACGGCTACCGGGCGCTCCGCCGCTGCCTGAATAAAGAGCTGAACACTGCTGCAGGAAACCTGAGAGCTCCGGCTAACAGGACGGAATTAGAAAGAGGAAAAGCAGAGAGCGGATGCGTGTTGTTTGACCTGACTGAGAGCTGATCCGGAGTGTGGGCTTTGTAGTCACTGAGGTCAGCTGGGAGTGTTGTTGCTCCGTGGACAGCGGGTACTAACACCTAAACGGCAGAGCAGCTCCGGGCACTGAAGCTTAAACCCAGAGAATAAAGCGGGATTAAGTATCTGGTGGTTTGGACTGAAAGTCGGAGACGGACTGAGACAGCGGCGGCTATAGTTGTTAGATAACATTCAACAAGGTTTCCAAACGAAATGGGGTAAGTAATGGTGCCTGGAGGAGAACAAACTAGACCTCTATTTAACTGTCAATCTGCTCCATTCCTGACTGAATCTGACTTTTTTTGTTTTTACAGCAAAGGAGTTCTGGTCGCCTTCTAAGATGTTTCCTCACCACAGAGAAAGGTAACAAACTTTTTGAATCTCAGGGACGTGATTCTTCAGCAGATTTCAATCTTGAGGTTTGTTGCCTATGTAGTTATGAACTCGGGATGCAAAGCCCTGAAATCCATACCTTAGAAATTACCTACCAAGTTTTGGACTTGATAATACCGGAAACATTTATCCGTCCGCTGCTGCCGTCGGAGAGAGAGAGACAGGTGGGCGGGTGCTGGGATACTAATAGGGGAGCAGGCCGACAGAAGGGTAAAATACCGTTAAAACGGGAGACTTGACAGGTATGTTAATGAGACTAGGGGGCACTATTAAAATTCTTCCTTGTTTTTAGAAGGCGGGTGATCAGCCGATTCTTCCATGTGAAACCAATCCTATCCACCGATCTCCTTCCCCTCCACATAGGTCTGAAAATCAGTCAATGTCTTCTTTTGCTCTGCCATGAGACCTGACTGACTGACTGACTGACAGGCCCGCCCACCAGGTGTCTGCACGTGGGCGGTCAACAATAGTCACCACTAATAATCTGTTGCCAAATTATCAAATTTGTCCTATATTTAGCAGCTTTTCAGACAAAAAAGTTCATATTCAGAAAACTCAGATTCGGCAGGTCAGGCCTTTTGAAGAAAGGAGATCAACCAGAAAACTGCAATGAGTGAACCCCAAAGCAAAACAGTTATTCTGATGAATATTTCTGTGGTTTACATTAATCAGACACATTCTGATGATTTTGCTTTCAAACTGAATCTAGCAGTGTTCTATTTCCCCCCCTCAAACTCAAAGGTTGATTCTGACTAAATCATTTATCAAAATGACACTTTGACTTACCATTTTCTTTGGTCTAATCCCATAATCTTGAGATAATTCATAGTCGTGGCTGTTTATGAAATATTTTTTACATTTTATATTAAGAAATCAATCAATCACTTAAATTTTTTTAGGAAAACCACATTCAGGAACCAATTGCCTACATAAATCAGGGCAGATTTGCTTTACAGAAATGATATGTGGAAATGCTATCCTAATTGCTTAATTGTCTATAATATCAGGATTTTATCTGACATCAAAGTAGACAAGTTGCTTTAACAAAATGCGGTTTTAACAACTTGTTAAAGACATGCGGTTAACGGTTTGTATAAATGTTAACCCCCTGGTCAATTTGCATAGGTGTGTTGGTGTGAAGGTCAGAGTATGTGTGTCAGAGTGGATGAATGATACCTGGAATTGCAAATACTGTATGTTACAATGGTAAGAAGAGTAGAAACCTTGCAGCACTCAGCCCCCAAGAGCAGGGAGGGCCAGAAAGCTCTGACTCTCAGATTGGCAGTCAAGAACTGAAGCAGCAGCCTTGATCCAGAGAAGGGCAGGTTGCGCCCCAACTCTGCCTCTACATCCCCCAGCGCAGTCAAGCCAACCACCTGTCCATCCCAGCAGCCAATTGACAACACAAACCTTTGGCAGCAGAACTGGCCACCATTGAGAATGATGTGGCCAACATAAAGCACTTTGGGTCGTCAATATGACCACTCAAAATGGTTTACAGAAAAGCCACATTCACCTATTCACACCTGCATACAAATATGTAGGTCAGTAGGCATGTTGGGGTTAAGGGCCAGCCCCAGGGGTACACTGACAAGTGGTAGGAGGATGCTGAAATTAAACCTACAATCTTCCAATTGTAAAACGACTACTCCACCCACAAGATTTTTGGATAAAGCTTTGACTTATGGGATTGGCTATTAATGCCCACTGTCAGGCAAAAATAACCCAATTCTGTTGGGAGAAACCCAATCATTTAAAGATCCTGCACTGAAGCAGTGTCCTGGTTTCAGTAATTACACATTTAAGTTCAGCACATCAACTAGATAGCTGACTAAAAAGAATGAGCAGCATCATCTATGTCGTGTTTTTTTCTTAGCAATTTATTTTTGTTAAAATGGATTAGAAATATTTATCATATTTTTTTAAAGCATACAAATAGTTATTATGCCAGAGTAACTAAAAACCAAAGAATAAGTCTTCTGATTAAGCAAGCTAGAAATTATAATTCATCAGTCATGGTGGAAGGTTCATATAGAAGAACAATATATACAGTATATATATATATATATACATATATATATACAGTATATATATATATATATATATATATATATATATATATATATATATATATATATATATAATATAATAGATCTGGTTCCAAACAGTTGATTAAGTGACCTCAGATTAACGGCAGCACATAACATTTTTACATTGTCATTACTTATCAAAAACAGAAGCGTATGAAAACCACTGATCATCATGCAGTAGTTTTTACAACTACAGTGGCTCTGAAAAGTGTACCCACCACTGCTAAATTACCAGGGTTTAGTGATGCAAAATTAAATCATGATAAATTAATTCAAACATTTGATCATATATAATGGGACATTAACCCAGTGATTCAATTTAAAGGTTTGATCTGTTAAATCTGTTATTTAAAAGGTGTAATATCCATCTTGCATTACCTTCATTTATTGTTTTATTAAAGGTTATTTTGATTAAATTTCAGCTTTCAGTCTTCTTTGGTAAGAGTCTGTTACCATACTTGACAATATGAACCCACTTTACATTTTAAAAGTTCTCCACTCAGATTCTGGGTATCTTGTTTCCTCAACCCTTTTTTTAGTAGAGCAGAGGAAGATTTGGTTCTCTGGACTTTGGCTGAGTTACTTATAAATAATATTTCAGTGTGGGCATTCTTCCATTGGTTTGGATGCATAGTTTTAAACTTGCTTTTTGCTGAAATAAAATTCTGTCTGATAGTTGGACATCTAGGAGACAACTGAATGTTTGGGGTCAAAAGTGAAAGATTTTAGAAAGATTATTGTTCTGTGGCTGACCAAGTTTGGTCCAAGATTTAAATATCAGAGACAATGTCACACTGGATTCTAAAATACGTTAGTTTGCCTGAAGACTCTGTGGTTAGAAGATGCTTATATTTGTGCCCGACAAACAACTGCAAATTATTTATTCTCCTCCACCCTGCATGATACTTGGTAAGTGTTTGATATTCTCACAACATGAAGCTATACATCATGGCCAAAGTTTGGCTAAATGGCACCTTCTTTTCTGGACATAAAGAGGGTCCAGAAATCTTAAAAGTTTATTCAGTTAAAATCTTTTCTGCTATTTGAACTGATGGCCAAGTACTGGGGAGAAAAACTTGCAGACTCCTCATATTATTTCTCAGATTGCTGAGCATTAAAAAAATTGGTCATAGATTGCTGATATCTTTCTTCTTTGGAATTCTATTCACAACTGCATCCAAATAGTCAGAAATTCTGACATAGACAGACTTTATTGTCGTTCAACTGTACATTTAGAACGTACATCTTGACTGAATCAATGTGAGTGTGATCAATGTCTTTTTATATGACCTAGATTTAAAATAGTTGGGGTTTAGGACAGTAGCATGAATAACTGCTGAAGAGGAAGCATTGAAAAAGTTTTTCTTATTAATGAGGAAACAATCCCTTAACACTACAAACATTGTTGCCTTGTACATAATTTATATATTGGATTTTTTTTCTCAAAACCATTCTAGTGCAGCTCAGACTGTACAGAGAAGCTAAACATTATTCAAGTGAGCTAGCAACATTGTTTGCTAACTTCCTTTGTACAGCTGGTGAGTGGTAGAAAAATAATTCTAGGGGAAAGGATCTGATCGGCTGCACACACATATTTTAAAGTTTTCTCTTAAGCTAAAAAGTCAGGACGTCAGTAGGTTTTTGCAATTTCTTTATTACTCTTACCAACATTGCCTTCTGTGCATTATGCTTTTTTTGAGTTGCTCCTGGTTTTGGTTTGCAAACCTTTTCTTTTTTTCTTCACAATTTCAGGATCCTTCTTGTCTTCCTTTCTCCAGGGAGCAGCCGATATTCAGCACTCGTGCCCATGTTTTCCAGATTGATCCCACCACCAAGAGGAACTGGATACCTGCTAGCAAGCATGCTGTGACAGTGTCCTTCTTCTATGATGCCAACCGCAATGCCTATCGTATTATTAGTGTGGGTGGAACCAAAGTGAGTACTAAAGACACTATAATTAAAAGAAAACTGTCAAACAGTAATATTCTTATAAAGTGACTTTTTTCACTGGATCTTGAAAGTTGTCCTGTGACATGGGTGGCCTGTCAGCATATGAGCTTCTACAGCTTCTTTCCTTCAGGGATTTGGATTATGAGGAAGAGGTCACATCAGGGACTGGGGGGAGGGTCTTTTTTAGCACCTACTATGACCCATATTTCTGCTTCTCAGGGGGCAGTGCGGGATGATTCTCAGTAGCCAACACTCTTCTCTGGCTCCACAGTAATCTTCAGTGCTGCTCTGGCTGTCCAGCATGTTATGCCAAACGTGTCACAGCTGAAATGTGGAGTTTACATAATCATTTCTTAGAGTTGGTAAAACAGGGAGTAAAGCTCTGGGACTTTTAATCTGTTTCAGGATTGTGAAGATAAAGATGATGTGGAAACCTTCAGGACTAGGCTATGACTACTTCCACATTAATAAACAAACACTGTATGTAGGTCTAGAAAATGTCTGCTGGGCATTTATCATTCTTTATATTGACATAAATCTGTCTGCATTGCTCTGAATGGAGTATTTTATACTATAGTAACCTGAATTTAACTGCATTATTTGATAACTAGGATCAAATTGAAATGTGGTGACTATGTCTGTATGATTGAAATTAAATTGACTTATTTTGCCAATTACTTTGAGATGATATCTTAAGGTTAAAGACTTAAAGCAATCCACTGTCCACAGCTATGTGTTTGTAGAGAAAGTGTTGTTGCTGCAAATCATTGACTCAATGAGTCTGGGTTTCCCAAGACCAAAAACATTTGACCAAAGTGAATAGAAAACTGAATCTGACTGTATTTATTGATAACCAGAAACAATTTTGTAAAATGCCTTGGGAAGACTTTTGTTTTTAATTGGTAAAAATTGATATAAATAAATAATAAATAAATAATTAATTAATTGAAATAAATAATTGAAATTTAACTGAATTATTGACTGCACCATTTTTGTTTTTGTATCTGAATCTCAGGTTCTTAACCTGACTTATCACCTTTGCATACCCAGGCAATTATCAACTGCACTGTTACACCAAGCATGACATTTACTAAGACATCTCAGAAGTTTGGTCAGTGGGCCGACAGCAGAGCCAATACTGTCTATGGACTGGGTTTTGCCACGGAACAGCAGTTGCATCAGGTATATTAAACAAAAATTAAACCAAGTATAACTGTCCTCTCAATTTCCTTGATATGTCATCACTCATAGTTTTGAATCAATTAACTAAATTGTTTGAATTTTTTAAGTTTTCAGAGAAGTTCAAGGAGGTTAAAGATGCTGCTCGTTTGGCCCGAGAAAAATCTCAGGACAAAGAACTAGCCAACACAGCTCTCACAATTGCAGCCCCTCAGGTGAGTGTTACCCTTTCCATTCGAAATCTGCAAAAATAATAAAAAGAACAATCCTGAAAAATATCTTAATGTTAGGCTAAAGCACAAGCTTACTGTAATTGTACCAAAGGAAGGAGGGAGAGAGTGGAAAGAAAATCTAAAGAAATATGAGCTGGGTCACTTGCCTCAAAGGGAAGCAAGAGTGAGGAAATCTAGGACAATGATAAAATTATCGTCTGCTACTCAGCAGGACACTACATTTGCATTTTGTACTTTCAGCTGCCCAGAAGCCTCATAGAGTAAATCGATCAATAAAAATGTTGGTTACATCTGGCTTTTGATCAATAAAAACTGATAAACCACAGTGTATTTCCGCTGTAGAAAAACTGTCAAATTCTGTTTTGCTTCTGTGACTAAATTTAATACACACAAGAACAGCCAAATATAACCCCCTCACCCATAAATTACCAGCCAGTTAAGGTGAAATTTGGTAGAAGCGATAGTGTTGCTATCAGTTTCAGGTCCTCTGATAACCAGAACAGTAAGTGAAGGTCGCCATACAGAGAGTGTATTGTAGACTTGTTAAACAGCAAGATCAGGTAGACTTATGGTGGGAAATACTTAGTATGTGGGATAGTCAGAAATCACAGTGAGTCCTCACAGATTTTTCTGTGGAGTACAACTCAAAATTATTCACAGAAAATCCACCCATTCACTCATGTTTAATTCTACAATATTTGAGAGAAAATACAGCTGGGGAAGCTGAAACACCTTTGCACAACGCTACTTGACACACCATCCATCCATCCATTCTCTGTACACCCTTGTCCCTAGTGGGGTCAGGAAGTGCTGGTGCCTATCTCCAGCTACGTTCCGGGCGAGAGGCGGGGTCACCTGGACAGGTCACCAGTCTGTCGCAGGGCAACACAGAGACAGACAGGACAAACAACCACTCACACACACACTCACACCTAGGGACAATTTAGAGAGACCAATTAACTGTGGACTGTGGGAGGAAGCCGGAGTACCAGGAGAGAACCAGGTGACAGGGAGAACAAGTCCATGCAGAAAGCATCGAACCCAGGACCTTCTTGCTACAAGGCAACAGTGCTACCAACTGCCCCACTGTGCAGCCCACTTGACACACTATTTCCTGGCATTTGCAAAGCTTGCATCTACAAAGCCAGTCCAGGAACACCAGTCCTGTTCCTTGACACTGATTAGCTGTACCACCAAAAACATAGAGAAGGGAGATCATGAACATTAATTCCTGTTATGCTATGGTGGTTTCCACTGTGCATATTAATGCATATCAAGGTACAGTATATTTGCTGTCAGAACTATTAAAATAGGCAGTACTAACCATTTCAGAGGGAGTCTCAAGTGTTAAGATATATTTGGTGTTGCAGCTACTCACAGGTGGTTGTAGTCCCTAGTCCCCAGAAGTACTCCGGAGCTGTTTGAAATAGGTTTACCAGGCAACCTACACATATTCTCAATGTTTCAGCCATCCAAAACATTCATTTATTTTGTTCCAAGGATCAACGAACACCATGACACTTGCACCTGACCACCTGATCAAAGTTACGGGCATGGATGTCCTCATACTGTTTACAACATTGTATGTTTTGTAATGTTGTCAAAGTGCCCCAGATGCAGAACAAGTGCACAATAACAGCTAGTGGAATGCACATCCAAAATTCTTACCCTAACCCTAACAATACTACCATCAACCACTGTTAGTGTTGTCGAAGGGTCTTCACTGCCATTGCCAGCTCCCTGCTATACTATCCCTCCACATGTGATAGAGCTGAGGAAGTTCCTCTAGTATCTGTTCTAACCTGCATCAGTTATGTCTGAAAATCCCCTTTTACTGCTAAGGTGCTGTTTTTGTCAGCAGTGTATTTTGAAAGGGCAGTAAGCATGGTGTGATTATTAATGACAAATTTCTTTGTGTTTCCACTTCCTGGACTTCATCCAGTTCTCACAGGTGAGTCTTGTTTGTCTTTATGAAGAAACTGAGTTAAAAATCTAAAAACTGACATTTAAGTTACTCAAGTTCTGAAACTTGATTTAATTTAGTAAGCATCATTTCGGCAAATTCCTAAGATGCTGAGCTCATTGAGGACATCAATCTTGACTACTAAATGGTTGCTTCTCTATATTTTTAAATTGAACTTTAAAAGCAGTTTATTAAAACTTTGAAAAGATTTCCACCTTTATAGGCAGTCACTTTGTTGTCGATTATAATGTACGTTCCATCAAGAGAGTCCATTTACTGACGTGTTTCTCAGGACCTCTCGGATGAACTCCAGTCTCCCC
Source organism: Xiphophorus hellerii (assembly GCF_003331165.1). Taxonomy (NCBI): domain Eukaryota; kingdom Metazoa; phylum Chordata; class Actinopteri; order Cyprinodontiformes; family Poeciliidae; genus Xiphophorus; species Xiphophorus hellerii. The sequence goes on from NC_045677.1 coordinate 156,556, forward strand.
CAGTGATGTGTGTGAATGGACCAGAGGACAAGCTGTTTCGCAGCCAGAGTGCAGATATCACCCTGGCCTCTGAGAAGGAGAGGATTAAGAAGATGCTGTCGGAAGGGTAATAAAATGGAGCATTCAAACAAAAGAGCCCATCCACACTTTCTTTAAACATTTCAATCTAGTTATTGACTCTTCTTCTTCTTTTTAAGCCTATGGTCTGTTTTAGGGTTTAGGGTTTGACTGTTTTAACAAATCATAAATACAGCATGACCAGTGACGTGTGGTGAGGTTCATGGCTGGTGAGGCACTGACTTAATCAAAATCATAAGACCCCCTGCATGTTATTGTTTACATGCAGAAATTTTGCACATGCGGACAACATTGAAGGGCAAAAAGACTATACTTTTACATGCCATCCATAGCCATGCTGCCAAGGTAGAATAATTCCGTTAACTCCATGAAACTTGGAAATATAGATATTATTAATTTAGTGCTATGCTGCACAGCTAAGGGGAAACCTATTGAAGTACAACTCAAACCACCTTTTCTCGCTCTGTATCAGCCAAGCTACACGTAGACTAGTTGCGTGTAGCTTCCCTTATTTACTGTATCACTAGCTCGCTGTTACTGTGTCTTACTCTGCAGTTGTGAAGCCACAATGTCTGGGATCATGAGCGCCCCCTGCCATGAGGCAAGAGAACTGCCTGCCTCACCTCGAATCTGTTCTCTGCCGTTTCTGATCGCTCCTCAGCACACGAATCACGTTACACACAGAGTTGGTGACAAAAAACACTGTACATTATATTATATAAGCTAAATTATGGAAAATCAGTTCATACATTAAATGTTTTTTAACCATTTAATTGGCGACGTACAGACAGGAGGAGCATGTTCCCATAGGGTGGCAGCCAGAGAAGTTAGCCAGAGGTTGATCAATCCCAGGTGAGGCTCAGCTCACTGCTGCCTCACAGGCTTCACTTCTGAGCATTTGAATGGGAAAATGCAAAAATCCAGCAATTTTGAAGAAGAAATTATCAGAATTGGTTAAGCTAAATGAAAAATAGGTACTTTATTGTACAAACCACAGGGTGAAAATAGCAATAAAATGTATCTTATCATTATATTATTCTTTCATGATGTCAGGTGAGGCTCTCCCCTGACTGCACGTCACTGAGCATTACATATATTTAGTCTTCAAATGCTTTAAAAGGCATTTTTTGATAGAGTTTAGATCGATAGCTCGAGTCTGAACTGAAATTTGGGTTGGGTCAAAATTATTTCTTTATGATGGGGTGGTGGGTCGGGCTTCTGTGGTCCATTTAATAATCCTACAATGCATACATGGAGACAGAGAAAGACATAGAGAAAGCCAAATAGAAAAAAAGAGCGATGTAATGTATTACTCTACTTATTATAATTTAAATAGAGGAGTGCAGAAGCTATAGCTGTTGTAAACAATTATTTTATTTATTGATAACTTATTATTTTAGTTATTGAGTAGTCTATTGATTATTCTGGCGATTAATCGAGTAATCAAATAAAAAATGTATTAAATAAAATATTGTACTGGCTTCACAGCAGTATTAATATCTGATATCAACATCGGCCCAATTTTTCATATTTATGCATCCCTAGCAATTACTTTGATGTAGTTTAGATATTTAACGTGTAAAAATAATAGCTACATTTTTAAGTTAACCTGGACAAAGAAAACAAAAGTATGAAATTATATTAAATTTAATAATAATGCAGTATCCTCACAAATATGCTTATTAAAAAATGTCTATACAGATCTAACTGGAATGCATGTAACAAACTTCAATCTGTCTATATGATTGAATTTACTACACATTTTGTACATCCATTTGTCTTGTGAAGTGCCTTGAGATGACATTTCATGTGAATCTGTGCTATATAAGTAAACTGAATTGAACTGCTGGTATTTATGTTAGAAATGCAAACAACAAGATAATACCATTATAAGTGTCTATAACCTATTAAAGACATTTAAGTTTCATTGTTGAACTATAAAATTAAAGAAATAATTTTACTGCTCCTCTGTGACAAACATACTATAACAGGTAAATAATGTGGTTAGGTTAGGTTGAACTTTATTAATCCCGTAGGGAAATTGAGATTATCTGTTGCTCACACATTAATTCACATCCACACAGCATTAAAATCGTACAGCTGGAGACATCCATAAAAGGTACAAGAATATAATAAATAAATAAATACATTACCACTAAAAAGAGGTCTAGTAAAAGTGCTTAAATATGTTAAAATGCTAGTTACCCCGTCTCCCACAGATAGCAGCATTATAAAGCCTAATGGCCCGTGGAACAAAGGAGTTTTTAATCCTCTCAGTTGAACAACCCAGTGAGAGGAACCTGTCACTGAAGGAGCTCCTCTGGTTGGAGAAAACAGTGTACAGAGGACGGCTGGTGTTCTCCAGGACTAGACTGAGTTTAGACAGTGTCCTCTGTTCCACCACCGTCTCCATAGACTCCAGGCTCACACCGACCACGGAGCCAGCTCTGCAGATGAGGCGGTTCAGTCTCTGTGTGTCTCTCTTCCTTGCATTGCCCCCCCAACAAACGATTGCATAGAATATAACAGTAGACACAATGTACTTATAAAACATGTACAGGAGCTTAGAGCACACATTGAAGGAGGCCAATCTCCTCAAAAAGTACATTCTACTCTGTGCTTTCTTGTACACATTATCTATATTGGAGAACCAGTTCAGCTTATTGTCTAGTTGTAGGCCCAAGTATTTGTATGTGCTGACCACCTCCACCTCTATACCATCGATGGTAATAGGCTGAGGAAAGCGGGGCACCCTACGGAAGTCAAGAACCATCTCTTTTGTTTTAGAGATGTTCAGTTCGAGTTTATTCCTGTGGCACCAGGCCCCAAAATCCTTCATCAGGCTCCTGTACTTCCCCTCTCCACCCTCCTTTATACACGCCACAATGGCAGTATCGTCCGAAGATTTTTGCATGTGGCATGTAACTGAGTTGTATTTAAAGTCGGAGGTATAGAGAGTGAAGAGGAGGGGCGAAAGAACCGTGCCCTGTGGAGCACCTGTGTTGCTGGTCAGAGTGGTGGACCTACAGCTCGCCATCCTGACAAACTGTGGTCTGTTGGTCAAGTAATCTGTTATCCAGCACACCAGATGGGGGTCCACAGCCATGATGTTCAATTTCTCCTGTAGAAGAAGGGGCTGGATAGTATTGAAGGCGCTAGAGAAGTCGAAAAAAAGCATCCTCACAAAGCAGCCCCCTCCATCCAGGTAGGAGAGGGAACGATGAAGCAGGAAGAGAACAGCATCCTCAACACCCACCCTCTGTCGGTAGGCGAACTGAAGAGGGTCCCGTACGTTCTGCACCTGGGGTTGCATCATGTTCAAGACCAGTTGCTCTAATGTTTTCATGACGTGGGACGTCAGAGCAACTGGCCTGTAATCATTTGGCTCACTTGGGCGAGCCTTTTTTGGAACAGGGACTATGCAGGATGTTTTCCATAGTGTGGGAACCACACCCAGTCGCAGACTCAGGTTAAAGACCTGCTGTAGAGCTTCCCCCAATTCCGCAGCACAGACCTTTAGAACCCTCGGACACACCCGGTCTGGTCCTGCAGCCTTTCTAGGATGAAGTCGTCTCAGCTCAGTCCGCACCTGGTCAGCAGTGATGGAAGGAGGATGAGTGGTAGGAGCGAATAGAGAAGTTGAGAAGGAAATAGAGGCAGAAAGAGGACAGATAGAGGTGGAAGGATGATGGATAGGAGGGCTGGAGGAGGATTGCGGGAGGGAGGAGGTGGCATGAAGACAAATATTGAAATAATTTATGTTTCTAGTAATTACTTTTAAGATGGGGAGGGAAGAACAATAAGGTAGTGCATCTTACATCCAACAACAGTGAAAAATATCTTTTCATTCAACATTTTCAGACACCCACACACTTTTAAATCCCACCATTGAATTACCAAGACAGCAAAAGCATCATGAATGGTTTCCATGGTAAATAGTTGCCATGGAAACAACTTCAAGCTTTGAAGATGTGAAGGGGCAATGCTCGGACAAAGTATTAGAGATCAGAGTGCAAACATAGAATGAAAATAAATTAAATAATTTTTGTCTGTACAATTCACTTTCACCTACAAATCAAAGTTAGAAAGACCTTTGTGTGCATATAATTAATGTTTGATATGTTCACAGAATGTTTTTTAACTATCTAAAGACAGTAGAATTAATTTTGAAGAAACAGTAGATTTTGAAGAAAACAATACTTACAGGCTTGTATAGCCAACATAAAGTATGCAGTCAGGAGAACATTTCCCAATCCACAGGACCTAGAGTTTGTTTCCTCTGTCCCAGCTCCAGACGGATCCATCTACTCCTTGAAATTCTTAGTCTTTGATTACTTTGTGTTACTCAAGTACTGTACCAAAGAATTGGAAGTATAAATCTGTAACACAACAAAAAGGTTACAAATGTAAATGATCTAAAATTAATCCAGCAATGTTATTTACCAAGCTTTAATAGTTTTATGAATGTTGAAATATATTCATTTTAACCAAAGTATTAGATTTTTTTAATATATATATGCACTGTATATATCAAAACTGCTTTTGTGTTTTGCAGATCTATTTGTGAGATTAACCTGGAAGCTGAGCTTTTCACTCTACAGGACAGTAACTCTAAGTTGGTGGCGGCTTTGCATGAGGCCAACGCTAATGTGGAACAATGGAAGAAACAATTAGCAGCTTATCAGGGGGAGACTGAAAGACTCAGAGAACAGGTAAACAAAACAATTGTACAAGGGCAACAAAAACCATCACATCATAATCTTTTTTTAAATTGTGTAACACTTGGGACAACAACATGCTATTTGCTGTTGCTTCAACCTTCCTCAGAAATCGTGACACTACATCTAAAAATAAAAGTCACTACTATGAAAAGTTCAATATTATTTCTCACTCGTTTCAGACCCATATATTATATGAATTCATTAAAAAAGAGTGAAATATTTCAAATCTTACAGATATTGAAAACAGTGTTTCTATTTCATCCCTACTGACCGCCAGAGGCGGTGCTTCAAGCATTGAATGATCATTCTTGCGCATGCACAGGTTGAGTACTAATGACAACAAAGTCTCCTGTGACCTGCCAGGGACAGGTCACAGGCAGGAGACCTGGACAGGCAGGTGGCCGGGGACACCTGCCTGTCACATGACACCTGGCGTTCAATCCCTTTTGTTCTTCTCGCGCGCAGGTGTGTTCAGTACAGGTGTGGTCATGTGAAGCTGGTTGCTTCTGTGTGTACCACTGTTGTCCTAGCTACTTGCTGTTAGTAGCCCTGTGACCGAGTTTGGTGGGAGCTGCAGGTAAGTCTTGCCCTCCAGGGGCTGCACAAGCTGTTTTCACCTTTACCAGATCTGTCGCCGCTGCGATGACTAGTAAGTTTTGTTTTTCTTTTCTACAGCAGTAGTTTGCTGTGACTCTTTTGACTCGCCGGTGGCGTTTCTGCTCGCGCTCAGTTGATCTTACTTTGTTGTTTACTTTGTTGGTATCTTTGACTTTTGGGCATGCTCACATTATGGCATAGTGCCCTTGGGGCTGCTGTCATTGCGGCCCCTCCAGATGTGGTTGAACAGCTTGAATCTGGACCCCACACGGAACACTCATCGTCTCTGAAGACTTCGGGTGGGACCTCAGTGTCTTCAGTCTCTGTCCCAGTGGAGGGTGAGGTTGTTTATGATGACAGGGGTCCCGCTCAGTTCCCTCCTGTGTCGACAGAAAGTTGTGTTTACGGATGCGTCCTCCATGGGCTGGGGTGCAACCTGGCGGGGTCAAATGGCACAGAGGACATGGTCCCAGTGGCAGAGCAGGGAACACATCAATGCCCAGGAATTACAGGCTGTACTTCTGGCTCTTTGGAACTTTATTCCAGGCTTGCAAGGGAAGCATGTGCTGGTGAGCTCAGACAACACCGCTGTGGTTTTTCACATCAACCACCGGGGGGAACCAAGTCAAGGGAAATGTTGTGCTTTACTCAACGGCTTCTGACCTGGGCAGCTCCATACTTGGCCAGCCTCAGGTCAGCCTACATCCTGGGGCCACAGAACATGCCAGCAGATTTTCTGTCCTGTCAGAAGCCGCTTCCAGGAGAGTGGAAGCTTCACCAAGAGGTGGTGGAGTGAATCTGGAAGGTCTTTGGCAGGGCGGATGTGGACCTCTTTGCCTCAAGGGATGCAGTTCACTGTCCCCTTTGGTTCTCCTTGGAAAACACCAGCTCTCTGTGCGGGCACACGACTGGCCTCGGACCCTCCTTTATGCCTTTCCACCATTTAGTTAACTTTTCAGACTCTCCTGAGGATTCATCAGGAGGGGCACAGGGTTCTGTTGGTGACCCCCTTCTGGCCAGCGAGGACTTTGTTTCCTCTACTGCACGAGCTGAGCTCCAGCTTGCCGATGCGTTTCCCCTCCAGGAGGGATTTTCTTTCCCAGATGGGGGGACAGATTTTGCACCCCAACCTGGACCGGCTTCAGCTCTGGATTTAGCCTCTGCAAGGCTGGGGTCCACTTTTTCAAGATATGCTGGGTCAGTAGGGCGTACAATGGGTAATGCATGGGCACCATCCATGCAAGCTATCTATGCTAACAAGTGGATGGTCTTTGTGACCCATGCTGGGATAAAGGGCAGGACTCGGTGGAGTGTTCAGTCTCTGACATACTGACCTTCCTGCAGGCATTAATGGATTGGGGACAGTCTCCATCTACCTTGAAAGTGTATGTGGCTGCTATTTCCTGTTGGCATGTTGGGTTGAATGATTGTTCAGTGGGCTGAGACAAGGACGTTGTACTGTTTTTGAGAGGTGTTCGGCATTTGCCCCCACCCAACCGCCCTGTGGCACCGCTGTGGGACCTTTCTCTGGTGTTTCAGGCTTTTCTGTCCCTCCCATTTGAGCCCTTGCCGCCTGCGGACCTCAAATGGCTCTCACTGAAGACGGCATTCCTTTTGGCGATGGTTTCTGCAAACGTGGGGGAATTGCAGGCTCTCTCGATAGCTGAGACCTGCTGCCCATGGAATCCTAATGGCTCAGGTGTTACACTGTGGCCTGATGTGGCAATTATTCTTAAGGTGTCACTGGCAGCAGGCAGTACCCAGCCGCTCCATCTTGCCCAATTTGACACCTAATGCTCCTCTGAACCACTGTCCCCTATTCATGCCCTTGAGGCATATATCAATGCCACGGCATCTTTCCAAAAGATGAATAGCCTTTTTGTTTGCTTTGTGGGCTCACGGAAAGGCCAGGCACTTTCTAAGCAGCGACTTGCACACGGGGTTGTGGATTTGATCGCCAAGGCCAATGCCTTGCAGGGCCGGCCACTGCTGGCTGTAGTGCCACTCTACAAGGGGCATGTCGACCTCGTGTGCTGCCATTACTGGGGTGCCATTGGACATTATATACTGTGCGGCCTCCTGGAAATCACCTAGTACCTTTGCTTGGTTTTTACAGGGTGAATGTGGCTGCACCCCATCCCCTTAAAGGAATTCTGGAGCAGCATACTTCTACATCACATTAGGGTGAGTGGTGTAGTGGTTGTCTCTTAGATGTTGCAGATTCCTCGTGACCTTGTTGACATAAGTCATTCAGCGCTTGAAGCACTGTAACTGTAGTTACAGTTCATCAGAGATGATACCGCCAGAGTGCTTGGTCCCTCGGAGCCTTGCTTCTCGAGAGAAGTTTGAGGGATTGCATGCCGGGTGTCGTGTAATTATACAGAGTCACGTGGGTCCACAGCAGGTTACAGGTGACTTTGTTGTCATTAGTTCTCAACCTGGGCATGCAAAAGAATGATCCTTTACAGCAGTCGACTCGTCCCCAACTCTTGGGGAGCGGACCGGAACCGTTCTGTGGACCAATTGGTACTGGGCCGCATAAGAAATAATTAAATATTTCAGTTTTATGAAATATGTAAAACTGTGTCTGGAGGATTTTTTATTTTTGAAAATCCTTTAAATGGATTCTATTGGTTACATCTTGCATGCCAACATTGATCCCACAAGCAGCAAAATGAGTAAGAAACAGATCAGATGTCTTTGGAAAGTTTCTTTGCGAAGGGAAAAAGGCCCAGAGAAGAGACAGGAGGATGGATTTATCCTGGACCTGTAGGTGATTCCCAAATTCCAAGCCTGCTCTGCATGATATGCAGGGTCCGGTTCGCTAATGAGGGAATGAAGCCTTCAAACTGCTTCGCCACGTAGAGACCAAGCACCCTGTGCATAAGCAACACACTTCAGGTGTCATTGTCTCCCAGATGGGACCGTCTCGTTGCAGAGAAACAAGCTCAGGGCTTCCATTGACTTGTCATTATCGTTTGTTAAAATTTTCATGAAAGTAAAATGTTTGGTTTTGTAGCGCATCTGTATCTTATTTTGAAGGGATGTGTAAATGTTACCATAGTGACCAGAGCCAGAGAGTGTTAGGACAGTGGTCCAGAGGAAAGGAGTAGAGCTTGTGAGTCTTAGGTCTGGTTCACACGGCACGATTTAAGAATTGTCGGCCGATTTTCCAAACCTCTGTGACCACGCACGAGCCGATAAAAGTACAACAGGTTCAATTGGTTTGTGTGCCCAGTCACATGGATTCCACTCACGAACATCCAGATTCTATAAGAAAATCCCATAAAACCACCAACATACGTGAATTTAGAATAAACAAAAATGGATGACGATGTAGAAGCAATAGTGATAGTTTGTGGATTCATTTTAAGAGAGCTGGTGTCTGCATCAAGTCCTGACTGAATGAAGCCTTATCGTTATAACCCATTTATGTCAGATTAACGATGGCTGAAACGTTACCGGGTTTATTAACTGCGGTACCAGTTTCGCTCCAGTTCCTCTCATTATCATGTCTGTTGATTTTCCTTGTGCAAAATGCTGAATAAACATTCATTTTGTTTCCACATATCATCTCTGATGTCCACCGGACTCTCGGGTGTGCCATGTCAGCTGTTTGGGATTCTCCTCCATGCTTGCGTCGCCGCACTTTCTGATTGGCTACCTGTCACATTCTACAGGCTGCGTTCTCGCTCCCAGTCAGGGAAAACCCCACAGGCTGTGATAGTCGGGCCAAGACAATCACCATGTTGAAAATGCCCGATTTTAAATCGGAGCGGTCCCAAGGTTCTATGTAATACACCACACTGCAGGATGATCAGTTCCGATTATCTCCAGCCATACTCGGAACGTTCTAAGATTGTCGAAAATCGGTGCAAAAACTTTTAAATTGTGCCATGTGAACCTGTATGAGGGTTCACCCCTCTGTTCCCCCTCCCCTCCTACTGGGCCGCAGTAAAATTGCCAAGCCTTGACCGGTCCGCGGTGATAAAAAGGTTGGGGACCACTGCTTTACAGGATCAGTGCTTGAAGCACCACCTCTGCCAGTCATCCGGGATTCATAGATCCGTAGTAACTTTCGTTATCCCTGATGCTGCTGCACCTTTTCCTATAATACTTTCTTAATCTGCTCAACTTTATATGCTTGGATACAGAACTCTGAGAACGACCACTTTCTTTAGCTATGATCTCTTGTGTCTTCCTGTCTTTGTGGAAGGAGTCTGGGACTGTTTTCTTCAGATCTGCCCAGTCAGCGGTCTTCCCCGTGATTCTGTATCCTACTGAACGAGACTGAGAGACCATGAAACCATTGCAGATTTTTCAGTTTTCAGTTTTGGACAATTTTCCGAGAATTTGTATTTTGGCTTTCATTATCTGTAAGCAATAATCATCACAATTACAAGAAATAAAGACTTAATATTTAACTATGTGCAATAAATCTTTGAGTCCCAGTTTTGGAAATGAGTGACAAAAAGCAATTAACCTTTTCACAAGATTAAAATTTTAGTTGATGTACCTGTATATAGCTCCATTCAATACATTAAATTATTGAAAGGTTAATTTATTTCAGTAGCCCAACTATTCAGGTGAAACACATTATATAAATTAGACACAGATTGATGCTATGAAGCATTTATTTCTGTTATCTATGATGATTTTCTGTGCAAAGCTAATAAAAACATGACGTTTATGATTAGAATATTACATCATACCTACAAAACAACAGTTTTAATAAAGGGTAAGGGTTAGAGAAAAGTACATTTATTAAGTGCTTAAAAGGTATTTTCAAAAGGTGCTTTTAAAGAGAGGGGGAGCGAGCGAGAGAGAGAGAAATAGTTCCACCTCGACAAATACAGTCATACGATTGAGGGGCCTACATCTGTTAGATTGAGCTAGTTCTTCACTTTTTGAGCAAGGGGGCCAGGTGGTTGAAAATGGCTCAAGTCTCTAGGGTGGATAATGTAAGAGAGAGAGGGGTTTGTAGGACAGCAATATCCTACTTTCAATGGCCCAGTTAGGAGAAAATGAAAAATCACCAGTGGGAGCGGTTATACATTCATGTCACTTTTTTTCTTTGCTCCTTCTGCTCTTGCTAATGTGTACAATATACTTTTAAAACAGTCCACTGTGTTTCTGAGAAATTTTTCTGGGGTTTCTGCCTTTCTTTTTGTTCTTTTTAAATGTGCTCAAGTGAAACTTTGTCGACAACTAATACTTTCAACAGACCTTGAATTATCCTTGTCCATTCATCCTTGTTTAACTCAAAGCGGTCTTACAGGTACTAGTCTATAATGAAAGAAAATGTTCTAAATTTATACAGCAATTTTCTACTCATTAGAGTCACATTCACCCACTTACAAACATTCATACACTTTGCCCAGGATCACACCAGCAGGAAGAAGCTGGAATTGAGCCTGCAACTTGAAGATTTCAAGACTCCTCCCACTAAGCCAAAGACAGCCCTAAAAGGCCATATTTTATCTAGTTCAGATGCAAAGATGTTTTATTTATTTATTTATTTTTTTCACTTTCAAAGTCAGCAGAAAGTTTTGTCGACTGACATCAGTAGCAGAGAAACCTCCCTGGAACTACTTGAATAGTTTTGTTCCTGATGTCTGGACAATTACAGTTGGCATTTTTTTCTTGCTCTTTAATTCTACTTATGAAGACTACTCCATTTTAGCACACTGTTAAAGGTGATCTGTCTGAAATTCTATTATCACTGTTATACAATTATAAGGGTCACCTCTCACAAAGGGAACAATTATTTAAGGACGAAGCATGGCTTTATATTGATTGTTTTTTCCTTTAATTACTCAAGAATGATACTTCTGAATATGATAGAGCTGCTTTGCAAATGTTTCTGAGTAGATTATGTACAGCCTTGCATTTTCTTAAATGTGATTTAAAAATAGTGGATTGGACATACTAAAGTTCTGACCACTGAGACATAAAAACCCCCACACACATACATATTACACAAGCAAGCATGTTAAGATGGCTTGTTTTCTTTATATATGTTCCATCTGTATGTCTCTTGATAATAAAAAGGACCGGCCAAGTGGAGAGTTGTTCAACATTTTAAGGATTTTTTTTTTTTTTACTAATTTGACATTTTAACCACAACTTACTGTCTCCTATTTGCATTTGACAACATGAATTTGTAAAGCCTTCTCACTTACAAACTGTTATTTTAGGTTTCTGAACTAGAAGCCCATGGAGGCCAGGGACCCAGCGAGCTGCTGAAGGACGAGCTAACCCAGTCCCTGGAGGAGCTGGAGGCCTTGCTGAAGGCCAAAGATGAGGTTGGAAAATGCCTCATATTTCCTCTAATTTATGTGCACATCACAATAAGTGATGCAATGTGTTCCTTTCATTTGATTTTCAGGAAATTCACATTTTACAAAGTAAGAAGGCAGAGTACCATGAGATGGAACATGAGCGGGATGAAGCCATTCTCAGATTAAGGGTAGGCGTGACAGACGATGAGCTAAATGCATAAGTCCTAGATAGCCAGGCGTTCGATGGTGCTTAACAGTAGTGGGCACACTTCCTTTAATGTGCTAATAGCAGAGCTAATTATTTGTTTAGCACTTTTGCAAATGTGTTAAATATTTAGCTTCTCCTAAATTAATTTTTAAAATTCTACAACACTAATTTACTTTTCTATTTTGTAAACTGTTGAAGTTTTAATTATCAAGTGGTAGTTGATAATTACCAGTTGATAATTACTGGTAATTACTGGTAATTATCAACTTATCAATTCTTAGTAAGAATTCTTCAAGTGGTTCACACGGCAAGATTTTAATATTGTTTTCAAAACCTGGGAGACCAAAGAAAATGTAGCATTTGATCTTACAGTTTGTGATGTCCAGCCGCATGGCAGGAGCAACAAACCACACACAAACTCATTTCACTCACCAACATTCAGATGTCAAATGGGAAAACTCACAAAACCTCTCAAGACCAAATTTGAGTTCAGAGGAAACAAATATGGCCGAAGCGACGACGATAGATTTTGAAATATATTTAACAGAGAAAAAAACAATACAAGAATGTCTCCAACATCTACAGGACTATTTGGTGCTCAATGGCAAGTTGGTTTGTTTTCTGTCTATCTTCTGTGTATGTTTCCCGTACCTTGCTTTCTGATTGGCTACCCGTCACATTCAACAAACTGCATTTATATTTGTTGTCTGTAGGGATGGTCCAATCAAGTTTTGTCCTGCCGATTCTGATACTGATCCCCCATGAGGGCCGATCACTGATACCAATGACATGGATTGGCTGTTCGTTTCTCTCTTTCAGTGTTGTATAAAGTACTGAAATCTCAGAGTCAAGTAAAAGTACAAGTACCTCTCCAAAATATGACTTTGGTAAAAGTCGAAGTCACTGACTGAAATGTTACTTGAGTAAAAGTCTTAAAGTATTTGAAACTTCTTGTACTTAAGTATGGAAATTACTGTAAAAATGGATGTACTCAAGTAATGTAATGAAAAGTACAAGTAAAAAGTAAAACAAAGCAAATGCAGTTTGAATGACATTTTTTATATTTTGGTAAACTTGTCAAATACACTTAAAATAATGTACCCAACCAAGTGCAGGCAAAATTAAACCTGCTAATAGATATACCTGCAGGCATCATTTAGTTAAGAAAATTAGGTGCTTTACCTATAGCACAAGGTTAACTTAACCTGCTTTACAACTGAACCAGCTTCTTAGTATACCCTCCAGGACAGAAAATACAAAGTTTTTGTAAGCCTTAAGTTTTCCCTTCAAGTAAGGTCAGTGCTGAAAATGAGAAAAATAAATAGTACAGAAAATGCGGCCAACATGAAGAAAAAGAGCTGTTACGATTACTCTACTTCACAAATCAGTGAATCAGTCAATCCTACAGTCAGTAGGTGGTGCACACAACTGGTCATTATGCAAAAGAAAAAAAGAATTGGGAGGGAAATGCAGCTTATTGGCATCTGTAAACCTGGTTTTGAACTTGCATGCCTTTCCTATATTCGTTAAATTTAGTCTAAATTGCTATTGCTATGGCTTCTGTCCCCCCTTGAACAGAGGAGTCTAGGTAGCCTGCTACAGTCAACATTAGGCCTAAGCTAAATACACCACGTGTGGAACTGAAACAATGCCAAACAAAGTTCATTTATGGTCAAGATTTCACAATACAGTAGTGCCTAGTGACCAAGCTATAGTTACTGAAACAGGAGGATTATAACCATTTCATAAGAAGTTACCTCGATGTGTTTCTTCAAGTTGGACGGGGAGTTTTTGTAAGATAGAATTTCCATGTGGCTGCTACTGATTGCGAGACTTGCTTTGTGTTTAATGGGAGAAGCGAAACAGGTGTATCCTAATTAAAAGTAAAGAAATCAAGAAATGGCAAAAAATGTGGAATGAAGATAAGAAAGGAAGAAGATTATATGAAGTACAAAAGTCAGTTTGAATTCGAAGCATTAATGAACGAAACAGAAGAGAAGAAATAATAATTAGTAGATTAAGAGTAGGTCATACCTACTTAAATGACATGCTTTATAAAATAGGGAGGAAAAATAATGATAAATGTGAGAGATGTGGAGAGAAAGAAAATGTAGAACACATATTGATGAACTGTAAGTCAAATGAACTCGAAAGGGAAGAATTAAAGAGAATAGTTAGAAATATGGGGCATGAATGGAATCTTAAAGGTATATTAGGAAATGAAGGAAACATAACAGATATTCACAAATTAAGGAAAGCATTGTTTATTTATCTTAAGAATACAAAATTAAAAAGTAGAATTTAATAGATATGAAGCAATGCTTCTACACACTCATGTACAGTAGGTGGCGGTATGCACCTTAAAGTTGCTTGTGATCCGCCATAATAGAAAAGAAGAAGAAGAAGAAGTATCCTATTGGTGGTGATGAACAAGCCCAGGCAAGTAGGCTACGGACTTTGTTCGGTAGCCTGCTTGCTACTTGCTAATCAGTAGGTGGGGTCAAAACACTTGCGTTTCTCTCTCTCGCTTTTTTGTAACGAGTAACTAAACCACACATTGAAAATGTATCGGAGTAAAAGTACGCAATTAAGTTCGGAAATATAGTGAAGTAAAAGTGAAAGTCATCAAAAATTTTCATACTCCAGGAAAGTATGAAGTACTCCAAAATATACTTAAGTAAAGTAGTGAAGTATTTTTACTTCGTTACTATACAACACTGCTCTCTTTAGGTATAAATTCTACTATTTGATCTGGCAAAATGGAACCATAAAATTTAGTGTGTTTGTTCACTCTAAATTCACGTATGATATAGTGGGTTTTTACGGGATTTTCTGTCTTTAATCTGAATGTCAGTGAGAGAAATGGGTTTGTGTGTGATGTGCTCTTACCGTGTGGCTGGACACCACACACGGTTCGATCAAACTCGTTATACCTGCGGTTTGTCGGCTAGTATGTGGTCTCCCGGGTTTTGAAAATCGGCTGACGGTCGACTGACAATTCTAAAATTGTGTGGTGTGAACTGAGCATAAGGCTCTCAACAGCCTAAGATTATACATAAAGTCAAATAAATCTCAGAATACTGCCTATATCAAATATTCTTAAGTAAAAAAGGAAACATTCATTCAAAGTCAAATGCAAGTTGCATTAAAATAAATAACCCTGTGTCACTAAATCAAAACTGCCTCAGAGCATGGCTAATTGTTTTGTTCTGGTTCTGATTGATTGTTTTTGACCAAGCGTGTAATTCTGCAGAATACACAGAGGAGGCAGAGGAGCTCTAGTTTTTTTTTCCTTTTTCCACAGATTATTGATCTCCTGTTAGGACAGCAAAAGTTTTAAAACTTTTTTTAAGTTAAGGAGAAGTTTAATGTGAGAGAATACTGTCTGGTAGAGCTCCAATGCCTCTAGGTCTGTGAAATATTGCATCTCAGAAGCGCGTAGCAATGATCCAACAGCAAGAGCAGAGCCCAGCATCTTCCACTGCTAGCTCGATGACTTAAATTATTTTTCAGGTTATTTGCTTAGCTTTCTGATGGGGGTTTCTTATGCTCATCCAAGTGAGTGTTGGGAATTGTGCGCTGCTGTACCTGCTATCTGGCAGCTCCGGATGTCTTTTTTTTCTGCAGTGAGCCTCAATATAGCCATACTCCGTCAAGTGCTTGTTTTCTAAATGTCATATTAAATCACTATGTTGATGCATTTTGACGTGCTTCACCCTGAGGTATTTTTTCATTGCAAGACTCAAAATTTCCACCACTCTCAGAGCGTCAAAGTTCCACCCAACTTTGCTTATGATTTGCTGCAGTGCGCTCAGAAAAGGGGGAGATGTGCTGCTCACTGGCTTCTGCAGGCTGCAAAGTATGAGATACTGGTGATCGACAATCAGTGATCATACACTTTTTTATGGAAATCGTCTGATTATTGGTGGATGATCGATTGGCACACCACTAGTCATCAGGGAACACCATACACGATGCAATATTGGACATGTTGAATATCCATGATTTAGATCAGAGCAGTCCCAAAGCCCTTCAGAGAGGACCAGAGCACTCTGACCACAGACAGGAATTTCTCTCAAGCTTATCTTAAGAGCCATCCTGATAATTGGGGGATCCTTAAGATTATTGGAAGAAACTAGGGATTAGATGCTTATTTTAAAGCGTCTAATGTACGCAGCTTAGGCAGAAGTTCCATTTCTCCTCTTCACATTCTTTCTTTTTCCTTCCCAAAAACTCTATTTCAAACAAGAAACAGAGAGCCTCAAGTGACAAAACAGTCTTTTTAAAAAAGAAAATATTAGCGTTTACTATATATTAGAGCATCTATACTACTTTTTTATGTGATGAACGCCTCTGTCGTGTCCTTGGTCAAGACACTTCACCCACCTTGCCTGCTGGTGATGGTCGGAAGGCCCAATGGCACAATACAGCAGGGCAGCTGTGGCTATGATCCAGGACTTGCCACAGTTGGCGTGTAGGGGTGTGCATGAATGGAAATGAGTAATTTCCATTCATTAAGACACTTATTTAGTGTCTTAATAAAGCACTATATAAGTCTAATATTTCATTTAATTTCCTTATCTTTCTGAAAATTAAGCTATAGTAAGGTAATGAAAAAAATGGAATCCTGACCAAATCAATTATTTTCCAAGACTAGGTTCATTCTTACATTTTTTAATGTAATTTTCTACACACTCCCAGTAACTTCATGATGATATGAGGGATGAGCAAATGATTATATTGTCTAAGTCTCTGTTTGTGGTTCTTATTGTAACAATGTCTTATGCTCACTGTAGGAAATGGAGATGCGAAGCTCAGAGTTGGAGCGTCGCATCCAGAACACAGAGCAGACACTAAGTAATTCTCTGGAGGAACGAGATCGCATGGATACTGAGATCGAGAGGGCCATAGAAATTCTGGACATTAAGATATTTGACCTGAACGATCTTCGGCAGAGCCTTGTTAAACTTCTTGACAAATAAGAAGAGCTGAGGAAAGATGTCAACCTGGAATCAACTGACAGAAAAGGAACACCTAATGTGGTTACATTTCCCATTGTTATAGTGACAAGCAAACTAAAAAGGTTTGAGCTGATCCCTGTGCTACAGAGCACATGAATCACTATTGGAAGGGAGAGCCACTCCATATCTGTGCTCAACCACTGGCTGCTGTGTATTCATCAAGATAATTTACAGTAGGTAGAGGCCTAAGCAACATCATATGTCGTAATGCTTCTCAGACCTAATCTATTACTTCAAGTTGCATTCAAAAATTAACTAAATGCAGTAAGCAAATTTTAAATAAGTGCTTTACCAACATAGATTTTCCAACAGGTACTTATATTTTCATTAAACTTGTAAAAGATAGCAGCACAGTGCTATAATGAATAAAGAGCATGGTTGCAATTTGAGACTGTAAGAATATAAAAAGGAACAAAACGTTTGGTGACAATTTTTTAATGAAGGCGAAGACAGAGCAAGAAAAAATACTTAGACTTGCCTATATAAGAAACTTAAACAACTCTAGTTAAATAGATAATCTTATAGTTAGCTTAACATGTCCAAGATATGTTAGGTAATACTGGGAAGACATTGAACTTAAGTTGTTTTTTTTTATGTAAATGATCAAATATCAACAGGACTGTATTATTAGATTGATGGAAATACCAGATCTGAATTTTGACACCAAAGATCAAATGTTAAGTTCAGAGTACCTAAGACCTCTGTTAATAATTGCATCTTTTAAAAAAAATAAACTTTAAATTATTATGTCAGAGTAACTCTAAAGAATGTGTTAGTATAGATCAGGGGTGTCCAAAGTGGGTCCTGGAGGGCCGGCATCCTGCATGTTTTAGTCTCTCCCTGGTTTAACGCACCGGGATCAAATGATGGCTCGTTAGAGGCCTAAGAAGAACATTGACCTGCTGAAAAGGTTGTTGGTACCAGGGAGAGAACTAAAACGTGCAGGATGCCGGCCCTCCAGGACCCACTTTGGACACCCCTGGCATAGAGAATTTAGGGAAACTGAATTAGGATAAATAAGGCTTTCCTACAGAATATATTTAAGCACACAAATATTTGCCATATTAATTTTACTTTGAAGATTACCTTCTGTGCGTTATCTTAAACTATACTAACCTTTAGGTGAAGAATGTACATTTTAATGACCATATCGCATTTAAGAACTTTTTTTTTTTAACCTTCAATATTTCATTTAATGTTCTTGATTTCTATCATTTGTTTCACTGACTTATGAACAATAATGAGTTTGGTTGTACTCGATAGATAACTCATTTATATTTTCTGTGTAACTTGCAGAATATAATTTGAAATGGTCTTGATTGCTTGCATGATTTTTCTCTTTTCAGGCCTTATTGATCACTTCTTCCAATGGCAGTGAAGAGACTTGACAGCTTTGTCTTAGACTCTGAGTTGTCAGGGAGGAAATAAAAGCTATGTTTTTTGTAGTTTATTGTGTTGTGCTGTTATTTTGTGAGGGATATCCTATTGTCGAGTTATATCAACTTTGCATATGCATTTTAAGTAAGGAAAACAGGAAATTTATTTAAACAAATGTGGACAGGTCAAACATGTTCAGACAAGGTCACAGTGCCTGAGAGAAAATGTCATGAATTCAAACTTAGACTTAGTTTTATACAATACAATGACGTGTCAATAAGACTTCAACATCCACAAGATGACATATTGAGTTTTAGACATACTATTGATGCATTGCATATTACTAATTAAGATTCAAAAAATACATTTCTCACTCTACGTTACATGAGCTTTAAGTAAAAGAATAAGCCATTATGTGTGTCTGAATGTGTGTTTTTCCCATAAAAAAAATGTTTATGGTTCAGCTGTCCATGGTATCAGCTATATATTAAAGGTGTGAACTAAACCTGCTTTCTATTCTCAAGTCTCACTCTAACTGATTAGTTTCCAAGCAGATTATGCCCTAGGGCTGCTCCCTCATCTCATGCTTGCTTGACCTGGCCAATTCGTTTCCCTCTTTGCTGGATCAGGTCTCTCTGGATGATGGCTGATGCTCTGACCTTGCGTTCTGGCCAAAGTTGCTCTCTGACTGGAATGGAAGTTCCTTTTACAATGACGTCATCCTTTTGGCTTACAATTCTTTTTACAGATGCAGCCCTATCCTTAGGTTTTGGAAGGTTGTTTGAGGCAAGAAAGTTGTGGCAGGTGGCTCACAACTTTCACACAGTCTGACTCTGCTCCCTTTTTCAAAATCAGCCCCATTGTTGTGGCTTGCTGCCTCTGGGGGTGCCACTGGAAAACAAAGTGCATCCCTGCACTATGTGATAATAATGCTATAGTCATAGCAATTGACAAAGGCAGCTCTTCCTCGAAATTGATCATGTCTTTTGTCAGTCACATCACCTGGCAGGCGTTACCGCCCGCCATGTTTCCAGCTATTCTAATGCCATTGCTGATGCTAGGTCCTGATCTAAATTTCAAGCCTTCCGCCACCTATGTTCTGCTGCCGATGCTCTTCCCACCCCGATACATTTAACCCATCCAGAGACCTACCTCTTTCTGATCTTAAATTCTATCTGAACTGCTATGACCTCCTTCTCAAACAGTCTTAGGGAAAAGGCCCATGCACCATCTCGATCACGCATTCTGCCTTTTCCTCCATGTTTAAATTCATCTGCAGATGTCATAAGTTCAGCCCTAAATCCAAACCTCTGTCTCTCACTCCTGAAGGCTCTCCCATGACCGCTGCCTGGTTTGGCAGACTCTAGGTCTAGACAGACCCTAGAATTATGCAGTCTCCCCATAGCCACTTCTCAAGTCACTCTTTTAGAATAGAGGCAACCACATCATCAGCCACCCAAGGTGTCCCTCCAGCCTCCCTACAGTACATCATCACATATGCCACTGCAAATACATCTTGTCCAATACAATTTCCACTCTCCAACAAACTGCTGAGCAAAACCGCAGATTCACGCTACTGTAAACACATCCCAGTACTCACCTGGACAGAAGGCTTGTCTCTCCTCTTCTTGATATTCCCTCCCCTAGATATTCTTCTTAAATCTGTTTCAAGGAAAATTTCTCTCGCTCTATGCTTTATTGAACCCTATGTTATTAAATCTGTCATCAGTTTCACAGTTGTCTGTCTCCGTCTTCCTTCCAGTTTCCGTGTCCATCCTACATTCCATGTCTCCCAGGTAAAACCAGTCCTTACCAGCACATCCTCTTGTGTCCTCCCCTGATCCCAGACCCGATATCTTGCCATTCATTGTCATTGCACATTTCATAATTATTCTACATAAATCAGTCCCATGAAGCAAAAGCCACATCAGCCTCTCAGTCTCATGCAGATGCACAACCAGCACCAGCTCATCTGCAAGCTGCACAGATTCCTCATGAGTTCCCTGTTGCAGTCTCCCTGTGATTTCCAGTCTCCTGAGCTCCCCTGTGATCTCCTGTCATAACCCCTAAATGAGCTCTCCTCGTCTCCAGAGGCTCTCCGTTGTTCCCGAGCACCTAATCTGACTAGCTTAAGAGACTGGACATCATTGTGAAGCTCAGGAGACTAGTGGTCACTATGGAGCTTCCTCATCTTGAGAAAACCCAAGTTCCCTAGCACCTCTACATGAGTTGTCTTCCCCAGCTCTCGAGAATCTATGTGGGTCAAAATCTCCCCAAGGACTCAGCAGGAAGACTTTAAGGCCCTTCAGGCGAGGCTGGCCTTCAAGCTGCGAGCTGCTCCGATGGCGGCCTCCAAAGACTCAGTCGGGCCGCAGTCTTGGGGGGCTCAAGCACCTCTGCTGCTGAGGTCCTGTGGTCCCCAAATTCCTCTGGCATTGCTGTCCTGCGGGACCCAGATTCCTATGCTTATGCCCTCCTGAGTTTCAAAATCATCAAACTTCTAGGTCCCGCCAAGAACTCAGTCAACCTCCAGATCTTCCTCATTGGTTTCATGGGCCGAAAGGCCGACCTCCAGATCCTCTTTGTGGGTTGCTCTGTCACCACCAGGGTCCACCAGATTTGAGGGTCCTCTGTCACCCATCAGACTCCAGCTGTCATTCTGAGGCCTGCAGACTTGAGGGTTCTCCATCACTGCCGGAAATCTCCAGACTTCAGGGTCCTCTGTTGCTGCCACCTTCCAAGGTTCCTGCTTCTTCATTGCATTCCAAGTTTCCTGATTGTCCATCATCTTTCAAGCTTCCTGCTCCTTCGTCGCACCTTCACCATCCAAGGTTCCTACTACTGCATTGCTGGTCACTAGACCGTCGGTTCCTTCGTCACCTGCCACCAGAATCTTAGATTCACTTTCTTAGCTCTCCCTCGCCCCTTTCTGCCACTTTCTCTGCTTAGTCTGCCTTATGCTCTCTCCCATGAAAACTGCAACCCATTAGCTAATCAGCCCCTGGCTATTGGTGTGCATTCACCCTCACAGTACACTGTGTTCCAAATTATTATGCAAGTGATATTTTCTCAGATTTTCTTAAATGGTCAATGCAAATGATGGTCAGTATAATTTTCAAGTCATGAACTATTACAGTATAAATCACATTTTACTGAACAAAGCTCCCCATGAGAACAGTATTTTTTTCAAAAATAAAAAACTCAAACTGTTCCATATTATTATGCACAGCAGATTTTCTAAACATTTTATGGTTTACAAAAAACTGCAAACGGTCATTCTTTGAATGTGCAGCATTAAGTGGTCACATGTACTAAAATCAAAAGCTATTTCAATCAAAAACATCCTAACAGACCGAGTTCCATGTTAACATTGGACCTTCTTTGATATCACAGCACAATTCTTGATCCATTGAACTTGTGAGTTTGTGGAAAGTTTCTGCTTGAATTTCTTTGCAGGATGTCAGAATATCTTCCCAGAGCTGCTGGTTTGATATGAACTGCATTCCACCCTCAGATCTTCTGCTTGAGGAAACTCCAAAGGTTCTCAATAGGGTTGAGGTCAGAGGTCAGAGGAGGATGGTGACCACACCATGAGTTTCTCCCCTTTTATGCCCATAGCAGCCAATGACACAGTGGTATTCCTTGCAGCATGAGATGGTGGATTGTTATGATGAAGATGATTTTGCTACTGAAGGTCTGGCTCTTCTTTTTGAACCATGACAGAAAGTGATCAGTCAGAAAGTCCAGATACTTTGCTGAGGTCATTTTCACACCTTCAGGGACTCTGAAGGGGCAGACCAGCTCTCTCTCTCTCTCCCCATGATTTTGGCCCAAAGCTTGACTCCATCATCTCCTTGCTGACGTCACAACCTTGTTGGGACGTGGTGGCCATCCACCACCAATCCACTACTGCGGCCATCTGGACCATCCAGGGTTGCACAGCAATCATCAGTGAACAAGTCTGTTTGAAAATTAATCTTCATGTACGGCTGGGTCCACTGCGACCCTTTCTGCTTGTGAGCTCTGGTTAGTGGCCCAATAGTAGGTTCATGCACTGCAAGCCTCTGGAGGATCCTCCACCTTGAGGTTCCAGAGGCTCCAGCAGCTTCAAATAACTGTTTGCTGCTTTGTAAGGGCATTTTAACAGCTGCTCTCTTAATCTGATGAATTTGTCTAACAGAAATCTTCCTCATTGTGCCTTTATCTGTACAAACCCATCTTTGTTCTGAATCAGCCACAAATCTCTTCACAGTACGATAACGCTTCAGTTTTGGTTAAATATCTAATGTTTTCATACCTTGTCATACGGCACTACACTATCCGATGATTTTCATCAGCATAGAGATCCTTTCTCTTTCCCATATTGCTTGAAACCTGTGGCCTGCTTAATAATGTGGAACATCCTACTTAAGTAGATTTCCTTTAATTGAGCTCATCAGACAAACTAATCAACCAGCTCTCTGAAAATAATTATAGTGATTCAAAGAGCCCTGACACACAATACCATTTATAAATTTAATAGCACCACAAAAAATTTTATCTTTATGACACTTAAATCCAGTTTACATAATAATTTGGAACACGGTGTATTTAAACATCCTGCTCTCACTCCTTTGTGAGTCCTCCCATAAATGTCCTAGTACTGCACCGAATGATGGAAAAAACTCCTGGTATGCTGAAAGGGATGAGATGGTAATTTTGCTATTTCAGAAAATTTGCATTTTCACTTTTTTCGTCTGCTTCTACTTATAACATTTCAGCAAGCTTGTTTTAGCTTACAAATGAATCAGCAATTTAAAATGAAAATTCAGCTGATTGCATTCATGTTACATACTGGAAACAAATATCCCAAGTTCTACATTGATCTATAAAGAAAATAAACAGCAATAGAAAGATGTCTTCCCATCGGGGAATCAAACCCCGGTCCATTGTCCAAACGTATGTGTAGTGTATGTAGGCATGATTAGTCTGCCTTATAATGAGTGATTTATTTACAACTGACCTTTATCTAGAAGAAGTCTATAAATATACTTACTCTATAACTACAAGCTTCTTTAGTTGCTCAAATATTTGTGGAAACTACATGTACAGAATATACATACTGTAACAATTGAGAATTTTAGCATTTTATCACAGCAAAACTACAAGAAAAGAAACATTAGCTGAAAGACAAAAGCTTCATGCATTGGCCGGGAATCGAACCCGGGCCTCCCGCGTGGCAGGCGAGAATTCTACCACTGAACCACCAATGCACACATGACAAGTATGTACAGCTGACCTCATCAGTATATTTCGGAATCAGATCCTGTCTTAGGGAGTGGGGGAGGGGTTGATGTTTTCAGCAAACCTTTTTAGAAGTGTTCCAAACAGACCTCTAATGTCCTCTTACTCCAGACTGCACTATATGCTATTTGAAGACATATCTCATCAGTAGAACAATCACAAGTCGGTGAGAACACACGTGTACTGCACATAATGCTTGTACAATGCAGTAGTCTCTGTGGCGCAATCGGTTAGCGCGTTCGGCTGTTAACCGAAAGGTTGGTGGTTCGAGCCCACCCAGGGACGCTTGATTTTTTTTCAACTGCCCTTCAAGCCATGATGCCACATGATTATAAAGACAATGTACTACTCGATTTTAATTCAAACATGCCATGTCAGTTTTGATGAAGGAAAAATGTAAACCCAAAACTGAGAAGTATATGTATCCCTGTTCAATTCAAAAGACAAAACCTTCCTCAGGGTTGGAACAAAGTTGGATTCTCTAGCAACAGTGGCAGAGAGGAGAACTACGGAAGAGGATTAGGGCTACTGAAAAAAAAAATTATGGCTATTCTTTTTAGAGTTCGATTACTTAATATAGTATGATGACTGTGCGCTAAAATATGAAGGATTTCTTTGTTACTTAAAGACAGTCTGAAGTAAAGCCTAATGATATCATCCAAATCTGACATCTTCTAGCTTCTTTCACTTTAAGAAGGGAACAGTCTTTAGCAGAAGGCCTTTTTTGGACAGTGTTTTGCTTTAGCAGAAGTTGAAAACAGCAATTCCGTCTCCATAATTTTCCAGCGTTGCTGCGACATCCCAGTCAATCTGCACACAAACAGATGAGAAAGGACAATTATTTACTCTGCACATCAACGTTAAAGTTACCTTTTAGATTGTACCCTTAGGTCCCTGCTTAAAACGATTTACTGTTTTGGGGAGAATTACAATAACAGCAGCAGTAAATGTTCAATCCTCTATTTTACTGAAAAAGGAAGAACTGGATTGGTTAGCATGTAAGTATAAAAACACAGATTCATAAATATACAGTCTGTTTAAGGTAAAAGGTATCATGCATCAAAACACACAAGGAAATATTGTTAACAGTTCCTTTTTTATTACAAAAATTAAACATCACATTAACTTTGATTTAGTTAAACGAAGCCTACCATTTCCACACCTGTGCGATAAATGTGCTGATAGTTTAGTTCAGGGATTGAGATGTAATTTCAGTCCTGAACTGACACATCACATTGCAAGAAAATGATTTTGTGATCCTCATAATGTAACTTTTTCCAACGCAGTAACACAAACATATGATATACATAAGATAAAATAGCACAGATATGCACATTAGTTGGTGTTGGTGAAGAGATCCTACGATCAGATCTACAGCCAGCCGCAGATCGGTGCAAGTCATACATTTTCCTTTTAAATATTTGCATATATAAACGTTTATGTCTCTTTATACTATAGTTTCTGTCCTCCACTGAACTAAAAGTTACACAATTTAACACTGCAGGCATCTTATTTAGAAGGTGGCTGACATTCAGCTAACCTTAGTTTCATTGTAAAACATTCAAACAGAACAATAAAATAAAGGCACCAAACATTTACGGGACAATTCCAGCAATCAACAGCTGTTACATCCTTTATTCATCTGTGTGATTTAACATTGTAAATCAGCTTATTCCTATAACCGCGTGAGCTAACAAACATGCTAACTACTAGCCATAACCGTTCGGCTTTAGACACCAAACTATCTCATTTGATTTACTCACCTTTTGTTCTTCCATTAGTGCAATAGAAGCTTCGGGGACTCCTCTGGCACGTAAAAAGTGACTTAAATCAGACGTCTTTCTCCAAAACGTCAGCTGTCCGCCACAACTGGCGTCTGTATGTGGTTCTGAAGCTGGTTGCTTGCTGGCGCCCATCAGTCAGAATTGTGGTTTCTGAATTTATTTTTTTTTTTCCTGGGACACTGAATTTTTTTTTTTTTTTTTTTCCTGGGACACTGAACATTCTTTTATTTTTTTTTTCTGGGACACTGAATTTTTTTTTTTTTTTTTTATACATGAGAATTCTGAGATTTTTTTTTTTCTGGGCCATAATTTTTTTTTTTTCAGTGGCCCTAATCCTCTTCCGTGGTGAACACTGCAGAAACTCCTGGCTATTATGGACAATGACAGCCACCACCTGCACACTGTCTTCATTATTCAGGAAAGTGTGTTGAGTGGGGAGGCTGCTTGTTCCAAATGCAGGACCAATAGCCTGAGGGACTCCCCTTGTGTAATTAAGCTATTGCCACTGTTGCCTATCCTGAATGTGAAATCACAGACCTCTCACCGAACCAAACACCAGACCTTAAACAGGCGTTACCAAACTGAAGACTGGAAGAGACACACAGCCCGTCAACTACTTACCAGATCACACCATCCAACCAGAGATACATGTTATTCATTGTTTCATTTATGAAGCTGAAAGTGGCAGCAGCAGCAAAAACACCAGCTTCTGAAGTAAACTCTTACCTCTTCCTTCGTTCTGTCATTCACATCTTGTAATTTCTACATTCCCATCAACTTCAATTATATTGATCATCAAAGAAGATAAGCAGAATTTTGTTTTAAAAAAGTAGACTCCCCGTCGGGGAATCGAACCCCGGTCTCGGCAGCTGAGAATTGTTTAGCTAAACGGCCCTAAACCGTTTCCCATTCATTTCCAATGGTAGTCCTAAACCACTACGGACGCAATATATTTTTGACCACTATGCCGTGGTGGCGCTGTCCAATCTCATGTCCGGGAGTGACACGCCCCCCTCCTTGCTTGGATTCAGAAGAAGGCAACTTTCCGGCTTTTCGACTGAGATTTTTAGGAGAAATTACCGGCGTTACGCGGAGAAGGGGAAACATATCAAAGAAAAGCGATATCTTCACATCCATCCTTCTTCATTTTATTAGGTAAGTGATGCCGATGGATATAAAACATGTTTTTCGTCATGATCGCGTCTTTTATGTAATGTTTATGCTTGCTGCTACCATCTTGTGGAGAAAACAAAAGATTTAGGATATCAAATTCAGACCAAATCTCTTCTTTATTTATTTATTTATTTATTTATTTTTAGGGAAATTATTCACTAATTTTTCCGTTGATTGTTAAAGATCCTTTCACATATTTTTTTTAGGGATTGCTGTGCTTCTTTCAAGATTGAAGAATCCATCCCTGGTGAGCATTTAAACTGGGATGCCTGGAGAACAACCCCTTCCATCGTGTCTGCAGCTACTTCAGGATCCCTAACAAATACCTGTGCCTCAAGGTCATGCTACAATTCAAACATTGTTGTGAAGCTGGACTTGTTCCACTGTCTGCAGCGCTTTTCAAGGGAGTGCACATCAGAACATCACCCTCTTTTCAGCACTTTCTGTCAGCTCCTCTCTGCTGCTTTCTCTGTAGTAGATGAGGAGGATTTGAAGAAGCTGAAGGAGGCCTATGTGTCCTGTGGTATTGTGCCTCCCAATCCAACAAAACAACACATCCGGGAGCACTGCAGGACCAAAATACCACCGCCCACAGAGCTGCTGGACAGAGTGGAGAGAGTCATGAAGCATTTTCACCTGGCCAAGGATCCTAACGACGTCCCTCTGTTCAAGTTCTCTATGCTGAAGACGTGGCGTATTCAGCGAGTACATATTCTCAGAGGATGCTTGAGTGACCCTGAGCTGTCTGAGGGAATAATGTACAGACATGGTGGGACGCTTCAGCTCAACCATGTGCCAGGAGAAGGAGCAAAGGTCCCCATCTGGATTCCTGTGCGAGGTACGTCTCAGCAGGAGGGCTACCATTTCCATCAGGCTCAGTGGGTAACTGGAAATGTGGTCTCCACTGAGCTGTTCCAAGCGCAGGGCATGACAGGAGTTGTGCGATGGAACTACCAGAGACTGGTGGACCTGAAGCAGCCTGGAGTTGTCCTTCCTGCAGTATTTGATCCAGCTTTGATAGCTGAGTTAAATACATCGTCAAAAAGAATCACTGGCCAGGAAAAGTACCCTGCACTTCACATCTCAAACAGGGACACTGGAGAAAGATTTGGACTTGAGTACAAAGAACCAGGGTGTCGGCCAGTACCTCTTGACTGGGACAAGCACAAGTCTTTGAAAAGAGGAGAAGGACCTCATCCAAAGCTTCCTCTGCCATCACCCAACACTGAGGAAATAAAACCTCCATCTGTAACTGTTCCTCCGCCTGCTGAGGGATCAGCCTCCCAACCGGCCTCTAGTCCTTCCTCTTGTGAAATTTTCCAAATTTCTCCAAAAGGTGAGCAAACACAGTGCTATGTATATACATTTCTGCATTAAATTTTGGAATTTATACCTTAGACTGATAATTTTTACTTACTTCATTGTGTTTCAGAGACTTCACATCCTCTTCCTCTGAGGTCCTCACCAAGAAGTGCCCGCACTGGACCTGTAAAGACAGGTGGACGTGTCTTTGTGTTAGACCACACACGGTGGACCCCGCAAATGAAAGAGGCAATAGATGGCTTGGCTTGCTTCAGAAACACCATGGGGAAAAAGACATCCTGAAAGTGGTAGATCAGGAGTATGCTCAGATTGTTCATCAGGCTGCCACGGATCCTAACAGCATGTTCCATCCAACTACTAAGCGACACATCTCTGGGTATGTGAAACATGTGGCAAAGCTCCTTAACACCAGTTCTGCAATGAATACAAGCCCTGAAAAACTACTGGACACACAGGAACTGTGGCACTCATTAACTGAGGGCCAGCCAGCTAGTGTTCGTGTGACCACCATCCAGCCCGATGTCTTCAACCCACCTGCTCCCGCTTCAGCAACACCAATTACAGCCGAATCCCTAGAAAAAATAGTGGAGGGAATTTTACAAAAGCAGAGTCAACAATCAGAGCAGCAGCAGCAGAAGAAGAAACAAACCAAAAGGTGTCTTTCTTGCGGACAGCCTAAGTCTCGTTATGAGACTTCTGGCTCCTCCGTTCACTTCTTCTTTCAGCAGGGGCCCGTTAGGTACTTTTACTGCTCTAAAAAGGTTTATGATACATACGCTGCAGATGGACTATCAAAGCCCAACATGACCTTTGAGGAGTTCTCCACCACCACTTTTTTCCAAAAGGAACTCCTGGAAACCAAGAAGCGGGTGGATGAGAGGGCTGAAAAGAAAAGAAAAAGAACAGAACCTCAGCCAACTGGCCGGGTTTGCAGGTTCTGCCACATGGACCTCAAACAAGGTCCCAACAGCCCACACATCCACTCTGGGTTCCCTGGTGTGGCAGGGAAATACATATATTGTCCTGCAAAGGTTCTGTCCATGTACAAGTCTCAGGGTATGGCTAAGGAGATGACTTGGAAGGAATTCTGCAAATCACCTTTTTATGAGGCAGAGCGACAAAGATGGGTGGCTGAAAAGAAAAAATAAATATTACATGGTTCTATTGAGATGTTTAGGTATTCTATTATTATTCTATATTCCATATATTTATATAGATAAAAAAAAATCTAAATATGCTGTAAATATGGCAAGATTTTATATTGTAAAAAGTTGAATATGTAAATATTTAAACTGTTGTTTGCCTCTGTTAATACAAAGTAAATATAAATATGTCAACAAATGTGCTTCTTTTTTTTTTTTTTTACTAAATTACACATGATGTGAGATCAATTTACACTATGCATATAGAATATAATTTATTGACTGTCAATGTACATTTATACAAGATTTAAGATCAGTTCCAAAATAATGCATTGTTTTGGAACTGGTCTTCCAAAACAAGATCAGTTCCAGAAATGGAACCATATATTGGTAATAAACCAATATAAAAAAAGGAAACAAATAAATAAATAAATAACGAAACAATGTATAAATTTGTTTATACATTTTTCATAAGAGTTATGTGGTTTTTCCATGAGTGGGTGGAAGTAATGGTTTATAATTTTGCATGACTGGCATTGATTATTGATTATAAATATTTATTTTTTAGAATATAAACACTTAAAAATAGAAAAGATTGGGTAAAGTAACATAAGCTTCTGCCGGAACTGGGAATCGAACTCGGGTCTGCAGGCATGTCCTGTTTTGCATGGTGTCGGCGTATTACACCTATTCGCGGCGTGACAGGCGGGGATACTTACCACTATACTAACGAGGAGATCATGTATGAAAAGTGGGAAAGAAGCATGGAAAAACAAGTTCTGCTGTATGAGGAGTACCATTGTCTATTCAACTTTTTGATATGTACATAATTCTCACCATTATGTTTTGAAGTTTACAGCAGACTATACTTACGCTTATTCTAAAACAATAAACATCTATAAACTATAAGCTTTTTTGCTGAATTACTTACATCCAAGAATAAATACAGTATACATGTTTTAACAAAAGAGGAATTTATAATTCTATAAAAACTAAACTACAACAAAACAAGTGTTCTAAGCACAGTTCTATTGCCCCTATATGTTGTTTGAAGGCTTCTCTCCTCAGTAGGAGCTATTAGGTTTGCAGGAATATATTAAGAACAAATGTGTTCTGGAACTGTCAAGAACATTATATGATGTTCTTGACAATTTCTAGACAAAGTATGTCCAGGAAAACTAAAAAAACTCTAGATCTTAACAGATATGTGTAAAACAGTTCATTTTCTCAAAATGGAAGGCATGACGGAACTGTCTCTGTGGCGCAATCGGTTAGTGCGTTCGGCTGTTAACCGAAAGGTTGGTGGTTCGAGCCCACCCAGGGACGGTTAATTTTCCAACTCCCTGTATAATGGTGACACCACTTTTTAATGGACAGTGCCTGTTGTATGCCAACTATGCCAGTTTAGTGTCCTTGTTCAAATTCTACAAAGACTAAATGATACAGCACAGTGCCCTGCTGTACATAATGTCCAGAATGTACCCCGCCTCTCACCCGTTGACTGCTGGAGAGAAACACCAGCAGGGGCACCTGCAGGACGTTATCAGAGGGTATTCACAAAACCAGGGGTGCTCAAGTCCAGTCCTCGAGAGATACCATCCTGCACATTTCAGAGGCTTCCCTGCTCCAACATACCTGAATCATTACCAGCCTTGATCAGAACTGAATGACTGCTGGTGAGGGAATTCAGCCATTTGATTCCGGTCTGTTGGAGTAAGGATGCATCTAAAAGTTGCAGGGCGATAGCTCTTCAGGATTGGACTTGAGCACCCCTGTACAAAACTATCATTGAATCTGATCCACACTGATATGCCACACGAACGTGATGTGCATGGCACAGGAACTGTGGATCTGACCCACACAAGGCCCAACTGTCGCCCTCAATTAGACACACACACAAACTTATATGTGCGCATAGGTTTTTTAAAATAATTTTTAAGAAATTATACTAAATAATAAAGACAGGAAAGCAAAACCTATCCAATGAGGGGGATGCTGATTCCCAGGCTCAGGTGGTTCATCTGAGACTTCCAGAGGAGGGTGTGAAGCGACAAAGTTTGCTTCATTCCTACAGTTTGTGACAAACGTTTTGACTAGATTTAACAGTTTAACTCTCCCATTCCAGTGTGACGCTGAGGAAGATGTCATGGTCTGTCAATGGAGAATCGATGTGTGTCCTGTCAGTGGGTCAGTTCCCAAAACCACAAGAAAAAATAAAAGGCAGGCCGTGCACATGCAGGATGAAAAGCTCAGTTCGGG
This sequence comes from Xiphophorus hellerii, assembly GCF_003331165.1. NCBI lineage: Eukaryota > Metazoa > Chordata > Actinopteri > Cyprinodontiformes > Poeciliidae > Xiphophorus > Xiphophorus hellerii. Next base: position 187,803 of record NC_045677.1, read on the forward strand.
TTAATGCAACCCCTCTTGAAACTCCATCAGGTGTTGGTGGTATAGTCGTTAGCATAGCTGCCTTCCAAGCAGTTGGCCTGGGTTTGAATCCTGGCCAACACATTTTTTACATTTGTTGCATGTACATCTTGAAAATTTGTCTTCTCACATATTAATGATTATCTTTGGAATGCTCCCACAGTATTGTGGAAGGAGGGTTACCCTGTGTAAAGTTCAATACAGATATCTTCACACAAAGAATGAATACATATATACAGACACACACTCACACTCACACCCCGACCTGTCCAGGTCTTGCCCGAAACGTTCGCTGGGGATACGCACCATCACCCTTCCCGACTCCACTAGGGACAAGGGTGTTAGAAAATGGATGGATGTATATATATGTATGCAAGATTTTATTTTAGCAGAAAAGGCTTTGGACTAAACTGTTACTCGTGTTACTCGTCAGGAGGAGGGCTTTAACCAAAAAGTCAGGATGGAAGCCACTCTGGAGAATCCAAGTCGTCTCGAGGAGTAAACAATACCTGAAGAGCACAGAGGACAACGAAGAGTTACTTAGAGGGAAAAAAAAACTCAGAGGGCTAACTCCGAGGGGCTCAGTTTACCAAGCAGGTAAAACACTCAGGCGTCGAAGTGCTGGCAGTCAGCTTCTTTAACCTCCACAGGATGATGAGATGATGACTGTCGGTGCGTAAAACCCATGGGCGCGCATCCCAGGTAGACAGCCTCTGGCTCCATCTAGTGGGCCACAGTGATGCTACAGACCCACACCAGGAAGAGGGAAAAAAAGAAAAACCAAAAGGAAAAAAGGACCAAAACCCCCAGAACCCGACAATTACAGCCGCTGTAGTTTCTAAACGTTGGACTAATGTATACGTCATTCACAACAAACATCAAATAGAACAAATATATTTCATAAAATTTTAACAAACAAATGGCTTCTACCGCGATAATTATGTGAAATTAAATTAATTATATCCCGGAACCCCCGCGGTGACCAATAGGCCGCAGCGGCGCTGAGCTGCGAGGGCCGCCGCCTGACGCAGCTTGTGGCTTTAATTTAAAATGAAATTGTTGCGATACACCCCTGTTAAGGTGTCCATGCTTTGTTATGTTAAATTAATCTATTTAAGTACTAATGTATGGCAACCGCTTGTCAATAAATCGTTTCTTAGAATTAAGAATAAATCATATATTTTATATAATTTGATTGTACTGGTGAGGTTTGTAATCAAGAGAAATGTTACACACACAAAAGAAAGACAGTGGCTGGTGAAGTGTTTGAGTGACCAGTAAAATAAATAAATAAATAAAAAATCGTTATCTCTGGCTAGTTGAAAAAAAGTCTCAATTTCCACCCGTTTGAAACCAACGCCACGAACAATACTGATGGTTCTGAAGAGTAAAAGATAACAGAGGGGACTTACTGCAGAAGCATAAAACAATTACGTTCACATTTTAGCTACTTGTTTATTTCTAGTCACATTCATGGTATTACTTTTACTTAAAAAACAATTCCGCGAAATTAGCTGAAGCTAAGTGGCTTGAAGAATTAGCCGTGATAATTTCGGTAAGCAAGAATGCAACAATGAGGTTAGTCGAGTTTTGCTACCCACCCAGCTAGCTATTGGTGGTTGTTGTTGTTTTTTACCTGTTTTTGTGCTTTTTTCCAAGTCAAAATTACGAAAATATTTTAGCAATGAATTCTTGGTGAACTTGAACTAAACTGTAGCATTGTCTATCAAATATTTCGAACATTTCATCTTCGGCCCAAATGAACAATTCACCTGATTCCAGACGCTCCATACTAGTCTAGTGTCGGACGTGCGTGCAAAATTGAGACTGGCGCTGTAGCTGTAGCTGTAGCATTGGCCTTAAAGTATATATACAATGCGTTTAAATCCTTCCTTTTCTTATGTAAATCCTTCGCTTATGATCTATAAAAAGTAGAACTGCAATGCTCTGGTCTGAATTCCACAGACCTCTAGCCCACCCTGTTCTGAGGCGCATTTTAGAACAACTCTTAGTTTGTCAACGACTTGTCTGTCCAACATGTAGGAGCCAGAGTCTGACCCAGAGCAGGAGAAAGAAGACGGCGAACCTGCAAAAGAAAATTTTATTGTGACACAATCAGGTCGGCAGCAATTGTTATCAACCAGAAATGTATTATTGTCTTCGGTAGCAGGTTAAAACGTTTGATAAGTTGTGATTTTTATGTATTGTAACGATTCTGTGTTTTAGTTCTGCTGGGGTTCATGTGGTTATTTGTATTTTTTATAAGTTGCATTGTGATCCTTTTTGTTATATGTAGCGTTATGGGCTTCCCCTGTCTGACTCTGCTGGCTCCCGCTCACATGTGATAGGCCTGTCATGTGGGCGGGGGATCGGTGGAGCGGGAGTACCAGGACCGGAAGTGGGGAGAGTTCAGAGGGGAGTTAGTAGTGATGGTGAGATGAAGCCTCATGAGGCATTGAACCACTTGAGCCAACTGGTTCAGAAAGGGTTCATTTCTTGAAGCTTCATGTGCACACGAAACCACCTACTGGCCAGGTGTATAAGCACAGCCAGCTGTATCTTAACAAGTGATGCATTGAATTTTTGTCTATTATGGCTCTTGGGAATGACTTCACAAAAGGTGTAAGACGAAATAATTTGTCTACATAAATTATGTATACACATATGTGTATAATAAAATATTGTTTGAATGTATTCTCTGTGTGTAATTATTCCCAAAATAGTAGTGTCATGTGATATGGCATGTTGTGTAATAATGTTTTTCTGTGACTCTAGAAAAATGGCATGGGCTTAATCAGGCAGAGGACAGTGAAAGTGCTTGTGGAACTAGGGAGGGGGTAGTGAATAGGCTAATGCTTGTGTAACTTGGATGATTTCATGCATTTTTATTAAGAAACAACAATTTCTCCACAGTTTTTGGTTTCAAACGATTTCTCTTTTTTGACACTACTTCTCCAGCCTTTGAAAAGACACGCTCACATGGCACAGATGATGCCGGGGTGCATAAATAAATAAGTGCAAGTTTGTACAGATTGGGGTACAGTGACCGATGATTAACCCAGTTCTCCAGGGGGTTCTCCAGCCTGCTTATGTTTGCCTCTGACAGGTAGCGCTGGACCTCTACGGTGGCATCTGCTGACACATTTTGAGTCCTCTTTGCCTCCATGACACTAGTGTCCAATCTTTGCCAAAGTCTGCTACCTAAATGGAAACCACAGGTCATGTTAGTAAGTGTTGTAATAGGAATAAGTAATCTCAAAATGTAATATAAAAGATTACCTCCAGTGAATTCTTGAGAGGTGGAAGCCTGGGGAATCTCGTGAGTGTTCTCTTCTGTGTTCCGTCAGATGACGGCGGCACACTCTGAAGTCAAGCGCTTCACTGCTTCAGCAGCTTTTGTGTTGCTGAAAAATGCTATAAGTTTAAATCGTGGGTCCAGGAGTGTAGCCAGCGACAAGATGCTCATTGACTGGAGCATGTGCAGCTTCTCCCTGAGCTGTCTGATGAGCTGCTCTCCTATTTCCACTGCTACTGCAGGTGCCGACTTGGTGTCTTCCTCCTGAAGGGCTTTCTCTATCATTTTCAGGAGGGGGATAACTTTTGATGCCGACACGTGTTCTTCTGCAGAGAGCTCCGTGGTGGCGTCATAGAAAGGAGAGAGTAAAGAAAGGCACGCTACAACAATGTCAAACTCACTGGCAGTGAAAAAGGGAATGTCAGTGTGTAATCCAGCCAATGCCGCTCCTACTGGCTCCCTCAACTCCACCAGACGTTGCAGCATCAAGTAGGTGCTGTTCCATCTTGTTTCCACCTCCTGCATCAGCTTGGTTGCTTGCATGCCCAGCTGAAGCTGCACTTGTGTAAGCTTCTCCTTTAAAGATACAGAAGAGTAGGCCATTAAGTCACTGCAGTAGGAGTACAGACAAACTATTAACATTATATATTGGAATAAAAGAAAAGAGCATACCTTAGCAGTGGTGCTGCTTCTAAAGTAGCCAACCAGCTTCCTTGCTTTGGCCCGGAGGCCAGAGAGCACAGGGTGCTGGTCAAGCGCCCTCTTCACAACAAGATTGAGGGTGTGAGCAACACAAATGTGGTGGCGAAGCTTCAGCTCTCCCATGCATACCACCATATTAGGAGCACCATCGGTGACCATGCATGTCACCTTGCCTGAGATTCCCCATTCCTCCATCAGGGAAGCTTTCACACAAGCAATATTTTCACCAGTGTGAGACTGGGGGAATGCCTGCACTCCCAACAACACCGAGCTCAGCTTTTCGTTCTCCTCCACAAAGTGGCATGTCACTGCCAGGTAGGCATCCATGTTGATGGATGTCCACATATCTGATGTAAGGCTAACAGCAGCCACCTTCTCTACTTTAGCCATAGCGTGCTCCTTAGCAGACTCATATTTGGCCTCCACCATGGCCTTCAGAGCCTAAAGGAAGAAATATATATATATTGCTGAATTGTGACACATACAATAATGTAGTCATTTGTTTCATGTATGGACCCACACATACCTGCCTTGTAGGGAGAACATAATTGGGATCCAGCTTAGACACAAATGTCCTGAATCCAACGTCATCCACAATAGTGAAAGGCTGGGTATCCTTCACTATCATGGAGACTAGAGCTTCATCCAGCTCTTGTTGTCTGATGGCTGGTTAAAAGGGAATAAATACAGTGTCTGTTACCTGTCTTTATTTGCACAACAAGCAAACATCAGCATGCAAAAATTGTGATAGTGTGTTTGTAATATAGTAATGAAATACCTTGGCTGGGTGAAGCTCCAGTTTCCTCCCTATTCTCATGCAAGGCACGGTAGTGCCTTAGCATTAATGAGGTGTTATTATTGTACCCCAACTCCTTGGAGCACAATAAACACCTCACCTTTACAGAAAATAAGAAACAGTGAAAAATACAGTTCCTCATAAGCAAACCTAATGCATCTGCAAATGTTCAGTTCACCTTACCTTGTTAGGGCTTATCAAATCGAAATGTTCCCACATAGGGGAAATCCTCCTCTTTCTCGCTGGCTCCATCCTACTCCTATCCTGTCCTCGCGCTCCTAAATCTCCTATCTATCCATCTATCTATCTATCTATCTTTCTCCTAAACTCTCCAAACACCAAACTAACTGTCTCAAACTAAATAACCACTATCCAAACTCTACTATCCAAACTATCAAAACTTTATCTACTCTCTCAACTGACCGCAACTCGCCTACAACAACCCACATTTTGAATGGAGCCTGTGGGGTTTCTAAAGCTGTCAAACCCCGCGCCAAACTCTGAGCCACTTCCCGAAGCAGTCACGTGGTACAGCCGGGCAGCGAGGCTTCGGACGTCATCGTTTTGGGCTCCTCCCCTAAATGAAGCAAGCTTCGATACGCGCTTTACGGAAACGCCCCCTCCATTACTCGACACACGCCTCGAAGCCTCGGCACATCACGTAACATCACTAGGAGTTAGCAGTGAAGCTAACAGTTGAGTGTGCCCGTTTGTATGAGGCGTGAGCTGCAGCCTCAGAAATAGCAGCTTGTACTTATTTCTAATAAACCCTGTTGGCGGGACTACATCTGCGGTGGTGGCGTCATTACAGTATATTTAATGTCTCTCCTGTTTGTTTGTTTGTTTGTTTGTTTGTGTTAGCAGAGTCACTCTTCGGCACAGCGTTCAACGTGACAACATGAGACTCACACGGGTTGTGGCTTTCGTGTTGAACCCTCTTAGCTTAAGGACACACCCTTTATTGTACATGAGTGTCTTAAATTAGACAGGTCACGTGATGTGACACACAATAATCCAATAATGATAAAAACAACAACAAATGAGAGCACAAAAACATTCATACTGTCAACACCCCCACTTGCTCACTTTTGGGTAACTTCCTCTGTCTCTTAATACTTCTACCAAAATACATTCATGTTACACCAAACATAAACATTTCATACTTCCTCAACTTAACCTTTGCTGCTGGTTTAGTTAGTACATCTGCAACCATTTCATTAGTTGGACAGTACTCTAGAAAGACTTTTCCTTCATTTACAACTGATCTGACAAAATGATATTTAATATCAATATGTTTACATCTTTGTCTATACACAGGATTTTTGGCTAAGGATATGGTACCCTGATTGTCCTCATAAATCTTAGCTAAATAATCCTTACCATCCATGTTGAACAACAGTTGTTTCAAGTATAAGCATTCCTGTACAGTAACAGCTAATGCCATGTACTCTGCTTCACATGTAGATAGAGATACTGTAGGCTGTCTTTTGGTCTTCCACGAGACCAACGGACCCTCTCTATTTAGACTCATACAGTAACCTGTTGTACTTCTTCGATCTGTTACATCGCCTGCCCAATCAGCATCACTGTATGCATATATAAGGTTATCACAGGCACCCTTTTTAAAACATAGTACTTTATCTTGTGTGCCTCTTAGATACCTAAAAACATGCTTTACAGTATTCCACTGTTCTGTGGTTGGGTTTGCAAAGTACTGTGACAGTTTGCTTACAACATAGTTTAAATCTGGTCTTGTACATGTTGACAAATAGACAAATAGCTCCCTATTGCCTCCCTGTATTTTCTGACATCATTCATTACTTCAGCATTATCAGCATAGTTAAGTTTCTGCTCACAAGGGGTAGTTCGTGGCTTACAGTTCAGCATGTCAAACTTTTCCAGTATTTTCTTTACATACTTCGACTGTGACATTTTAATACTGTCAGCATCTTTCTGAAAGTCAATGCCAAGAAAATGTGTCAAGTTTCCTAAGTCCTTCATCCTAAATTTGGAGTTAAGTTTTTCTTTTATATCTCTAAGGATATTCGTATCACTGGCAGCAATAATCAAATCATCGACCCATATAATGATAAACACAGTTTCAGTATCAGTAATCTTTGTGTAAACACAATGATCAGCAGGGTTTTGAACAAACTTGATTTCACATAGATAGTCATGCAACATTCTGTTCCAGTTTCTGCTCGACTGTTTAAGTCCATAAAGAGATTTTTGCAGTTTATACACCAGTCTTTTATTTTCTTGAGATTCCTTCTTGTAGCCCTCTGGTTGTTCAATATAAAGTTCACATTCAATTGGGGCAGTTTGTTTGTTTGTTTTACTTATATAAATGTTCGCCTTCTGCTTTCCACCCAGGAGCTGTTACAACAAAGTTTCAGAATCTGACCACAGGGTGGCGCAATCAGTTTATGGTTTAACTGTCAGGTGCCCTAAGTTAAAACAATTTGCAAATATGAACTTATTTGTTGTTTTATAATAACATTACAGAAACATGTAGAACCATACAATTAGAACAAAGCACTTAAGGTGGGATGGAGACCTTGATTTACCTTTTGCGTTCAAATGAAAAACATTGTCACTTTTATATCAAACAATGACTTCTCTTTCAAATGGTGCAACTTATACACTGCAGATCTGATTAGCCACTTTGCAATTAAACTATTTGCTAAAATTTATATAGAAAAGCGAAATCACATAACAAATACGTTAATGTACGGTTGTCATGGTAACGACTTCCCCATGCAACAGTGTGAGGGATGCAGAGAGCAGTCATCCGCGGGGATCCAAGGAAGCAAACATTTCACCTGAATCATTTGGGGTGAGTTTGACTTATTCATTTAAAAGACACGGTTCCCTACCGACACTCGGTGTTTTCAGATCAAACATATTGATACGGGTATGTGAGGTGAATGAATAGTATCTAAGGAATCTTCATGTCTGAAACAAAATGAAAGTACATATCCGGTTACTACTTATCACAATAAAACAGTGATCGTAATCTGAAAGGTGGAATATTGTTGAGGGGAGACAGGAATCTAAAATAATCAAAAGTGAAACTAAAATAATTGTAATAGTTTGTAAAAGGAATGATATTTTATTTGATTGATACATAGTTTTGTGACTTTGCCTTTATTTGAACGGGAATTGCTTTATTTCCGGTGTAGTGCTTGATAGTTTTATAAACTGCAGCCACCCCAGCTACTCCGGTTTTATCACTATCCAAGCAGTTGCACAAACGTCATTCCACTCTTATGTCGGCACTTCCACTCATGTTATAATGTGGCAACCTACCATATGGAGAAAATTCCCCCCATAATACCATGGTCAAATGTTAAAAAATTTGTGGTAGTTAGACTAATGTTCAGAGAATAAATACAACCATTATCACACATTCTTCTTTAATTGCAGTTCATAAATATATAAGTTGTTGGATAGTTTACAGATTGTTTTGTTTCTTTAAGTGCCATCATGCAGGATCACAGGAATGGTATGAAGCCATTTCCACCACCAGTCAGCAACGACAGGATCATCTTAGAATTCCCTCAAGTATATCCTCTTTTTTTCATGTTTACTGTGATGATAATAATTTATTTTAAATAGATGTAGGTCCACCAGAATCTTTGCACTGTGTTTACAGTTTTGTGAACCAGGAGTGTCCAACCGTAGTCCTAGAGATATACTGTCTTCCAAGCTGCAGATGCATGCCTGCTCCAATCCAGCTGAATTGAATTACCTCTTCACCCATTCATAAAGTTAGGGAAATGCTTGACTTAGAGTCATTAAATTGATTCAAGTGTGTTGGAAAAGGATTGCATTGAAAACCTGCAGGACTGGAGTTGAAAACCGTTGGACAGGGGAGCTCAAGTCCAGTTCTCAAGAGCTACCATCCCCTAACTTTCAGATGCTTCCCTGCTCCAAAATACCTGAATCAAATGAACGGCTTGTTAACAGACCTGTTCAGAGCTGATCCTGGTCTGTTGGAGTAAGAATGCATCTATAATTGCAGGTCAGTAGCTCTGGAGGACTGGACTTGAGCTCCCCTGCTGTAGGATACAAGTGACTATTTTACTTACGTAGATCAGTGGTGTCCAAAGTCAGCCAGTATCCTTAATGTTTTCATTCTTTCCTTGGTTTAGCACACCTGAGTCAAATGATTGTTCATTAGCAGGCCCCTGCTGAATTTTGACATGCTGAGGAGGAAACTACGTTACTTGGTGGTTTCCTCCTCAGGCAATTTGCCTTTAGGACCAGAGTTGGGAAATACTGCCAGTTAAATGAATGTCACCACCAGTGATGTCAGTAACGCGTTACATAGTAACTGACGTCAGACCACTTTTTTCAGCAGCAAGTAATCTAACGTGTTGCTATTTCAAATCCAGTAGTCAGACTACAGTTACTTATCGAAATCACTGTGCGTTACTATTTTCTTTTGTAATTTAATTTTATTTCCTCTACACGTCTTGATTAGCGACAGCCGTTTCTATGCAACAGTATCAGAAGCGACAGAAACATAAACAATGGAGGGAAGAGGGAGATGCGCATTTTGTTGCTGGAAAAATAGAAACTATTTTGAGTTTTGCTCGCCAAGTCTGATTATTATAAGCAGCTTTGGGCTTGTTTTCTTCTAAAGTCGCTTGCAGATTTAATGAGTCGCAGGTTGCGGTTTCTGGGCTTGGAAATAAGCAGACATAAACCCCAGAATGTGTCTGACATTCAGTTAGTTTTAGCTCTCCATGCTCTCCATGTCCATCATTTCCCGGATGATCCGTCCCGTTGTGTCTTTGTTAATGTCAAGTTAATATTTTACCTGACAGACGTCGAGCTTCACGTTGCGCTACAAAAAACTGCTAACATGGAGGCTAATATGAACAGTGCAATGAACGTGAAAACAGCCACGAATGAACGAGTCCGTAAAGCTGTGCAACTAAACGCCATTATAATTATTAATATTAAGATAAGAGTCACAAATCTGTGCAGCGGGACATCTGATTTGTGGAGCGGCAGGAGGAGCGCTGTGTTCTGACAGCAAACACAGGGCCGTAACGCACAACCTGGAGGCTAAAATACTATTTATAGCTTTCCAGACAATAGAAACACACAAAAACACGCACAAATTACTAACGTTTTTACACGTTTAATTTTGACAGGAGGTGGGGCGTTGTTGTTAGCAGCTGCTGAAAGTAACTACAAAAGTAACTTTTAATGTAACTTAGTTACTTTCCAACTCAAGTAATCAGTAATCTAATTAAGTTACTTTGTCAAGGAGTAATCACTAATCCGATTAAAGTTACTTTTTGAAAGTAACTATGCCATCACTGGTCACCACATTCAGGATTATCAGAATTATTCTTTGTAATGACAAGTAACAGGGACGGACTTGATGTTGGACCTTTCCTTTTATAGCTTTTGGCTAAAATTTTATATATTTTAGCTCACTTTTCTCATTAGCATTTAATGTATTTATTCATATATTTTAAACTTGTGCTTTACATTTGATAAAGGTTTACAAGTATGTAAGATTTCATGTGTATATGTGTGCTTGAGTGGGTTAGATTGTATGTGTCTACTGTGTGTAATGTCACTATGTGCACTGTGAGCTACTGTAACCAAGGATAAATTCCTTGCATTTGTGAATGTATTTGGCAAATAAAACCTGATTCTGATTCCATTGTTTTCAGTGCTACACTCCAGAGGCCTCCTTCCAGCTGAAGACAGACTGGGACATTCAGACTAAAGCAGCCTTTAAACACCAAGCTGCCAGGCTGCAGACGTGAGTCTCCAATTGTTGTTTTTTTCCCCCAATTACGATGAACATCACTTTGTCACCCATAACATCAATTTTATATAATCTCAGAATTCAGCCTTCAATTGGAGTCTATGTGTATGATGTTCACTTTCCACCCCAGGCCTAAAAAACAGTTAGTGGAGCTGATACTGCCTAAGGAGAACTGATACCCAGACTACATTATCATTATCATTATCATTATCATTATCTTTCATTCAGCATTTTCTTTTTTTGTTGAAAGCCACCACTTTCAACAAAAAAAAAGTTGAAAGTGGTATATTAATACACAGTTTCTGTGTATTAATATTCAATCTTAATCTTTTGTATTTGGTGATACCCTTTTATTATTAAGTGCACCCACCATTTGTAATGCTAGTGGATAAAGGAAGTGTTTAACTTTTTTTTCTTTTTCAGATTTTGTAAAGATGTCTTTGAAAGAGACTACAAAGCCACAATAGGAGTGGATTTTGAGATCGAGAGGTTTCAGATATTGGGAGTACCTTTCTCCCTTCAAATGTAAGTGTTATAAAAAAAATCATCCATCCTGTGTGTTTTCCTCTTTGTGCTGATCGTTGACATTTTCTTCTAGCTGGGATACAGCAGGGCAGGAAAAATTCAAATGCATTGCATCTACATACTATAGAGGCGCTCAAGGTGAGACGTTTTTGTAATATCTATCTTTCACTGTACATCTATTGCTGAATGAGACGCTTCAGATGTGGAGTCATATAAGCTAATTAGATCCTACTGATTTTGTCCAGTGATTGTCACAGTGTTTGACATGGCAGATATTCAATCCTTGAATCATGCACGGTAAGATTTATTTATTTATTTTTTTCCAGTGTTGTAGAAAATGTGTTTTAGAACTTGATGATCAATACTTTTATAGTTATTGTATGGAAGCACAACAAAATTAATTTCAGTACAACCCATCCAAGAAGACAGGTGGCTAGGGCTGCAGCTATCATCCGTGGTGCTGCCACTTAAGTTGTGGATCAATCCAGCAATTTACATTATTTCTGTAAGTAAAAACAAAAATGGGGGTTTGGGGTGAAGTGGCATGGATTCAAATTTCTCATTTGCTAACCTAAGCTGACAGAGACGGCATGCAGAGAATTACATAGAAATAAAGGTCTAAGGTAGCTTTAGAAACACTGCAGAGATTTACATCTAAGATGGGAGAATCTGTTGACTGGAAAACGTAATCAAACATTCCACAAATCTGGCTTAATTGAAAAGTTGCATAAAAAAGAAATTACAAAAAAGTCTGAACTGCTTGTTAGTCTTGTTAGCATCATTCTGTAATAACATCAAACTTTAAATTAAATTTATTCTAACTTAAATATGTGCTGAATATAAACGTATACAATACAATTTGAGGTGGTTCTTTTTATAGTCAGTGGTTGGAGGAAGCCATGAGAGAAAATGATCCCAATTCTTGTTTCATCTTCTTGGTTGGCACCAAGACTGACCTTCTGGTGAGTGTCTTCTAAATCGGATGCATATGCTGAAAGAACATACATTCTTCTGTTGCACAACTAACTTTATGTAAAGCCCTCAGATGAAAGGGAGAGAACTGAAAAAGATGCTGTCCATATTGCAGCAGAGATGCATGCAGAGTTCTGGACACTTTCAGCCAAAACAGGTAACACTTAGACTTCATGCTGTCCGTTGTGTATGCTGCAGTTTAAACAGCTTTCATCCACTGAGTACATGTTATGTTATAAGTCTATGTTAGAACTATTTGCTGTCATTTGCAGGGGAGAACGTGCAGGCATTTTTCTTTAGGGTGGCTGGTTTGACTTTTGAAAACTGTATAATGAAGGACATGGAGAAAGGTGTTCCAGCTAGTATTGGCTGTGGGAATACTATCAGTGAGTAAATAAGTCTGATTATGTCAGAAACTTACAATGAATCAATAAATATACCTTATTAATCCCAGAGAGAAATTCACAATAAGAGTTCTTGTATAGACATAAACATGTTTGTCTTGTCAGAATCGGATCGTATCACTCTCGCAGAGGGCACATATCCCAAGGTGAGGAGAAGCTGCTGCTGATAGTCTGCCTGTTGGGGAGAGCTGCTCCACATAGATACAGCTGCAAGAATCAAAGTAACTGGCCATGTTCCACCAGACTGAAATGTGCCTTATTGCTTACTCTATATGTTCTTTTCTTTCTCAAACCACCATGTATTTCTAAGTTTGTAAATAATTCAATCAAATCTTAATGGGTTGACACTGCCAGTGTTTTTCACGGTGCATGTTATATGACAATAAACTCAAATGATGTCCTGATTATGTGGACAGTAGGCACATAAAATACAGATTTAGATGGATTTACTATTTTAAAAGTAAACTATAGGAACTGTTTGGAAAAGGCAGATATCTTTTTTGCTTAAATTCTTCCTGTGAGCAGATGTATTACATCTTTCTGAGTCTAAGGTGTCTTTTCCTTTAATCAGTGTTTAGTGGACTATGTCTCATCCATCTTGTGTAAAGCAAGGGAGGAAGTATGTATTATAAAATGTATGTGTCTCAAGAGTAATGGTTATGTGAATGGTTCTAAATGTTTATGAACTATGACCCCTTATGAAGAAGAACATCATTGGACCCACTGTTACTGGGACCCCACTATGGAGCCAGGCCTGCAGGTGGAGCACACTGGCAAGCCCCTGGTGGCCGGGCCTTAATGCATGGACCTCAGCCAGGGACAGCTTGAAGAGAAAACGTGGGCCCCCCTTCCTATCACCACCTGTGGGAGGGGCCAAAGGGGTCAGGGGCACTGTGGGATGGGTGATGGCCAAGGGTTAGGACTTTGGTGGAAGTGGATGGATGGATGGACATAAATTAAAACATGGGTAAAAATTCTAAGTAATGCAGCTGTTTCTTATAAACAAGGGTTCCAGTATTTTTCCTCCTGAACAAGCCCCTGACTGAAGACTCTATTAGAGTAATGCTAGGGGTTCTCAAATTATTGTTTTTGTTTAATGACATTCATTTTTGCATACTGAGCTCCTGATCAAGTCTTTTTTAGCCTGTTCAGCGTTTTAAATCATTGACTCTTACACTGCTGTGTTGCTAGGTCCACCTCTGGTTAAACATTTCCCTATTACACACAGCTCATTTAAATGAAAGGGTCAGCAGGCCTTGGTACCTTTTTGATGTTGGCGACTAGGTAATTCAGTCAATTGAATCAGGCTTTGTGGAGCAAGGACACATCTAAAATGTGCACTAAAGAGCACTAAACCTTAATTTATCATTTTTAATGTTCTTTGTTCACAAGAACAAAGTCGACCATCTATCGCCCGAAGAACATCTCCAGGATTAAAGGACTAATGTCTCAGCCAGATCTAGAGAAACTCATCCATGCGTTTATCTTCAGTCGCATTGATTATTGCAACAGCGTCTTCACAGGTCTGTCCAACAAATCAATTAAACAGCTGCAGCTGATCCAGAATGCTGCTGCTCGAGTTCTTACTAAAACCAGGAAGATAGAGCACATAACACCAGTTTTAAAGTCCCTACACTGGCTCCCTGTAGCTCAAAGAACAGACTTTAAAATACTGTTGTTAGTTTATAAATCACTGAACGGCTTAGCACCACAATACATTAAAGATCTGCTGTTGTTGTATCAATCTTCCAGACCTCTCAGGTTCTGGTTCTGGTCTGCTCTGCATCCCCAGAACCAGAACCAAACGAGGAGAAGCAGCTTTCAGCATCTATGCACCACAAATTTGGAACAAACTTCCAGAAAACTGAAACAGCTGAAACACTGACTTCTTTTCTTGTTATTTTAAAGCTGACGCTGTAAAATGCCTACATACACCGAGTATTAGACTTTTAGTAGGATCGACTAATAACATAGCCGAAGTGAGCACTCTTTCAAACGAACAATCTTCAAACAGTAGAGAACCAATCACGCTACAGCTTTAGATGTTGCTCATGTAGAGAGCCAATCACGGTAGAGGTTTGGAGGAAGTGTTGTGGGAACGTTCCAAGCTAGTATAGGACTAAATATACGTACAGCCTAAACGGTTCTTCATTGCTTTCATTATATTAAAAATAAAATGTATGTGAGAATATATAGAAACATCACGAATTGTTCTGAAGGGTTCGTGTTAATTTAGTGGTCATTTGACACACTACACGTCAGCTTTCTCGGAGTCCCATGCTAGACGGCAAACGTTACCTTTCCAAAGCTGCCTCTGGGAGTTGGGGCTCCCAGTGTTTTCAGGTACGATTACATGTAGTGTTTATTCGTTTTTATAAATGTATTAGCTTTTATATTTTCAAATTGTACTTGCAGCATCGACTTAGTTCAAGGCATCAAGGAACGTAAACTTTTGGGGCTACATGCTACATCTAGGAACTAACACTGCACATCACCACAATCCCACCATTACCACAGTGAAAAATGACAGTAATAGCGTCGTGCTGTGGGGATGCTATTATATAGGGAAGTTGCATTGAGCTAAATACAGTGCAGTCATAGACGAAAATCTGGTATAGCAAGAGTTAGCTTCTAGCTAAACATCCAGCCAGAGGTAGTTTAGATCAAAGCATGTTCATGTGGCCCAGTAAAACTTCAGATCTATAAACCTTTGAGAGGCTCTATAAATAATTTGTGTTTATAATGTGAAAAAAATCTGAAATGTTCAAAAGTAATGTATACTTTTGTCGGGCACTATTCTAGTTTTAGCTTAAATGAAAAATAACCTGTATTGGCAAACTTTTCTTTCTTTAGTTGTTCCATCATGAGGACAAATAAGTCTTATAAACTCGTACTGCACAAGAAAGGTTTTGGCGGAAGTGGTAAGAAGAAACTTTGAATGCCTCAGTCAGCACCTATTGATGTAAATGTTTTAGTGGGATTGTATTGAAAATGAGCTTATTCACTGAGCAGATGATGAGCTGGTTGTCAACCCAAAAATCTTCCCTCAAGTCAACCTGGGAGACATAATTGAGATTGCTCACCCTACAGATGACTACAGGTGAGACGACTTAAAACAAGAAATGATGATCTGGATGGCTTATATTGTTTTGCTGAACTTTTTTTTATTTGTTGTTGACACTCGATGAGTGTGATATGACTGTGTCTTTTGGTTTGCAGTCCTCTTCTGCTTCAGGTGAAAAGCTTAAAAGAGGATCTTCAGAAAGGTAAATAAAGTGTTATCCTGGGGGATTAGTTGCATTGACTGAGGCTTGGTTGTTGCAGCAGTGGTGACCAACAAGAAGTACAGAACTAGAATAAGTTATAATTCACCTCTGTCAGTCTGCCCAGGACAAGCCACAGCTGGCTAGTGTACTGAAACTAGCCACCATCAGTGTGAATGTGTGCATGAATGGCTGAATGAGTGTAGTGTGAAGTGCTCTGGGATCCTCTGGACTTGATAAAGAGCTGTACAAGTACAGGCCATTTACCATAATAGGAGTGCAACAATAAATCCACCTCAATTTATTTTATTTTGGGAGTTCGGTGATCAGCTGGAACTTGCATGTGAAGCCGATCTCATCCACCAGTTTTATCTACTTTCTAAGAATCAACCACTGTCTCTTTGCACTGCAGAGAGAGAGGACTGACTGACAGACCCACCGATCAGGTCACGTCTTAACGTGCGCGGTTAACTATAGTCACCCCACTGTTGTTGCCAATTTAGAAACTTTGTTGCTATACTTAGTGACTACTGATTTCAGATTTCTTTCAGACGAAAAAAAAATGAAATCAGAATCTGCAGGTCAGGTTTTTTAGTGATTGGTGTGTCCTTATATATAAATTGGCTATGTCCTTTCTCTCAAAATGTTGAGAGCAAGGACATAGCTCTCAACATTTGAGAGCTCAAATGTAGCTCTCACTATCTACTTTCATCTTAGTGGGAAATAATAAAAAAAAAATCTTTTGTCTTTGGCCACCTTATTTTTCTGGGTTGAACTTGAAGTGAACCTTGTGCAGAGAAAAGTTAGTTCTTTTTTGTTTTGTCACATTCTAAGTTTTTTTTTTTTACATCTTGGAGCATAAACCATCAAATCTGCCATAAATCTCTTGATGCCACACTGCAGAACCTTTGCAATGACTTCATGCTTTGCATCATCATGCTGGACATCATCTTCTTTTGCAGAGACCATCAGTGTGGACCAGACCGTAGCACAGGCTTTCAAGCTTCGTGCCTATCAGGATGTTATTGTTAATATAGTTGACCCTAAGGTATGCTTATTTTGACTGACTTTAACTTTGTTCACCTGCTGGTAGTGCAGAATTTCTAACAGATTTGTGTTTTCCACCAAAAGGATGTAACACTCGATCTGGTGGAACTGACGTTCAAAGATCAGTACATTGGCAGAGGAGACATGTGGAGGCTAAAGAAGAGTCTGGTGGGCCATGTGAATGCTGCCAATGCATACTCCACAATAACAAGGAAATCAGTTCCATTACCCCCACCCTTGAAGTGGCAACAACAAGAACAACATTCTTTCTGGCCAGGATATGTCATACATTTGTGAAGTTTTCATGGTTTCTTTTTACTGCAGAATTAAAGTGTAATATGCATTACCCAAGAAAAAAGCTCTACCCAGATAACAAAAAAAGCTGCATGAACTTCCCAACTAGGACTGAAATAAGATAATTCTGTCTTGTTATTTTTGCAGCCCTGAGAGACTGAACACATTTTTCTATCCTAGTGTAGTTTTTTTTGGCCGTTTGTTTAATACTGTGTGTAATTTATATCATTTGTGTTTTAGGTGAGCACATGTGCTTATGTGACTCAGAAAGTGGAGTTCGCAGGAATCAGGTACGTTACATTGGCTTCACAGGACTTGATGTTGAATTGACTTTGAAAAATTTTTGGAAACTTGGGATTAGAAGCCTGAAATGTAATTTTATTCAGCAATTTAGCAGTTTTAAGTATATTTTTTTTAGTTCTGTGCAAAATAAAATTATGCAATATAAGGACATATGACATTACAATATTGTTGTTCTACTTAAATTTTCCCTTCATCATTAAAATGTCCGTACTGTTCCTCTTGTGGTTTGTGATGTGGTGTCAAGATCTACTTTGCACTCAGAAAATGTGTCATTTATTGATCAAAACTAATGTGTTAAAGTCCTGGCCCTAAAAAATGTCTCTTTTAATCAGGAGTCGCCCTAGACTTTTTTGTTCTCCATCATTTGACCGACAGCATTAAAAAAAACAAAATCGGTCATCTGCTATTTTTACCCGTCAAATTATAATCATATTAACATATGCTACTTTGGGGATTTTTAGTTAATATTCACCTAGTTGAACCGTGAATCCAGATCCCATCACACATAAAGGAGATGAATGCATCTACCTTTTTCTCTGGAGTGACAAAAACCACTGATTGTGGCCCCAATAACTTATAATAAGTGAAATTAAACGACTCCACTTAAATTACCAGCACTTCACCTACTGCGGTCTGAACACACAGCTTCACAAATTCCTCCTGGTCCACATCTGCAGAGAAATCTGCACTGGTTGTGCAGCGCACTGCGCTTGTTACAGCCTGATTAATTTCTGCACCTTTATTTATTTCCTCAAGTTAAACTGCCGGGTCCTCTCTTTAGACTATAAATGGATTAACATAACATTGAAAACTCTTTAGTTTTCTCTATTCTAATGGAGACTGGAATTAAACGCGTCATGTCAGCCAAAGGTTTGAAATGCGCTTCCTGACCACACACTCCAAAGCGTCCAGTCCGTAACTCTTCAACACGCTGTCAGCTCCGGTCAGAAAGACGCATTTAGTTCAGTGTCCACCATAGCATATTCAGAAAGGATTGTATTTATTAATTGATTTTAGTTGCCTCTGGGATGAAATCTTTGCTTCAAGTCTATAATGTCTGCCCATGAGCACCAATCAGGGGTGTTAATAATAACCTGTCAAATGACCGACGGGCTTCAAATTTTCCCGTCATTTAAAAAATAACTGGTCAAATACGGAAAATATTCTGACCTGTGTTTTTAATGTCAGTGTGTGGCAAAAAGTTGTATAGTTTTTAATACAATATATGTAAACATCTGGTTTCAAGTTTACTAGGCAAACCTGAAGAACCGACAGTTTTGTTGATAAATCTGGTGACCAGAAACAATCATTTGTTATTACTAGATATGTATAAAAGATGGATTCTATAGAAAATCACAATTCCTAGTCCTGGGAATTCTGAGTCTGTTCAAAATGTCTAAAAAAAAATTAAATTGATTTTGTACGTCTTTGCCACTGGTATTTGTGATTGCACTGCATATTGCATTACGCATTCACTGACCACATAGAAGACCGTCTTGCCCACTGTATGTATTTTGAATAATTCTTTAGTATTGCTTTATTAAAAAACCCAGACAGCTAATTTCAGTCACATAATGTAAACAGAATCTCTAGAGTGTTTGCATAGAAAAAATTGGTTTCTGAATTAAAAATAGTTTTTGAGTCAAATCGTGACCTTAAAAATCAGAATCGAATCTCTGTATTTTACACATCAAACCCTTACTGGAAAGATAAAAAAGACACCAAACCAGGAACGTTACTGAACGGTCAAATACAGACTACAAAAGTTGTAGTGCAAAGTCTTATTTTATCAACATGTTAAGCAAACTGTTGAACAGCCTCTTTTGTATTTGATAATGTATTTGATAAAGTCCCGACTCCATCCCACAGGTCTCAGACATCTGCTCGGTCTAGAGAACCATTGCCTCATATGCGCAGTTAGACACAAAACATTCACTGGAGAGACTGTTTGACGGTTTTATATTGTAGTATTTAAGGTTCTGTAATTATTCCCACACTGTCCAGACTGAAAGGTTTTTCATGATATTTAAGTTTATGCAGTGATCCAACTAGATCAGCCTATGGAACATTTTCTCAATTAAACTTTCTAAGCTTCAAAGTAAACCTGAAGTCCTGCGTTACTGAACAGCTAATAACAGCTTGATTTTCCTCCACTGCTCAGCCAGTCCACATGGACAAAAATGTGACCTGCGACCGAAGTGTGCCTTAAGCTGACATCAAAACTGATAAATTCTGACATTTTGGGTGCTATTCTCCATTGGACACACTGTTTAGTTGAGGTTAATGTTTACTGTTGTTAATGTTTCTGTGTTTTTGGGGATTTTTTTTCAGAGCCCAGGCCAGTGAATTATGGGTGAAAGGAGAAAAAGTGACCTGTGGCTACATTAGCGAGAATACCAGAGTAAGTTATGAAAAACAAATGAGTAAGGAGCTTTCCTGGAGAGTCAGGCTTTGATATGGTGACATTTTTATAGCTAATTTTACTGATCCATAGTTGTACACAGTCTCATACAAACACTGTTAATATACACTGCCTGGCCAAAAAACAGAAGTCGCCACCTGAATTTAACTTAGCAAATAGGTACAAACCTCCTATTAGATAATTAGTGCATTGGCAATTATCTTTCAGCTGGCAATAGAATGCTGATCCAGAACGCAGCTGCTGATGTTCTCACTGACACCAGGAAGATAGAGCACATCACCCAGTTCTAAAGTCCTTCCACTTTAAAATACTGTTGGTTTATAAATCACTGGACAGCTTAGCAATACAAAACATTAGGAAGGTTGATACAACATCTGCTGTTGTTGTATCAACCTTCCAGACCTCTTAGGTCTTCTGGTTCTGGTTCTGCTCTGCATCCACAGAACCAGAACCAAACATGGAAAAGCAGGGTGGTACATAGAACAGCTTCTATGTAACACACATCTGGAACAGACTTCCAGAAAACCGCAGAACAGCCAAATCACTGAGTGCCTTTAAATCAAGACTAAAAACCCACCTGTTTAGAGTTGCTTTTGAACCATAATAAATGAAACACTTACCAACATTTTGATATGTAATAATGGCACTTGACTACCGTAAATATAATGTTTACACAGAAGACTGTGTGGTGTATTTTCATGTTTTTATGATGTAAAGCACTTTGAATTGCCTTGTTGCTGAAATGCACTGTACAAATAAACTTGATTACTTCATGACTTTCACCAGTAGTGACACCCGGCTGTTGATCATATGACTAGTGTGATGCGAAAAAGTTTTTCCATTGCAGTTCTGCAAAATACATCTATTTTATTTTAGTCAATTCAAATTCAATTATATTCAAAAATATTTATTAATCCCGTAGGGAAATTATATGTTGTTGTAAGTAATTAATTCAAATTCTTCAAAGAATATTGTAGACACGGCCACCTCATTATAGCGCAATAAGTTTTTATTTAAAAAAAATTCTTTGAAATTAACATGTTTCCGTTAAGAAAATTTATTTTAGTAATTTCAGTTTGTGCAAATATATTGCTATTGGAAATGCAGCTATTGCCAGAATTCATTTGGCTCAAATTATGACAGTGTGATTGAGAGACATGGATCGTCCTCCACAGACTTCACACCTGAACCTCACTGAGAATCTTTGATCTATTCTGTCTGGAGAAAAAGTGACCTGTGGTCAGACTCTTCCATCATCAATACAAGATGTTGGTGAAAAATTAATGCAACACTGGATTAAAATAAATCTGGTGATATTGCAGAAGCTTATCAAAACAATATCTGTGTGTGAGTTCTGTAATCCAAGCTAGACATGGTGAAAGGAAATATCATAATGTGTGATTTCATTTTATTTATTTTTTTCTTTCTTGTCTTACTTTTTTTTTGGTCAGGCAGTGTACCTCCATATATTTGACCCGATTTTCCATTCTATAGACACTGAAACATCATTTCACCACACTGTCCTTTTAGAAAAATAATGAAGGCATATTTGGAAACAAGGAGCAAAACATCCAAGTCAATCCTCAATACATTCATCTCATCTTCATAGCACTTCTTTCATGTTGAGTTATTAATTATACCAGCATGATGTTCTGGTTTCTCAGGTGGTTTTTAGATCAACGTCTGCTATGGTTTACATCTTCATCCAGATGAGCTGTGAGATGTGGGATTTTGACATATATGGTAAGTCATACTTGAGGGGTATCTAACTTGCAGCTCCTTCTTCTGCATCTTCATAGACAAAGGTTTTACTAGAATGTTTTACTTTTAGGGGATCTGTACTTTGAGAAGGCGGTCAGTGGTTTCCTGTCTGACCTGTTCACTAAATGGAAGGTTTGTGTCCTTTAGTTGTTGTTTTACTAACCTCCAGTCTTGACCTGTTGCTAAATTTATTCTTAGAGTGTTGTTCAACACTTCTGTTTGAAGCCCATTTTAAGCATAAGCTTTTATGTATTGCAACATGACTAAAAATAATAAAATGGACCAGGATTTGAAATCAAATAGAAGAAACCAAAATGAGGGGAGTTAGTAGGAGTGGGTTCCCCATATACAGAGGTTAGTTCTTAATGCATCCATCCATTAAGATCAGATTCGGTTCAGAGATCAGGAACCAAAGTGGTCAATCTAGCTTTTTTCATCTAAGACAGCTGGCCAAGGTTAAGCTTGGCCAGCCTGGTGCAGCATTCACCTCTAGCAGTCGGTGAAGGCAGACGCTTTTTTCCTCTTCTCCCCTCACTACCCATTCTCCCCCTGCTTGCTCTGTTTTTGTGCTGCTTTTTTGTAGCCTTTCTTTGCACATCCTCCAAATCTACAAATTATCTGGTTAACTAGTTTCAATGCAATTGATCAAATTTTCTAAATGAGAAAACTGTGGAGAGGAGAGTCCACTTGTACTGTGGGATACATACCCGGAGGGATACATCCTGGATTTATTTGGAGTCATGATAACAGGATTTCAGCTGTTTGGAGTTGGCAGATACCTGGCATATCGACAAATTTGTGATGGATTGGGCCGACTAGCGAACACTCAGACTGACATGCTGTGAGGCAGAGGCTGAAGTTGGTTGCGATCCTTTCGTAGGCAAACTTTGGACGCTAAAACTCACTAGCAGGATGGAATTGATCTTGGAGAAGTTGCTAATTCCGGCCCAGTGGGAATGACCACGCTAATTTGGATGACTGCAATTAACAGAGATGTACTTGTTGAGACTCTAGGGAGGATGAAAATTTCAAGTCTGCCTGATCTAAAGGAAATGTGTTTATTCTGAATCTGGCTCCCTTGTGTCGGTCTGTCTCAAATCTCCTGAAGTCTATGGAAACAAGTGCCCCTTCCCGTCCCCTCGCCCCTCCTGAAGTCACCCATGGAATTGTATGGTCTTTTACTTTAGACCAATATTTAGCTTATTGCTATCCAGAGAAACTCCTTGTAGCTTATACATTATGGAGTACTTATACTTATAACAGGAGCATCTAGTTTATATATTCACTCAACCCAGAACAGGAATCAAACCGATTAGCTACAACAAAAAGATCCAGAGGATTTCACTCAACCCAGAGTAGGAATTAGAACAAACTTAGAATCCAGAGAAACTCCTCCATCAGGGGTCTCAAACTCCAGTCCTCGAGGGCCGCAGTCCTGCAACTTTTAGATGTGCCTCTGCTGCACCACACCTGAATAGAATAATTAGGTCGTTAGCAAGGCTTTGGAGAACTGATCTACACAAGGAGGAGGTAATTAAACCATTTCATTCCAGTGTTTTGTACCTGTGGCACATCTAAAAACTGTAGGACTGCGGCCCTCGAGGACTGGAGTTTGAGACCCCTGATTCTAGACAAAGTACTTATTACCTTACATTATCAAAACAAGAATCCAGAGAAACCCCTACTAGTTGATAAATCACAGACTATTTATTCTTAAACATGGGGTTCTACTTTTTTGTTTTCTTTTTTTCTTCTTTTGCTCTTTCCTTTGGTTTGTTGTTGTGTTGTATTTTCTTCTAATTCATGTAAAGTACTTTGGATTGCCTTGTAACTGAAAATGTGCTATATAAATAAAACTCCCTGACCTCACCTTAATGTTTTTTTAGCAAGTTATAAATCAGCACAAACTTTGGAGCTTTTTAAATCTCTTTTGAAGACTCTCTCATGATCTGGCTTTTGTACACATTGACACAAATGTTTTTTGTGTTGTGTCCCTTTCCTTTCCAGTGTCTTTGTTAATCTAACAGTCTTTTAAGGTCTTTCCCCTGTCTAATGTTAGACAGTTGAATCTTTTACCTTTTGACGCCTTTTAGCATTTTGTTTGTTTTTTTCCTTGTAAAGCACATTTTACATCCTGAAAATGTGCTATGTAAATAAATTTGACCTTGACTTTATTCTTGTATTAGTACAACTTTCTTCTCATAACATTATGACTTTATTCTCATATTTAATTTCTTTTTCTTTGCCTGCCCTAATACTCCATTATATGTATTCCTGTAATAGTTCAGGTTGGATGTTAAAAATCACCAAAAGTTATGTATAAAAAAAAAACTTAAAAAAAGATGAACATTTATAACATTTCATGTTGACAGGAGAAGAACTGTAGTCATGAAGTGACCGTTGTGCTGTTTTCACGCACATTTTACAACGCCAAAACTTTGGGTGAGTGGATATGATGATTGATCTTATTCTTTGAGCAATATTAAAATAAGATTTTGCTTATGTTGTTAAACCCCTCAGAGGAGTTTCCTGAGAATCTAAGAGGATCCGTCAGACAGAATCATGAGGGACATTATTATGAAGACTTCTACAGGTAAGCATACCAACAGAAGGAAAGCCCATCACCATGGCGATGTTTGATGGAAGCAGTCAATATACACTTTTGTGATCAGGGTTGTGGCTCAGAATGAGAGACGGGATGAGTGGACGTCACTACTGGTCACCATCAAGAAACTCTTCATTCAGTACCCTTTTCTGGTTCGACTTAAAGAAGCAGGTAGTGGAGAAATCCAAATAATTTCTGACCTTATAAATGGATCAGGATCCATTTATAACCTAAAGTTTTTGTTCATTTCCTTTGATGCCAGCTGGTTTTCCTGTGGGTTATAATTCCACTGCCGTGCAGGGAAACTACCTGGAGGCCATTAATCTTTCTTTTAATGGTGAGTGGTGTAAGACTGAACCTCTTCTTGTATCATTATGGCTCTGTGTGTCAAGACATTTCTTTGTGTTGTAGAAAAAGCTAGAAACTTGGAAAAAATTTAAAGGTTTCACTTGGGTTTTACTTTTACTTGGGTTATGCATAAAATAGTTGGAGCAAATGGTTTTAAAGTATGAGGTTTAACCATTTGATGCAATGAACCTACAGTATAGCCCCCCAGTTAGTTTGAATATATGCTAGATGTATTGGAATGCATTCTTTGTGTTGGTCTGATATTTAGTTCTACAATGGTAAGAGAATTAATCTACCACTGTACGATTAACAGGAGTAAAAATGCCCTGGTAATTTTAAAATAAAAATGTGAAACATAATCTTATTTAATTTTTGACAGAGTAAGACAGTCTGTGACGGTCTCTTCTGTAAAATCTCCAACTGCAATCTGATGTCGATAACAACTTTTGCTCCTTTAGTTTCCATGGTTTCACTGCAGGTTTTGGGGGGACTGTCACTAATTGTAGTTAGAAAAATTTGTCTTTTTTTTTTTTTTGCAAGCCATGATCAAAGTGATGTTTAAGCCTTCATTCAACCAGATAGTGAGCAATGCACAGAAACAGGTGGAGGAGGGTGGTGCTAAATTACTCTATGAATTATAAGACAAATCCGGTCCATTCAGAACTTTTATCGGCAAGGCAACAAAAGAATATTAAACCACTAATAACCAGGCTGCTCCTAGTTAAGAGTAAACAAAGATTAATGCTGAAATTATTCACTGCTAAGATGAAAAGGATCAACAAGTTTGATGTCTTTTTGATGCTTGTGAAAATATGAGGCCTTTAAGTCACCAGATTTATCGATTTATTTGGATGACAATATGATGTCATCCAAACATAGAAAGTCTGTCATGATGCGATTTTGATTTAATTCACAAGTTGATACAATGCATCTTATCCCCTTCTAGCACATTAATTACATATATATACACTTGCAAAAATAATTCATAATTTGAGCACCATGCATTTAAATGAAAAAAAGCATTTTTTATTTTATAAAAAAAATAGATCACCTGTTCAAAATAATCTCGTGTTTTTCATGCTCTAGTGCATTTTTTTTAACCCGTTAGCTTAATATTGCCCTTAATGACCTTTCACTCATATAGAAACAAATGTGATAGATATTAAGCTTTAATAAATTAACAGACTTTTCAGTTCCTTTTTATGTACCAGTACATTTAAGAAGACTTTAAGAGTTCATCTTTTTTTTAGTGTCTCAAACAAAACATGTGAGCAGAACAGAACCACTTAACCTATTCTTCAAAATGGAAACACATTTCAAATGCATCATTTTAAAGATGAGGATGTTGTTGTGGAAATATTTTCATTTTGCCTCGATGTAATTGAATCATTAATAATTTAATTGATGTGGATTGTTGTATTGTTACACCTCTGGAAAATGTTTTACTCGTTTTACCTTACAAAGGCTAATATACAGTATGTTCTACATGTCTCCCTCAGTGTTTGACAAGCACTACATCAACCGTAACTTTGACCGCACTGGCCAGATGTCCGTGGTCATCACTCCGGGAGTAGGAGTGTTTGAAGTTGACCGTCTGCTTATGATACTGACTAAACAGCGAATGATTGATAATGGTCAGAAAGCAATCATTGTCTCCTCAAAAATGAAGAGAACATGTGAAGTGTGAATGAGGCGAACGATGAAATTGTGTTGACCTGTTGTAGGTATCGGTGTAGACTTGGTGTGTATGGGTGAGCAGCCACTGCACGCTGTGCCGTTGTTTAAGGTGAGACATTCTGAAGTATGAGCCTGTACTTGAGTTTCCATTAACCATAATATTGCGCAAATTTAAATTACCAAAATAAATTCACATAATGGAAACACGTCAGTTTTTGATAAAGTTTTTGTTCTAAGATGAGGTGGTTTTTCAGCTATATCAAAATAGATGTATGTTGCAAAATTGCAATAGAAAGACTTTTTTTCCACATCACACGGGTCACATGATTAATAGTTGGATGTTACTACTGGCGAAAACCACACAGAAGATGACAAGAAGTAGTAGGAGGAGGGTTTTTTTTGACAGTGTGCTGCTGGCTCCACCAGAGCTCTCACAGCATCACACAGTTCATAAAAGTTGGGTGTCATTCTAACGTGTTGAATTCATAGCTCTTCTGTAAAATCTCCAACTACAATTTCCCCAAAATGCCGCATACGTAGCCACTCCAACGTATAGGGGCTTGTTGTTACGTATTAGACGGCAATGTTTCCTTTGGCGGATGATGTTAAGCGCAATGGCTGCATTATGAATATATCTCATGTAACTGTTTGCTTTCACTGCTGCCAACATTTTTAATGACTTCTTGCGTGAACAAGCGTATTCACGTGTGATTTTAATTTCATTTCTTATTTAATGGAAACACCGCAATTGCAAAATTTTGCTTTTTCGGCGTTAATATAGATAAAGATTTGCGCAGATTGGTAATGGAAACATAGCTAGTGTTGTTGCTTCTGATACACTCATTTACAAGTTCTGTTCTGTCATTTCTTCTTAAGCTGCACAACAAAACGACACCTGGGGACTCACGTGTAGGAGACGACTACAACCTTCCCCACTGGATCAACCACAGGTAGGAGCAGTTAACTACAAATGGTAAATCAAGAATAAATATTTAGAATTAGGGGTGGAATTTCTTTAAAATCACGTAGACTAAAAATAATGCAGAGAAGCTCAAATATAAACACATACACTCTTACTAGTATTTAGCCAGTTACAGAGAAACCACACTTTCTGTTGCCATCAAAAAGCTTCTGACAAACGTCTTACTATTCTTCTCAGAAATGATGGATGCCATTTCATTGAATGGTTTTCTGGCAAAGTTCAGTTCTATTGTGTAATGGCCTTCAGTGTTTGCCATCATGATGAGTGTATGGAGAGTTCTGATCAGCACTGTACAGTAATATTCAATAAATTGGAATATACGGTATGCCCCGATGAGTCTCATTTGTCATATAAAAAAAAATTAAAAATAACAACCCTTATGCAGGTATTAAACATACTTCCAGTAAGCTCATATTTCTGTTTTTAAAATAGTTTTTCTTGGTCTTGTGTAAAATTCAAATTTTAAATGTCATGTAACTATAGTAACTATAAACAGAAAATCATCATACTTAGCAGAAATAAAAACTTCCAAACATCAATGTGCGTAATTAAACTGTGCAATGTGTTCCATCAGTGTGTGATAAAGTTTCTGAAATAAATGTGTTTTTCAATAATATTCTAATTAATTCAACAGGTCTCTACATATGAATGGCTCTTACAATTACTTTTACCAAATTATTTTCTTCTGAAAAGTAGCCGATTTCTGTTTTACTCACTCAATATTTGACATCCATTCTAAAGCACTGAAATGTTCTTAAATGTTTTTAAATTCTAATATAATTACTTTGAAAATGAGCCTTATGCTTCAGGGTGAATCCATTCACATCATTACTGTGAAATTCTGTAATGTGAGTATAATTGTTCAAGAATCAAAATTTGAATCCAGTTGTTGTTTCGGCCCTTAACTTTGAGGGTTTCTGACTTCTACTGTACAATGAAGAAATCAGGGTTAATGTTGTCTCTTTTCTGCAGCTTCTACACGTCCAAAAGCCAGAATTCCTGCAGCTCATTCACTCCTCGGATCAAACTGGCTGATCGCAAGGTACATCTTCTAGTCTTCCCAACTAATTAATTTACTATTATGTTTTTTTGTTAGCTAAACGTCTGAACTTACTTTGGTGAACACTGATCTTATTTCTAGCCTCATGCTGAGATCCAGAAGAGCAACAAAGACCACTGTAAGTTACCAGTCGCCATCTCACCTATTTGATCTGTTAGAAGGAATCCAACCCTGACCTGATGGACTCTTGTAGCTCTTTGTTCTCCAAAGGACTCAGACAACAGCCTGCCTATACAGGTAGATTACGATGCCTATGATGCTCAGGTGTTCCGGCTTCCAGGTCCATCACGAATTCAGAGGAGCTCCAACTTCAGGTAATCCAGAGCTTTTATTGCGCAGCTGATGTAACAATCTATATTAATACATAAACAATCAGTTATTTCACTTGAGCAGTCCCTTTTGAAAAATCAATATGAGAGAGAGTTTGTTCTATTGAACAGATGCTTCAGTCAATCAGTCAGTTTTATTTACAAAGCACCCTTCATACTAGATGCAGCTCAAAGTGATGTATAGATCAGTAAAAACAAACCCTCCAATTAAAACAAAGAATTACCCACCCAAAAACACACAACTGTATGGAATATATATTAACTGAGCGGAAATGATCCAATTCAGAAAATACAGTTAAAAAGATGGGTCTTGAGCTGCTCTTGAAGACGACATTTTCTGCAGCCCTCAGGTTCTCTCGCAGACCATTCCACAAACGGGTGCCATAATATTTTTTCCTCTCTTCTAGGATTGGTCGAGACAAAGAGATGAGTGGGAGGAAAAGCTGGGGGTCTGTGGACATCAGCACCGGCATCGGCACGTCTTCTCCTGTCCGCTCAGGGGGAACAGAGGAGCAGACGAGCCTGGCCTCCGATGACAGCCTGGGTCCTGTGTCCAACATGCTGCTGATCCCCCGAGGTCCTCCAGCGCAGTATGAAGTCAGCAGCTCTCTGGGATACACCAGCACCAGAGGTAACTTACTGTTTAGCTCTAGTGCCTCCATCGTGATGTGTTCACTGTGGTCACCTCCATGCTGCTCTTTAGAGTTATTGGAGAAAATGATGGACTCTCAGCGGGACTCCAGCGCCCCCGGCAGGTTCACAGTGGGCAGTGCTGAGTCCACCCTGCATATCCGTCCTGGAGGCTACACTCCTCAGAGAGCGCTCATAAACCCCTTCACACCATCCAGGATGCCCATGAAGCTGACCTCCAACCGGCGCCGCTGGATGCACACTTTCCCTGTTGGTGAGAAGACATCATTAATTCTTTTGACCATGAAATTGCACAAATCAAAATTATGAAAATAAATTAGCTAAATGGAAACACACTAATTTAAAAAAAAAACTCACATTTTTGAACTAGGATGAGGTGATTTTTCAGCCGTATTGAAGTAGACGTATTTCACAAAACTGCAACAGACTTAATTTTTTTTTTGCATCAAACGAGTCACGTAATTAACAGCTGCTGGATGTTACTAAAGAAGACGATAATGGTTTGATTTTGATTAATGAGGATAAAGGTTTGATTTTGTTCCTTTGACAATGACCAGAGCTCTCATAGCACCACACAGCTCCTAAAAAGTTGGGTGTCATTCTAACGTGGTGAATCCATAGTTTTTCTGTAAAATGGCCAACTACAATTTCCCCAAAATGCAGTATAAGAATAAGATGGCAACATCTCCTCTGATGGCTGATGATGAGTGCTAGTGACATGGCTGAATTGTGAAGATATTTCATGTAACTGTTTACATCTGTCGCTACCATGATTTTTAATGAGCTATGGCATTAACAAGGTTGGTCACGTTTGATTTTAATTTCATTTCTTATCTAAATTGGAAAATTGTGTTTTTTCAACATCAGATAAATACAGACAAAGATTTAGTAAAGAAAACAAGCTACTATGTTGTAGAGACAGGTCTACTCTATGAATCCCAAATCTTTGGGAAAAGTTTTTTCTCTATGATCAGGTCTTTACCAAAATGGAGACTTCTAAATATGCTACTATTCACCTAATTGGCAATGTGTGTTACTTTATTCTTCAGGTCCTTCTGGAGAGGCAATCCAGATCCATCACCAGACCAGGCAGAACATGGCAGAGCTACAGGGCAGCCAGCAGAAAGATCCAACTCACACATCTGCTGAGCTACTGGAGCTGGCTTATCATGAAGCCACAGGACGGTAAGACAGACTCACTCTGGGACCAAGTGTTTCTTCTGCAGTCAGTTTCCACCTGTAGTCAGGGAAGATGGAGAGATGCCGATTTGTCTTTGTCTTTAAGGCGAACAACCTCCAGGCAAGCAGGCGAGAACGGCCTTTACATTTGTGGAGGAACGGAAGAGTTCACTGGGAGTCCAGGGAGCAACAACAGCTGTGGTATCCTACTCAACCAGCCGTACTGCTGTCTCCTAGCTCTGTAGATTCCTGATGCAGCTCTCTCTTTCTCCCAGTGTGGAGCAGATTAAGAGTCAGACACAGGCATAAGCAAACTAAGCAGCCGCTTAGGGCCCCAGGGCCACTAAGAGGCCTCCTCAGTGGAGCTGTTTTTTGTTTTTTTTAGTAATAATTTCTAGGTCATTATAATATCAAAAACACACAATTTCACTATGAAGTGATTTGTTTTTACAATAATATACTGTATATTTGATAATGTATGTAGAAAATCAGGCCTGATTTTGTTTTGTTTTTTTTCACATATATTAGACTCTTATATGACCTCTAGCAAGGTCAAATCAAAGCACTTTAAAATGTTTGGCTGCTTTAAGGAAAATGTGTAAAAAAACAATGCATGCGTCATCAGTGTAAATAGTCAACCACAAATCTCTTTTGTGTGATTGTGAAATTGTGTGCAGGACCTCTGAGCAACCGAAGCTCCTCCTTCCAGGAGTTCTCCAGTGGTGCTGATCCGAGTGAGTCCATCCAATCATTGCTGGACTAAAATGAGATCTTTTTAAGGCTTGCTCAAATTGTTGTACAGCTTCACCAGCAGGCTGAAATTGTTATTAATCACCAAACTGATGATGACCATAAACCTTCAGAGGTGTGTTTAACCTGTGAGGGCTTATTGAGCTTTGGCAGACAGGGTTCTCCAGTGGGCGTCTATTGAGAGGGGTCGCAGGTAGAGACACCGCACACAGGTCATGTGGGATCTTCCTCCCTCTGTCCACTTCTTCCTAAGCTTGTTTCTTGAATCTCTCCTGGTTTTTCTGAGTTTTGTTATCTATAGCCAATCAGTTAGAGCTCCTTAATTTCCCCTCACCATGATCTGTTTGTATTAAACTTAGTTTATTTCTGCCTTTTATCTGCATGACTGCATGTTGAGCACACATCTCTCTCTCTCTGAGGATAATTAATTGGGTGATTCTGTGAAACTTTAAACAGTCTGCTACTTTGGCACAAACTTTCTGATTAGGAATTTTCCTACTACCTTTTATTAGCATGAATAATGAGATTTCTCTGCTTAAATCCACTCAGCACCCTGATTGAGCTTAGGACACACTTTCAGTTTGTTGTGGGTGATGTGGATCACAGAGTGACTGTTTCAGGAGCGCAATCTGCATGTCTGATCACTGCTGCACAGCTACGCCCCCTGCAGGAATCACCAGCAGGGGGAGATGGCGTCATTAAAAGTAACACTTCTGTTTTTCTTCCTCTCTCTTCTTCTTTTGTGTTTGCATTATCATCTCTTCTTCTTTTCTATCTTCATGTCTTCCCTATCTGTTCACTCCTGACTCCTGCCCTTTCACTCCACTTTCCTCCCAAATCCCTCCCACACATGTGCCTCTCCACTGTGGGTACATGTCATGCTCTTTGCGGTGGGGATTTTTGGGTCTGTGTGTGAAGCCCTGCTGCTGTCTGCACCCCCGACAGTGCCCAGCTTCTGCTGCACGGTGGGGGTGGACTGGAAGTCCCTGACTACCCCAGCCTGCCTCCCCCTCACCACCGACTACTTCCCTGACCGTCAGACGCTGCAGAATGACTACACTGAAGGCTGCTATGACCTCTTGCCACACAGTGATCTAGAAAGGTAAACAATGTGACAATTTAAAGGGGCAGTATTATGTAAAATCCACTTTCATCATGTTATAAAGTTATTTCCTCATCAAAAACATACCTGGAGTATTGCCTTGATTCATTCATCCAGTTTCCAAGTTTCTGAGCTTCTGCCTCACAGACCAGCCCTCCCCTTTGACTCACCCACTCAGCTCTTTCAGAATAGCCAGCAACTGTTAGCAAACACCTGGTGAAAATGCACATCAGCTGAGCTTATTATGCAAGCCACTTCTCAGTGAAACTCTGGGAAAAAACATTGTTAAAGAGTGAATAGAGGAGCCATGTTGTGATGACTTTCTGAGGCGGAGTTTCAGAAACGACTAATATATATATATATATATATATATACAGTATATATATATACAGTACAGACCAAAAGTTTGGACACACTTTCTAATTGAATTCAATGAGAAGGTGTGTCCAAACTTTTGGTCTGTACTGAATATACTGTATATATAAACCTACTAATGAGAGTCTACAATCCTACAATGAAGTATTACAGCCAGAGTAAAAATTTTTTTTATTATAAGCATGTAGTCACAATATCAGTAGAATCATAACGCATTATTACCAGAAGAAAGTCTTAAAATTACGAGAAAAGTTTGTTTTATGAGGAAAATCCTCAGTAGAGATCAGCTCCATGAGTCTTTCTTTGAAATGATTGTGAAAATAACGGATACATTTTCAAAGTCCTGCTAGTGATTATTTGAGGCTTTTGTATTGAAAGATAATGTTTCTTTATGTGTAAAACTGAAACCAAAGTATAACTTCACAATATATTCAACTTTCCCCATTTTACGTTTTTATTATTTGTGGATATGGAATTATCATAAAATTACTAATTCATTCTCCTAATATATGACCTTCAAGTAATATTACTTTATTCCAGGAAAGACTTTATTCAGGTAATGTTCTGACTTTATTTTCATATTATTACAACTTTATTTTAGGGGAAGCTAAGTGTGCTGTGTTTTCAAATCTCCAATATTAGTGCATTAGCAGATTAGTGGAAATGTGCCCACTACTGTTAAGGCATTAAGGAGTTTTGTGAACTGATCAGAAATGGTACTCCAGAGTTGGTACGATCCACTTCAGAGGATTCTGAAACTATAATACAAGAATTTATTGTTTAAAAATGATAAATGAATTCTAAAATGGTTAACAATAATATTAAAAACCCAATTTTTCAAATAAATGTTTAACTCTTCATTCTACTCTAGAAGACAAAATTGTTTTTACTTGTTTTGGCAGGGAGATATCCTCCTTTTGACCATGACTTTTGCCTTTCTCTTTTCTTTTTATAGACGCGAAGATGAAGCTCCAGTGATGACGGCGTCTCAGGTGTTTGAAGAGTTTATCTGTCAGAGGTTAATGCAGGGATATCAAATAATAGTTCAAACAAACAACAGAAAACCTCCTCCTGCGGTGGCCACACCCCTTGGCAGCAGTCCTCTGTACACTAGAGGTAACTAAATCTGATCCAGAGAACTAACCAGTTCCTGGCATACAGCTATGAGGAAAACACAACACAAATTTAGATTTCAGAAAATAACTTCTAAACGAAAATGAATACTTTTTTTAAGCATAGAGTTAAAGCAACAGTTTTCATTTTTGTCCTCAGCATTATCTTTGTCATGGTCAGTGCTATGCATGGGGGATGCAGCCTATGAAGGGACAGGAAAACACTAGGAAAAAAAAACCCACAGCATTTTGTCATTGTTGTTGCCCCAGGTCTGGTGTCTTTGCGTCGAGCGGAGGAAGAAGAGACGGTTTACTGGCTCAGCATGGGCCGCACCTTCCATAAGGTTTGCCTCAGAGACAAGATCATCACTGTCACTCGCTACCTGCCGAAGTGAGTGCTTCTGATATCATCCAACTCAAATTCACTGAAAATCAATCTCAGCTCTTGAAACCTCTAAAAGGCATGTTTTTTGTTACTACTGAAAAAACTACAGCTGATTATCTGATAGTTACTCTGGCAAAAACTAAAAAAGACTAAACTCAATGACATATAGACGGCAGGTAATGACATTTTGGTTTGATTTTATTATTGTTTTTTCTTTATTAGCATGACAGATATTTTAAAAGTAGTTTTCATTAAAATAATTAAAAAGAAAACATGTTCGGGGGGGAAAACTGTTTATACTTTTTGGTTTCCAATTTAAAACAAGGAAGTGAGGATTTGGTGTGTGTGTCTGTAGGTATCCGTATGAATCAGCTCAGATCCAGTACAGCTACAGCCTGTGTCCTCCACACTCAGATGCTCAGTTTGTGTCCTGTTGGGTGGAGTTTGGACATGAGCGGCTGGAGGAATACAAGTGGAACTACCTGGACCAGTACATCTGCTCGGCTGGCTCTGAGGACTTCAGGTGCACACAAATGAATGTTGTCGCAGAAACATGCAGCGCCTAGCAACAGCACTAATGTACCGGGAACTGTATATAACTGTGTGTGTGTATATATACACTGCCTGGCCAAAAAAAAAGTCGCTACCAAAAAATGGTCACACTCTCTAATATTTTGTTGGAGCGCCTTTAGCTTTGACTACAGCCCGCATTCGCTGTGGCATTGTTTCAATAAGCTTCTGCAGTGTCACAAGATTTATTTCCATCCATTGTTGCATTAATCTTTCACCAAGATCTTGTATTGATGATGGGAGAGTCTGACCACTGCGCAAAGCCTTCTCCAGCACATCCCAAAGATTCTCAATGGGGTTAAGGTCTGGACTCTGTGATGGCCAATCCATGTGTGAAAAAGATGACTCATGCTCCCTGAACCACTCTTTCACAATGTGAGCCCGATGAATCCTGGCATTGTCATCTTGGAATATGCCCGTTCCATTTGGGAAGACAAAATCCATTGATGGAATAACCTGGTCATTCAGTATATTCAGGTAGTCAGCTGACCTCATTCTTTGGGCACACAATGTTGCTGAACCTAGACCTGACCAACTGCAGCAACCCCAGATCATAGCACTGCCCCCACAGGCTTGTGCAGTAGGCACTAGGCATGATGGGTGCATCACTTCACCTGCCACTCTTCTTACCCTGATTCACCCATCACTCTGGAACAGGGTAAATCTGGACTCATCAGACCACATGACCCTCTTCCATTCCTCCAGAGTCCAATCTTTATGCTCCCTAGCAAACTGAAGCCTTTTTTTCTGGTTAGCCTTACTGATTAGAGGTTTTCTTACGGCTACACAGCTGTTCAATCCCAACCCCTTGAGTTCCCTTCGCATTGTGCGTGTGGAAATGCTTTTGCGTTCACAATTAAACATACTCCTGAGTTCTGCTGTTGTTTTTCTTCGATTTGATTTGACCAAACGTTTAAGTAATCGCCGATCACGATCATTCAGGATTTTTTTCCGACCACATTTCTTCCTGGAAGACGATGGTTCCCCACCATCCTTCCAGTTTTTAATGATGCGTTGGACAGTTCTTAACCCAATTCTAGTAGTTTCTGCAATCTCCTTAGATGTCTTCTCTGCTTGATGCATGCCAATGATTTGACCCTTCTTAAACAGACTAACGTCTTTTCCACGACCACAGGATGTGTCTTTTGCCATGGTTGTTTAAGAAATGAGGAGTTACTCATTGCATCAGCTGGGGTTAAATAACTTGTTGCCAGCTGAAAGATAATCGCCTATGCAGTACTTATCCAATAGGAGGCTTGTACCTATTTGCTTAGTTAAATCCAAGTGGTGACTTTTTTTTTGGCCAGGCAGTGTATATATAGTAAGGATCTTTTCTTATTTTCTCTCTCTGATGTGATTGCTGCAGAGTTTCCAGATGTTAATCTGATTGAATAATTGGTTTGGAAATGAAGGCTTTTTGAAGTGCCTTTTCCATTATCACCTTCTCAAATTCAATTCAGTTTATGTATATCGCGCCAATTCATAACAAATGTCACCTTGATACAAGTCATTTCAGTTCAGTCACACTTACATTTTTTTTTTTTCCAAAATATTTTTATTAGAATGTTCTGCTATATAAACATACAAGAAAAGAACATGAAAAAAGAGAAGAAAAAAAAATAATAATAAAAATTAACACAATGCCGTCCCTCCCCCCACCCCAAAAATAATAATAATAATAAAGAAAAACACACAAAACCCCAGGGCTCACTCTCTACACAAAAAGAAAGGAAAGGTTGAGTTTACATGTCACATTGTTCGATAAAATATAGGAAGGGGGACCAAATATCATCGAAGTCTTCAAGTTTTCCTTTTGTTATATAAATCAGTTTTTCCATTGCCAGGTTGTGGATCAGTAGTTTGATCCATTCATTTATCTTTGGTCTTTCTGGGTTCCTCCATTTCAGAGCAATCAAATGTTTAGCCTGCAAAAGGCAAAAACTCACAAGCTTCTTTCTCTTTATAGGTACTTTAAATCCATCTGGAAAAATATGCAGTAGGCAAAGTTTACTGTCCATTGAAACATCCTGTTCAATCAAACGAGAGGTGAACACAATAACCTCCTTCCAGAAAGTTTGAAGTTCCATACATTGCCACATACAATGAAAAAGAGTACCCTTATCTATATTACATTTAACACACACATCAGGAATATTTGAGTTGAAATGGTGAAGTTTTATAGGAGTGATATATGTCCTAAACAACCACTTGTATTGTAATAGCCTAAACCTTGTGTTAATAGTTTGCGTTTGTGCCAGTAGACAAGAGTTGTTCCATTCATCTTCAGAGATTTCAGTTTGCAGATCTCTTTTCCATGCTTGTAAATATGAGAGACTATTTTCTTTTAAGGCTAAAAGCAAGATATTATAAAATTTGGAAAGTAGACCCCTACTGTGATTGTGGTGAGTGGCTAAATATTCTATGGTAGAGAGTGGAGGGTCAGCAGTGGATTTCAGTGACGCAAAAACAAAGCTTCTAATCTGTAAATACTTAAAAAAATGTTTTTGAGGCAGACTGCACTTATTTGCCAGCTGTTCAAAGGACATCAAAACTCCTTCACTATAAAGGTCCCCTATTTTATTTACGCCTTTATTCAACCATATTCTAAATCCTCTGTCTGCTCTTCCTGGTTTGAATCTATTATTTCCCCAAATAGGTGATAGACATGAGAGCTCGGACACCTCATCCAAAACTGGATGTGAGTGGTGCCAAACTGATATTGTGTTTTTGAGAAAAGGATTTTTGGTGTTTTTTAATAGATGTTTAAGATCTGCTGAGTAAAGATAGGATGTCAAAGATAATGTTAATAAGTTGTTCTCTATTTGTACCCAAGAGGGTATGTCACCAGTGGAAAAATAGCAAGTAGCAGCACAAAGCTGTGCTGCATGATAGTACAACTTAATGTTTGGTACTCTAAGCCCACCTCGTTCATAGGGCAGATAAAGAAGAGAGAGTCGCAATCTGGGGCGTTTATTGTTCCATATAAATTTGATAAAGGCTTTATCTATCGAAGAAAAGAAGGAAGCTGGAATGTGTAAGGGGATGGACTGAAAAAGGTATAAGAACTTCGGGAGAATGGACATTTTAATGATGTTAATACGACCTATCATTGAAATTGGCATCTCATTCCATCTATCTAGGGAATCTAATATTTTCTGAATTAAAGGATCATAGTTTATAGAGACTATTTTCTCTAGATCTGGGTTAATCTTAATTCCTAGGTAGGTAAAGCCCTCATAGGTATAAGCAAATTGTGTTTGTATTGGGGGGTTATTTCTGTTAAGCAGTAATAAGGAGCTTTTCTTTTGGTTAACTTTGTAACCTGAGAATTCACCAAATTCCTTCAGAATTTTATCAACAGCCTGAATAGACTCTTTCAGATTAGCTAAAAACAGAACAATATCATCTGCAAAAAGAGACAACCGGTGCTCCACATCTCCAATTTGAATGCCGGTGATTTCAGGGGATTTACGTATTGCCATGGCAAGCGGCTCAATGGCAAATAAGAAAAGGAGGGGGGACAGAGGGCATCCCTGTCGCGTCGATCTACAGAGGCTAATACATGTTGAAAGTTGACCGTTTGTTGGGACCTTAGCAACTGGCTCAGTATATAGTAATTGAATCCATTTTAAATATTTTTCTCCCAGGCCAAATCTCTTAAGGGTATCAAAGAGATAGCTCCATTCGATCCTGTCAAAAGCTTTCTCAGCATCTAATGAT
Organism: Xiphophorus hellerii; assembly: GCF_003331165.1. Taxonomy (NCBI): domain Eukaryota; kingdom Metazoa; phylum Chordata; class Actinopteri; order Cyprinodontiformes; family Poeciliidae; genus Xiphophorus; species Xiphophorus hellerii. The sequence continues at coordinate 226,244 of NC_045677.1, forward strand.
AGAAAGGCGTGATCCATAGCAAACAAAACTTTTTCATAAGATTCATTGAACGCTTCGAGTAGAGGGGGCAGTAATTTATCTGGAAATTTCTTGTAAAGTTCAATTGGAAGGCCATCGGGGCCAGGTGCCTTACCCGAATTCATGCGGCTTAAGGCCATTTTAAGTTCTTCAATACTCAGCTTTTCATCCAAATTGTTCTTATTCTCTTCTGACAGAGTTGGAAATTGAAGTTGGTCCAGAAACTGTTTCTGTTTATTTGTGTTGTCTAGATATTGGGATGTATATAAGTTTTCATAATATTTTACAAATGCATCGTTTATACTTTTTGGATCTACCAGATTTTCACCATTATTTAATTTGATTGAATTTATAGCCCGATTCGTCTGTAACTTTTTAAGCCTCCAAGCTAAGAGTTTACCTGCCTTCTCACCCTGATCATAATATGATTGTTGTAACCACAGTAGATTAGTTGCTATTTTGTTGGTAGTGAGCTCATTATATTCCGATTTTAGTAAAAGAAGTCTCCTATATTTGTCAGCGTCATTAGAGTGATACAGTTGCTCTTGTAATTCTTTGATTTGTTTTTCAATGTTTTTTAATTTATACAAATGGAGTCTTGATTTATGCCTAGTATAACTCATTATTTCCCCCCTTATATAGGCTTTAAAGGTTTCCCATTTTATTGATGCACTGGTTTGGGTTGTATTAAAATTGAAATACTCAGTTATTTTCTCTTTGAGAAATTCCTCAAATTCTTGGGATCTAAACCATTTAGCTTGAAATCGAAATGGGATTGAATACCGACAATAATTTGGTAATTTTATTGACAGAATAACTGGGGCATGATCAGAAAGTAGAATAGCTTCATACCAACATTTTTGAACTGTAGATAATAAACCGGAGGAGACCAGAAAATAATCTATTCGTGAATAAGTTTTGGAGGTGCTTGAAAAGCATGAGTACTCCGTCTTATTTGGATGAAGTTGCCTCCAAACCTCCACTATATTAAGATCTTTCATATATTTCTCGACAGTTTTCCTGGCTTGTTGGTGGGATATGACAGAACTATTTGAACGGTCTATTGCAGGGTTTAAAACACAATTGAAATCTCCACCAATTATAAATGAACCATTATAAGCTGACATGGTTAAAAACAGATTTTGGTAAAAGGTAGGATCATCCTCGTTGGGGGCATATAGACATACAAAGTTGACCAATGTAGAGATTATAGTCCCACTAAGAATGATAAATCTCCCTGCCGGGTCAAGGTATTTATTTTTAAGTTCAAATGGAATTGATTTGTGGATCATTATTATTACTCCTCTGGCGTGAGTTGTAAAACTAGAGGAGAATACCTGTCCCGGCCACCTAGATCTAATTTTATTTACATCCTTTTCAATCAAGTGTGTCTCTTGTAAAAAACATATTGTAGTTTTCATCTGTTTGATCCTGCCCATCACTTGTTTAAGTTTGACCATTTTGCTCAGACCTCTAACATTCCAACTAGATATATTGATTACCGGGCAATCAGACATAAATCGTGTACTTGGAGATGTAAACAAATATAATGCATTGGCCTCTTCTTATTCTCACATTCAAGTCATGTAAAGTCAACAAAAAAACTGTACCCATAGTGAGCCCTTGATCCCAAATCACCACACATTTCCCCAAACGAAATGTGGTCTTAATCCCTTCTGAACATTGAACTCGGGTTATATGAAACGTTGCATCCACTAAGTGGGTAACGTAAAAGTCCACACGCATAACGAAGGTAATATGTGGGTTGGCTGGCCGAACAAAGAATAATTGGACCAAAATATTAATAGTTAAGGCTAGATTTGGTAACAATACAAAGGTATAATAAAGAAATATTAATAGCAGTGTTCATGCTTTCACATACATCAACAAAACGTTTGTCAACTTACAATATTGTCCACTGCAATTTGTTCCTTTTGTATCCACTGTTGAGGGGAAGCGATGGGCACACACTATGTCCTGGAGTTATTCTCTGCCTGTGGGCTTATTCCATCGATATATTTCTCGGCTTCTTCCACTGACTTGAAGATCCGTCGCTTGTCATTGTGTGTGATGATCAGATGAGCTGGATACAAAATACCATACCGGACTTTAAGGACTCGAAGCCGGGCTTTCACTCCATCAAACTGCCTCTGCAGCTTGCGAGTCTCGGCCGAAAAGTCAGGAAAAAAGGTGACACAGTGATTCTCATAATGCACTTCCTTCATTTTCAGAGTTATATCCCGGTCTCTATAACTCCGAAACTTCATTATAACAACTCTTGGAGCCGCAGTTTTAGAGCTGAGGGGCCCGATCCTGTGAGCTCTCTCCACGCATCGGGAGGAGGTGAAGTCCTCACCTAGTGTTTCTCGAAGCCATGTCTCCAGAAAGCCACACAGATCCGCTCCCTCGGATTTTTCAGGCAGCCCGACCAGTCTCAGGTTGGAGCGTCTGCTCCTGTCTTCTTGCTCCGCAACTCTATCACCAAGCACCTCCACGGTTCTCTCCAGTGATTTAACTCTGCTTTGAAGGGAAGTAACGTCATCCTCTACCTGCGAAATTCGCACTTCTGTTTCCCCAGTTCTCTCAGTGAGCGATTGCATATCCCCTTTGATATCCTGAATTGTTTTCATCATATCAGCAGATTGTTTGTTCATATCTTCCTTCAGCAGGTTAATTGCTCTGAGAATATCATGGTTGGTCGGAGCTTCTTGAGCCTCTGTCGAGTTAGCCGGTGCTGTCTCGTTAGCATGAGCTACATTAGCCGCATTCTCTCGTGGAGTCGCTTTAGTTGGTTGTTGGACAACTTTGGCATTTTTCGGTGGCATGATCCCCACTAAACGTTTTCCGTTACCATAAACGAGCGAAATTGTGAATATTGATCTTAATTACGGATTCATTTAAGGATTTAACAGCGAGCCATACGCACATGCACCTTTTCACTGAGACGCCATAACCGGAAGTCCAGTCACACTTCCATTTTAATTGATCCTAGTTACCAAACAAAGCTCTGTTATTAAGCTGTTTCAGTAGCAACAGATAGTATCCGTCTCTCACTGATTGGCTGTGATGGTAGAGTTACTGCTTGTGTCTCTAGAGTAACTCTGGTGATGGCTGCTCATGGGTACCAGCCATCACCAAAACAACGAGAGGCTTAAAAAGCTGAAAAGCAGAACATGAAGGACCGCAGTGGCCAGAGTGGTTTGAACTAAGCAGGCAGTTGGAATCTCACTGATGAAGATTATTATATTCCTTCACTAAAAGCATTGCATCAAAGGTACTGTTTAGTTATACTATTGATACCTCTGGCAGATTTAAGTTTACAGTAACCTTTATGTTATATTAACATGTTTTTTCTAGGGTGCACCAATAAGTTGGCCCTGATTTATTTTATTTTGGGTGATCGGTGATTGGTTGATACTTACACAATTTTATCTGCCAATCTTGTCTACTTCCATAGACGTCTGAACAGCAGTCACTGTCCTCTTTTGCTCTGCAGTGAGAGAGGACTAACTGACCAGGTCGCTCACCAGGTCTGGTCTGCACAGGGCGGTTAATAAGTCACTCCACTGTTGCCAACTTGACGACTTTGTTACTATAAATACTATATTTCAGACAAAAAAATTGGTAAGTCAGGCTTTTAAAAGATCTGACTGATCAGAAAACTGCAATCGGTGCAACAATATTTCCTTCACTTGAATGTGATGGAGTTTTATTGAGGCCAAAGATTAGAGTGATGACAAACTCAAAGATATGGAGCTCATCACCAAAGATAAAAATAAAATAAGGGTTTTGAGTGCAATAAGGACTTTTATGATGATTGTTGACAAAGGTATGATTAATTTGCAACTTGCTATTTTGTATAAAATGTAGATAAATCTGAAATTATTTATTTCCAGATAAATACTTTCTCTTACATTATATTGTTCTCTTTGGAGAGATGCCTATCTCATTCCATCAAGAACAGACTCCTTGTCTGAATAAAATCATTTTTTTAAATCTAAATCTGCGCCTGTACCCTACCTGATTTTAGCTGCACAAATTGCTTATGTTTTTCTAGTTAAGTAAAATAATTCATCCTTAGTTTTCTTTCATTTTTTAGCAGAAGAAAAGCACTGCAGATGTGTGGTTGAAGCGATGTTGAAAAGTTTGTCTCTGCCCAACAGCCTGATCGACTCACTGAAGTTCTGGCGGACCCGCTTTCTGCTGCTGCCAGCCGGAGGGGCTCGGCGGGTGGCGGACGGGGAGGGCCACTGGGACGTGTATGGAGAGGGGGCGGGTACTGGGATGGGTGGCTGTGGGGACTGGGTCCTGCTGGACGGCTTCATTCGCTTTGTGGAGGGCCTCAACCGCATACGGCGACGGCATCGCTCTGACAGGATCATCAGGGTGAGGCTCGTCTCATGACTTTCTGAGTCAGAACCAATATTTGGTGCTGTTTAGGGCACAAATGATTAATAGCAATTAAATGATTACTGCAATAATTGTCAACTAGTTTAGTAATGGATGAATTGTTAACTAGAGCATGCAGACTCAAAAAAGGCCATTTGTTAAAAGAACAACATAACCAGAGCAGTAATGAAGCCAAAACTGTACAAAAAATATACATTTTGCTTTTTGTTAAGATAAAAAAACAAAATTTCTCTGCATATATGTTCTACCCATATTTATGCTTGTCAAGTGGCATAATTTTAGCTTCACCTGGTTAAAGTCTTTAAAAATAAAACCTCCTATTAAGTGCCTTTTGCTATCCAATTATTAATAGGATAATGCAAATAATAATCACCAGATTAACCGTACACTGAAGTAAATCTGAAAGAAGTGCAGCAGAACGGACTGAGCTTTTCACATGCTGCTGTTGGAAGAATCTTTAGCTGCAGATGCGTCCTTTGCTATAAATGAAATGCTGTTATTGCATTTCAGACAATGAAATGTGTATTTTTTGAGGAGCTTCATGAAACCTTGAAGCAAAATCTAAAAATCTTTTTTTTGCCATGTCATTTATTTTATGATATATGTTTTGTATCACATTTGATACGGCAGGTTTTTCTTAGAACTTTTGGCTCACAACAATGTGAGTTTTAGATGCAAAAACAAATGTTGCCTGTAACATTTAGAAAATATGAAACAGTTTTAGTTGTTTTTTTCCACCAACAACTTTTTACAGCCATTTATTTCACATCGTGGTAGGAACCAAAAGAGTTTCTGTCCTTGTTCAGGCAAAGCTGCACCTTACACTTTTTACAGTAAATGTGTTCGAAGTGATTTCCAGAACAGTGCTTGCAACTCTGTTGGGCTTCCCATGTTGGAAAATGATCAATGCCATTCTTTCTCACATCAAGAGGCACACTGCAGCTTGGTCTTCTACAGGGTGCCGTTGAAGTCGCTTCAGGGGAGGAAAGTGGCCTACCATACTTGATTTTGACCTTTCCTGCACTTGTAGGAAAAGTGCCAACTAAAGCATTTAGGTTGTAGCTTCAGCTAATCTCTTCTGTAGAGGTTTCAAGCATTGATGATGGTTACTGTAACAGTGTGCCACTAGATGTACATGCAACATCTTCGGGATCTAAAGCCGAACTTCAGAAAGGCTGATAATGTATCAAGAAGAGCAACATCTCCCATGAACAACAATGGCTGGCTTGAGAACCATGTCATGAGTTTTGGAGTGGATGGAAAACTGCTTCATGAGGAATGGAAATGAAATGAATTGAAGAGTAGAAGAGGGTGAATGGACTTCAGAGTGAACCAGGACAACAACCTAATTGTGATCTAGTATGACAGGCAGTGAACCTATTTCTTCATTTGTTGGCATTGAACCAGTGGAAAATGTCCTGCAATCCCCTGGAGCATTTCATCAGTGACAAAGTGACTGATGATATGAATATATGTATAGAGTGATGTAACACCTGTTCCTTCCTGAGCCTTCCTCAACCCTGGCAATGACATTAACATATGGAACTTGACAGTATTTTCTCCATTTGTATTATTTGTTTTTCACATTAGTGTTCACTGATTCTTTTCTGACTGTGTCCAGGGTGATTGTTTGGACCTGGGTTACACTTTGATCATCATAGTCTTCATCATAGTTGGTATCTGAATATCTTTCATCATGCATGGCTGGGGGAGTCCAGTCCTCATCATAATTCTCATCATCTTAGCTTTACTGCTCTATATAGCTTGAATTGTCACACATTATCATGTTGATGACTATTTCAAGTATTTTCTTTCTCTCTTCTTCTTCCTCTACTCTTTTTTTAAAATCTAAAATATATATAAATAACTAGTCGATACACAATAAAGATTATGGTTTTAGAATAACTACTATTGTGAAAAAAAAAACTAAATTTATTTTGAAATGACATTTAATGATAATTATTGAGTAAACAAAAGTTTGCTGAAAAGGCTGAATTGTGGCTATGACATTGATTACTTTATAAAAATATGACATTACTGTTCAGTGATAAAGCACCTTAAGTACCTGCAGTATCAAATATGATATGTGTATCATATTTTAACACGATTTAAATGTAATATAACAAACACATTTCTAGGTAATTGTGCATTATTTCAAAACATAAAACACTACTTTAAAAAAGTGAATAACAATGTATATATTATTTTTACTGTAAGTCGTCAAAAATGGGCAAAGACTTTCTGTATGACCAATCTCATGTGAGACAAAAAAACGCTGTTTCTCTGCCTGCAGTGCAATGATAATCCAGTAGATGGCAGAATACAAGTCTCAAATTGTATACAATAGGTTGTTTGGGTAAGTATTGATTGTGGTGTAAAAAATGGAGACCACAGAAACGTCTGTATTATATATGATACAAATGGTGACATAGAGTTGCATTTTTGATTTTGTATAAAAAGGCTTAAGTGTTCAATTGAAAAATGTTCCAGTTTTTTTTATCTGATCAATTGTTAGAATTATAGATTACTACAATAATGGTAAGTTGCAGCCTTGGTACTGTTGTGTTCTGGTTGTGTTACCAAACAGCACTATATTTATAATGTACATCTTGAGCTTCTTCTTCAGCTCTACTGGCTAGAAGAGAGTTCCTCCTGCAAGTGATGATCTTTAAAAGCAGGACAGTCTCTGTTGTCCGTCTCTTTTCCTGATTCAAGGTTTCCCCCAGAAAACTTGCTAAACCTGGCAGTTGGGTGCTAGGGCAGTCATTTATCCAGCAGTCCGTCGTGTTTTTGAGTTACAAAGTGTATAAAGCTGACAGGAAATTTGAAAATAACACTTGATAATTATGTATTATTGAAAGATTGGAAGACCAATTCCTGAACACCAACTATGAAATCTTAAAAAATGCAAACATTAAAAAAAAACTTCAATAAATAAGAAATACTTTGCCTGGTGGGGGCACAAGTAAAGCCTGGTGGCCCATCAGGCTTATAATACACTGGGCGAAACCTGCTGATTGTGTCTCTGCTGTAGCAGAAGGGCACACCCATGAAAGGACTGCAGGTCACCAGTCCTATCCCACCCTACCCACCTGAGCCTGTGGCACCTCCACAAGGAAAGAGGGGCACTTCAGCTCTGACAGCTTTGCTGGAGATGGAGCAGAACCAGAAGTAAGTATTGCTGGCTTGCTGAAGTAAATCTGAAAGCATAAATCTTTCTCTCCTCTGCATTATTTCCCTGTTTTCCTTCAGGACCCTGGAGGAGCAACAGCAGCAGTCCAAGGCTACCCCTGCTGTGAGCGATCTGTCTAGCATCGCCATGGCTCCTACATATGTAGACAGTCCCCGTAAGGTGAGCACTTCTTCTCTGAATGCTTCAGGCTTCTACAGAGAAATCAGAATTTAATTTAATCAGCATCATATCCTGGGATCAAGCAGCTGTCCTTTGCTTGTGTTTGGGTGTGGGGCTTTTGCTCATGTCTTTCTGCATCTGTTCTGCTCTTGTTGGTGGGCTTCAGGTGTTTGATTGTGGGTTATGCTCTTCCTGTATGCTGACAGGACGCTGCCTTTGTTTTGGATTTTATACGTAGCCCTCGCTCCTCCTACATCTATCACTCTCAGGTCAGTAACTGGATCCCTGGGTGTTGCTGGAGCTGTTTGGTTGGTGTGTGTTATGTGTTGCATCTCTTCATACTAATACTTTATTATTGCTCGACTGACTCCTGCTGATCAGCAACCTTTCAGATTTGCCTGATGTGTTTTACTGCCAAGTAGAAAAGTCTCCATTCTCTAGTCTCATTTTCTTGTTTTGTCATGCATCAAACAGCTGGTTGTTTTGGTTTTTACCAGATAAAAGAAAATTAAAATGGAGTATAAATGGATTAGTCTAATGTGTTTTTTCAGTTTATCCATAAAAAAAAGAAATGTAAACAGACAAAGATTTAAAGAGGAGCGGCAAAAGGAACTTAGGTGAATTAACAGCGCAGGCCAGCTGATGGTCTCATTCAGGACATTACTGTGGAATATCGTTTCTGTTGCCAGGATACTGAGCTGTTAGCATGATGCTGTCAAACAGCAACAGTCTTCAGTCAGAGACCTCTTCAGATTTGTTGCAAAACTGACTGCTACTGGAGATCCTTCCTACCCTCAGTATCATCATCCACAATGACTTTTTGAAGATACTTGGATGATGTGAGTTATGAAACAAATTGAATTGAATTAAGTATTAACTAAGTGGAACAGTAATGTTTCCATTTACCACAATCCAGATTGGGAACACCACATATCTGTGGAAGAACAAAATTCAACTTTTTGCCAAGATGCTATATACTGCATGGCAGAGAACACACTGTTCACATAGTGACTCAAGGTGTTGACAGCATCATGCTGTTGGGTTGCTTAAGTCAGCAGGGTTAGAGAAACGGGTGAAAGCTGATGAAAAGATGGATTGATTTAAATAAATTAGAGAAAACCTCTTAAAAGCTGCAAAACACTTCAGACCAAGGAGTCTGGAACGGTTTAGATCAGAGCATACTTATATTAGAGTGGCCTAATCAAAGTCCAGACCTAAGAAACTGTGTAGCACTTTGAATTGCTGTTCACAGATTATCAGTCCTATCATGTCATTATTAATCAGGCCATAGATATTTACAAAGACTGTGATTTGTGTAAACTACCCTGAGGGGGAATTGTCAGGCTAAATGAAGACAAAGATTATAAATGAGCTATTTGTCTTATAACATTAGAAAGAATGGTAGCATGTAGAATTTGTTTTACAGATTTTAGAAGGACATTTTTCTGCTGTATTTTGTATTTAAAATGTCCTCTTGCACATCATGGCAATTATCCTTCCCCTAAAATTCACCTTTATCTTATTATTAGCAGCTACTGGAGCACAGCTTTCAGCACATCTCAGAGCTACTACTTCTCTGTTCTCTTTGTAGTGAAACCTTGTCATTGTTAGATGCATGTGTGTTTGCGTGTGTGTGTGTGTGTTGGGGTGGAAGCTGTCTTGGACGGCGTTGGAGTAATGTTGCTGTTCAGTAATGAAAAGTCTTGTTTTAAAAGCTTGGAGAATGTTTGTGCAGCAACCAGGTAACAGCTTTAGAGAAGAATAGCATTCTCTGTCAGTTAAGCCAAGGTGTCCTGTCGCAATAATCAATTAATTGCATGATAAATTAAAAAAAGCTTAATAATTTCCATTTGCATAATTTGTTGTTTTTCTCTTTTCTCTCTTTCTACCAAAAACTGGAAGATAAAGTCTTCAGTCTGGTGCTTTGGTCTCAACTAGCTCATTGTATTTGTTATTTTTGATGTTTTCTTTTATTTTGGATATTTAAAATGTTTTCTGGTTTCAGTAAATATTCATTAAAATTAAAAGTTTATTGATCTTTTAGAATGTGTTTTTGGTTTATTATGCCATTATATATTATATTACTTGAAAATGGACTCAAACAACAATCTTATCATTTATTGCATTAATTCCTGGGGCAATTTATCATCCTACAAAAGTAGTTTTTGTAACAAGCCTAAGCCAAGTAAAATTTCTTACTTAGTTAGAACTTCAGCTTAACCATCAGTAAATGTGTTTAGATGGGAGTGAGGAAATGTTACAGTTAGGAAAATAAGCTTTAGGTGTTCTCCTAGAATAAATGCATTAATTAATAAAAGTGCCTGTAATTGTGTAGCTGCCTGTGGAAACCTCTGAGCCAGCAGAGAAAGGAGCCCAGGCAGGGGCGGCAGCTGGAGCAGCGACCCCTGCAGGAGAAGCTGCAAACAGCAGCACAGACACCAGGTCAGCCGGCTTTACAGCCTGGTCAAACTGCTCATACCTTCTAAATGTTTAAAACTTGTATGTGGTATGTTGTCTCAGATAGTGAAATACACAGGAACTGGAGATCTCAGTGTGAAGAAGTGTTGCTCAGTGCTAATTGCTGGTCTCTCCACAGTGGCCAATCAGCAGCCGGGGCTCTCTGTCTGTCCTCCTCATCGACGCTGATGGAGATTCTGGATGCCATCAAACATCCCACGTAAGATTGAAGTTGTGTTTGGAGTGATTCACTGCAGAGTTGCTTTAATCACCGGGTTACTATGGAATCTGAAAAAGTATGGAATTTGACTGGAGCATTGCCTTGATCTGGAAAAGTATGGAAAAATGCTGGGTTTCAGATGACGTAGCATCAACGTCACCCAATCAGATGGAGGGCAAGAAGTAAATGCAGCCCGTTTACGTCTGTTGATCCAGCATCAAAATGTCTAAAGTCTGAGTCCTGTACGGTTGTTCCAACTGTTCTAATAGAGAGAAAGATAAACGTTATTTTTGTGTTTCGAAAGTAGTTGGTCACAATGGAGTTCATTTTAAAAAAACTTACTGAGAAAAGTGGATCAACAATCTACAGCTAAAATCAGGCGGAGTAAAGTCCCGGACAGAAAATATGTTTATTCGATGGGATTTTCAAGTAAAAAAAAAAGCAAGATAAATTAAATATAACCTGCCCAACCATACAGTCACAATGAGCTGTGATTACATGGTTCGTGGCCAGACACGAACATGGGATTGCTGTAGATCGCTGTGAATGGTTGACCTACGTTCTACCTGAATCCAGCGTCCTACAACGTCTCAACATTAACATACAACTCCAGCAAGAATTTGGTTTACAGAAGCTAAATAAATGATTTACCAGGAGATCCAAGCTCACAGAAATAACATGGGTTAGTTTGCTGTTAGCGATAGCATCGTTATCATACTTAAAATAGCACAACTCACTACTCACCCGACAGAAACAAGTCGACAGCCATTTAATGCTTCTTTTGATCCCTAATGCTTTACCCAACCTGAAACTAAATGATTTTATTCTCCAGGCTTTTGAAAACTTTCTTCTGGCTCGTCATATAACATGAGGTCTGCAGCACCAGATACTGTAGTTAGTTAATGCAGTGATTCTTAAGAAGTGGAACAAAATGGGTTTAAATTTTCCCCCAATGTTTTTTTAATTATTCCTCAAGCTTATGTATACAAAGATGACAAATAAGGTTTTGGAAATGTAAAGATGATAAGGTGCAGGCTCCCAGTTGCAACATTTTTTTGAAAATTACATTTTTAATGAACCAGACCCAGAACTTTGTCATCACCATCTGACAAAAATAAACATAAAATTATTTTTTAATGACCCTATTAGTGATATTTTTACTCCGTTTTACAGACAACTGTTTCTCAAGAAATAAAAGAAATATTTAAAACAAAAAACAACATAAAGTCCATCTGATGGAGTTGACACAGAACTGAAGATGGTGACATACTAGTGAGTAAAAAGAAAAACTTGATACATGTGAAGTAATGCCATTTATGTAAAATACATTAAAATGAATTAAGTGCACATTTAAGTGAGATGTGTCAACACTACCACTGAAAGAGTCACAATGTCAGTTAGAAACTCTGACAGAGTTGACGAAATGCCAAACTACCTCAATTTATATGATGTTATTCTGAAGGAGGCCATATTGTAGCTCATCAGGTCCATGAAATCTTTGCAGTATACTAAAATTAAACATTTATTTCACAAAATTTCATCAAAGTTTTGTAAATTGGATTTATTTCGAGCGGTTCTTAAAGACAGGCAACAAGATTTTATTAAACAGTGTCACTGCTTTTAAATTGTTTTTTATTGTTTTACGGTGTTAACAAAACTTGGGACAAATTGGAAAATGTATAAAAATGAATTTTAATTCAATTTACTGATACTTTTATAATTATTTATTGGAATACTTATACTTAATTGCCATAATATACGATCTTAGTTTTCTTTTAATTGTTTTAAACTATTATAATGTATTGAGTTCTGCTCCAGGACAAGGGATTTTAAAGACACCATCCAGCTACTACAATGTGTAAAATAAAAAATATTCAGCAAACACCAGGAAAACATACATTGTTGTGCTCACATGGCCCAGGTTAGTTTAGTCAGATATTTGAAAAAATTATATTTTGTGTATATTTTATTCAAATTTTGTGCTTTATCATAGGACGTGTTTTGTCCCTCTTCTCAAGAATCACTGAACGTCGATCGCCTCGACACGGGGTTAATCCTCAAGATTATAAGAGAAGTCTTTTTTTACCGAGATAATACGGATCATATCCTAAATATATGTGTATTTTTTCTAGATATCTCGTCTGTTCCAGCCCATTTATGGCATTATCATACTCGCTGTGGTCCAATTTGCTCTGTTTTGAACCAGAGAAATCCACTTCCAGACCTCCATCTGAATTTCATGCATCATCCAGGTCATGGGTCTGAAACCCAGCAATTTCCAGACTTCAATTTAGGGAATGTATTTGTTCTTTCCTTTCTTCCTCACCTTCTTGTTGAGATGCTTTTTGCTGCAGAACCCCCCCCCCCCCCCCCACACACACAGAAGCTATTGTGGTTATCTTCTGGCTAATATCTGGTCTGATATAGTGATCCTCTTCTGGAGGAAGATGGCCTTAAATGATGAACTTTAACACAAGACCACATCACACCATTATAGCAGAAAGTGTAATATTTCCATAAATTTATGTCATCTGTAGTCTGCTCTGACTCAGCCATCATAATGGCTGTTTTAAAGGGACATATGGAGATGTCAAGCATATTCAAGGAAGATTGTTCTGTAACTGTGTGCTCATTTCATCAACTTGTATTTGTCCAGTGCAAAATTATAGAATAGAATAGAATATACTTTATTGATCCTCAAGGGGAAATTGCTTATTAGTAGACAAACTACTCAATCCGAGGTCTTACATATTAATAATACAAATATAACCATAAGACATACAGTTTATATATATATATGTATCTAAGAGTGATGTAAGTAAGTAAATAAAGTAATCTCAAGGCATTCTGCAATAAAAACAGAAATATAAAATCAAACAGAGATGCTAAAATTGAATCAAATACATTCCAGTTTGGCGCTGTGACGGTGCAGGGGTTAGAACACAGCTCACGTAATTAAGCCTTAGTCCTCTATGCAGCCGTCACAGGTTCGATTTCTGACCTGGTGACCTTTGTCGCATGTTTTCTCTTATTACCCTACTTTCCTGTCATAGCACTTTCAAATAAAGGATACTAGAGCCAAAAAACTTTTAACAATTACATCCCAGTTCAATCCAGTGCAGTTATATTCAGTTTATTGTGCCAGTATATTTACCATACCAATTTTATTTATAGGGCACTTTAAATACCCACTAGACTTAAAATGCTGTACACAAACATATAATTCCAATATGATTGAAATCGATAAACAAAGTAGTATATAAAATAGTAAAAAATAATCAAATACAATACAGCAAAGTCAACAGTTCAGATCGTGTTAAAGCGATGTCACTAAGATTAGTTGGTTTTGACAAAGGAGGGGAAACATTTGTATTGGTATGGCCCCACCCCTAGTTATCTGTCCTGTGTGGGTGTGTGTGTTTTCATCTGGGTGTTTTAGGACCGGTGTGCAGCTGCTCCCAGAGCAGAAAGGCCTCCCACTCAACTGCTTTATAAGTGCTGAAGTTGTTCATTGGCTGGTCAACAACGTGGAGGGCGTGGCCACACAAGGCATGGCTGTGGACATCATGCAGGTAAAAGAGAAACATCATGTGCTGCTTTTAGTAAATGACCACAAGGGAAGGTTTGCAGGCATGGCATGCATGATGCTAACAGGAAACTTACGAAGTTATGAATGTAGATGTGGGTGGTTGCAGAAATTGATAAACTGGTGCAGGTTTACTGAAAACCTCTTTAGAGTCATTTTAAATGTGAAAGTATTTTAAGCTTATGATGATGTTCAGTGCTCTCTGCTTTGTTTTGGGTAGAAAATGCTGGATGAAGGAGTGGTGGCCCACGCCTCTGGAGACGCCATGCGCACCTTCATCTATGGCTTCTACTTCTACAGGATAGTAGGAGAAAAAGAAGGTACACAACTTTAACCCAGCTTAGCCACAAGGGAAGGACAGCTGCTGTCTGGATGGGATTTCTATGGCGCTAAAACTGTCTCATAATTCACAAATGCACAGGACGAGATCCACACTTGTATTTTTGATGCAAACACAAATATATATTGATTTACAAGCTGTTTCTGGCCTGTGAGTTTGTGTGTGAATTTTGAGAATCCCCTCACGTTTCAATCCACAAATGTCTTTATTGTAATAAATGTTCTATTTGATTGGATGATCAGCAACCAATCAGATAGCTTCCTTGTTTCTCAGCCTGGCTTCTGGAAAAACATCACTTTGTGTTTCTGAGAAGCGTGACTTATGTGATCTATTGCACTGCTATGATAATTTATCATTTAAAGACCAGGGATTTATAACAATTCATAATATACAAAGGCTATTATTATCTTGAATAAATTCAACTATATAGAAAGATGCTAGCCTGATGCTATTAGCATGCAGAAGTGCTAGCAATCTAGGTAGCACAGCTTACTCATTAGAGCTCTGCTGATGCGCTAATGTAGGAGTTAGGTGTGCTGAAGATCACTAGCTTGTGATGATAGTTGCACAATTAAATTGATTAACATTAATAATGATAACGTGGGGATAAACAGCTCAATACATTAGATAGATATTTCACTTACCGCTCCTCTGTCAGAAGCCAGGCTGAGGTCAAACTGTCGTGCGTCGTCATAGCTACAGCGCTGCGGGAATGGGTTAATGTGATTGGCTGAAACATAGGTTACCCCAACGTTCATATGATTGGGTGAAACAAGGAAGCTATCTGATTGGTTGCTGATCATCCAATCAGATAGACCATTTATTAAAAAAAGACATTTGTGGATTGAAACGTGAGGAGATTCTCAAAATTCACACACAAACTCACAGGCCAGTAACAGCTTGTAAAACAATATATATTTGTGTTTGCATCAAAATCTCGTCCTGTGCATTTGTGAATTATGAGACAGTTTTAGCTTCATACATGTCCATGCCTTGTTTCTTTGCACCATGATGTTCATGTAGAGGTTTGTCACTGCAGGCCTCAATTCCCAGCTGCAGGCTGCTGGCGGCTGGTCCACTGCAGCCGTGGAGGATTTTGCCCTTTTCCAGAGAAAGTGGTTTGAAGTGGCATTTGTGTTGGAGGAGCGGCGGCCCTGCGACCTGCCCGCCTTCCTCTTGCCCTGGCTGCCCAGCCGGCCCGCCTCATACGCAAGTAGGCACAGCTCCTTCAGCCGCAGCTTTGGGGGACGCAGCCAAGCTGCTGCACTGCTAGGTATACCCAGCCCGCTCCTCGCAGCCCACACTGCCAGGAACACAACGCCTCATCCCCATCCAGCCTCATGTGGGTCTGGACAGCCTGCTGTGGGGAATGGCCCGGGTCACAGGGAGCCAGAGGGAGCCACACGCTCCAGGAAACCCTGGAGAAATCCAGCCCTTTTACTATCTCACCTATTTATTTATGAATTATTATAGTTGACCTGCTCTGCATTCTCTAGTGAGCCCTCTGCCTTCCACACACCAATTCTCTGATCTAAAGAAAAAATCTCAGTCTTTTCAGTTTGTGGCAAGATTCACCAAGAAAAACCATGCAGGGCTCAAATGACCTCCTGCATTTCTTCTTCTATTCTAGATGAGGGTCAGAGTGACATCATGATGATGGAGGACCTTGTTTCCAGTTTCATACAATCAAGATATTAAACAGAAATGTTTCACATGATCCAATTATTTTAATGTAGACCACCAATTAATCTTAGGACAGATTGTTATAGTTGTAATGATATTGTCCATAACATTTGTTATTTTTATACATAGACCTCAGCATTTTAGATATAAAGATATAAAAGATAAAGATATAAAATTAACTTTTTTGAGCTTTACATCATGTTATAATGTCCCCTCATCAAAAACATACCTGGAGTGTTGCCTTGATTTTTTACATGCATGTTTGAGAAATCCTTTAATCTCCGTGGCAACCACTCAGCTGTGCAAAATCCCTCTGTGGAGCACTGCCTTTAAGGCGGTTTCCAAGTTTCCTCAGTTTCCAAGCTTCAGAGCTTCCGCCTCACAGAGCAGCCCTCCCCATGACTCCCTCACTCAGCTCCTTCAGACTAGCCAGCAGCTGTTAGCAAACACCTGGCAGAACTGTGCATTTGCTGAGCTCATTGTAGAAGCTACTCCTCAGAGCAACGCTGGTAAAAACGTTGTTAAAGGGTTAATAGAGGAGCCATGTTGTGATGACTTCCTGACGGTGGAGTTTCAGAAAGAGCAGGAGTTTCTTAAAGAGGCAGAGGCCCAATTTCAAGATGTTCACCTCTTGAAAGAAGTAAACTTCTTTGAGGTCATATTTGATGCATATAGCATTTTTACTGAAGGTAACATAGTTACGTGATTGTGCTATAAAATGGCACTATGTTGCTTGAAAACACATAATGCTGCCCCTTTAGAGGCAGCAGCCTTCATGTGCTTTTGCCACCACTAGGAGCCACTATCAGTGTTTCTAGTTTCCATCTGGTTTCCATCTTGATCAGCCTAACAACCCAGTTCCAGCTGAAATGCACCAAAAAGGCACCGAGTCAAAATTCTGGCTACATCACAGCCAGCTCAGAAGTTCAACTCTGTTTGATCACATTTTTCCAATAAATGTTAATGTCCTGATCATGTTTTCAGATTGAATATGTTGCCCAAACTGACAACAGTGAGATCTACATGTACAAACCACCAAGTTTCTATTAATCCAGAAATGTTCCTCACCACCAACTCTGCAACATTTTCAGCACCATTATCTGTCTTGTTGTGTGACACACAGGTCCAGGGTTCAGCTCTCCTCACAGCAGGCTGCAGATCTGCATTAGGCAGTTGGTGTTTGTCTCCTGCATGCAGTAGCAGTAGTGATAGAGGGCCAAATCATTGATGCGATCTAAATTTCCTCTTCTACACAGTCAGACCAGTGCATGTGAACTGGTTACTGTGAAGGCGGTCCAGTTGTATTGATGTGGGGTTGGGTGCATGCTGTGGTGTTGGTGGCTGTGGGTCAGTTGCGCTGTGGTGTACAATGTCTTCAGCTGCTGCTTTCCTGTGTTTCAACTGAAAACACTCATTAATCCTAGAAATGTTTCTGCTTCCGCTTAATCTGCCTTAATCTGTCCACCTGAAAATGTTCAGGTTTTTGCCTTCCACCTGAACGTTTTCCTTGTGTTGCTTATCACCTTTAAGTTGATAATTCCATTTCAGATTATTCTCATTGAATTTTAACATCAGAGGTTTTAACTTGGGGATAAGTTAAAACATCTGATTATAAAAAAGTCCATTGCACAGTAAGTGAATAAAACCAGATTATATTAGAAAGGAGGCTGGATATTTATTATTTTTGAAAGAGAATGATAAAATTGCGAAAATTGAAATTCCGAAAGCAAATTTGCTTCGTGGAAACACGCTAATTAAAAAAAATCTCAGGTTTTTGGATAAAAACGTGAGATGAGGTGGTTTTCAGTCATATTGAAATAGGTATATTTTGCAGAACTACAATGGAAACACTTTTTTGCATCACATGATCACAAAAACTGGCTGTTACTACTGGCGAAAACCACGAAGAAGACAGCAGGAAGTCGTATTAGGAAGATGGCTTGTTTTTGTTTTTTTCAGACAATGTGCAGCTAAAAAAACCAGAGCTCTCACAGCATCACACTGTTCATAAAAGGTTTTGTGTCATTTGAACATGTTGAATCCTGTGGAGAATTATCCGTTCTCCATGATGAGTTCTTGATGTATGAGGTTACAGAAGAGTCAGTGAGTTGAATTCATGAATTCCATTTATTAACACCAGAATACAGCTGGTCCATTATGACCTGCTACCTTTAAGAGCTAACAGTCAAAATGGTATCCCACAAGAGTTTCCCATTCCCTTTGTTACCCTCTCTGTGAGCTCCGCCCCAAAGAGGGCGTTACCTAGCTCCTAGTATTCTGTAATCTTAGCTTTGAGGACTTTTCCTAACATGTCCTTTCCTCTGGCTTTAGCTTAGTAACTAACTAAAAGAGATAAAAGGAAAACACAGAATTATTTAGTCTCAACAATCCATAGCTATTCTCTAAATTCACTGACTACAATTTCCCAAAATGCCGCACACTTAGCGCTCCAACGCCTGAATGAGACAGCAACGTCTCCTCTGATGGATGATGCTATGACTCGTCTCCTGAACATTCAGGCGTGATTTTAGTTCAATTTCTTATTTAAACTAAACACAGTAATTGTGTTCTTTTGACATTAGCAGAACATAGACAAACATTTACACACATTTATATTGGAAATGTGTTTTCAGTGTTGATCTGAAGCCACTTTTTATGACTACATTTAGAAGATTAATGGCATTCCAGGTAACATGCTTATATAGGCCCAATGTGGGATTACTTGGGTACCATTTAGGGTCCCTTTGGAAAATCCTGTGTGTAACCCATTGCCTGTGTGCGTCAGTCAGTTTGGGGAATCCAGCAGTTTTATCCTCTTCACTTCCACTGAAGTTAATACAGTCGCTGTAATCTTTATTTCCCTTTCTGATCGCTGTCATCACCCCCACAGTAGGACATGATCCAAAACATAATGCTGAAAAATTAATCGTAGAATATCACTGATGTGATACAGATTTTATGACTTCATTTGACAACACATTATGTTTATAATACTGAAACTATTTTTGGAAAGTGTTGCAATCAAATATTTGATCTGTATATTTTTGAGTTGTATGATGACATTCGGATGTTTTAGGCCCAGTTGGGTGTCCTCAGCTACACCTTGGTTTTCTGCTTTGTGCTCTGGATCACTGCTTTGCATCCATCTCTCTCTGTAACTGCGCCTCGCTCCATCCAGGTCGCCTTCTACTCCTTTTACTTCCTGTTGTACTTTCTCTCCACCCTCCGGCCCCTCGTTGTCCATCTGTTCTGCAGCTGCTACCGTCCCAGAGCAGAAAACCGTCACACTGGACGTGGACATCAATAACCGCAGCGACCGAACTGAATGGTGCAGCTGCTATTACCATGGCAACTTCTCTCTTAATGCTGCCTTCGAAATCAAGCTCCACTGGATGGCTGTCACGGCTGCAGTGCTTTTTGAGATGGTAACATATTGGTTAACTGAACATGAAGGAAATGCAAAGAGAGAGTCAGAGACACAGTTAGCCATCTGGAATCGACGGAGTGGATTCTGAGGTTACTCTGTTCTGATAGGTTCAAGGTTGGCACAGGAAAGCAGCTTCCTGTGGTTTCCTGCTGGTTCCTGTTCTGGAGTTCCCCTTTGCGCTGACATCCTATCTGTATGGAGACCCACTGAGGGTCCAGCTCTTCATCCCGCTCCACATCCAGTGTCTGCTGAAGAACGGCAGCGACAACCTGTTCGAAGGTAGTAAATGCAGTACAGCTTCTTAAACATTATAGTCCTGACACAAAAGGTTGTAACCTCAACTTTTAGACCCAGTCTGGACTGATGACTCATTCTGGCCTTCCTGATGCATGGACTCCATCATTTTATTGATCCTAGTTTATCCAGCTGATTATTGATTGGTTTTGGAGGCCATTTTCATCAAATATTTTATCCACGTTAGTGTTCTTGGGCAGAATTGGGAGGTTTCATGGGGAATTGTCCCCTTGAAGCTGAGTGTGTGTCATTGACGAACTTCTGCCATGTGACTGTTTGAGTCCATCTCTGGTCTTCCTGTTTCCAACAGGGTTTGAACCAGAGACGTACTGGGACAGAATGCAGCTCTTTCAGGAAGCCATCCTCTACAGGTCAGTGCTCTTCAATTTTAATCAACATTTTATCTTTGGATGGATGTGGACCAGCTACCGGTACCAGCTCATCCTGAAGAGTTACCAAAACATTGCTATAATGTCCCATCGTACCACCTTGTGCTTTAAATACAATCCAAAGAAAGTCCCAGACTGACTCAGGTTTTCTTCAACCCACTGCTGACCTTCCTCAGTAGTGACAAACTGCTAGTCAGCTGGCTTGAAAATGGCTGCTATACTTTATTACTTACTAAAATTGATTTTAAATAAAACTAATTACATATATATATATAAATATATGTTGTTTTTTTTCATTTATATCTGAAGAAGCTGACCCTTTGCCTTTGTATTTATTCAACATGAATGACTCTCTGGGACCCAGGACACTCTCTGGCCCTGCACCTCTTGTGCCCCTCTTTAGCCACCCTTTAGTCTTCATTGTCTTTCTGTGATGACTTGTTCTCCTCCTCCTTCCAGGTTTGGCTTTGTACATGACAAGTTTTCACCATCATCTTTTAATTTCCCTGCTGAGAACAAGCCTCAGTACATCCATGTTACAGGTTTGTCTCATCTCAGTAGGAACCCCAAACTGTCTCATGTCCTGGAAAGGTGAACATTTCCCTGTCCTGCAGGCACCGTGTTCCTGCAGCTGCCGTACTCCAAGAGGAAGTATTCTGGCGGGCAGACGCGGCGCCGCAGGAACTCCACCACCTCCAACAGCCAGGGACCGTTTGGCGGCGAGGAGAGGGTGGGCTACTACTGGGCTTACAACACCATGCTGACCAAAGCCTGGAGGACGGGGGTGTTGGGCGATGAACGGCTGGCTGACCGCCTGCTCAGGGACTTGACCGACTTCTGTTCTAACAAGGACAACAGACTACAAATCTTCTGGGACAGCTGCCAGGAGAAAATGAATGCCAGCGCCCCCTAACGGACACTTGTGTTATTTTTATTCATCTTGCTACATGTTGAGTCCTGTTTAATCCTGTTTCTGCTTTTTCTGAACATTTATTGGATGGAATCATGTCTGAATATGACCAAGATGTTTAGAGAAACACAGAAAGTACTAAACATTTTTCACATCAGTACAGTAAGTATGATTCTTGTCCCAGTATTGAAAAAGACTTCAGGTTTTCATTTAAACGGTTTTATTATACTGCAGCAGCCACTCAAATAAAGGCAGCATCAAGGTTAATTGGTGTATGTGTTGAATAATTAAAGAAGTAAGCATTTTGACTCCATTTTTTGCATATTCTCCAAGTTCAAACTTGTTCAAAATTGTTACTAATTAGCTTTAAACATGTCAGCTAAAGTGTATGTTCTGAAAGATTTATGTGGTCTAAAGAGGTGAACATCCTGTATCAGTGAATGCTTAATGACAAAGCGGCTTAACAACCACTTTGTTACAGATAACAGTATTGTAAGATGCTGTTGTCTTTGTTTTGCTCTATGATGGACTTTCAACCCCACCTGTGACAATTCATGCGTATTATTAAAAGCCAAGCTAAGCATTTTAGACAACAGTCCCAGAGTTTGGTTTCTGTCACATATCAGATGGTTCTTTGTAACAAAACAGAAAGTCTGTTCACTGAGATCAGAAAGGGTATCATAAATAACAGGGCCGTGCAGAGACCTATGGAGGGGCAGGGGCTCAAATTTAAAAAAGGGGCACATTGAACAAAAACAACAACATAGCAACAACCCATATTAATCAAGAATCTAATTGGATCCTATTATATCATTGCCATCATGTGGGGACAATGTAAAGCAAATCTAGTCTATATTTTCCCCAACAGGTAAAAAGTTTTTGTTTCTGCTGCTGACAGTCCTGGAGATCTGAGCTGATCTGAGATTGTAGCTGATAAACAGAGGAGAGAAGGTCTCTGGTTATGAAGTTATGAAATAAGCTAATTTGCTGCTATTTTACTAAATAAGCCCTAATAATATCTATTTAACCTCTACAACAACTTGGCTGCAGACTGATTTATAGATCAGAAAACTCAAAGGGGTTAACTCTATATAATAGTTCGATGTTAAACCTCTAGATCTAGAATTATAAGACTGGAATATCAAGGCAAAGAAAACTCAGTAGCTGCTGGTAGGGGCCATTCAGGGGCCTCCAGACACTCAGGGGCCCCTAAAAATGGTTTAATTGTAACACAGACCATAGATCTAAACCTGTAGAATTCATCGTTTATAGAGAATGACAATGTTATTACATTTTATTTAATGCATCAGCTGAGAAAAATAAATAGTACATTTAGGATTTAATTAGGAAGTTTACTTTGTAAAAGTTTAAAGGATCATCTTGATAGTTTGATTGTTGTGTTACCATGGTTACAATATAGTGTAATCTTTGTGTTTGAGTTGGGTTTGTTCACAAATACATCACAGCAAATAACCAATAATCAGTGATTGATTTTAAACTGGGCCAATAAACCTGGTCTCCCTCTCACAGATTCACCTTATCTATATTTAAACATGTTAGTGATGCTGAGGTTCTTAGTAGGACGGGTTCCGGAGGGAGGGGGGTTCTGTCTAAGGCCCCATATTACCTTGGGCCGGCCCTGGAGGAACAGCTGCTGCGATGCACATCTCTGGAATCTACCTGGAATCCCCCGGTGGCCCCTACCAGTCCCCCGATGCTTTGGAGACATTTTGATTCATTTCATTTTGGCATGTTTGGCTTTTTGCTGCGGTTCTAATTATTGCTATAATATTTTCTCTGATGTTTATTTTGTGAACTCTAAATGCTTTGGGCTGAATCTTCCTTTAACACTTGAGGTTCTGCAATAACTTCTATCTACAGCTGCTCACCTCCAGCCCAGATCCCGTCAGCAGCGACTTTAAACCGCCTGGTAGAAACATTAAGGAGAAGCAGAGCGAACAGAGAGCAGGTGGTACCAGGTGGTACCGGGGCTTTGAGGTGCTTCACTCGCTGTGACAGGCGGTACCGTGTCTTATATCAGGATGTCTGATATAAAGACAGATATTCTTTATATCTGTCGGTGGACCGACTCAGACTGCCTGTAGCGAACCGGGCTTTTAGCAGAATGATGAAGTTAAAGTCAGAAGTTTTCTCTGCAGCCGAAGCATTTCTGAGTTTAGAGGCGAGGCGGATTTTGTCCCGCTATTGCAAGGACGATTATGAAAATATAAATAGAAACAGTTTTTCTAACGTCAACATCAGACCTACGTTTTTATTCACAAACCAGTGTATGAAAAAATATTCTTGCCCATTATTTGATAGTTAGAGGACACAGATCTGCCTCCTCCTCACCATGGACCCGGAGTCTGAACAACATGGAGGCTCTGAGAGTCATTATTAGACTGAGGGCAGCCAGACTAGTTTATTTTTACTAAATTATTATATTTAGCTTAAAAATAAAACAGATTAAAAATAAAAAAACAAATTCTTTGTAAAAACAAACCATCTCAAAAAGGGCACTAGGGGCATCAAAGATAAAAGGGCAGGAGCTCAAGCCCCCCTCGCCCTCCCCTCTGGACGTGCCTGTTTAGGAGTCGAGTGTTAGTGATGAACCACAGGAAACGGAACACTATCCACTTGTCCACAGCGAGACTCCATCTCCTTAGCCACCCTCTGCGTTCATTATCTTGTGTCTGTGGTTGGGACGACTCTGGGATGCCGATGCTTTATGGAATACTGTCGAAACGGTAGGAATACCATCGAGAAGAAGCAGGAAACATGAGCGTGGAGGCGTACGGGCCGAGCTCGCAGACCCTGACGTTCCTGGACTCCGAGGAGTCGGAGCTGCTGGGAGCGGACACCCAGGGCTCCGAGTACGACTTCACCGATTTTACCTTGCCCAGCCAGACGCAAACGTAGGGCCAGACCCACGGCCAGTTAGATAACCAGGTTTGTGAAATTCTTTACATTTTTTTTCACCATTTCACCAAGGATAAAAAGGGCAGGAGCTCAAGCCCCCTTCGCCCTCCCCTCTGCACGTGCCTGATAAATGATATTCTTTATTACTAAGGTTTTATGGTATTTATGCATTTATATTCAAATCATCTTCCACTTAACACTGAACTGAAACATGGATCTGTATGCAGCAGAGGATCACTTCCACTTTAATAAAGTAGAAACTGCAGAGTCAGCATTAGCATAACGATATTAATAGAATATTTTATTATTTTTCAGATTCATAGGAAAAATAAACTGACCACTCCACCTCTCAATACTCTGCGGTTATAGTGATTTGGTGAAACTGCAATGGATCCTTAGTTCAGTCACATGGAGCTCACTGAATGAGGAAAAAACAACAAAGCCTCCCTGAACAAAAACAAAGATTATTTTACAGCAAATTGGGGAACAATAAACCTCATGTTCCGCTGATCTTGCCTTTTCCTTCCAGCTGCACTAGGTGGGAGGTTTTCCCAACATGTGACAGATTAAGAACATCTTAACAGTCTTATTAGCCATATAGCAGGATTTCTGCTCACATAAGGGTGTGTTGATTGAACTGAAAAACACACATGTGCCTGATGGTTCATTAATAATCATGGTAGAAAGGAGAACACTTTTCAGTGCAATGAGACTCATTTCCACTTTCTGACTAAATAACTTGGAAGTTATTACAAAATTCAGCCACAAGAACTTGAAGTAACAGTTCAAAGAGGTTGTGGTCAGTTTCTTCACAACTTTTGTGATTCAACCAGACTAAAGTTTGGACTTTGACTAGACCTTTGGAACACCTGGTTTCTTCTGCCATTTTGTTGTACAGTGAGGAAAATAAGTATTTGAACACCCTGCGACTTTGCAAGTTCTCCCACCTAGAAATCATGGAGGTGTCTGAAATTTACATCTTAGGTGCATGTCCACTGTGAGAGACATAATCTAAAAAAAATGTGAGTAAATCACAATGTATGATTTTTTTAATAGGTTATTTGTGTGTTACTGCTGCAAATAAGTATTTGAACACCTGCCAATCAGCAACAATTCTGACCTTAAAGACCTGTTAGTCCACCTCCGTTCTACTTATTATTCTAAATTAGAAGGACCTGTTTGAGGTCGATAGCTGCATAAAGATTCTTTTATGCTGCACACAATCAGTAAGACTCCAACTACTAACATGGCAAAGACCTGTCCAAAGACACCGGAGACAAATCATAGACCTCCACAAGGTCTATAATTGCCAAGCAGCTTTGTGAAAAAAGATCAACTGGTGCAGCAATTATAAAAAAATGGAAGAAGCTAAAAATGACTGTCAATCTCCCTCAGACTGGGGCTCCATCCAAAATCTCACCTTGTTGTGTATCAACAAGGTGAGAAAGGTGAAGAATCAGCCCAACTACACAGGAGGAGCTGGCCAATGACCTGAAGAGAGTTGGCACCAGTGTTTCCAAGGTTACTGTTTATAATGCACTAAAACTCACCCTGGTGGTAGTAAAAAAAATTTCAGCAGGTCAATGTTCTTCTTAGGCCTCTAACGAGCCATCATTGGATCCAGGTGCGTTAAACCAGGGAGAGACTAAAACATGTAGGCTGCCGGCCCTCCAGGACCCACTTTGGGCCCCCTGGTTTAAAATCATGCATGACACAGAAGGTTCCCCTGCTTAAATCAGCATATGTCCAGGCCCATCTTAAAGTTTGCTCATGGCCATTTGGATGATCCCGAGGAGTTATGAGAAAAAGTTATGTGGTCAGATGAGACCAAAATAGAACTTTTTGGTTTTAATTTCACCAAAAAGTGAAATTTTTCACTTTTTCGAGTTTGGAAGACTCCAAACTAGGTTTCGATTGGGTACCGAAACATCAGTACCCAGTCAGAAGGAGAGAGTGATGCAGCTCTGTCGCTCTCTTTCATTTCTGGTGGCATCGAGATCTTGAATAGCGATTAATTGGAGTCTCGAGTCTTCCAAACCTAGTTTGGAAAACACCGAGTGTTTGGAAGACTCGGTGTGTCTTCCAAACACAGCGAGTGAAAATTATTATTGTCCCATTTTCCACACATGGGACAGGACGACTGCACTGTAACGCACAATAAATGACTGGGGGCATTTAATGTGAGATTTTGGGGAACAGCCTCCTTCCCCTCAGTTAAGAGCACTGTAGATCTTCCAACATGACAATGACCTGAAGCACACAGCCAGGTTCTGGACTGGCCTCACCAGTCTCCAGATCTAAACCCTGTAGAAAATCTTTGGAGATGCTCAAACTCTGTTTCTCAGCAACAGCCCAGAAACCTGGTGGAAACCTGGTGGATCTAGAGAAGATCTGTGTGGAGGAATGGGCCAAAATCCCTGCTGCAGTGCAAACCTAGAGAAAACTACAGGAAATGATTGACCTCTGTAATTGCAGACAAAGGCTACTGTACCAAATATTAACATTGATTTTCACAAATGTTCAAATACTTATTTGTGACAGTAGCATACAAATAAATTATTAAAAAATCATGCATTGTGATTTCTGGATTTTTTTTTTAGATTATGTCTCTCACAGCAGACATCTACCCAAGATGAAAATGTCAGACCCGTCCTGAAGTCAGTAAAACACAATAGAGCTAATACTCACACAAACAGGTTTTATTGTTTCAGCTCCTTTACAATAATCCCTTCATCAATTAAATATTTTTTACAAAGGTGAAGCAGACCAGGTAATAGTTTAGATGGTCACCAAAGTCAGAGCTCAGCTTTGGTTCAGAGTTTGGTCAACAGCTCTTCCCACTGTTCCCAGTCAGACGTAGTTGAGATGTGCTGCTCCACCAATGAGATTCCCCTCATTATTCCATTAATACATACCATTAATAGACATTGATCCCTTTTAAGTATTTCAAAGTCAGGTGCAGTCCCACTATTCAAGTTTTGTTTCATTTTACAATGATTTTTAGGCTCAGTTTGATCATTAGAGGATTTTTTTTTGGTATAACACAAACTGATTTAAATATTTTTTTAAACATCCACACTTTTCTTTCCCCTGCATAAAACAAATACACACAAAAAATAACAGGAATTACAGCAGGTTGCTTCGCTACAAGATGAATGATGAACTCCTTCAGCTCAGTCCTGTTGGGGCGTAGCGTGATGTCAGGATCCGGTCCTGTTTACCCACCAGTCTGGTGTTTTAAATGTTCCCTTTGTCATACTCTTTTAGTGTTTAAAATGTAAAACAGGGTCAAGCTGGACTCCTGTTTATCTGACCATATAGTCTGCTGTGTTTGCTTTCACTCAAAGGAAGACCTCATCTCTACAACACAATGATTTGGACTCATATAATAATTTTATCTCATGCACCCAACATTTCTAGAAAATGATGGCAACTAGGTGTCAGCCTAGTGTAGAGGATAAGAAATATTTAGTCTTATTTAAGATGGGATTTCCCAGACATTCCAGCAAAAAACTTGAAGCTAATCTCAGAAACAACTGTGAGTGTCCCTGCTGTCCATCTAAGGCCTGAGTTCCCAGTAAGGTGAAGGCGGCCCAGTCCGACTCTTAGTTAACTGAGATGGAACCATCAGAGACGACTTGCAGGCCACCTGGGAGCAGAAGAAGAAAGACTAAAGCTAAGCTCACATGAAGATGCTGGTGTGTCATCAGCTTCACTCACGTGCTCTGATCCTGATTGGCCAGATGAGGATGGAGCAGAGCGCCAACGCTGCAACGACAGCCACGCCCCCCGTCACTATGACCATGATGTAGTGATAAAACCACACACAGGCTGGGCAGCACACCACCGTGCTGATGGACAGACAGGACAGAGACCGTTGGACAAGTAAAGCATTAGAAACTCAAGAACCCTGGCATGGTCTGACTATACAAGAATAAATATGGGCTGATCACAGTAACACACTTCCTGTATGCATTTAAAGGTTGGTATAGGGTGCAGTCATCCAAAAAGAAGACTAGCATGTATTTCACACACACAAATAAGGGGGAAATGGAAACAAACCTACAGATTTATTCTGTCACATTTAAAGAGGCAGTATTATATGTTTTCCAGCCACATAGTATCATTTTAAAGCACAATAAAGTGCTAAAGAGATATTCAGGTTCACAAAGGATCGATAAAAACAACGAAATTGAAAGTACATTAAAAAAGTAGTTCCTGCTGAAACATGACATGCAGTCACTATTATCCATTTGAACTTTTGCATCATTTTGTGTATGTGTGTATGTGTGTACTAACTGGCAGGGGTGCATAGCTTGAATCATCATGACTGCGACTCCATTGCCCAGTTTATCGGTGAAGCTCATGGCTCCGTACACAAACGCTCCGCTTTGCTGCAGAGGTGGAGACACAAATCAGAACTGGCTGCTGTACGTAACAAAGAGGTCACTCTACTGTCCTTCAGCTCCCTTCCTCTTGTCTACTCTCTTCCTCCAGAACAGGAGCCTGGAGGACTTACCGTCTGATCTGCGATCAGCTCAGCAGTCATGGATAGGGATATGACCAGGATGGTGGCCGATCCGGCCCCCAGCAGCACCGCAGCCCCGTAGATCTGCTGACCCATCTTGTTGTCCAGCAGCACCCAGTAAGAGAAGGCCATGATCAGCAGGAGGCCCACAAAGTAAGTGAGCTAAACAAACAGAAGAAGAGATAATCAGGTGAGATTCCACACTCAGTGCTTCATGTTTCTCACTTCCTTATTTTAGGAATGCAGTAAAAAAAAAAAAAGAGTCAGATTCAGTTCCTGTTACTTTTTTAAGGCCTGTTTAATCTGATGAGGCCAACAACAACAAAACAAGCCTGTCTGGTCTGAGCTTCATCTGGGAATGTAACTCCAAATACAGGGTGGATTTATGTAACCAAAACTATTCATCCCCATCTGAAATGGAACAGTCAAACAGAATTACCTGACTTACTCTAATTCCAGCACAGCATCACTCACATACTGCCAGGCTGGGTTAGAATGATTTTAACTCAACTCAGCTTATTTTTGTAAGATATTCAAATCTGTTTGTTTTTTTGCCACACTAAAATATTTCAGAGCATCAAGCACTAAAGAAATGTGTATTCCAACATGTGGAAGGCTCTGCTTACACTTTTTCCAATGCGTTTACTGACAGGCTTCATGATGAAGGAGGACAGGAAGCCGCTCAGATACATCACTAACGGGATTGTAGCGATATATTTCTGTTTGAAAAGCAGTATAAAAAGTGAATTATGGGAATGAAAACCAAATACATGAGCGACATAATAAGTGAGTTTTACCTTGGGCAGGCCAAGAGTGTTTATGAGATACATGGAGATGTAGGTCTGGGACAGATTGACGATTAACCTGGTGGACATGTAGAGTAAGGCCACCTGCACACACACAATGCTCTGCTGTCAAGCTGCTCTCCAACACGCTGCGTTTGCTCTGGTACCAGTGGAGAGGCTCACCTGGTAGAAGGAAGGCTGCTGGAGCCAACATTTCCACTGCAGAAGGGATGAAGAAACAGTGGAAGAAGGTAGCAGCGGCCTTCGCTCCCCTTCAGCCTCCTCTTCCTCCTCTCCTCCAGAGTCCCTGCTGGCTTTGTGATTGGGGCTCTCTGTGGTTCCCAGGTGGAAGAAAGCAGCGAAGAGAGCGCCGATCCCCAACACAATCAATGACAGGTTCTGGGTTCAAGTACAGCATTATATTACAGACTTGTTTACTTGTTGGTTCAATTCACACTAAGTCACAGACTAAAGGATTCAGCCAAGATGCTGGAAATGATCTATTCTAAAACAAAATCCCAGGCTTTGATTGTCTGACAGGGACGACAATCAGACAGCAGCTCCACCCTGCTGTTTTTGGGTGGAGCCAAAAACAGCAGAACCCTGGAAGGAAACCTGTCTGGGGCAGCAGGACATGTCCCACTGTGTGTGTGGAGCTTCGTCCCAAACATGCAGTCAGAGCTGCAGTCAAACGGTTTAATCAAAGCAGGGGTGTCCAAAGTGGGTCCTGGAGGGCCGGCATCCTGCACGTTTTAGTTCTCTCCTTGGTACCAACAACCTTTTCAGCAGGTCAATGTTCTTCTTAGGCCTCTAACGAGCCATCATTTGATCCCGGTGCGTTAGACCAGGGAGAGACTAAAACATGCAGGATGCCGGCCCTCAAGGACTGAGTCTGGGCACCCCTGGTTTAATCAAGGCCTCTTCAGAACGCTTTAAACCAGCAGTGGGCAACTCCAGGCCTCGAGGGTCACTGTCCAGCAGGTTTTAGATGAGCCACAGGTACAAAACGCTGGAATGAAATGGTTTAATTACCTCCTCCTTGTGTAGATCAGTTCTCCAGAGCCTTAATGACCTAATTATTCTGTTCAGGTGGTGCAGCAGAGGCTCATCTAAAAGTTGCAGGACAGGGTTAGGGTCCCTTGAGGACTGGAGTTTGACACCCCTGGTTTAGAGAAAGCCCAGACTGAACTTCAGATGAGAAAAGTGATGTTACACAAATACTTAATCCAGTCTCACTCAACTTAACTAATTTAGCAAAAAAAACAACAAAACCTCAGTCTATAGTAGGGCAGGACAATAAATCAATATATATTGTGAGACACATGATCATTATCAACAGATAATACATCTGATAAAATATTCAATGTAGAGAATATTCACTGAACTCCAATCCAGAACCACACAGCATTCTGGAAGATGGAGGCAGAGGAAGGGCTTTAGCTCCTCAAACTCTCACCGCCATCTAGGTGGGTAACATCAATTCACTCACTCTTTATGGTTACCTAGCAACAACTTGTTGAGTAACATGCGCAGCAGCAGTTTCACGGTTTGCCACTGTTCTTCAGAATTGCTTCAAAATAAAAGCAATGGCATGGAGTGAAAAGACAAACAAACAAAAAAATCAAGAAAGGTCAAGCCACCAGTTTGGCAGCATGTCAGATATTTAAGTAAAAAAAACTAAATAATTATCAATGTCAACCGATATGAAACGATTATATTTTAATAATTTTTTCAGCCATATTGTCCAGCCCAAGTCTCTATAAGTCTTCCCTTGAAGACTCAACTGTAATTGCAGTGGAAGATTGTTCTGTTTAAAACTGACTCCAGATTGAATTTAAAAATGCATGCCACACTTTTCAGATTACTTCTAAAAAAAAATAAAAAAAAATTTTTTTTTTTAAAACTTGAAAGATCAAGCATCCACTGCACAGTGTGAAGTTTTCAGAGGTTCAAGGATAAGAAAAAGGCACTAAATATTTCCTCCTGGGTCAGCCACTTAAAGAGCTATCACTTTCTAAAAAAAGGCAAAGTGACATTTACCTAACTTCTCCATCAGTTCATATAATTTCCCATGAAATTATTGCCAGTATCCCACAGACAGCAGTTAAATATCAGAAAAAGCCTCCATCCATGTCCTCACCCTGAAGACGTTAGTGTCTGCTGGTCCAAGAGAGTCTTCATCCTCTCCAGCCTGACCGTGGAACAGCAGGTAAGCAAGGGCATACACTGTGATGTTGGCTATGACAGTGAATGCATACCTGAACAAACACAGGGAGAGTACTAACTCAGGACCTGTCCATCAGCCTGCCCATTGCTTTGGAGCCAATCCCCTACCTGTATGCAGTGAGCTCCACTTTAGCATGCTCACAGGTGACCAGCTCTGGGATGAGAGACAGGTGGGAGATCTGCGTGGCGGCCCAGCCAAACTGAAAGATGATGATGAATGGGGCAAAGTAGATCAGGCTGGCCCACTGAGGAGTGTTAGGGTCACAGCCCAGGCACTGGTTGAAGACGAAGGCAAAGGACACAACCACACTCAGCGTGCCTGAACATAAACAGGATGAAAAGAGGCTTCTGAAAAATGTCTGGAGAGCATCTAGAAAAATAGAACCATCACACTTTTCTTTTTTTGAAAATAAAATATAGATGGCTATTCATAATAATAGCCATGTGTTTGAAAAGAAGAGTCAAGTTCTGAATGAACAGAACACAACATGCTTTATTTTTACATTTTCAGCCAGAAGTGACCATGGATTAATGTTGCAGCTTGATCAACAGTGAGAAAATGTTTGGGGATAATTCACATTCATCTTGTTTACTGAATGATTCAAAGTCATTTAGTACAGCACTCATTTAGAGAAACATTCATCTGCTCATTACTATGAAGCTACAGCTAACATGAACAGATTGTTATGAGTCATTAATATCCCATAACCCAGCAATGTTACAGGCTAATGATCCAGTTCATCAGCTGAAATTCCAGCTTTATGTCAGTCTTTATTACACAGTATAAAAACTGTTCAGACTCAAGTCTCAAGAGGCCAAGTCAAGTCTTGAGTCTTTATGCCACAAGTCTAAGTCGAGTCTGAAGTCTTTCCTTTTTGCGACTCAAGTGAGGATCTTGAACTCGAGCGGCCATCTTGGCCCTGTAGCAGAGTGGAGTGGGTGTTTCATTCCAGGACAGTTTGACTGCGTTCTGCATTTCCTCTGCATGTCTTAGCTTTCCCTTAGAAACAGTGCATCAACGTGACGTCATCTTGCAAGGTTTTAATTGAATTAAAAGCTGGGGATTGGGCCAATCACTCCATAACATGAATTATGTTGGTCTGTGACAAAGATATTGCTCCTTTACTGGTGTGTGCTCTCATGACATGTCTGAAGCCTGTCATGTTTTCTATTACTCTACTACATTACTAGAACTATTTTATGTTACTTTCTGTAATGTTGCTACTACTTTGAACACATTTCTGTTTTAGGTAACACCAACAGCAGTTGCAAATAAAATGAAAATCTTCACTAATGCTCATTATGGCTCATTTAATGTAGCATTTGTGATTAAATAGGTTGTTAGAGCTTGTTTGCATTCAGTTTCTGTAGTAAGCTTAAGTTTATTACATTCAACTTTCCAGTTTGCTTCACACAAGAGAATAAAAAAAGCTAAAAGCATTCTGTGTGATTATTTGTGATACTTCCTCTTGTACTCACCCAGGCATGTAGGACAAATGGTTCTTGTTTTGAAGGCTCTCGACTCTTTGTGGTTACAAAACAAAACTCTTATTGCTCCACAATGATATAAATTATCGTTCTACAAATTCTGATTTATGTCTCAAATGTTTTCTATATTTTTTCTTAAACTTGTAATTTTCTACTTTTTGAAGATAAAAAAAAGAAATCTCCAGACAAACCTTGTTAAATGTGAACTAATGCCAGGCTTTTTACTGCCTGGAAGTTAATAGTAATGATAGGTTCATGTTCCAACAAAGCATGATAAGAGATATAATTAAGAAATTGACTTGTTTTGGCATTTTGGTATTGGTCATTACCAATACCAGCTGGTCCAGTGTACACGGTTACCTGAAAATTGATCCAAAACCTTGTGAGCAAAAAGCCAGTCTATTATTAGTGGAGTCAGGACAAAGCAAGGTAGATGGAGCAAAGACTTTTCAGAAGTGAAACTTTGGTTTTCAGTGTGTGCTCACTCAGCTGGTAACAAGTTTCAGAAATATACAGCCAACCTCTTACATGCCATCTGAGTTTGAAACAGTGCTTTTATAAGTCAAAGGGCTAAAAAGGCTAAAAAGCTGATAAAAAAAAGGCTGGTTCTGTTCTGGGGACATTTAGCTATCTGGCCACTTGGGGATATCTGGAGATTATTGTGCAAAGGCTGATTCTTCATAAACTGAAGAAACTTCCTAACAACCCTGAGCATCCTCTTCATCACACTGACATACAACAACAGTGTGAGCAAATCAGAGGCTTCTTCAAACTCGCCACTTGAGATCCTTCCTGCCCACAGTCATCAGCATCTACAACAACTCTCTGAAGAACATAATAGGAGTTAAGACAACATTTAACTTCCCTTTGGGATTAATCATGTATTTCTGAATTTCAACTGGGCTCTAAACCATGGTTTCAAAAATGCGCATGTGCACAAAACAAACATCCTCAAGAAGACAAATCAAAACATCCTCATCTCATGCAGGTATTAAAGGATGGCAATGTATCCACTCTCAACTGCGTCCAACAAAAGTAAAATGAAGGGATCAAAGTACAGAAATCAACTACTTAATTAGCTTGAGCTACAGATCTAAGAAACACATTAGAAAGCCAAGTTAGCGAGCACCAGAGGCCTCATGTATAAAGTGTGTGTACGCACAAAAAATTTGTGGCGTAAAACTTTACACACAAGTTGGAAGTATAAAAATGAACGCGTCATGAAAGTTTGCGTAGACATACGCAAACGTGAAATCGTACAGTAGCCATGCAAACTTTGTGCTTTGGACAATAGACTACAAAGTGCCAAAACTCACCTAAATACACTGAAACCCGACTCCATTCAATTATTTAGCCCAAGGAGCATCGACCCCAACATTTTTCTCATGATGATCTCTTGCAGATTTTTAGTGTGAAAGCACTCTTTTATACACAAGTCCCAGAGTTACTATTGGTCCTCCACAGGTGCAGATCAGATCTAAACCTGGAAACCATTTGGGACGTTCTGGTGCTTGCAGGTGTCGCAAGATGGTTTGCTCCTGTCAAGTCAACTGTACTCTTAACACCCTATGGATCACACCATGTTCCCCTGAGCAGATGTCATTAAAGGACCTTGTCAGCTGAGCTGGCACAAAGTGTTGAGTTCAACCACTGGGTGTCCCAGCTGGAGCATACTCTAAGTAGGATTCTAAGCTAACATTTCCAAAATACCCATCCTTATCTTTTAAATATCTGTGTATTAATTACAGAAAAATAGAATGAGCCCATTTACATACACTACATGTGATGAGTTACTAGACTCTTTTATGAATTATTCACATGCCAGTAATACTACATGATGTAAATAAACACCAATAAACTAAGTCATTCTATAGTGTTTTTCTGAAAAACAAAAGGCCCAAAGAATTTAAAACCAAGAAACTATAAAAACTGTTTTTATACCTTGAACTGGAAACTTCTGAGTTTACAACATGACTCATGAGCAAATGAATAAACCTTCATGATTCCTAAAGGAAGGTAAATCATTTCTAAACCATGTGCTGCAGTAACATGAGACTGCAGTGTGATGCATTCTCTCCGTCCAACTGTACTAACAAACTCACCAACCAAATGCCAGGTCTTCCGCTTGCCATAGTTTCCACAACCAGAGGTTTGGTCTGACTCATAGCCAACCAGGGGTGTACAGATGGCATCAGCTATCTGACCAACCAGCAACAAGATACCTGGAGCACACACAAATGGTTACAGATTAGCAATTCTATAATACTGACTGGATTAAACAGAACAGGTATTAATGGTGGTAAACTTGATCATATGTAATTGGAATTAAATTTACTTTCGCTATAAATAGTCATTATGAAAGAAAAGAGAGTCTATGTGACCGCCTTGCAGCTACAGTAAGATTTACTGTGTATCTAGAAACATTTAAGCATATTTTGCAAGAACGCAATAAAAACTGAAAGTGGAAATTACTATTTTGGATATAAATTGTATATCTCTTTAAATTCAAAGAAATAACTACATGAGAATGTCAGAAAATGATTTGCCACCTGACCTGTTTTACTTTCTAGGTCCCAAATAAATGCTTTACATCAAACAAATGGCAATATCAAAGATAACCTGAGTAATTACAAAATGTTTACTTAAAAAAAATGATTATTTTATTTATTAGGGGCAACAAGCAATCCAAACCAACCGGGTACTTTGTGAAAAAGTAACTGCTTCCGTAACCTGGTCACACCATCCTTAGCAGCAATGTATTCGCCAAATATGGTGTCTCTGGACTTAAGGTTTTTTTCCGTAGAGTGCTACATTTTATGTTTCATCAGTCCACAAAAATAATTAAGTTCAACTGAAAAATAATGCATTAATCCCAAAAGGATTAACACATTTTAGAAGAGTTTCTCCCAAGAGTTGTTGAAAATGCTTATGGCTGTGGGCGGGAAGGTTCTTCTGTAGCAGTCAGTATTTCAGAAGTAGAGTCTAAATGAAGACACTTGTACAGCAATCTGATGAGGTTGTCCATAATTTTCTTGATTTCTGTCCACAATAATCTCCAGATTTTCCCACAACAGAACAGAACTAGCCATCTTTATCATCTTTTTAGATTTTCTCAATCTAAAAAGTCTGCCTTTTTAAGTACAAAAACTATAAGTTCTTTTTAGGCCTTCTAAAGTTCAAATTACCCAAACTTTTGGTAAGAGATGGGTCCTTTTTTTTGTTTTGCACTCATTGGAACTTTGCTATGTTGACTTATGAAGGCTACCCTATATTTTCTTTTTATATAGGGTCAAGTTGATTTGGTTACATTTCCCCCTTAATTACTGAAAATATTATGTGGAACATCCACTTTCAAATAGCCTCTGAGACAAACAAACACAACTCTGGATATTTGGTGATCTGACAATTAAATGTAGGAAAATAGTCATCAACAGAAGAAATCTCTAAAAGGGCAAATTACCTTTCAGAAAGACTGTGCAATGTAAAGACCTGACCATTAGATTAGTTATAAAGGGTGTTTAGAACATTGTGTGTCTCAAATGAAAGATGAAACACTGAACAGCATCTGGAGCCAATCACCCTAAAACAAACCAACCAGATGAGCAAAAATCAATGGCAGTCAGGGAGGTTAGAGATGCATTCACTGGAAACTAGTTCAAAATGCTCAAAATGAACAGCTGAAATCAAGCTGTTCATTTTGATTTCCCACACACAGCCTCAGGGACCATTCTTCTGTTGTTGTTGTTGTTTTAAATGAAAGTAAGAATCTGATTAAAGTTAAGATACTTCGGCAAGTAAAATGTGATCAGGCTAATTTATAATTTGACAGCTTCATTATTACTCAGTTTTGGACCTGTGAAGCTTTGTGCAAACTCAAATATTAACCAAATTCAAAAAAAATAATATAGTCAAACTTTAACTTTTACTGGGTTCTAAGTAAAGTGTCTTCAGTGTAGAATAAGTCCAGGTTAAGTTTGATTTGGCAAAATACAAGGTTCTCAAGATGTACACCAATTTTGTTACATTTGAAACAGATCTGAACAAACACTGTCCAGATCCCCCAAAGCCACTCACATCCTGATTTCTGTCAACAATAATCTCCAGATGTTCCAGAGGAGTTCATCTGGAACATTTGAACCCCAAGTAAGCTCTAAATAGTTTACTTGTCTATAAACTATTTTGAACGTTTACAGACAGGTGCTTTAAAAACTCTTAGAGTAGAATATTCACATGCTGGCCCACTCTAGATAATGTGGATGTCAATATGGACCCAATGTAACAGGGTTAAAGGCTAGAAATAAAACACAAATGTTGAGGTGGTACAAATACAGTGCAAGTTCCACGGATCACACGGTTTCACCACCAGTAACAGATTAGTTTCACGTAGCTCAGCATTTTGAATTTTTTTCTTCTTTTTTTAACTGTAGCTGCATGTAATTCTGAATAAGCAAAAAACTGTGAAATAGTCCTTTACCTAGAAATGGAGAATAAAACGATATTACGCATCGCTTCAGACAGACTGACTCACCTGCATCCGTGTTCTGGAATCCCAGCACTGAGTGGTAGAACACCAGTAAGTATGTGAACCACATGGAAGCGCACAGGTCGTTGAGAAAGTGTCCCGCAGCATAGCTGAGCTTTCTGACAGCGGGCAGAGACCTCTCTGTGTCCGACATGCTGGCTCGTGAGGGTTAAAAGGAGGAACTCCGCACGCGCTTTCATCAAGTTGAGCAGCTGAAATGGCTTCAAATCATTCAAGCAGACTAGACGGACATCTCTGAGCCCCCACACCCTCAAAAAAGGGATTGGTTCCCTATTCTTTTTCAATAACTACGTTCTTAAAGACAAATAAACATGTAGGCTACATTCGTTTACCAACCAACGTATTGTCCCAGCACGAGGGAGAGCGTAAAGATTATTCCATCAGCTTATATTGTTCTTTCCGCTTTGAATCAGCTGACAGTCAGCGAGGAGCTGTAAAGCCAGGAGGAGCATCACAGAAGGGACACAAACCGAAACAAAACACCAGCGGACGAAGGACGGCTTTCCCCATTACTACTTTAAACAAGTTCCACCAGCTAAATATTTATGAAACACGAGCGACGAGTTATGACGATACGTCAACAACAGAACACCTTAGCTAACTAAACTCACACCAGGCGTTTATCTTCCAACCAGACAGAAACTGCTCCACTGTCTTCTGTTCTTGACATTTCACAAAAATGAAAGCACATGACAGCTCCGAAGCTGGTCCCAGCGCTAACCCTCACCTGGCTTTAACGTAGACGTAAACAATGCAGGTCGCCGGTAACTATGACGCACATATTACAACGAACCAATAGGACAACCACGTTGCTCCTCTCAGCCAATAACAACAAACTAGCGGGTGGAACTTCCTCTTCCCAATCCCTTCCGCAATTTTGTTAAATAAAGCAATTATGTGACTATGTCGCATATAGTCACCTTCCTAAATTAATTGCCAAAATCTTTTTTCTTTTTAAATTAAATAGCGATTAAAATTGAGTTTTAATAGCAGTTAAAACAAAGCAGAAATCAAGCCACATCTACTCATCTTTTCCTTGTTCTTAAATTAACTTTCACGTTTGAGGTTTTAAGATTTTATGGCCTTCTTGTTTAAGAAAAAACATATAAGAAAAGCTTAAAAGATTAATAGGTAGATTATTTTTGAACAAATTCTTATAACATTCATCTGTTGCTTCTCTATGGCTTCAATGATGGAGATTAGACTACACTGAGAAGTTCACTCAAATGAGACAATATCTGAAATATTTGATAAAATTTCCAAATTTAGATTTTACAAAGTTATGGTAGTTATACCTTTTGTAGAAATCTCCCTTTTTCTGCCATCTTGAGACATTCTTGCTTATTCAGGCTGATATTTAGATAACCATTTGGTCAAAACAGAAACTGCTCAAGTATTTGGAGGAAAATTAAGCTTAACAGGCACTGGTAGGTTTCATTTTATCATACAACCCATTTTTAAATCATTAGTGGCACTTTGTATTTCTAGAAATTAACACTTTGCCCATTGTTTAGTGAAGTTTGGGGTGGCAGTGGCTCAGGAAGTAGGGGTCAGTTCTGTATCTGCTGGGTTGTGAATTTGAACCACCACCACCACCACCCTAACTGTCTCACTCACTCTGCAACTACCTAGTAAGACACTAAGCATGCGGTCAGGCTACATTTTGAGGTATGCAAAAACCAGTAACTATTCTGAGACAAAACTAGTGTTGGAAAGATGAGAGATATCTTGAGGAAACCTCTACCATAACTTAGACTGCACAGGTGTCAAACTCCAGTCGTGGAGGGCCACTGCCCTGCAACTTTTAGATGTGTCTCTGCTGCACCACCTGAACAGAATAATTAGGTCATTAAGGCTCTGGAGAACTGATCTACACAAGGAGGAGGTAATTAAACCATTTCATTCCAGCGTTTTTTGTACCTGTGGCACATCTAAAACCTGCAGGACAGTGACCCTCGAGGACTGGAGTTTGACACCTGACTAAGAGGATCTTATTGTATTGGTTTAATCTACTTTATTCAACTTTCTGGTAAAGTTAAAAACTTTACCAGAAAAGTTGTCCAAATGATAACTTTTTTTTAATTTTTAAATTTAGAAACGGGAATTGGCTAAAAACAATACAGGTTACAAAATCTCTGATGATTGCATCACTAAAAGCCACAATTTATATCTGCCTAATGCAGAAATATGGAAAAAGAAAAAAAAGACTAATTGGAGAACTACCAAAAAATAGAAGGTAATCTAACATGTTTGAGTCACTTCAATAAAGATAGCTTTTTATTGTGTTTTATTTTTTTAATGGCATTATCCATCTCTCCATCCTCAAACTGAAAGAGGGAAACCAAAACAAAAACTTCAAAAGTTTAAAAAAAAATACATTCTGAGGATCACACTAGAAGCTACAAAACAAACTTGAACAACTCAGGAGAAAAAAATGAAAAGAGAACAGTCTTATTTTAGTTACAACTCAAAGTCAGGGTAAAGCATAAATCTGACATAAACATCTTTTCTTAAGTTCTGAGTTTTCTGGTGGTTGTGAGGGTTTCCCTTGGATGGCGAATGAGGAATGCACCGAGCTCGGCCCGTTCTACAACCTGGACCAGGTCACTCATTGCGCAACTTCTTTCACCCCAGGGAATAAAAACTATGTGCAACGACTGCATCTCTGTCCATCCATCAAGTCTCTTTATGATGAGCTCGACAAAATGTGCAGCATGATTTCTGTGTGCATGTTTTGTTTGCACACGTGGTCTCTAGATTCCATGCTTTATAAGTCCTCTTGTCTGGATCTCCTGAAATACACTTGTCTTCTGATCCAGTCAGTAAGGAAGAACACTCAAAAAATAAAGAAATCAGTCAGTCTTCCAGTAGATTAGCTGAATCCAGTCTGATGATTAGCTTGTGCAGTTTGTCATTTACTCCTTTATTGTCCCAACAATAGCTGAATATGTCCACCGCTGGAACAGGCGGCACATTTGAAGCTCTGTGGTGAAACGGAAAAGGCCTTTCAATGTCTGTACAGCCCAGAGGAACCTAGCAGACCACCTGCTTGTTGCTCCAGACTAACAGGGGACTGCATGAGTACAGGAGAGGGCTAAACAGAGGAGGAAGAGTTCAAGAAAAATGGCTTGAAAAATACGTCAGGAAGGGGAAATAAAAGATGACAAAGAAAAGAACAAAGGTTTCTCTCCGGTCTCTCCTTTTCACTTGTGTCTCTGTAGAGCTTTCCTCTTCCTCCTCTTAAAGAAACAGCAGCACCTGAAAAATACAAGTCAGTTCAGAAAGATTTCCACAGCAGCAGCTGCTTTATGCTCACAGGCAACACAACTTCATTGGATTTTGATTTTGTCTGTCTTGAAGTGAGGGTACAGGATAGATCTACCCTACCCAGATCTACCCTCAAGACATGTTAAAGTTCAGTTACATTTAAACAACTTTACAAATTCATCTTTAGGAACTTGCAAACAGTAATTTTATAATCAAATCCACTGATTACATTTTTTTTAAACAGCTAAAGCCGATCCAGAGCTGGAGCAGGACAGGTGCTGCAGGAGGTTCTGGATGGTATGGTGATCACCTCCATAGCACAATGCACTGATTAGAGATGCCAATCAGAGCCCAGCAATTCAATATCAAGTTTTAGGACCACGATTCAATTCAGAAACTGATTCAGAAACCACATTTTTCTCTAGAGATTCTGTTTAAATGATGTGGCTGACAAGAGGAAAAACTGTGTAAACAGAACAATTATTCTTAAAAATTCTATAAGGTTCTGTATTGTATCAAATCCCATCCATTTATACAAAGTATGAATGAAAAAAGTAAGGATTGAACAGGGTGTGTAGATGAGTGTGTTCTTACTTTATATCGTCAGGGACTTCAACCTCTGCGTTGGCTGTGATTGGTGCGTTAGAATGTCCCGCAGTAGGATCGTCTGTATTCAGCTCTCCATTGGTCGAGTTCATCACCTGGAGGACAGAATAGTTAGAAAATCTGGATGAGCACACCATCTCATCCCTCTTATACTCAGTGGCAACAAAGCAACATGGTCAGTGCAAAATAAAAAAGCAATTCTGCCCATCATTAACTGTGAAACTGGACAATAGGGCATGCAAGAAGCAGCAACTAAACATGATCAACAGCGTATCCATGGAAATCACTACGTGATGTCAGACATCAATGAAGAGTAGAAGATTTATGGTGACGTTGAACAAACAATCCTCCAGTTTATTTGTAATTAAGATCAATCAGTAACTGTTGCTTTTACCAATACAAGGCACGCAGAGAAAGTGCTGTTCCAGCAGAAACATCCTATCATTATAACTCAAATACTACAGCTCTATCTAACAACTGAAATACTCCACCGACACAAGCATGAAGTTCTTCAGTTTGTTCAGCAAGAAAGGCTGAAACATTCAATGACTTAATATTGACACTCAAGGAAAAGTGCTTTATGGACAAATGATCCTTTTTGACCTTAACGGACTCAATGATTCTCAAAGTGAACACATCCTTGCTAAAATGCCAGGTTTTAAAATCCTTTCTAAATTTCTTCCACATACATTGTAGCAATCCCCCTGCACAAGTGGAGTGAAAAACTAATCCGGTATCTGGAATCTGAAGCGGCTAAATGAGCTCCTGCTGCCATTAACGTCTTACTTTTCTCTAACATAGAAAGTACTCCTGTTTCAGTTTCTTTTTTGTATATTTGCTCTGTCTTTTCCAACACCCAGTCAGTCATGGCAGATGGCTGCTCATAGTGAGCCCAGTTCTGCTTCTGCTGGGGATTTCTTCCTATTAAAGAGGGTCTTTTCCTATTCGCTGTCGCCATATGCATGCTCGGTATCAGAGATTGCTGTAAAGTCAACGACACAACACAAGTGACTGTCTCTGCATGCTTATCCAGGAGGAGTCATTGCTGAAACTAGATAAAGTGTTAGTTTAGAGATGTTCATGTGTGCTTTTTATTTTGGATGTTTTGCTTGGAGTTTATGAAGTCATGTGTTTGGTGGCCAGTGGTGACCAATCTGGGCAGGGTTCTATAAATGAACAAAAGTAGCAGTTTTATGTGCTTCGCATGCTACAGGTGTGTTTTATCTTTATACCATAGTAAGGTATATTTTTGTGTGTAAACTACTAAAATAGGCAACTATAGGCATTTTTAGAGGGGATTTCAAGCCTTTGAGAATTTCACCTTTTTGTAAGCAGCTATGGTCCCTGACCCCAATACTGTAGGTCCACTGCATTTTCTACAGAGGCATGTCAACCATTCATTGAGGCTGCTACTTTAAAACGGCCACTTTCAACAATACTACCTGCAGATGTTGAGTTTAGTGTTTTTTATGATTAAGTGATTCATAGATGTTCATGTGTAGTTGCAAAAACTCAATTCTTTCTAAAATTGTACAAAAACAAGACAAAAAATCCATCCAAGAAAAATTTTCCTCTGGCTATTTCTCAGGACCACTTCAAAAGATTTACGAAATAAATTGAGAAAAGTTGACATAAATGAAAAAGTTTGCGAAGTCGTATGAGTTAATATCTGGGCAGGAAAATAATTGTGGCTAAATCAAGGATATGTGGGGCATAGATATATACAGTATATATATATATAGTTCTGAATTTCTGTAGAAACATCTCCATCTGTAGGGATAATTTATTATGCAAAGACACTTCCTCACAGTCAGCCTGGCTCCAGACACAAGAGGGTCATGCAGACAGACAGAAAGCCAGCAGAGCTAACCCTTCCTCTCAGACCGGCCCAGCCTATCAGCAGTGAGGTGGGACAAACTTGTAGACAAACAAATCAGATGGGACCAGGACCACACTCTCACTAAAGACAGGATGTACAGAAGAAAGTTGGAGGAAGGAAGAAAACATCTGCTATACTTCATGTCTTATTCAAACATGCAACCTTTCATAATATTATAGAACAGCAGCATACTTACATAATTAATATTACCTACTCCACTTTACTCCTAGTGGTCTGGACTGCTTCTGTTTTGTGAAGCAAGTTTTCAGCATTTCATGTGTGCTGTTATTTTTACTATTTTGCTTCCATTTCCTGTAGTGGCAGAATTTTTTGTTACATTTATTTTTTGTGTGTGTGTTTTGCATCATTCAAGCATTTGCTGCAAATTTCACACCCTGAATCACATATCATGCCACACTGACATGTGGCATGTCAGTGTGCTCCTACAAGCCCAAGTAGGAACACAGACTTATACCCAAGTGAGATATGAAAGCACAACTACTTCCACTGCTAATAAAACCCTCATGGCAATTTGCACTGACCAATTTGCAACTTGCTTAGGAAGGAAATTAAGAGTAGCGTTAACTATAAATCCTAACTGACACCTCCAGCCTTGGGGATGTCCAGTCATTTCATTCTTTGAGTTTTGGTACTATAAACTATACTCTGTGGTAAATATTCCAAAGAAAAAGTTTAGAAAAAATCTGGGGCTGTTAAAGGATGATATGCTGCACATTAGTTGGCCACACTCTCCTTTCTAGATGATCTCTCCTTCACTACCAAATATCAGTCAGTGTCAGACTTTAGATTCTTGAACCAATAAAAAGAAAAGCTTTGGACAAGCAGTCATTACCTTACACTCCATAACCAAACACAGACATACAACTTCAATGGGACTACTAGTTAAACTGAGGGTGGCTTTGAAGCCATCTTCAGAGTTCAGAGAAAACATGAAGGTCAGAGGGAATCTATCACAGTTGGTTCATTCTTGGTTAATTAAATCCAGTTTATCTGATATGGAAGTGTTTGCAGCAGGCTGCTTGTCCATTGATGAAAAGGCTGCTTAAAAAACTGAAATAGAAAAGACAAACTTGATCTAAAGCATTGATATGCAATTTCTGAACTTCAGTTATAACATGGAGACCATTTAATGCTTGGAATGTTTACATTATTTTCTGTCAACATATTGAGTTTGTGTTTTGTCCCAATTTGTCCCTGATGCTTTTCAGTAGCTGTTGATAGCAGTTTACTCATATACCAGGTAACGAAGGAAAAATCTGGTGTCTCATGTTACTGTCTGAGGACTGGCCCACAAACTGGCATGCATTTGTTCCCTAATATTTCAATCTGAAAATTCAAGACTCAATTTTCCATTAAATAACTTTCAAAATACAAAACATAAAAGTTCAATGTAAAAGAATGAAGGAGGTGCAAAAGGAAGGAAGGAAACAGATGAGGAAATCAGATAAGTACGACAGTAGAGAGAA
The DNA here is from genome assembly GCF_003331165.1 of Xiphophorus hellerii. Lineage (NCBI taxonomy): Eukaryota > Metazoa > Chordata > Actinopteri > Cyprinodontiformes > Poeciliidae > Xiphophorus > Xiphophorus hellerii. The sequence goes on from NC_045677.1 coordinate 271,058, forward strand.
AGAAGGAAAGAATTCAGGAAACAAAGAAATGATAGAAGGAAAAAGACAGGAAGTACGTGAGGAAGGACATTGAGACTAGAATGGGGAATAAAGTTTGGAAATACAAACATTTTTCCATACTAATTTCTCAAAAACAGTATAACTAAACATAATGACAATACAAAGCAAAAAAATAAAAAAGTATCGACTTAATTATAAAGCTAATCAATTAAATGGACAAAATGATGCGCAGATTCAACTTAAATAAAATTGTGACTCGGGCGTGCCGTGGTGGCGTAGGGGATAGTGCGACCCATGTTTGGAGGCCTTGAGTCTCGACGCGGCCGTCTCGGGTTCGACTCCCGGACCCGGCGACATTTGCCGCATGTCTTCTCTCCCCTTTCCTGTCAGCCTACTTCCTAAAAAAAGACAAGGGACACTAGAGCCCACAAAAAGAGCCCCTGGCGGGGTACAATAAAAAAATAAATAAAATTGTGACTCAACATGTTCGTCTTGGACTAGCTTTACAAATAGTGCTGCTGGAACAAAACGCAGCATTTAAAAACGGGGTTTCTTAATGGGGCCATCAAGCTCCTTGCAGACCCGGCCGTACGCTGCGGGACCGGCACCCATTCCTCTAGCACCTCCCTGGGCTTAGCGCTCGCTGACTCTTAAACTGACTGACTCTTAAAGCCAGGCTACTCATTGGCTTTGAGTAGCCAATGAGTGACTAAGGATTTTTTTAGCTAATGAGTAACATATCAATTATGCAGAATGCATTTATTCTTTGCACAGTTTTGGCTTAATTACTGCTCTGAATATGTTGTTCTTTAAGCAAATGGACTAATTTTGAGTCTGTATGCTCCAGTTAAAGATTAATCGATTACTAAATTACTTGATGATTATTTTATAATCAATTAATCTGATTAACCTTTTCAGCCCTTCGGTGCACAACCCCTACCTGGTTCTGTATTTGTTCTCATGAGCGTGTACCTGGTTTTTGGTTTGAGGTGCTTTCTCCCGGTTGCTTGTCTGAAGTGGAGTTTCAGTCGCCACAGGACCAATAGGAGTCGGCTAAACACAGAGAGCAGGAGGGAAAAATCACTTTGTTACTGTGCAACTTCAGCTGACAACATGATTATATTTGTGCAAACAGAGAGGTGCTGCAGTGATGCAGGGGTAAAGCTGCTGTCACAGGTTTGAGTCCCGCATGCTTTCCCCTCTCTCATTACCCACTTTCCTGTCTGACCTCATATGAAGGCCACTAGAGCCAAAAAGAAACCTTAAAAAAACTAATACAGGCCTGCATATCACTACAGGTATTTTCTGTTAGCTAGCACTAACTAACAGTGAATATTGTTTATTCTGATTTCACCCAATGCCAAAAGCTTGGACCAATCCAGCTCTAAAAAGCTTTCCAGGAGCACATAACTACTTCCAAAGGCAAAGAAAAAGAAGTTTCCAAAAGCTGAATGTTAATCAAAAAGTGTTGCGGCATGTTTATCAGACTGATGAGGACAAGTCAGGTTTATGTAGGGCTGAGTGATATGGCTTACAAATAAAAAATCTCTGATTTATTCATGCCAGTGCAGATTTAATCAACGTTTTTCTTGCTTTCTTTTCTAATAAAAATAAATTATAAATGAGAAAAACAATTTTCAAAAGGAGGCTTTTATTTCAACTATCGCTTCTGTGAGTTGTACGACACAGTACTGAGGCCAGGACAAGAACTTTTGTTTAATTACAAGAATACAGTCATCATACTATCAGAATAAAGACATAATTTTACCAGAAAAACATTTGAAAATTACGAGGAAAGAGTTGTTGTGACCTCACATGTTCGAGGAACATATGAGGTCACAGGTTGTGGCAGCAATGCCCCCACCTGGTAGCCCTGTCCTCCCACTGCTTACCAGTCGGTGAACTGCATATACCTGACAGACTGCGATGAAGCTGAATAATATTTTTTTTCTTTTAAGTTTTTTTCAACTTGTTTTATAACTTTTCTTACTTTGTTCATTCATTATTTCGGGGTGGCTGGATCGGGTCTCTATTTTTTTGGTCTGTGTAACCCAAACATATGTTAAAAGCATACCTATTCGGGGCAATTCAATCCACCTAAAAGCATAAGATCTTTATTGAACATCTGTTCTCTGGAGGCTAAACAGTGTATAAGTCCATGTGTGTTAAACTGACACAAATGTTACCAAAGCAAAATGTTTGTTTTTGGCCCTGGAGACGAAAAGTTATATAACAAAAAAACAAACTAGACAAATTTTGAAAGATCTGGAGTATATTCTGTAATTTTCTTGGGGGATAATAACATTTCCATATTGTGGATCAGGTTTGTATCTATTTATTTTTATTATCTTTGATCTGCTTTCTTTTTTGCTGCCCAGATGTTGCAATATATTTAATCTCATTATATATATGTACAATGACAAACAATAAATTCTATTCTATTAACATGTCAACATGATTGACCATTTAGGTTTAGGATATTGCAACAATGAATAATGTCCAACTATGTGTTGTCTCTCTATAGCCATATGAGGGGCATGAGGTTTGAATCTTCCTTATGGATCATTGGCAAAACATTACTGTCACTGTCAACTGTATGCTCTGGCCATTTTATTCTCTTGATTTTGTATGTGCCTTTGAGCTCTGTTATGTTTGTGTGTAAGAAACAAAATACTTTAATAAAAAGAATTACAAGGTAAAAGTCATTTTAATGAGAAAAAAGCTTCAATCTGACATGACCAGCTCAGTACAGTGTCCTGCTTCTCATAATAATTTCATGCTGGTGAGTAACAGGATGAAATATTTTCTTATTTGTAAAACTTATACTGAAGTATAACTTCTCAAGATGCTCTACATTCCTCTTTTTCAATTTTTTGTGTTGGAGTTCTCATTATTACTACTTTTGTCTGGTAATATAGTGACTTTATTACTGTCAGATGACTTAAAATAATAAAAAATATCTTAACTTGGCCCTAATACTTCATCATAGAGTTGACCTCAATTCAAAGTCCAAATAATAGAAGCTGTAAAACACACTTTGTTTTTACAAAGTGTTCACTTTGAACTATGGAAACCCAAGGAGTGCATTGGTGGAAAAAAATCCTGATATTCCACAAATAACACATTCAAAAACCAAAAATTTGATTAATCAATAATTTGATGCATCACCCAGCCCTTTATGAAAAAATTTCTGAGTCGGAGACAGATTTGAAAAATCACATCCCTCCTCCTAAACTCTGCTGAACCTTCAGACACCTCCACACCTGGGCTCACAGTGCGAGTGCTTGCTGCTGAATGATTTGAATCTCTGTCTACCTGAACCCAATCAGATAACCACAACACAGCCTCCATACTGTGCTGAACTCAGCAATGTTTGAACAGAAAACCTGCAAGAAGATCTCATCAGAGTAACCTGCTGCATGAAAAGAGCACAGGACCCACACTGATCACTAACCAGTGGCTTTCCGGTCCAGTCATACTGATAATCGAAGATGTATCCGTTCCTGTCGAAGAGGTCTGTGAAGAGTTTCCTCAGATAGTCGTAGTCTGGCTTCTCGAAAAAGTCCAGCCGCCGCACATATCGCAGGTATGTGGCCATCTCTTCTGTTGTTTTCACACAACGGCAATTCACACACATACACAGTCAGCCAGCAGAATCTGATACTTTATCACAGTAAGCAGTGAATAAAAACTAGACTTATGATTACAAACCTGGGAAATTCTCACAGAGCACCTCTATCGGCGTGTCTCGCTTTGTGTCTCCTATTTTCTGATAGCGTTCCTTCAGAGTGTCGGCCTAAGGCAGAGAGGAGTGGAAGTAATTCAGAGGAAAGTTCCATATGGAACCTTGCCATGGATTAATAGCAAATGTTTCAACTTAAAAATAAGATGAGCACTAATTGTGTTTTTCTTACCTTTAGTCCTTGCCATGGCAGGCTGCCCCGCAGAAAGTACATGAACATGTGGCCTAAAGCTTCAAGGTCATCCCTTCTGCTTTGCTCTACAAAGTCAAAGTTAAGATAAGAGAAATAAACCTGAGCAAGGGTGTGAAGCTGAAGATCAAAGCCTGACTAACATTAGAGTTTGCTCCATAAAACACTGGCAGGGTTTTTATAAACATCTGAAAATTCGAGCATTATTAGAATCAAAAGCAGCTTAACTGATCAGGATTGTGTGAGCAAACTTCAGTTTTCAAGTGCTCTCAGCATACACACAAATATAAATAAATTAACTTTAGAGGAATAAAATAGAGAATAGAGAAACAATATGTACATGCATTTACAACCAATTTGCCAATTTTTATGAAGAATGAAAAAGAGGTGGCTCTTTGAACCTTTCTAATAAGTAAAAACTGACCGAATGAACTAGTGCTTCTAAAATCATACATAACAAATGAAAGGCTTTCGTCTTTACATGGAATACATTCACTGAATGTCCTTGACTGATATGCAATGACAGTATTATATTATAGTGATATGTAACTGATATATCAGTAATATTTCCATCTATTTTTCTTATTTGATAGTGTTTTCTTTTTTTAAGATTTCTTTCACCAAAACAACCAAACAAAACACAACCCAGAGAAAAGTCCATCCATAAAATGGTGTTTTGTTTTTTTTTTTAAAGATGATGCATTTCCTAGGAGATCACTAGTTGTCCTTTTTTAATAAGTCATGTTTGTGATATTTGTGGCTCTAAACCGGTTCCTTTTAGCTGGACTGGTGAAAAAAATGGCTCTATGGATGGTGAAGGTAGCAAGCTTCTTGCTGCAGAACTTCCTGTAAGGTCAACTACTGCCTCAAGTTAACAAAAGACTCCGTTTTGAGTCTGGTCTTCAGGAATTGAGACAAAATTATTAGTTTGCATTATATTATTTGCAATGATTAATCAATAAGCAAAACATAAGGCACATGTTTTGGTTACCACATCCTGTGAGATTAGAATCGAGGTGCTCTTATTATACAAAAGCAGTCATAGAGACACTCACCTTTCCCCAAATGTGTATTGATGCTCATGTATCTGGCAGTTCCAGTCAAACTCTTGTGTTCTCTGTATGGGATATGTTTCTTTGTCTCAGGGTCTATGTATTCTTTTGCGAGGCCAAAGTCTATGATGTGAATGGTGTGTTGCCGTTTGGAGCCGGGTCGGCCCACCAGGAAGTTCTCAGGCTTCACGTCTCGATAGATGAGGCTTCTGGTGTGGACAAACTCCATTCGGGTTATCTGAGGGAGACGACGACATCAGCACCATTTACAACAACTAGATACAAGCTGTTTCTGAGGCCTGAGACTTAAAGAGCTAAATGTCTTACCAGCTGTATGGCTATCATGAGTACAGTTTTTAGAGAGAAAGTTCTGTCGCAGAGGTCAAACAGGTCTTCTAGACTGGGTCCAAGCAGCTCCAGAACCATGGCGTTATATTTCCCACATGGTCCAAAGTAAAACACCTGAGGTACGCCCTCTGGAGGACCAGCAGAGGAAAACAGGACAACAAAACCATCAACGTCTTTAAAAAAAAAAAAAAGGCTTTCAGTGCTCCACACTGAATCTCATTAGAAGACTGAAAAAGATTAGTCTGGTAAATACCAGCCACTTGTTCGTCCAGAGAGTCTGGGCTCTCGACTGTTGAGAAGCGATTGCTTTCTGGAGTGTGGACTGTGTGGAAGTTTGCAATTTTACCCAATCAATAACCTATGTAATATGCCAGTTTGACATAACAGAAGCTTACCAGAAATTGGATGTGCAATTAATAACCATCCATGTTATTAGTTCAGTGTTCTGCTGCTCCCATTGCTAAAACTACAATTCCAAAACAGCGCAGGAAATCAACATCATCACTCACAACTTCTTATGTTCAATGATTGGCCTGTTAGAAAACCTTCCGGAGGCAATCCAAACGAATGGGAGAAATCCGATACTGTGCTATGAAGAGAGATTAGAATCGTGCAGAATTGCATAGGAAGGCAATGGCCAGGCTAAAAAAAAAAAGTATGGTTTTTACCTAAGATTTTATCTACAAGGCAATCACCAGCTCTTATTATCTGAGTCATTAACAACAATATTGAAATCTGAAATTGTGGCTTAAATTTCAACGACTTTGAAAGTTTAATTTTACAAAAATAAGAAGATATAAGAAACATCTGAAGTTTTTCACTTCACCATCACCTCCATCACGTCAGAAGTATCAAACCATAAAGTAGTGGGAAAAACTAACTGTTTTGAGGCTGCATATCAAGAGTAAACCATAATAATTAGAATCTCAAATAGTTCCATACACTGCTTTTATACTTGGCAGATTGCAGTTTTCTAGCCAATCGCCGATTACTGATCTTTAAATAGCCTGACCTGCCGATTATGATTTTGACTGATACCATTTTTTTTTTTAAATGTTGCAAAACACAGCAAGAAAGTTGCTGAGTTAGCAACAGTGTGGTGACTATTGTTAACTGCAAACATGACCTGGTGTTCGGGTCTGTCATAGCAGAGCAGAAGAGGACAGTGGTTGATTTTTATACCTTTGCCAAGGGAGACAAGATTGGTGGATATGATCAGCTTCAGCTCTAAATATCGCCTGATCTCCCAAAATTAAACACTTGCAAAAGCTTGTTAAAGTTTGTTAGGGCTCCCTCTGATGGCCAACAATACTTTGGTGACTAACAAGAATAGTTTATGGTTTGATATAATAAGATAACACGTTTTCTGTGTCTGCTCTCTTCTCAAACCCGCAGTCGATCGTGGCAGATGGCCGCTCACGCTGAGCCTGGTTCTGGTTCTGCTGGAGGTTTCTTCCAGTTAAAGCTGAGATTTCTACATGCTTTTTTTGCTCAGGGATTGCTGCAAAGTCAACTACACCATTCAAGCGACTGTATACCATGGTTGCATGTTTGTCCAGGAGGAGTGACTTCATGCTCTGGTAAATAGTTTCTAAACAAACCCAGCAATGTAATGTAAAAAACGTGGAATCTGTTTGCATGATTGTACTGACCTGTTTTAGTAAAGTAACTAAAATAATAATTACAAATAATAAGAGATTATTTGTAGTGAATTAAAACTGAACATATCTGGTTTCCATAAAATAAAGAATTTTGACAAGCTAAATATGAGATATTGATCATCATCTCACTGTGGTATGCAGCATAAGCCAACATGTGAACAGTCTGTCCCTGAATTTATAGAATGCTTGATGCAGACCTTCTCAGGTCAGCAGTTAAATAAGGGACATTCGATATTATGTGTGCTCAATCCTTAAATATATGCAAACACCAACAAAAGTTAGGGAAATTTGAATTTTGGGTGAAACTTCAGTATGAACCTAAATCTTTCCAGGTGAACTTAACATGACCTTCTCTGAAGGTTTGAATGCACGTGTTCAACTGTTCAATGTTTCAGTTCTTCTTGCACAACTTGCTCTTCTCTAACAAGAAGCTCAATGGCAAAATTCACAACAGCAGTTTCATCAGTCAATCATCAATACATTTTCTGATTCAATCAGAAATGGTTTGAACAGTCCTCTTTATCATGATGTTCACATTCTTATAACAAGGGGCCAAGTCGACACCAACAACTGATGAACCATACAGGATGCTTTCAGATCAACCTGACCGCTGAGCTTAGAGCGTAATCAGCTGGTTACAACAGAGACTGGAACAGTCACAGGAGGGTAAAGACGTGACGCCCTTTAGCTGCTCAACTCCTGGCAATTTAAAGGCAGGTGAGACTTTTATAATATATCTTTGCAAAGTGGACTTTTGACATTTTCCATAAATTTCACCCAAAAGCCAAACATACACACATTTTGTGAGTGGTGTATGTTCATCCTTAAAAACTAAAAAAAGACATACCTAAGAAGCATTGTCATCCCTTACCTGAACTTCCCAGTTGTTTGTAAAAGCGATATTCTAGATGTAATTGTGGCGCTCGGGACTTGATGGGTTCCTGTAAAAGAACCAAATTAGAATCATCTTTACGGAATCGTCATGAACAGCACTGAAACCTGTCCAGTTAAACCCAAACCATAGTGAGAAATCACAGATGTGATTCAGTCCATCTTCAACTAAGCTCAGCATGGTACATGTTTAATTATGATCTCAGCTCTTTTCACAATTTTGTGTTATTGGCACAAAATGTTTCATTCTTTTTAATTTTTGGCAAGAAAAACAAACACCAAGTGAAATGCACATAAACAAAAAACACCACAACCACAGAGAAATATTGCACTGGCAGCAATATGCTCTGAGGTTAGTTTTCTCTTTTGTTGCCACTGACTCTTTTTATGGGAGGGATCGTCTTGAATAACCATGAAAACAAAGTTAAGATCATCAGTCCAATTTATTAAAGCCAAATAAGTGATAACATTATTTAGGAACAACAGAGAAAGACCAGTGCTGTAACACAGAATGGCCCCTGACAACAGAATCCCATTTCTTTCTGCTCCTACATAAGCTAAGCCCTAAAGAGGGCATTCCCCTGTGAACTTTACGTGTGTATGTATGTGCATGCGAACAGCTAAAAGAGACAGAAGAAAAACACAGAATCATTTAACAGTAACACTTTAGCGTCAAGTGTCATCAAACTTGACACTTTGTCAAGTTGGATGAAATCATGAACAGCTATAAATACCACCAGCTTTTGGTCCAAAACTTTCAAATGTCTGCTGGACGTTCATGATGAAGATTTTTTTTTTTTCAGCATCATTAGGTCCAAGCATGCATAAGAATATAAAAGAATGGCTTCGCCAGAAGAAAATGAAAGTATTGTTATGGCCTAGTCAGCGAGCAGAACTAAATCTGACAGAAAATCTAAGGATTTTCCTGAAGTTGGCTGTGGACAAGAGATGTCCTCATAATGTGGGATTTGGAGAATTTTGGTGAAAGGGGGCTAACGATACAAAGCCTAGGATGCTGACATACTGCGCCTGAAAACTGGACGTTGAAACTGAATGAAAATTTGTCTCAACTAAGTATTTGTCTCAGGGTGTGCACCTTTATGTAGTCAGGTTACTGGAGCTTCAGGATTTTGTGTCTCTTTTCCAGAATAAATTAACACACACTTCCTCCAAGGAGTTCAGTCACACTGATCAGGTGACTATAAATTTATGAGAAGTTTTTTTATTTTTCTTCAGGTATGTGAAAAACAGGAGACAGGGCGGCCATCTTGACTCTACCAAATCAGGACATCAAAGTGGCAAGTAATTTTCAGCTAAGAGAAAAATAAATCTCACCTTCTTGGAATAAACTACATAAACACTCAGCACTGGGGTTCTCATTTGTAAGGAAATTACTTTAAGTCTTTCATATCTGAGGACTATTGACCAATTCCGTAAATATTTTATTTAATATTTAATTGACCAGGATAAAAAAAAAAACCCATCGAGATTAAAAACCTCTTTTTCAAAAGAGTTCTGTCCAAGAGCAAGCAACAAATGCACAACTGTAATGTATTGTATTTAACTATATAAAAACTTAGTTATATACACAGATGAAGAGGATTTTTACCAGTTTGATGGCCACATATTCATTGGTGTACAAGTTCTTTCCAAGTCGTAGTTCTCCAAAGTTCCCACACCCGATCTTCTTTCCGACCCGGAAGTTTGGCCCAACCATCAGAACTCCTGAGCCGGAGCCAGCAACTCGGCCGCTGTGTCCCGATCTTCCCCCTGCCTTCCCAGACATCCTCTTCCCATCCTCAGCCTCCCCCTTCCCTCCGCCTCCTCCTCCACCAACTCCACGCTTGTCAAAGTCCATCAGTTTGTGGTAGCCTGGCCTCTCCACGATTAGGCTGATTCCATGCACCAAAACAAGCACCAAAACTACTGCCTAGCGGCTTGATTTCCAGGTCTTGCAGTGACCCAACACAGAGGCACACACTTTGGCTTTAAAGGGTGAGTTGAATTAAAATGTGGAATCTTGTGCGACAATGGTATGGACACAAGATGACTAAAAAAAAAAAAAGAGAAATGGATTGGAGTTACAGAACGGGATCTAAAAACTAATAACTTTAAAATTATTCAAGACAGAGATGGTAAAAAGCGTATTTGATTGAAAGTGCATCAAATTTGAAGAATACAGGGTGAAGAGGCACAATTAGGAGTGACTTTCTGTCCCCCTTGCAGGGGCCAGAGATGTTAAAGGAAGATGTAGAACTGATGTGCAAGGATATGGAGCTAGCCAAATGCTGGCATGCTTTATAAAACCAGAAGGATGCCCTTCTCCAAGGCTTAGAAAGGTCAATCCAGCATGACAAGACCCAGTAAAGGAGTTCAGAGGTTTCACCTCCGACCTTCAGCTAGGACAAGACCTAGATCTGCTATCTGACTTCCTGCCATACGTTTCAGGAACCGAGCAGGACTTCAGTACCGGTACCAGCACCGCTACTTGGTCTATAGCACCACATAAGGTTTAGGTCCACAGCTCCAGAAATGCTGAGAAAACCTGAGAAAACATACAGAAATAGATGATTTAGATCTCATGTCAACTCATAATGTCATGGATTTTAATATTCAAGTAGTCAATGATTGATCTGTGGCTTCATTAAAAAGATCAGCCCATGCAACAAAGTTGATAATTTGTGTGTTTTAAAAGACACCCAGGAATAACATAACACTCCCTGTTGAGGCTTGTGTTTATACGCTGGCACTGTTAATATATGCTGTGTCAGAATCAATTGCACTGACTTGTGCTACATGACATGAATTAAAGCAATACTTTGTTTCACTGAATGCATAAACTCTGTGATGCAGAGACTACATTATTTGCTAACTGCATATGAAAGCAGCCCGTTTCTGCTGCACACAGTCTTTAAACTGCCCCCACTTCTATCCATATTCATTCTTTTACTCTTTTTGAATAACATCAGGCTGTGAATCTGTTAGAAAGACACCAGAAAAGCAGTGATATAATAAGCTTTGTCTCACTGACTGACTTTGTGAAAAAGTCTCAAAGTTAACTTTTATGATTTAAAAAAAAAAATAAGTCCAAGGAAAGATAAATGTACATAACAGAAAAACAACATAATATATGTAAAAATATTTTATTTCCCGTTGGGATTAATATATATTTTAATTTGAATCTAAATCTGCTAAAATTGGAACAGGTATAACAAACCTAAAAAAAATAATAAAATCAATATTGAAGATCAGATGTAGAATTACAAACAAGCATTTATAGTTACTATTAGTCTCCTTTGTATTATGGTGATCGTTGAGCAGGAAGCTGCTCTGTGGATTAAATAAAGTAAATACTTTTTTGATGTGTTTTTGACCTGCATTGACGCTGAGTTAACATATGAACGACTTTTTGAGATGAATGACTCTTTAATCACTGTAAGCTTAATGAAGCAAAAACTGCAAACAAATTCATAACGGGAAAGTATAATCAACCCAGCCTAATGAAAAGGCAAAGGAGAAACAAAAGTCTGAAGAGGAAGAGGAAATGTCTGAGACAGAAGTTGAGTCCATCAATGCATCCATGCTGATGTCATTAACAGGGAAAAAACAGAATAACGTGACCCCTGCAGGACACAGTGACACTGTGATTACCAGCACAGTAACATGCTTCCCTCCCTTATTGTTTAAGTAATTTCTCAAAATGCTTAATGAAAAATAATTAAATAACATAAAATATATGTTTTGTCAGATTATCAACATGTATTTTTATGGGTAATTAATAGATCAAACAAAAATCTGAGGACGATGGCAGCAACTAGTTTATTTTTTAGGGAATTCTGTGCATAGAAAATAACTACTTTGTAAGAAAATGAAAAAAGTCTCAACAGTGCAGCTGTATCAGCTCTTTGCCTGAGAATCTCAACCCTTTGCGAATGAGGGAACCGCAATCAGCTGAATTTAATAAGGTGGGAAATTAGGTTGCCTGAAAGTTAACAAAAAGCAGATTGGCTAAAATCAGATTTCATAATAAAATGTAAAAAAAAAAGAAACACTGCTTGGCTAAAGTTAGATCTAAGCCTTTAATTATACCCTTCAAAGCAGGTCAGGCTCTGTTGTTGTTTCTGCCCTCCCACAGCAGCCTCTGTCAGACTGAGCAACTCACAGGAAAAACAGATAATCAATGGTGTTCTATAGCTAGTGGTAAGGAAGGGTTAGACACGTTCACTCCCACAACATGGTGCCCCCGGCACAAAAAACCAAACAATAGCCGAATTAGGAGATCTCATATAAACGTGGCCTGAATAAAAATAAAATAGCAGATGTTTGTGCATCAGGCTTATTGCACAATCTTCAACACAGTCTAAGGTCCGGTAATCAGTAATCTTTTTGTAAAAAATATGAAATTATGTGAAATATAAAATATACAGCTTAACTAATTCCTGTTTAAAAGATTAGCAAGAAAACAGACCAAGACATTAAATGTATATTTTATTCTTTAAATCACCTCAAAAAGGTGGTGAATCTTCCCACTGAGCACCACCTTGTTTTCTGCTGTTTTTTGCGGCATGGCCTCCACTGAGCTGTCAACATCGAGTCAAGCAGTGGCAGTTTTATGTGTAGTCTGCATTCAGTTAATCTTACGCCTACATGAGAGCACAAAACCTCAAAAGCAAAAGTATTTTTTCCACAGCACAGCGTGCCACTGGCTCAGAGTCTGACCCACATTACTGAGCAGAAGATTCAACACTTCAAGCACCACAGGAGAAATCTCGTCCGCAGAGAGCAAAACAATCTCACCTCTTATTCAACCCTTACATTCACTTTTGTCTAGGAAATCACTGGCAAAAAAAACGTTAACGTGCTGAACAGCAATGGCTACTACTTGATTACACCTTATACACAGCAAACTAATGTGCTCGGCGCTGAACTGAGTCCCTTCCATTGGTGATCAGAGCTCTTGATGTTCTGGGGAAATACTGAACATCAACATGGCGTTGGTTTACCATCCGCACTCCAATGAACAACTGGACTTCATCACATCCTACTCGCTTCATAACACGACTTAATAGGAGAACCAGCGGGCACACCAAAGCCAGACTTTTCGCATCAGCATGTACTAGTATTTATACTTGGAGACGAAAAGTTTGTGCGATGAGCTAATGTTAGCTGAACACCTAAACATTAAGGTTCAGCCTGGCTACTACTGTAGGCCTGCTCTTAACATTTGCTGCTTGTTTATTCATTAAAACCCGTATTTATTGTGTTGTTACACGCCAAGCTACAAAGAAAGAAAACAGCGCAGGAAGTTGGGTTTTAGGCCACAACAGTTTCTGTGCTTGGCCTGGAGATGTTCGGGTTCATTGAAACAAATTTAAAGTCGCAGTCTGGAGAAAATATAGCGGCAAAAATGACTCACGGTTCCGCAAGGGAAAGCAGGAACCATATGAAAAACGGCTGAGAACAGCTTAGCTGGATAACTATATTATCAACCTGAAAGCTTCCAATAGCTTCTGATGTAGCAGTGAAACGTAGCTTGTCAGAAACTACCAAATGCTAACATGTTAGCTAGCTAGCTCACTAGCTACCGCTGAATTTCTGCCTATATACCTCGTCATACGGAAACACAACGAACTCACTCCTACCTATACATTTAACCAGTTTAAAAAAAAAACCAGTCTTACATACCTTAACTGACTGTGTGTGCTCTTATACTTCCTGCTTGGAATGAACTATGATGGTTTTCTTCGACTCGTTTCCCTGATCATCTCTTTTACTGTGCATGTTTGGCTAACCAACTACAAAGCTGCGCCAATGATCTAACGCTGTTTGCGTAGATACAGCTGAAAATGTCGGTCTTGAGAGAAAAACCGAACGTAAATGTACTTGAATAAAATCTGCATACATTTTGCGTACCTCTATGTGTGAGACAAACAGTAGGCACAAACACTTGTATTAGTTTGAAACTTTTTCCCCCACTTCCACTGATCTATTAGTAAAGTTTTTTATATTAATGTATTGACTCATTGTTCTTGTATATTTATTTGAAATAGAATAACAGCAAAAGAAAAAAATTGCTTTTGTATACTGTAAAACTTAAAATATGAAATAAATTTAATTAGCAGAACAATTATTTAGATAAGTACATATGATTCCCAATCGGATATATTTTTATGGACAGAAAATCACTTCAATTCCAAAATATTTTATCCCTAAAGGAAAATAAATGTCATTATAACCCATATCAAATTTTCAAAGATTTGTTGTGTATGATTATGCTGTGGGCTGGTAGGATCTCTGCAATCAGCCTTGTAAAGAGTCTGAAGAAGCTTGTGACTGAAGGCTGTCATGACATGCTAACAGCTCCATTTCCACAAAATCTTAGTAGCTACTCTTAGTAGCTATTAGCTACTCAGTAGAGCCAGCAAGGTAGCTATAGTTGCCTGGCCCGGAAATTGAACTTGGCCCAGAGGGAAAATATTCCACAATAATGTCCTGAATGACACTATCAGTTGTTGACAAACACTGCTAATCCATCTCAAGAGCAGATATGAAAGTATCTCTCTGGTTATTAGAAAGCCTGACAGAGACAGAGCCTGGGTTTGTGATCCAATTCAAGTCAGCTTGTCTATATTGCACCAATTCACAACATATGTGAATTGTTGCAACATAGATAAGAGTTGTGTGGCTTTTGTCTTGGCTATGGAACAGTGGACCAGTTTATCAGGTCTTTACTGCCGAGTGATCATTTGAAGTTGACCCTCCATAGGGCATAAAGCTCCTGACAGCATAATCATCTCTGGGACATACAAATCCCTCCACTGTGATAGGCTGGCATCCCAGGGAGGGGGTCCTTGTTTCTCAAGTGGAAAAAAGTGAATTTCTCTCTTTAGATTGGGCGTCAGTATTTGCTTAAAGAAAAAGTGACCAAATATTTTGGTGTTGTGTTCAAGTCTAATGGAAATATGGAACAGGAGAAAGACAAACAGATTGAGACTTTGCTTCCAGTAATGAGACTGTTGCTTCGGTCTGTTGAGTCAGCTGAGGCAGTTTGGACCATGAAGTCTCCTGTGGAATTCTTTTTGGAGGTTCTCTAAGCGTTTGCCACTGGGAGGAGGCCTGGGGCAGATCCAAATTACACCCCGGGGATTACATGTATCTCTTATGGCCTGGGAATGACTGGAGGTCTGCCAGAATGAGCTTGGGGAGCATAAACTGGATCTGCACAAGATCTCAGACAAGTGAAAGACAGTGGATGGATAGAAGGATGTTTTACAAATAAGAATCTGAAAAGGTAAGCAGGCTGTCTTGTATGGATGTCTGCAGCTTTTCCACAGCTACAGACATCTCTGGTTCCTGGATCTTCTCCTGTTCTGGAGTTATCTAGGGAGACAGACAGATGGGTGGGGGATAGCGCCCAGCTGAATACCTGGACATTGGAGTTTTCTCCAGTGACGGAGAGGGTCACCTCAACCTCAAGTTCCAAGTTCACCACAGGCTACCTGCCTCTCTGATCAATATTCTCCTTGGCAGGTCTCTCTGTTAAGGGGAACAGCCACATCTTGATAAGCTACTATAGCAAATACTAACAAAATGTACATACAGTGTATATACAGTTCTAAAAAAAAAAGTTTTAAAATAAATTTCTGCCTCTTGTAAGTTTAGCATTTGGGAAATAGAAATAATTTCTGTAATACTAACTGACCTAAAGAGAGACAAAAACAGTGATTATTTATATAGAATGTGAAAATATCTGATTTCAGCTGTGTAAATAAAGTCATTTGAATTGAACTGAATAATCCAGCTAGCTTATTATGACAAATTCAGTACAGAATGTTCAATTTATCATATAAGGATAGCATAAAGTCTTTCTAGGCAGTTAAAAAAAATTGCCTAGAAATATTGTTCTTGTTTTAATCTTTTCACTTTTTTGTCAAATTTGTAAGGCATCATATGCAGTGTTTTGATCAGCTTTATCAGCTGCAGCCTTTCCTGCTGATGTTCAACCACAGCCTTCTTCAGTTGAAAATGCACAGATGTATATCCTGTTTTGGTCTGATATCAGCTGACCTACAAGCTTGGGTAGGTCAGCTTGTCTTTCTACATAAGCCCTATACATGTAAAATGTACGTCAGATACATCCTGAGAGTGTTTATTCCTGGCCATGGAACAGTGGACCAGTCTATCAGGTCTTTACGCTTGTTTATTCCTAGCCAAGAAAATCTGCTTAAAAGAATAAGTCACTACATAAATTTTGTTATCATTAGCAAGGGACAAAGACTATTTAAATATTTTATTTTTTAAACTAAAACTGACTGAAATGCAATGTTAAATTAAAAGGGAGAAAGGCAGAACCAAAATGCAGACAGTGTCTCACCAGAACGCCTAAAGTGAGGAGCCCTCGCTCTCCTTCCTCCTCAGACAGAGTTTGGGGAAGAAGACGGGAGCTGATCCTATGAGAGGCCCCATGGGCCAAAACTTACAAACTATCACATGTTCTAGCAAACTCTCTTATATATACTATCACACTGTCTTATATAAACTATCAAATTGTCTTATATATACTATCAAATTCTTTTATATATACTATCAAACTGTCTTATATATACGATCAAATTCTCTTATATATACTATCAAACTGTCTTATATATACGATCAGCCTCTCCTTGGGCTGCCACCTTATCATGGTGGAGGGGTTTGAGTGCCCCAATGATCCTAGGAGCTATGCTGTCTGGGGTTTCATGCCCCTGGTAGGGTCACCCAAGGCAGACAGGTCCTAGGCCAGGGGCCAGACAAAGCGCAGCCCGAAGACCCCAAGGCGTTCGACCGTGTCCCTCGGGGAGCCCTGTGGGGGGTTCTCCGGGAGTATGGGGCACCGGGCCTTTTGATACGGGCTGTCAGGTCCCTGTATGACCGGAGTCAGAGTCTGGTCCGCATTGCCGGCAGTAAGTCGGGCTCGTTTCCGGTGAGAGTTGGACTCCGCCAGGGCTGCCCTTTGTCACCGATTCTGTTCATTACTTTTATGGACAGAATTTCTAGGTGCAGCCAAGGTGTTGAGGGGATCCGTTTTGGTTGCCTTAGGATCTCATCTCTGCTTTTTGCGGATGATGTGGTCCTTTTGGCTTCATCAGGTCGTGATCTGCAGCTCTCGCTGGAGCAGTTCGCAGCCGAGTGTGAAGCGGCCGGGATGAGGATCAGTGCCTCCAAATCCGAGGCCATGGTCTGGAGCCGGAAAAGGGTAGAGTGCCTTCTCTGGGTCAGGGGGGTGTCCTGCCCCAAGTGGAGGAGTTCAAGTATCTCGGGATCTTGTTCACGAATGGGGGAAGAAGGGAGCGGGAGATTGACGCAGTGTCTGCCGTCAAGCGGGCGCTGTACCGGTCCGTCGTGGTGAAGAGAGAGCTGAGCCAAAAAGCGAAGCTCTCGATTTACCGGTCGATCTATGTTCTCACCCTCACCTATGGTCATGAGCTTTGGGTCATGACCGAAAGAACGAGATCGCGGATACAAGCGGCCGAAATGGGTTTTCTCCGTAGGGTGGCTGGGCTCTCCCTTAGAGATAGGGTGAGAAGCTCAGTCATCCGGGAGGGACTCAGAGTAGAGCCGCTGCTCCTTCACATCGAGAGGAGCCAGTTGAGGTGGCTCGGGCATCTGGTCAGGATGCCTCCTGGACGCCTCCCTGGTGAGGTGTTCCGGGCACGTTCCACCGGGAGGAGGCCCCGGGGAAGACCCAGGACACGCTGGAGGGACTATGTATCTCGGCTGGCCTTGGAACGCCTCGGGATTCCCCCGGAAGAGCTGGAAGAAGTGGCCGGGGAGAGGGAAGTCTGGGCCTCCCTTCTGAAGCTGCTACCCCCACGACCCGACCCCGGATAAGCGGAAGAAGATGGATGGACATACTATCAAACTATCTTATATATACTATCAAATTCTCTTATACTGTATATATACTATCAAACTGTCTTATATATTCTGTCACGATTTGCGGGTGTAGGGGTGGTGAAGCAGACGCTGTAGACCCAGGTAAGATGAATAGTGATTTTAATAGTGCAGCACACAGTGCAAGCAATGGGCAGCGCGGCCGAGCGGAAGCCAGGGCTCGACGCCGGTAGCAACCGTTAACAAGACTGGATAACACAAAGGACAGCACGCACATTAGACGAGGACCCAACAAAGAACAGACACACAGGTGAGACTAAATACACAGGAGGCAATCAGGGAACGAGAAACACCTGGGAGCAATCAAGGGGAAGACAGGACAACACGGAGACTCAGAGACACAGGAAACTCAAAATAAAGACACAGAAAAACACGGAACATGACATATACAGTACCATCAAACTCTCTTTCATACAATCTTTTATTCACTGATGTTCATGTTTTCAGATTTCCTACCCAGAAGGAAGTGAATAGTATAAAATAGTGCAAACAGTGAATGAAGTGGGACAACTTCGCTGAAACATGTTGTTTGAACCTTCACGGTGTCCTTAGTTATCTAGATAAGAGTGCTGAACCAGCACGCGCGTATTTTGTCTGCAGGGCGGTGCGGAGGAAACCTTATTTGATGGAGAAACGCAAATCTACACGTAAAGGGAAGTAACTGATACACAGAGAGAAGCAGAAACATGTTGGTGCTGGTGATAAGTTTGATCTCCTTGATTCCAGCTAATGGTGAGACTTTTATGAATTTTGAATCAATGAAAAGACATAGACACTAATTTGATGCACATGCCAAGTGCTGATTTATTTGTATTTTATAACATTATACAGTATGCTATAAAGTCCATTCAATTTGAGCATTTTCTTCTTCTTCATGTTAGAAGAGCCTCAATGGTCTTAGATCTTTAAATTTGTGAGAGGTACCATAAACATACTTTGCCTAATGTTTCTGAAAACTTTGGGATTCTAAACTAAATTTAACTGCATTGTGATTAAGTGGGGATGTATGTAATGAATGTGAATCTGTTTATGAAATTTGGCTGATTTGATTATACATTTCCATATGTTAACTGTATGTATTAAAAAACTGAATTGATTTTAACTCATACAGTTAAATAACAAGGCTAAGCTACAAGATATTAGTTCAAAAACTGCCTAAAAGAGGAATTAAAAGCTAGACTCATCCAGACTTGTTATGATATTAAGCAGCTGCATGCTTGGTTCCATAGGAGCTGCTCATGGAGCTGATGTGAGCATTTCACCTGGAAACGGTTTCAAACATCGAGTCGGAGTAGATTTCAACTTGAGTTGTAAATTCACATTTTTATCCTCCATGCATTTTGCACAGATGTGGAAAGAAGGTGAAAGTAAGGTAGGTCAAAAATACTTTTCAAATTTCACAGAAATGTTGCAATAAATCAACTCATTAACAAAAACTGTTAAAAACTTTACTGCTTTAACTAATTTAACTTACTGGTAAATAAAAAAGTCAAAGTTGCTGAGAAACAGATTTAAAATGGCGTCCAACATGTTTTAGTTCTAAACCCAACCACAAACATGAAAACTATAAGATTATGAAAAGGGAAACATCTAGTTATTAATACAGTTCATTAAATGTATCCATTTAATTCCTTTGAAAAGTAAAATGAAAACAAAACTAAACTAATTTGTGATGTCAAATCCAAACAATTATGGCATGAATTATGTGTTACCAGTATATTAGAATGTTTGATTCATCTGAACTATTTTACTTTCTGTCATGGGTCTTTTTTGTTTTTGCTTGTCATTTGATTATGAATGGATTATTTCAGGATGTTACTTTTTTACTACAAGTGTTCTGTAGTAAAATTCAGAGTTGACTTCTTAGTTCTTTTTCGTGTTTGTTTCTTTGTTCATTGTCTTAGATTCTTATTCTAGTATTAGTCTTTGGTTTTTGGTTCAGTCAGGTCTTCAGTGACCTGTTCAGTTCTTTCTGTATTCCAATTTTGTGAGTCATGCAGCAATAATCAGTCATACCTGCTTCTAATGTCCCATATCCACCTTCATTTAAAGAAAATGTGGTTCTGCTGTGTGTTTGTTCCAGTCTATGTATTCTTCAATTCTTTCTTTGTGTCTTTTTGTAAGCCTAGGACTTACAATGTAATGTATATATTTTTTTAAAATAAAGATGAATTACGTACCTGCAATCTAAATTGAGATCTACTTGCAAATGAATGAATAAATATTCTGTGCTTATTCATTTAATTTAATCATTGTCCAATAAATTTTCATCTTCTAATTGAATTTACCAAATATCATAAATGTCAAAAACACCATTTATGATACTTTTTTTTTTTTTTTAAATTCCATCAAATTTCCATTGACTGGAACTTTCCCTTCTGCTCCCCTCCCCAGCTTTTCATCATTTCCTCATTTGCTTCTACTTACTTCCTTCCCCAGCTGTGACTAGCTTTTAGGATTCCTTTGTCATTTCCACATGTACCTCAGTATTTAAGCTCTTCTTTCTCTTTCACTGACTACTGGATCTTCTGCTAAACTCCCCTAAACTCCTTCCTTATTGCTTTCTGTTGTTTTAGTTGTTTCTCTGCTGGTTTCCCTGAGCTTCATGTAAATTTTCTCTTTTTGATTTAGTCAAGAAAGATTTTTAATATTATCTGAAGCTTTAGTTTGTTGCCTGAAACTGGAGCATGACACCAGTCCAATTGTTTATGTAATTCGAATTTAAAGACAATGTCTACTCTTTAAAAGGAATCCTATTCAGCTGGTTTACCCGGCTTTTAAAATGAACCATAATTTAAGACATACATTACACATGTAAACAAACAGTTCATCATAACTGCTTAATGAACCACACTGTTTGAGGACTTTAGGAGCATTATATGCATGATAAAACATTTCAGCTCAATGTGGAGTCACGAGATAGGCTTTCTGTAAACATTATGATTAGAGTATGAAAAGTCTGTAAAATGTAGATTTCACTAAAGTTACTGCAGAATAATAAACTTAGCAAAATGCTAAGCCCTGGAAGTCACTGCTAAGAAAGGCTGGTACATCTGTGATCACATCATTGTTGGTGTTTGTCTTTCAGAAGTGTCTCATCAACATGACCTCCTCTCAGCCCAATGTGACTGTGGTTCTGCACATCATGTCTGCAAAAATAGCAGACACTGGGAATTACAGCTGTAGCACTCATCCAGATTATAAAACAGTTGATGCAATTAGTCCTCTAGTCTACATTCAGATAACAGGTAAGATCATCATAACTTTGTCTCAAAGGAAGCATCACTGATGCCACACTGCCACATTTGGGAGGCAAGATAAAGAAAAAAAACATTTATACACATTGTCTGAGCCTATTTTGTCTCCTTTAGGGTCACAGGCAGCGTTTCAGCCCATCTCAACTGTCAGTGTTCAAGAAACACCATCTGACTATGAAGAGTCACCAGGCCATCACAGGCAAGGTGAACATTTTCTACAGAATTTTAATTGGCAAGAAGTTTAAGGCCTAAATCTCATTAAACAGCCTTTTACGTTGCAATTTAACAATCATTAACAGAAATGCAAGACAAAATTTGCAGCCTGTTTTTCATAGCTTTAGAATATTAAATTAATAACAGTTTTTCATTAACTTGTATCAATGATTATTTGATATTTCTTAAAAGGTACAAAAGCACCATTTAAGAATAAATAACACACTGTAAAAAGAAATTAGTTGAACCAACTTAATTGAATTGCCTCAATTGGTAACAAGTAATTCAATTAAGTTTAACTAACTCAAGTTATGTCTATCCAACTCAATATATTATGATCATCTAACTCAATTTATTTCAGTTTTTTACACTGAATTCATTAAGTGTGTTTAGGATGACAAATGTAAGTCATTTAGTTTACTTCAAATAAAGAAGGAAACTGGAAGGAAATGATCACTCTTCCATCAGAGTTTTTTGGCTCAAAAAAAACTCTTGCTGTCAAATAAAGACAGCCTTTATTTGAGAGAAGTGGGTAATAACAGAGAGGGAAGACGTAAAGCAAAGGTCATGAGCCTGGAACTGAACTTATGACGGCCGCATGGAGGACTGCGGTCTCCTTATGGGAGTTGTGCTCCACCCCTGCACCACCACAGTCAGAACAGGATCTGTCTCTGGTGAAGCTTGAGTCATGATGTAGGATACAAACACAACATTGAACTTAATTGTTGCAAATACACTTTTGAGAGTGCACTCTGAGAAGTGTACTCTAAAAATACACGTGTTAGAGAAATACAATTTAAAGTTAAAAGAGGTCAGAAAAAGTTTGGCTTTACTAGAAAAGATTGATATTTTGACAGCTCAAGTGTTTTTGTATTATTATTATTATTATTATTATTATTATTTTTGTATGGAAATATTTGAATAGCTGTATATTCAGAAGCAATTTATATAGCTTTGATTTCCATAGTTGTCTTATCATAAGGATTTTGAAAAAATCAAAACAGCCATTTTATTTACTTTCTCCCGGAAAGTCTTTAGTTTCCATAACACACTTGTTTTGGCAAATCAGACCCAGGAGAGCCAAGCACACTTCCAGGCTGTACTTTTCTCATAGACTGCTCAATTGAGGCCTGGATTTCTGTTTTTTTCTGCCAAACATAGGGTCAGAAAATGCTTTGTCAATGATTTACTCAGAAGGCATTTCTTCCTTTCCATCATCAATTTCTTTTCATATTTACAAGGCTAACAGAAGGAAAGTAATATGTGTAGGATTTTCATCAGTGAGCTGAATTGGCATCATTTAAAAAGTGTTATTTATATCTAGAAAGAACACAGCTCTGCACTTATTGTGTTCCCACTTGAAATTGAGATCAGTTTTTCTGTTTTCTTTTCTTTCAAGCTATACAAAATGTCAACCAGAGGCACTTTACAAGACAAACACCTCCAACTTATCTCCAGCTATAGAGCATGCAAATTGATCAAAAGTACATTTAAATTAATCTAATTTATTCCAATACAGTCAAGTTGAAGTATAACAGTCAGATCTAATTACACACATTCTATTTTGATCCTAGTTTTAGAGAAATTACTTAAAAAAGACCCACAATTTTTATTGAGTCACTGAGTTTGCAGTAGTGCCTCATAGAGCATGTAGACCGTTGAGAGGAATTATTGTTTTAACAGAGACTTATAGCAGATTCTCTATATGTTTTAAATGAAGTTAAACTTGTTTATTGATGGAATAATCATTTTTGCTCCAGGCAGCCAGTCAACGCCATCCACCCCGACCACAGTGAGCAACCAGAAGCTTTGCAGCACAGACCTACATAACAGTAAACCAGATCTCTATATTTCTAGTAAGTTTCAACTTTTTTCTGTTACATATTTTGCTAAAACAGGTCATATGCATTATGAATGGTTAGTGTCGCTGTAACACTAATGTAGAATCACAACCATGTCTGTTATTCAGCATGTCAGAAAGACGGGAGGAGTGAAATCTGTCTGTCTCTCTGACCAGGAATTAACACAAATACACAAACACAGCAGCATCTCTTTGGTCTTTGCCACATCATTGTTATTTTTGCACTGATCACAAGCTCCTCCACCTCCCTCCTGTACAAAGCTTTACAGTTGTTGGAGATTGATCTAAAGCTGTAGTATTTTATGAAAACCTCACAATTTCTGGATCCCTTGCAGACCAATCATACAGTGCCAAAGTATTAACCCCCTTCATAGTTTTACTGTTTTACTGCCTTTACAAATCAATCATGATTAACAAAATATTTTGACAAAGAAAAAATACAATCAAAACTTTTGTCAAAGTGAAAACTGATTTCTACAAAATAACTACAATTAAATAAATATATTTAGCTTAAAATAAGTACATAAATATTCACCCCCCTTAAAGTGACTGACCTAAATCAACAAAGGTCCAGCTAAAGCAGGGGTGTCCAAAGTGGGTCCCGGAGGGCCGGCATCCTGCACGTTTTAGTTCTCTCCCTGGTACCAACAACCTTTTCAGCAGGTCAATGTTCTTCTTAGGCCTCTAACGAGCCATCATTTGATCCCGGCGCGTTAAACCAGGGAGAGACTAAAACATGCAGGATGCCGGCCCTCCAGGACCCACTTTGGACACCCCTGAGCTAAATGGTGCCAGTAGACTCACCATGAGTGGAATGGAGATCAATAAAGCCAAATATTGTTAATCATGATTGATTTGTAAAACCAATAAAAAGTTAAAACATCCAAAGGGTGAATATAGGCACTGTATGTGTGCAGAGTCCAGGAACCTCATAGTTTTGAGTCTTTGTGGGGGGAAAAGATTGAAAAACGACACAAAAAGATATTTAATAACTGTGGTCATTAAAGTGAAAAGCATACTCTAATGCAAATTTTAGGATCACAAAAAATATGAGCCTGAGTTTGGGGACCACAGCAGGTTCCTTTTCATGCCCAGATGATAGCACTAAAGGTGTGATACCAGGTTATCTCATAAGGACAGTCAGGATATGAAGTTTACAGGCAATCATTGAACAGAAAAGGATTTTAGCAACACTTACATTCTAGTTTTTTAGTGTGGGTTTGAAACATTCCTTGGACGTCTGGGTTTTCTTTCTTTTTGTTTGACAATACAATCATTGTCTTGCAGGTAATTTCTGTTCTATAACTCTTGCCATATTCAGTTCACTTCACTGTATTTGTCATTGTTGTTTAGGTTTTGCCATATGAGTTCATTCCTTTGTGATTAGTTTCTTTGTTTTTTCTTGTGTTATATGTGAATTTATTGTTCTTTCTCAGATTTTTTCCTTTTGGTTTCTGAAGCCTTATGTCCTACTTGCTGACCTTCTATAAATTAGTCTCCTCTCTCAGTTTACCTGCTTTCTCCCTGCCACAGCTGAACCATATTTTCTCTGATTAGTGCTTTGTTTTTTTCCACCTCTGCCTCAGTGTTTGTTTCTAATTTCTAATGTTCTGTTTCAGTGCCTGACTTTCATTCCATTACCGTTCTCCCTGTACATGATCTATGCTCTATTCCTTTGTAGTATTTTTTGTTACTTTGTGAGATGAAATGAGGGCTGTGCAGGTGTTTAGCAGATAGAATCATTTTCTGTGTTGTCTTCATGCCTAGAAACATTGATAATGCATGGCAGTGATGTATTGGTGTAGGTCATTGAAGCAGGGAGAGGTAGAAGAAGAGAAAGAGGAACAAACAGCTTTGCATGCATCCCTCTGTATATTTGCAGGTCTGCAGGGTCAGATGTGGTACTGGATGCTTCTGGGAAAAGCTGTGATCCTCCTCCTCAGTTTGACCTCTCTGGCAGTAAAACACAAGAGAGGACAAGGCAGAAAGACAACTCTCCGTGCACCACAGCAGCAGTCTCAGCTGTTATGAGTAAAGATTTTAGTTAGAAAAAAATAAAGTTCTCAGAATAAGTCTTATTTTCTTTTAGGTGGAAATGTGTGAAAAAAATATTCTGTCAAAACTGACAAATTGTATTGCATAAGCATGTTTCACATGGACATTAAAATATAATCTGTGTACATGTTTTATTCTATTTATTTACAGCTTTATAAATAAAAGAAACATATAGAAAAAAGGTTGTATCTCCCACGAAAGACTCAATGTCTGGATGAATGAAGGATGTCACTAATCTGTAAAAGAAAATATCATTGAAGTAGGTTTAAGGTCTTTGTTGTGGCAACTTGGGGTGGATTTTCTTTAAGTTTATGAAGCCCAGATAGAAGATGTTAAAGTTACAATGAGTAAAAGAAACCAGCAACGCCACCTGGAATAACACTCCAGGAACCTTGAATTGTAATAAGGACACAGGTAAGTTCTGCTGGAAGAAGGAGACATGCTCCAAAAAGTTCTGCAAAATTTATTGACATTCAATATTTAAAATAAAAAAAATAAAAACACTTTCCAATTGACAAAATCCTAAAACAGAATGTTTAAGACACAGTGAATACAGTTAAACAAAATTATTGGTTGAAGTAAAAATATTTAAATCTTAACGGAGACTGAGACTTACCAGTGGGGAAAGTCGTGAGGGAAGGAAGCAACATCCAGTGAAGAAAGAAGAATCCCCCAAGACACTACAAAACACAGCCAATTACGGGGCTCCGTAGCAAACAAAGAAAAAGGTGCTCCAATAAAATAAACACACAAAACAAGACACCGCCACCAGAGGAGCCTCAGTCCCTGAAAGAAACAAGCAAAACAACCTGAATAAAACAGTGGTATCACCGTATCAGTAAATACAGTACAATGTTGCATTTAATCCAATTCAATTTTGCAGTCATCAAAGCCCCAGTTGATTTTTTCAAATGTTTTCTGTAGGCAAAACAGCAGCAACAGCAGATGTGACGCTGATTTAAAAAAGACCATAAAATACTTATGCCACATTAGCTTGTACTTCTGGATACACTGTCCTTAATTCTGACTTCAGAAGTTAAGAAGCATCAAATCCTGTTGAATGTGGGACGCCTGGTTAACTACGTAGGTGCTGTATCAAATTCTCCTCACTGCAAATAGAGCTCCAACAGCTGAGGAGACATTTAGGTCCCACATAGGAAGTGCTATGTGTAGCCGGTGTATACTATTAGTGTTCTTTTCTGATCACTTGGTCTAATACAGTCGGTTAACCTTGATGTGTTCTGTGTTGTGTTCAGGTGAAGAAGGGAGTCGGACCACAGGAGTTGCTGGTTGTTCTTTAATGCAGGTTGCTGGCAGAGGCCTGCACAAATAGAAATAAAAATCCCTTTAACATGCAGCTCTTCCATTCATAGGAGTTGGAATTCCCCTAGCAGATAAGCACATGGAGAAACCCTGTGACTAACTAATAACAATATCTGCTCTAACATTTAAGAAAAATGTTCTTGTCAAAAAGAAAACTCCTCTGTATGTATTAAAACAAATAAACATTCACAGCTGCATGTACTTACAATTATTTTATATATTTCATAAAATGCGAGCTTAACCAAAAGAAAAGAAAATTTCCTACCTCTTCTCAGGCAGCCTAGCTAGCGCCACCTGAAGGTAGTACAGTACTGATGTCATAAGACGCTCTCTTAAAGTGACAGTACAAGTACTAGTGCTCATCAAAACAAGTAAAATAATTAAAGATGCGAGCAGCCTCGTACGGCCCTTGCAGCTCAGCGTCGCTCCGGCCTAATGGCCACTGCGGGGGTTCCAGCACCGCCGCCCGCTCGCCACCACAGAAGCTGTCACGTATTTTCCCCGCCCGTCCACCAGGCGATACACATTATGCGTTCGGCAGCGCTCCCCGATGACTCACAAAAAATCTGGTGCAGATCGGTCAATGTAGCAAGGAGATGTAGCTGATGTATTAACCTAGGGGGCGCAGTGGAGTCAAATTACATTTTAATGCTGTTGGGCTCTTTAGAGGTGAACAAAGGTCATACATATCGAGTTTGGTGCCAATCGGATCATCCATGTGTGATTTAAAGACAATGGTATGAATATGGCGAGAGACTGATATTCACCATTTGAACACCACTGTTCAGCCAGCAGCAAGCATTGGCAGAGTTCATCATCTTATCATTTTAAGTCAGTTTGCACATGATTAAACCCATATAAATAAAAGAGAAAAAGTAAGGCATACAGCAGAAAAACAGCTGACTTCCTGTGGGAAATGGGCAGGGCTAAGGTGATGTCATCAACTACCATGGCAATGTGATCAGGACTGGTCTGTAGTGAGACATATGAAGGCTGATGCAGCTTTAACCTTGTATGTGGAAGTTATTAAACCTTGATGTTTCATTGCGAAAAGTCAAAGTTTGACACTTAGCCACGCCCACATGCTTTGATGTATGAGAAATGCTCTGATAACTTTTGACCTTTGATCCCTCAAGTGTCTGCTGAGTGATTGTGACGTCTGTATTTGAAAAACTGTAGGAGTTCGATCAGATACACGTCTATAAAAAAGAGAAAATGACGGCTTAGATTCAAAATGGCTGTCTTTCTGTTGGGTTTAGACCATGGCTCCAAGATACTTTTTTGTACGTCCTGACAAGATACACATGTGTACCAAGTTTCGTAATTCTAGGTTAAAACATGGGGCTGATCATTTAAAATATTCTAGGGGGCGCTATAGATAAATGAGGCCACGCCCACCAAAGTTTGTTATGGATTCCTGTCGGCGGGTGGATAAGGATCCAGCCCAGTGTGTTTGGAGCAGCTCGGCCCGAAACTGTGGAATTTAGAGCCAAACGTATGGCAATGGCGTTACAGGTCACTTCGCCACGCCGCCACGCCCACCTGCTCCATTGAATCCGGTCAGGGTTGGAATCCAAAACACACCAACATGTCTTCTGTCTCTGGACACAGTTTCATGTTGATTAGTTCAAAGGGGTAAGATAGCGACCGTTCACAGTAAAACATGACACTTCCTGTTCTCAAGGGGCGTGGCCTAAGTGATGTCATCATTTGACCATTGGGTATTGTAGGACACCTGATGATGATAAATCACTGAAAGTTTGGTGCCTCTGTGAGTTTTTGTGTAGGAGATACAACAGTTTATTTTTTCCTGGCGAGTAGGTGAAGTTTGACCCCTGGTAACCCTCCTTCAGCATGCTCAAAAACTCACCGTTTTGATAACTAAAAATCGGCCATGCCTTATGAACAGACTGAGCAAGTTTGAAGCTGATCAATCGAAATCCCTAGGAGAAGTTCGATCAAATACGAAGGCTGTAAACGGCCAAAAGAGGTTATGTGTAACGCTCCAGTCCTGTGGGGGCGCTAAAGGCTCCTGTAACCAGCAGCAGCAGCTTATGAAGAAACGCCATCATGGCGGCCACCTGAAAGCACTTTAGTCTTTTAGTGAAGGCCACAGTTATCAAAAGAATTTTTTATCTTCCGAACAACCGAAGAAGTTTGACCGCATCATGATCCCAAAAGCGACAGTTTCTCTATTTTCTCCAAATATTTTCCTGAATGCTTCTAAGCTGTCCGCACATGGAGCACCGAGCCTTCAGACTCGGAGAAACCTCAGAGTCAGCCACTGCTTGGCAGCCAAGGTACCCCCTCCGAAGAAACCCAGGGAGAAGGTGGAAATCCCGGGACTGGAGATGGTGACTTACGGGGATCGAATGCACTATATCCCTGGCCTGGCTAAGCCAGTTTATCCTCCATGGGAGATGAGCTTCAAGGACCCGAGGTACTACAGGTCTCCACCCGCTCAGGAGATGGCGCTGTATAAAGACAAACCGTGCTACGTATTCAACCAGAGGACCAGCATACTGGAAGGTGGGTGGGCTTCTGTTGTTTGACTGCCTTAAAAGAATCTATTGATAAGTCTGTTACAACAAGCAATAAATCAATTAACAGCATAATAAATTAAAACGAGCTGGATAATTTCTATCTTCATGAATGCTTGTTTTTTTTTTTTTTTTGGTGCTATAACTAACAAAAGTATGGCCCATTTGTCTCAACTAGTCCCTTTTTTGAAGGGGAAATCTATTTACGGAGACTTCATGATCCATTTTATTTGTTGTTTCGGGTGTTTTGTTTATTCGTTTGGGGTGTTTAAAGGGTCTTCCAGTTCCAGTGAAAGATATTCGGTAGAAATTAAAGTCTATTGATATCTGAGAGGGCGAACGGTAAAACTTGTTATTGTAGCAGTCCTAGCTGTTGATGTAGAAACGCGTTGGATTTATGAATGGAGTTTTTTATTCTGATCAGCTACATTTATCAGAACATGTCACTTTTTTCCATCACACAGTGCTGTGAAAAATAACAACTGCTTAATAATTATTAATACTACCTGTAAGGAAAATAAGACATTTAAAGTATTTAACATAGCATTGTGTTTATCAATTTGTACTTAAATATATAAAATGAAGTTAATTAAATACATTTTAAACACTATAAAAGTCGAACTGTGATTTTAATGTGGGAACATTTCTGACAATAAGTGAGGTTTTATTACTTAATAAACTATTGGTTCTAACATCAGGATGAACATCAAGGCTGACCTGTGATTAGATTATTCCAGCAAAACTCCTTCCTTTCCACATGTGTTCCAGGTGTGCGCCAGGCTGCGTGGTTGACCAAAACCCACGTGAGCCCTGGTTTGCTGCCTCACCTCATCTCTCTGGCTGCAAAGCCTGAAAACCAGCTGCCCGACCAGGACGAGCGCGTGCAGAACGCCATCAAACACGCACGATTCTGGGACACAACGGAGCCACGGCCAAGAAAGGAGAAATACAGGTAGGCTCACTTATTAAACGGGTTGAGATGCTGAATATGCAGTTGAACATTCTAAACAAGTGGAATTTTTTTCAAAACCTTCAGGAAACCATCAAAGATTAGTTCTGTCTTGTTTTCATGAGGAATGAGTGATACAAAATGAAAAAAATTAATTAATGGACATGATTGTAAAGGGGCAACATTAGAGTGGACTGCAAAAAAACTGCTTTGTTTTTAAGGAAAAAAAGACATGAGCACACTCACCACACCACATGTGGATAAAGAGAATAAGAAGAAAAGACAACAGAACCCATTTAGAGAGGAAGGTTTTCTGTTCAGGCATATTAAGACTTAAGCATCATGCAGAGATGTTCCAGAGCACTGATTATTACTCATAAACATCTGTCTATAGACCATCAAATAAATGTTATAGTCATGTACCAGTAACATGTAAGACCAGTTCATTGATATCCCCTGAAAGAGTGAACTGTTGAACTGTTGCGTGTTGTTCATGCCCAGTTTAACCTAACCTGTGGGCTCCAGCACAGCCCCTGCAGAAAAGCCCCTTGTTCATATTATTGTGTTAAAATGTTCCACTAAAACTCCTTCAGGTTTGGACTTCAACACAGAGCGTGGGAAAACAAGCTGGTTGTTCCTAGGCTGCTGGTTCCAAAATTTTGAAATATTGTTACAGGGAAAGTTGCAAGAAAGAACTAGACTACATTGGGTTGTAAAAAAATCCATCTAGTCTGGGTTTCCATGGATAACATTTAGAATAATTTAATTTAGGGGTGGACCACTAAACTGGCCAGCTGAAAATCTGTTTTGATTTCCTTAATTTGGGGAGATCTGTGATTGTCTGATTCTTGTATTTGAAGCTGATCTTATCTACCTCAGCAAAGGTCTAAAAATCAACTGCTGCCCTCTCTGCTGTGAGCGGTTTGACTGTTACCAGATCATGTCTGTATGTTTGCAGTTAACAATAGTCACCCCACTGTTGCCAACTCAGCGACTTTCATTCAGAGAAAAGACTAGCGATCGTGATCTGCAATCGACCAGAAAACTGCAATCAGTGCACCCCTAATTTAATTTAAAAAATCCTATCATATGGCATCATTTAGAAAAATATCTTTATTTGTAATTAGTATCCTGAACAGCTGGTCTGTCTGTCAGACCCGGCCCTTAATCAGGTTCTTGATGGAAAGGATAATTTCTTATGATTTCAAAAGTATATTCTAACATTTTATTGGAGGGAAGAAAATCTAAGAATTTTACTCATCATTTTGAATTAAAAAAGGTCTACTGCGTTTTCCACAAATCTGCACTGTGATCTGAACTCATTTCTAAGAATGAGTAACAGTAAATGGGTAACACTATTAGTTTGAGATGATCATGCATAATAACAGCAACTGGTCATGGGGTCTTTAAAATTCAGCCTTTAAAAGAACAACATTGTAACAGACTTACATTATATGATGGTCTTATCATTGCAACATGTCCAAACATTCTCTCCCTGTGTGTATTCTTTAGCAACACTCTGCTCCTCAACCTGCTGCACCTCTGTGCGTCCCTGCAGCCCACTCACCCAGCCGTTGGAAGGAGGATCCTTGCAGAGAACTACTCATTAGCAGCTACCTGGAAACGAGGTACAGTATGTCTGCATGACAAAAACATGAGGAAAAGAATGAAACCAGAAAAAGTAACAGCAAATATTTGGCCAACTTCACCAAGCTTATGCCAGCGACTAAACGGGTAGATTTTTAGAACTAAGGTGAGTAAGAAGAAAAAAAAGAAATATGACTATGATTACTTACAGTTGTGATTTTCATGTGTTGGATTTGAAGATGCACCACTATGTGATTCTGTTTGTAAAGTAACAGTCAAACTTTTAATAGCAATAATTTGGGTTAATTTAGCCTGTCATAAGAGGAAAAAATGGAGGTTTGTTTTTCAAAGTTCTATTTTCCCCAGGTCATTCATTAAAATGTCAGGTTAGAGGCCTTGGGAGCAGAGGGGATTTTTAGGCTTGTGTAGATTGATCGACCCTGATTTCTTCAATTTTGGGTGATTGATAAATGGTCAATACTTGCATGCAAAATCAATCTTATCCACTGATCTTTTCTGTTGATATGATATGATGGCTACATTTAGCAATAGTTAGCCAACTTTGCAGCTATTTTGTACAGAAACACATCAGTGTAGACCAAAATCAGTCAGGCTTTTTAATTATCGGTGATCAGCCAGAATACTGCAATCGGTGCACTCCTGCCTTCTACCAGCAATAAGAGTTACTCCTGTTCTACTTCAGGAGAACAAGTTGCTGCTATTAAAACCTATTAAAAACAGATGTCCCCGCCTGTTCTGCAGGTTTTTGCGTGTGCTCTCTATCTACTGGCGGGAACACATCTTCACCCACATCTGAGCACATCTGACTCAGCGCGTGTCGGTGAGGAGAAACTCAGGTTTTGTCCATCTTTAGTCAACTGTGGCGTTGGGACTTTTGAAAATTTGTGACAAGCTTGCATGAGCTTACTCGGCAAGAATGGCTTATTTCACACACTCTTGCGTTCTGCTCAATGCGTACATCAAGTAGAGGAGCGACCATGTAGGGACAGAAATCACTCAGTGGGATCCGGCATTACCTAGAAAGGCTTATAAAATCAATGAAATGAATTGTGAACTCCTATAATTACTATATGTCGTGATCTTCTGGGGGGGGAGGAGGGCATTACTTAGAAATGCTTCATGATACTGTCTTGGGAAAACAGAGTGTCTTCAGTCAGAGGCTTCTTCTTCAAATTTGCTGTAATACAGACTGCTACAGGAGATCTTTCCTGCCAACATCCATCACTATCCATAATAACTCTTTGAAGAATCTAAATTAATGAATTACAACAGCATTTAATTTCCCTTTGGGATCAATAGAGTATTTTTAAATTTGTAAATCTATAATATTAACTATGAACTCCTCCAATTCCTCTATGTCATGATCTTCTTGGGGGGACGGAAGCCCCCCTGGATAGTGATAGGAGAAACGCTGAGAGTTTCAAGTGAAATATTTAGTCAGCAGGCCTAATGCTTAAGCTCATATTTAGTTAGCAAGTCAAATAATTAGTTAAAAATTTCACTTCAAACTAAATATTTAGTTAACAAGCTAAATATTTATTTTGAAGCTAAATATTCAACTCAGAGCTACAACAATGATCTTAGCAGAGTAAATGACAAGGCAACTGAAGCTTTATATCTTATGGCACTATGCAGAACTAAAGTGGGTAAACCTCACATCAGTGAAACATGTCTGACTGGCACATGAAGTACAGCAGCAACAAAAGACTCAGGAATAATATCACATTATTATTCCTGATAATAATATTAATAATGATAATAATATTATTCCAGTTGTTTATCACTCGCTCTCCCACACTTTGAAAAGCTCTGGACGACTGGATCTGGAAGTGGGTGAACTCATATAGACTGTTGTTGCTTAATTTTTGTTTAAAAAAACCCCAAAATTAATTCCTGCTTTCCTATCAGGTGAAGACCTGTTCCAGATCAGAGGTCAGAATGGTTTGCTGCACTGCAGCATGGATCCTCTTCCTCAGATCTGCGGGGAACAGGAAGTGTTAGAGACATCAGATCGGGTCCTGGAAAGCTTCTATCCCGTCTCACCCACTATTGACCTTCAACAAGTTAGTGTGTACAAAGAGGAGGTGAACTACACAGGTGAGTCCTCTCCAGCTTTCCCTTAGATGGAGCTCAGCTGGTCCAGTTCTAATCACCTCTCTCCCATTGGCTCAGGCTTTAGGGGAGAATACCCTTATCCTCATGCCCACACACTTTACTTCCTGGAGACATCTGATCCTAACTGTCAGCTCCGCCCAGAGCAGTTCAGAGCCAAGATGATCATGTTCACCTTTGGAAATGCTTTGGCACGTGCACACAAACTGTACGGGGTAAGGGTATACAAAGAAACACACAGGCAAAACTGTCAGAGCGCTCACTGTTTCTCCTTAGTCTTGATAATTCATCTGTTTTATACAACGTGTGTGTGTGTGTGTGTGTGTGTGTGTGTGTCAGACACAGCCACATAGCCTGTTGGAGTGTCCCATAACCGTACAGGCAGTGGGGACCAATGGCAGAATTTTCCAGTTTCTGGTATTCCAGCTCAACACCACGGATCTCTCTGGAGATGACGGCATCAAGAATCAGGTCGGTTGGATGTTCTCTGAAGTTTCATTACATTCATTACAAAGTAAAGCAAAGAGAAAAAAATCCCAGTCACTGTAAGACAGATTAAAACAGAAGGGTTTGAGTAATAATTTTTGGTGACATGTTTACTGTTAAAATATTGCGAATGTGGAAGTGCTATGATTCAGAATGCTGGAGTTAAATCTCTGATCTCTCTTTTTGAGAAAAGCCAGCTTTTCTCAAAAAGAGTCAGATGGGATTTAAAGTGTAAAGAATTGTACTTAAAAAAAAATAGAAAAAGGGTTTTAGATTGCAACAGAGTTCATTCAGCTGAATTTTTTTTCACATTTTGTCAGGGGAGGATAGATCTCCTGTAGCATTCAGTCTTGAAACAAATCGGGAGAGGCCTCTGACTGAAGACTGTTGTATGGTGTTATGACATTCTAATAGCTCAATTTCCGTTCAGCAGAGACGATATTCCACAGTAACATGTCCTGGATGACACCATTAGTTGTTAGAAAACTCTGCTAATCCACCTCATTTGCTTTTGCTGCTCCTCTTTAAATCCCTCCTGGTCAGAAACATGTCCCTCTTGAAAAAGACATCATAAATCTCAACGAGGTTCTTATCTTTTTAAATTGAGATTATTGTTAAACCTGGCAGAGAGACATTGGATTTGATCCTAGAAGAGATGGTTTCTCTCTCTGTCTGTCTTTGGTCCTGCTCTGAGTCCATGAAGCCTCCATTTTAGC
Source organism: Xiphophorus hellerii (assembly GCF_003331165.1). Classification (NCBI taxonomy): domain Eukaryota; kingdom Metazoa; phylum Chordata; class Actinopteri; order Cyprinodontiformes; family Poeciliidae; genus Xiphophorus; species Xiphophorus hellerii. Next base: position 305,995 of record NC_045677.1, read on the forward strand.
TCCTCTGAGATGTTTGCCATAGGTTATAGCTTAGAGGAGTATTATTTGACCTTTTGAAATGCTAATCAGTTGCTGCTAGTTGTAAAAATAATACCTTTTTGAGAAAAGTTGCCACAGTTACACATCATAGCTGTCCAAACGTAAAAATGTAAATGCTAAAATCCAAAAATTGTCCTAACATGCAATTCCTCAACCAAAAAATTATGAGCAAAAGTCAACAAAATTAACAATTCAGAACTAATGTAACAGAGCTACGCTAACATATTGCCACAATGAATGGCACAATTCTACAATCATGAGCACGATCCTCAATTCTATGTAGACTTTTTGCCAACTTTTAGAGTTGCTATACCTCATCACACTAGCAGATGTGCACAGGAAGATCGACAGCTTTAAGTAAATATTGCTCCAGCATCAACAGCATCATAACATTTCACACCGTAGCGTGGCAGTTTGATCTCCAGATAAGCCAAGCAAGCGCTATATTTTTTTCAACAGGCTAGATCGGCCACTATGTAATTGCCACAACTACTAGACACTAGCTATACTACTCAATACCACTGCTATGGAACTTTCTCAAGTACTACTCAGACCTTGGAGAAATGACCTAATAATAATGTTATTAGCTCATGCTACACTGTGCAGACTCTCTGTCTGCACTGATGAAAAATCACTCATTTGAGAATGCCAGAACTAATCCTATTTATTGACAGTCTCCAGCTGCCCAAACTGCTTTCTGATTATTTCAGCTAATAATTATTTGTCCACTTGGAGGCACTACAAGACCATTGAACTTTAATACCCAGATTAGTTACTCCTTAAATTTGGTAAAACAATAAGTAAAAGTTAACTGTCCTGTCCTGATGCAGTGGAAGACTGTGAACTGTACCCACTTCATCTTATTTAGATTTTTTATGCTTTATTTGGTGATGTTACTCCAGGAACCAGCTGCAGACTAATTCCTAACCTTCAGGTAAATGTTTTTCCTCTGTGTTTTTGTCTGCTGTAGGCGTGGTTGGATGAAGATGTTGAGCTGTATGATTTTGCAAAGGTTCGACCCTTCATCAAGAGGAAAGAAGTGAAGGTAGGAAAATTCAGCTTTCAGTTCAGTGTCTGTAACTAGTATGTTTTGTTGAGTCATCTCCATATTATAACTGGTTTCATTACATGCGTCGTGCATCAGAAGAGGTGTGGTGGTGAACACTGACGCTAACAGATGGCTCTTCTTTTCAGGTCCCAGCTGGTCTGGCAGGATACAAACCAGAAACATTCAGCAAATTCCTGGCGCTGTACCTCCATGGAGCAGCTTAGGACTGCTGCTCACTTCAGTCATTTGATTGTGTTTGTATATGAACACATTATTAGCAGAGAGTCACTGCTTGTCAAGTATGGGATGCAGAATTAAATGTTAACTTTGATGAACTGAATTACTTCCCATTTTCTGCCTCCATCCACATGTAAGAGTTTAATAAAAAAAATTGGGTTCAGGATTGCATCTTGTGTCGCTCAAATAAAGGAGAGCTAAAATCTTATTTAAAGAAAATCTTACTACCAAAGGTGATAGCATTCATGGATCTAGCTTAAGAGGCACAATACAAAATAATCTCTAAGGCCTTGACATCCCATGGAGTTCAGTTAACTTGATCATCAATACATGGATGGGATGTGGCCCATGTGTAAATCTGCTTCTCAGCAATAGGCCCTGGAGGCTTGTAAAGGTAGAAGGTCAAATGAATGCAGCGAGATCCTGGAAGACAGCTTCCATCTGCAAGAGAACTGTGGCTTCAGAGAACATTTCTTTTCCATCAAGACAACGACCCGAAGCAGAGCCCAAGCCATATATGCAAGCTAAGCGGCTGCTTAGGGCCCCAACACCACCAAGGGGCCTCCAGGAGCTTTATTGGGGCCTGCCATGCAAAGCAATGGCAGGAACCTATTGCTATTCTCCCAATTCTTTATTTTTCATCCGTAACCGTTAATGCGGCTCGTACCGCTGCGTGCACACCTACAAATGAGGTATCAAAACGTGCAGAAAATTCACGCCATTGGAGCTATTACTTTTGGTGGGATTCGGGGTTAACATGGCGACATAATTCGCAAAAAACTACGAAAAAAAACCCATTATAAGTCAATGGGAAAAATCCTAGAAATACCCTATTTTTGAGGATTTTCTGTGTCGTCACGAATTCACGTAGAAATGCCATTCAAATTTCATTTTGTAGATACGTCTGTGATCTCTTCGAAAGTGAAGACGGCTCGTCGATACCAATTACGGTTTGTCCACAATTTGTCTCTAAGCGACCCAAAGTTTCTCATTTTTCCTAAAATTAGAGTGCGTCTCTCACTGATTAGAGTGAGATATCAAGAGAACTTTTTCACCCCAAAATAATTTTGAAATCGCCATCACGCCCACAAATATCGCACGATTGGTATCAAAATCGGTCCTGACATTGATACGCATGTCTGCTCCGGTAAAATGTTTTCGAAATTTATCTAGATCGTACGGTTTTCTGTCACGGTGCTTCAGAGCAAAGTCATGCGACAGGATTTTCTAGGCTGTCTCAGGCTCTGTCACTAACAGTTCACACCTTGGTGAGAAACTTATTTAACATAGCAACGGAACTCAAGAGGCTATTGGCTGATGATTAGGACTACAAATACGCATCACTGTAGTTCTATCTATAGTGGAACCCTCAGTTGAAACAGATCAGGACTGAACTGGCCTTTATAACTACTTGCTGCTATGGGCTGTATATAACTGATTTAACTCAGTAACTGTTACACATGGGATTAGTTTGGAACTTTAAAATTAAGGATAATAATAATTTCAAAATAAAAGCCTTGAATATAACAAAAATTCCAAAATAAAAGCCTTGAATATTTTTACATGACGTAATTGCTCTTTTTGGCTTTATTTGACTTTTTCATCCAAAGCACTGTTACACATGGTATTAGTTTGGAACTTTGAAATGAAGCATACTGAAAATTTCAAAATAAAAGCCTTGAGAATTTTTACATGAGATTATTGCTGTTTTGAGCACTATATAACTGATTTTATACAATGACTGTTATTCATGGGATTAGGTTGGCCCTTTGAAATGAAGTTTAACAAAAATTCCAAAATAAAAGCCTTTAATATTTTTACATCAACTACTTGCGTTTTCAGCATTATATAACTGATTTAACCCAATGACTATTACACATGGGATTAGTTTGGCCCTTTGAAATGAAGCTTAACAAAAATTTCAAAATAAAAGCCTTTAATATTTTTAAATCAACTACTTGTGTTTTGAGCATTATATAACTGATTTACCCAATGACTATTAGACATGGGTTTATTGGGGCAATAAAAATTAAGCTTAATGAAAATTTCAAAATAAAAGCCTTGAATATTTTTACATCATGTAATTGCTCTTTTTGGCTTTTTTTTGACTTTTTCATCCAAAGCACTGTTACACATGGTATTAGTTTGGCCCTTTGAAATGAAGCTTAACAAAAATTTCAAAATAAAAGCCTTGAATATTTTTACATGACATAATTGCTCTTTTTGGCTTTATTTGACTTTTTCATCCAAAGCACTGTTACACATGGTATTAGTTTGGCCCTTTGAAATGAAGCATACTGAAAATTTCAAATTAAAAGCCTTGACAATTTTACATCAGGTATTTGCTCTTTTGGGCATTATGTGAATTTTTTATCCAAAGCACTGATAAACATGGGATTAGGTTGGCCCTTTGAAATGAAGTTTAACAAAAATTTCAAAATAAAAGCCTTTAATATTTTTAAATCAACTACTTGTGTTTTGAGCATTATATAACTGATTTACCCAATGACTATTAGACATGTGTTTATTGGGGCAATAAAAATTAAGCTTAATGAAAATTTCAAAATAAAAGCCTTGAATATTTTTACATCATGTAATTGCTCTTTTTGGCTTTTTTTTGACTTTTTCATCCAAAGCACTGTTACACATGGTATTAGTTTGGCCCTTTGAAATGAAGCTTAACAAAAATTTCAAAATAAAAGCCTTGAATATTTTTACATGACATAATTGCTCTTTTTGGCTTTATTTGACTTTTTCATCCAAAGCACTGTTACACATGGTATTAGTTTGGCCCTTTGAAATGAAGCATACTGAAAATTTCAAATTAAAAGCCTTGACAATTTTACATCAGGTATTTGCTCTTTTGGGCATTATGTGAATTTTTTATCCAAAGCACTGATAAACATGGGATTAGTTTGGCGCTTTGAAATGAAGCTTAACAAACATTTCAAAATAAAAGCCTTTAATATTTTTACATCAACTACTTGTGTTTTGAGCATTATATAACTATTTTAACCCAATGACTGTTACGCATGGGATTAGTTTGGCCCTTTCAAATGAAGTTTAACAAAACTTCCAAAATAAAAGCCTTGAGAAAATTTTAAATCTTACTGAATGGTGCACGTCCACCTTACTTAACGTTCTTGTGATTCTCCACATGCTATTGATTACGTTGCAGCGTTCTTTAGCATCGATGCTAATTTGTAGCGTGACAACGCCGGGCCCAAACCGACGGGCACGCCTTGGCAGGCCCCGGCTAAATTTCTTCCGAAATTTTCTAGTTGGACTTATTTTTTAGTGATTGCATGTTTTGCACATTTTACAGACCTGTTCCAAATGCTAAACCTAACTTGTGTGCAGTAAATTCAGTGTTTGCAGATGTTCCTTTTACATAATCAATGTAACATGCCACACTTAATTAATTAGAGCATCTTTGCCTGTTTGCTGCTACTCTAGGTTTAAAATCATCAGTAGAATGCTGTAGGCTAATTACAAATGACACTAATAATAGTAGATATAGTTTCATGCATAGTGCAATCTAAGAATGATAAAAAGTCTGTTGCTGATATGAGAGGTTCAGCCCTGAACCAAAACGAGCAGCTAAAGCTACATAGAGATGGGTTGAAAACAACAAGGTGGATGTTATGGAGGGCCCAGTCAAAGCACAGATCTCAATCCAGTAGAGAATTTGTAGCTGGATATGGACAGGACTGTTCACAGCTGACCCCATGCAACCTGACAAGTTTGATCTGTCTAGCAAGAAGGATGAAAGACACAGAGCCCAGACATTTGCTTTTCAGTGATATTTGAATTAATGGAATGCTCCTGTATTTGTACAGAAATGAACATAAAGTTATGGATGTGGAGGTCAAGCAAAACACATAGTTAAGTTTAACCACTGCTGGTTTCTGCTTGACCATAAAACAGTTTGTGTCAAAGGCAAATTCAAAAGTGATCAGGAGTATAAAAGTAGGTCTATCTGTTCAGGGCCCCTAAATGTATTTAAGGCTTCAACCCAAGTCTGTGACTTCAAATTACAGCTCATAACCGCCTCCTGTCAACAGGCATTATGGGTAAATTATACACTTTCTGAATCCTTAGGTTAACATTTGTGAACCTAGTGTACATATAACACTGGGTTAAAAGAAGTATACCCAGTTTTGGCAAAAAGTGTATTATTTTTGGTTTAACAATCTGTAGTGAATTCTGTGTTGGTCAGAGGGACTCAAAGCTTCGCTTAAATGAAACTCAAGAGGAAGAGGATCCTGTTTAAGACGATAATATCAAGAAATTTATATCTACCTTTTTACAAAAATAGAAATTATAACTAAACTAGACACGTCACTTTCTCAAAAAACACAATTTGTCCAAGGGGTTAACTTCATGTGGTGATAACATTGTTAACAATTTCATGTAGTTAACTTGCTTAAAGCTACCACTTTCAAAGAGCTGACATAAACAAAATATTATTGAGGCATGTATCTTTTCAAAAATCAAAGGTTAAGCTTTCACCCTGAGATGGACAAACATATAAATAAATATTCATGTCTATTGTCAAAACAACTATAGCTACTAGCTAACAATCCCGTTTCATACAAAAAGATTTGGGGAGATGTCTGTTGGTTTGTAATCAACAGTATGTAAGGATTTTGTTGTACATTAGGATGATGTTGTTGTTGGGTTTCACAAGTATTCAAGAAAAGAATATATATTTAATTGATTTGATTGTATTTTTAGCAAAGTTGTTTTTATTCACACATGTAAATTCAATATTAAAATCCCTGGCTTTGTGACTTTTAAAATTGATCTATTTAACTACTTTCAGTTACCATCTCATTCAAAAATCTGTGGGTGAATTAAAACACCCAGTGCATAATCTAACTTCAATTTCTGTACAGGATGCTCTACCTCTACCTCTGGCTGATATTTCTACTAGTATGTGCTATACTGTACTTTGCTCTCTGAACAAAAATGTACTTGTATTCTTTGAACACAACGACAATTATTATTTATTAAGATCATTATAACGTCGTCTAGGAAAACAGGTCCTCTCATAACAAGTAGTATTTTAATATGAATAATTATGTTAGAATTTATTGATGTACAGTTTTAGATAATCCGGAAGTATTTCTTCAGCGCATGCGCAAATGAGCGACTGGAGTGGCTAGAGCTTCCGGAACAGATCGTGCAATGATCGTTCAAAGTGTTGACTTGAAAGTTTTCTGCAACTATGGTGGTTAGGTTAGTTCAGTCTCTGCCGCGTCCCGCTGTGCGTTTCTTTTCCCTCTCATGGAGGCACAACGTGTCTCTTCGGACTGTTGGGAGGTTTTCTCCCCCCCGCAGCAAGGTAACACCACTGACCCTGGCTGCTGCTGCCTGGCTCTACTTAGACAGCTTAGCACTCACTTTAAAGTCACACACTTAGAGGACATTTTCATGTTGTTGGTTCATAATTGTGAGAGCCATGTAAATGTCCAAATCCATTTTTAGCAAATTTGGAAATCAGAAATATACGTCGTTTCATTTTAAAAAGGGATCTAAAAATCATTTATATGATTAGCAATACCCTCTGATGGGCAAGTTGAAAAGGGGCATATGCAACAAGATCTTAGAACATCGTACAATAACATAATCACAACAGATATTAATCAAGAATCTAAAATAGAATCAATGTCATAGTATGGGAACAATGCAAAGCAAAGGTAGCCTGTGTTTTTCCTAATAGGTACAATGTTGCTGTTGAGGGATTGCTGCTGCTGCTGGGGCTGCAGGGCTGTGTTGATCTGAGGCTGTAGTAGGCAGACCTGGCTCCTCAGGAATTTAGCTGGGGGGCTCTGGCTTATTTTTTATTGTGGGGAAGGCTGGGACCACAGTATGCGGGCTATAATTTAATATAAATATATAATGATTGTCTATGTAACCTTTCAAATAAAATAACTATGTTTATTAGGACAAAACAAACAATAATGATGTGAACAGTGACATATAAAAATTGCTGAGGAATTAAGCTCAGAAGTGCATAAGAATTAGCTCCTACATTGCAGCAATCTAAGAATCCAGGACAAATAGCCTAAAAAACAGTTTTTACCTGATGGCAATCATGGCACTAAATTCAAAGGCATAAGAACTTCTGCTGTTGACACCACTTTGTTATAAATGTAAATTCTGTTGCGACACCTCCAGGCGCTGCAACCATCTTCTGATGTCTCTTTATTTCTCATTTTGTACTATTTATTTCTTTATCTTTGTATATTATGTATATACACATAACCTGCATCTTAACTCGAGTCGAGCAAATCTCAATCTCGTTGTAATCTGTTGATGACAATGACAATAAATCTTATCTTATCTTATCTAATGTTTCCAATCACTGAAGTCTATTTCCTTAAATTCAAAAGCAATCTACTCAAGTAAGAGTAGCAATAGTTCATAATATCAATCAAGTAAACGTACAGTGCAGTAAAACTACTCCTATTAGTACTTTTTTCTCAAAAAGCTACTTGGGTAATTATTTTTAACAAATAAACCTAATGAGCAGACATAGCCAAAGATTACTGCAGATGTGCTAAGAAACGCTACAGCTAGTCCTTTCTGCGTAATGCTGTCAAACCCTGTAGTACACACACAGTCTCTAGAGCTGTGCGTTTTAATTGTTTAATTTTGATTTATTTAGCAGGATGGCTCTTTGACTCTAAGGCTGCATTCACACTTCAGGCTGAAGTGACCCAATCCAGATTTTTTTGACGTAATGCGACCTGTATCTGATCTTTTCATGACAGTCTGAACAGCACACTTCAAATTCCTGGGCCACTTGCATATCCGATACGTATCCGATTGTATCCAAATTGATACTGGTCACGGATTATTATGGCCATCAAAATCTGTGACCAGTGTGATCCTGGCTATTTGAGGGTTAAATATTGTTATAAGTGTGATGTGACTGTAATGAAGAAGTGGCAGAAACATTAAAAATTGTGTTAAGAACTACCAGAGCACTTAGAATCGTTTCTTAATCGTTTAACAATTTATTAAACGGCCACAGTCGGGTTACATATTTTAATAACAGCACATAGCATTCAGTGCTACGGTCAGTCAAACAGTTCCAAGAGTATGAACAGAGAAGCTGTAAACATATACTGTATGAATGTTGTAGATCTCTGAATATTTTTAATTTGTCATGTCTGTAATATCTGCTCTCTATTCTTTTTGTTTTCCATACCAACGTATTTACTGTTGAAATCTACACCTCTGGCATACTTTGCAATATTTTGTGTTCTGTCTCTTTGTTTTTCTTTGTATTTGTAAACAAAGATGTTCATAATTTTTTTTTTTAAATACATAAAAAAGACAACTTCAAATATGTAAGCTATGCTCCACCGTTAGCCTCCATGTTTACTTCCGCAAACACTGAGCACTTCTTTTTATGGCGGTTGGCAGATCATTGAGAACTCTGACGCTGTTGCGCCCTCTACTGCGCATGCGGGACACTTTCAGGTCCTTTGCCCTTTCAGACTGCAGAACACATACAGGTCGCATATGTGTGGCAGTGTGAACGGCTCCAGCAAAGAAATCGGATTTGACAAAAAAATCGAATTTGGGTCACTTCAGACTGCAGTGTGAACGCAGCCTGAAGGTCGCAGACCTCTGTAGTAGAGGGGAGATCATGTGGGCTTCATCAAGTGATTCATTTTGTATGAGTCACTTGATGCAGTAATTCATACAAAATGACCCCCTGACAAAGTACTGGGAGTAGATATTGTACAGGAGCCTAGCTGGACATATTTTCTAAATGCCCATTTCCTCCAAGGCTAACGTTAGTATATTAAATTCTTTTTACCATTGGTTTTATGTAATTGTATTCTCATTAACTGGAAATTTTAATTTACATTAGCTGTGAACCAGGATAACAGAAAATAAATAGAAAGAAACATTTAGAATATATTGCTCTGTGTGTAATGATTTTATGTCGTAGGAGTTTTAGTTTTTTGAACTCGATAAATAAAATATATAATCACATCATCTGTACCTGTGGTGAATTCAGTGTCAAAAGCTAGTTGAAGACTGCTAAAATTTTGAGTTACATTGTTCACAAAGGCTCTACAAGACTTTAAAGCTATCAGCTGAATTTGGGTTTCTTTTAAATTGACAGATTTCTGATTAGGTTTATTTTACTCTACCTCTGGCATTCTTTGCATATTTGCAAAAATAATGGAACCTATCAATGTAACTCTTGTTTTTGTGTGTGTGTGTGTGTGTCTATTCATTCATTTGTCCAAGCAGGTCCACTCCACCTGTCAGGGCAGCCGGTGTCTCTCTACAACAAGCTACGCTGAGGATGGAAACCTGGTTTACACGGGCAGCCTGGGGACTGCTATTAGGGGTCAGTAACCTCAAAATGTTTTGTTCATTTTATCATCAGAAAGTGTGGATGTATGATGATTATAAATTTGGGACCAGTCATAATTCAAATAAAATTTGACATAGACATGCTAAGGAGGATAACGTAGTTTGATTTCATTGCAGAAGCATATTGTCAGAGAAAGCAAACAAGAAAAACTGCATTTGCTCTGAAAATGCAATGTGAATGCTGTATGCTGAATGTTTTTGGAGAAAATGCAAAAATCCCATCCAAACAGTATTAGAAACTGGTGCAGAACAGTGCTTGCAAAGCTAAATTCAAAGGTCCCAACAGTTCGTAGGGTAAAATACACTAAATCTAGCTAAAATACTAATGTTAGCATTTAGGCTAGCACTAGCATGGTGACTACAAAAACTTACTACATGCAGTATGAAAAAAAACAATGTAAAAGCTCAAATTAGTTAAAATGATATTAGCTTAAAGGGTATCATAATTATGTTAGTTTTGCTAGCATGATAGCTGACAATGCAAATTTTAACACGCCATGCAACCATAGCATATTAGCAACCAATAATCTACTGGATGTAAAATGCTTAAACAACCTGTATGCAAAGTTATATGAAACAGTCCTTTAAAACTAATCACTTTTCCCCAGGTGTTGTCAGCAAGTCTGTAAGCTGTTTAACTGTCCAAACTCAAGATGGCTGCTGTCTTGTTTCCTCCCTGACAGCTTTGAAACTGGATGATTCATTGTCATTAGCTGAACAGGTGCTGAAACACAAAGGACATTTTATATTTTAATTCTCAATTCTGCCACAGGAGGGAGCTGCTCATTTCAATGGGGCTGAAAAATTCATAAAAATCTGAATATTATAAAAAGTATAAAGGTTATGAATACCAAAGGATATAGCCGGCACTAGCAGAACAAGCTGAATAATGTAAAAGTTGGATGGTGAAAACAGCACAGAAGAAGAAGCGCGGCAGAAAGTGTGCGGAAACTTCGCACACTTTTGTAAACAGGGATTGAGTTCCTGTTTGTGTGAATGCCTCCAGCATAGAAGATCAGCCTGCAATTGCAAAGCCCTTTTTCTGAAGTGCAGTCTGTTATAGAAAAAGATAATTACCAAGCCTTCTTGATGAAATCACTCAATATTTTGTAGGTTTATTTGTATTTTGAATACAGAGAGCTTAAATGACAATAATGAAGCAGTTGTGAATAAAAGCTCTGCCAGGGAGAGTCAACACAGAGGTTTTATAGCAGCAATAAGGGATCCAAAACAAGGGAATGATCATCTGGTTCCTATGCAGCTGTAGAAAAACAACATCCAACCTTGAATGTGTGACCCAGACAGGTTTGCTTGGTGAGCACGTAATATAACATGATCAGCAGATGTTACTATATAGTAAATTACCCACCACAGGTCTGACCCTGTCCTCATCAAAGTGCCTGGAAATGGCCAATTCTGAAAAGGAAGAAAAAAATCTAAATAATGGCTAGAGGTCCTGGAGCTCTGGGTTGCAGAGCCCCTGCTTTGTGTATAAGTTTTTCAAATTATGGTAAGTCCCTCTGAATTTGTTTTCCATTTGGAGATGCAGGTACAAAGTCTGTAGATCCACAACTCAAAAAGTTCAATCCTTCTTTCTTTCACTAAGCTGGTACTTGTTTTCCTATATTTTTGTCTTTGTATGTCCTAAGTTTTGTTCTCCTAACCACTTATTTTGCTCTGAAGGTCTGTTTGGAAAAAAAATCGCTGTCTAAATTAGAATTCATATACAAGGTGTTTTTTATTACTTTTTGCAATGACCTGTGAATCTTGTTTATACAGGAGTGAAGATGTTTTCTTATAGTACCAGCGGCGCCAGCCTCATCCTTATGCCTCAAATCCTTTTGAAGACTGGATTGGGACTGGGTAACATTGCCCTTGAGGTTATTTCCTGTGGCATCATCAGCTTCTTCACCTTCCTCACCCCCGTCATCCTTCATTTCATCACAAAGGGCTACGTTATTCGTCTGTACCACAATCCAGATAGAGATACCTACACTGCCATCACCTATAGTGTCTTCCTGACTGAGAAACGTTGTGTGTTCCATCAGAGTCAAGTCCGGATCCCAGCTGTCAGCAAGATGTTCGCCAACTTCTATGCTGGCCCCATGGGGCTTTTTGTGAATCCAGACCTTTTCCCCATTCCTCATGACTATAACCATCTCATGGGCTACGATAAGCCCTTTAGCTTTACCAAAGAGGACATGGACAAAACCTGAAGACTGAAGACGGCCTTAATGTTAGATTAATTCATTAATAATAGAAATAGAAATAGGCAAAATAATTGTTTTCTTATTTGTAGAGGTATACATCATTCATGTATTGTTTTTCACAAGCATCTTTACCTCTTGGTGATTTTTCTATGCTTAGTGGTTTAATGTGCTGGTTTTAATAAAAACTATTAAATATCAGGACAGCCTGGATATCCATGTCAGTTAGACCGACCGACATCTAAAGGGTTTGACGCATCAGGAATGTCAGTTAATTTCTACTTTCACTTTACAGAATAGGTGCATCACAATAAATTAGAGCATCTTTGAAAATGTAATTAATTTAAATTTAATTCAAAAAAATGAAGCTAATGTCCAATGATAAAAGTTACTTTGAAAAAGTAGCTTTTATCAGATAACTGATTACTCCTTGAAAAAGTAACTTGATTACTACTTGATTTGGAAAATAACTGTTAGATTACAAGTTACTTTTAGTTACTTTCAGCATCTGCTGACAACAACCCTAAATACAAAAATGACATGGAGCTTTGACTATACTTACTTAGAAGGAGGAACTGAAGGGCACATGGTTTAATGGTTACAACAGTCCAAAAAAGAAAAAGTAATTTTTGCGTGTTGTGCGTTTCACTTTTGTCTGGAAAACTATAAATGGGATTTAGAGCATCCCCCCCTGCCCACCACCAGCCTCCAGGTTCTGTGTTACGGCCCTGCATTTGCAGTCAGAGCACAAAACTCCTGCCGCTCCACAACTCAGATGGCACTTATCTCAATATTAATAATTTGAATTTTGTTTAGTTGCACAGCTTTACGGACTCGTTCATTCGTGGCTGTTTTCACGTTCATTGCACTGTTCATATTAGTCTCCATGTTAGCAGTTTTTTGTAGCGCAACGCGAAGCTCGACGTCTGTCAGGTAAAATATTAACTTGACATTAACAAAGACACAACGGGACGGATCATCCGGGAAATGATGGACATGGAGAGTCTGACTAAAACTAACTGAATGTCAGACACATTCTGGGGTTTATGTCTGCTTATTTCCAAGCCCAAATGAGCAACTTCATGCCTCAAAACACCACAACCCACGACCGATTACTATCCACAGATAATTTAAACAACAAAAAACTATTTTGTCACAAAATAGTTTTTGTCAAAAAACCATTTCGACGCGCGCGCGCGTCGTAAGTATTGAGTCCGATGCTGTTGTTGGGGGTGCGCGCGCGCGCAGTACTCTGATGTTGTTTTGTTACTCATTCTGCTGCAAGTTGGCTCAATTTTGACTCGCAAGACGTAACTGGTAAAATCCGGTTTAGGATTTTCAAAATAAAAGATCCGGAAGTAGTTCATTATTTCTTGCGCAGCCCGGTACCAATTGGCCCGGTGGTTGGGGACCACTGCTCTAAAACAAGGGTGTTCACTTTCAGTCTACCGTCCTGCAACTTTCAGATGCTTCCCTACTCCAACACACCTGAATCAAATGAATGGCTCGTTGCCAGGCCTGTTCAGAGCTGAACCTGGTCTGGTGGAGTAAGAATGCATCTAAAAGTTGCAGGAGGACTGGACTTGAGCACCCCTGCTCTAAGATGTACAGAGAGGTGGCCATTTTCAGACATTTTTCATGTTTACACACTGCCGGCTTCATTTTTGTTCAGGATACAGTTAAGGGATGGAGGATTAAAAGTTATCAATATCATGAGTTTCTGAGCATGTTTAGAGGGAGTGGCCAAGTGGCAGACTTGGCGAACTTGCCAAAGCAAATGAAACGCTATAACTTTCACTCATAATGGCCAAGTAGCACCAAATTTAAAGCTCCATCTCTTACCCCCTTAAGCTTATCAAGATGATCTTCAGCTAGCAGACGGACAACAAGTTGGTCTCACTTGCTTTGAAGCACGCAGAGTTTTTGATGGAGCATGATCTTGGTGGTGAGGCTAAATCAGAGGTGACATCATTGTCATACGCTTGGCTCTAATTTCCACCTATTTCAACTGAGCTGCATTATGTTGTTTGCAGCAACACACACCAATGGAGAACCTAGAGGTTATGGTTTTGATGACCCCAAATAAACCCAGATATTTTATTTTGTCCGAAAGACAAAATGCCAAAAGCGTCAAGTAGCTAAGATTAAAGTCTACAATGATGTTAGCAGGATCTGCAACCTCTCAATTTGAATACACATAGAGATGTGTGTATCAATATCCTCACATAAACTTTATTGAAAAGAAAACCCAAACCAGGAATAATATGCCAGCCTACTGTTATGTACTGTAGTTCTGGTGTTCACACTAGCCAGTGCAAAAGTACAGTTCCAACAAAATGTTGACCAGATCTGCACCATTTCTCACTTTTTCATTACGTGCCATTTCTTTTGGGAGCCATGCTGCTGGCACAGTCATTCTGCTCCAAGAGTTAACACGTGTTCTTGGCATTGCTCCTCCACACTGAGCTGCTAAGGGGGATCCCCATAATCTGCCCTCTGATAGCAGATGCTGTGTCCACCTGGTTAAGATGTAGCTTGGAGTTTGCAGGTTTGGCATTTGCTCATGCAGTGACATAAATCACAGGAAAATCAATAAATGTAATCAAATTTTAATTAATACTTATTTGTGATTTTGCTAATGTGCCTTTATTATTTCTTTAGATTTTTATTAACCTGCACATTTAAAGTTCATGGTGAGTTGAGTTTGTAAGTACTGTTTATAACTATTTAGTGTACATGGCTCTGAGAAGTACTGAATATGACAGAATGCCAGTAAAGATCTGGAAATATGTGATCATTTCTAATGATTCCATACAGCCTATCTTCTACAACCTGAATTTATAAAAAAAAAAAAAACAGGACATTGAAAAATAATTTAGTCTATTTACACACAGATTGTACTGTAAAATTTACATTATCTACAGTAAGTAATTCAGTCAATCAGCACGGCAAGCACTGGGTTTAGTGGTACTCCTTCCTCTTATATCTGAAGTCCACATCGTATGTAGGTTGGAGAATTCCCAGACCGGCACGGGACTGGTCTAGAGGAGGAACTCTGATAGCAGGGTCTAATAATTCCATGTCAAAGCAGGACAGCATCAGAGTTAGAAACTGCTTGATCTCATACACAGCAAAAAATCTTCCAGGGCATTTTGTGACCCCCGAGCCAAAGGGCATGTAGAAGTAACGCAGCCGCCGCCCATTGCGATAAAACGTGGTTTTCTCCTGACCTTTCTCATCCAGGAAACGGTCAAACTTGTACTCCTGCAAGAAGGAAGAGAATGAGAAATGAAGAGCAATAGAGAGCAATGTTTCACTTTGTAGATTCAATTCAATTCCGTTTGATTATATAGCGCCAATTGACAACACATCATCTCAAAGCCCTTTGGAAAAAAAGTCAATTCAATTAAAGTCATACATTCACTCCAATTTATCATATTTATCAAACAAAGTGGTCAAGTTTATTATTCAAATTGATTTTAAAAAGTATTATATCTAAGGAAGTCCAGCAGATTAGGATAATGTGGGATCTTACATAAGGATCTTCATAGATTTCTGGATCATAATGCACCATGGGTGGATACAGGGCTATGACATCATCTTTCCTAATACGGTAAGCTTCTTGGTTGTCAAGGTGAAGCAGGAAATCCTCTTTGGCAACCCGAATATTCAAAGAGGCACTGGAAAGCCGCATGGCTTCTTTCATGATGCTGTCTATAATCAATAGATTAAAAAAAAAAAAAGTATTGACAATACAAATTTTCTTAACTGAATGAAAAAGTAAAATATTCAAAACTTTAATTTCCTGTGTTACACATATTTGATACTCATTTTGTAGAAATCAAAGATATATTTTAGTAATCTTACCCAACACAGGCATGTTGTCTAACTGGTCTCTGCTCAGGTTTAGCATGTTTGGCTTATCATGGTCCATTGTCAAACCTGAATCCCTCAGAACTTTCCGGACTTCTTTTTGAGCTGCTTTCATAGCATCTGGACTCCTGGGCACAAGTATGAAGTCATTTCAGTTGTGTTTCTTTATCTGTTGTTGCCTGTATTTTATGACATGTTTTGATTTTCCAACAAACATGAAAAAAATCTTTCAATATATTGTTATCAAGAGTTTAGTTTCCAAATGGGTTTAAACTATTTAAAACCTTTTTAAATGGTTTATTTAAAATGGGTTTCTATAGACCATTTTCTATAGCACATTTCAAAAACCCCTAGGTTAACTGCACTGTTATATATTAAAACAGAAATACCTAAAAAAAAAATACAACCATACAAAACATACACATACAACGTAAAAAATTTAGCCAATACAATAAACATTTTGAATGGTAATACCATAATAACTTTCCACTTGTATAAGTTAATATTATTACATTACTGGATGGTTCTTGTGTTACTTTTGTAGCATATTATAATAATTTGAGAATGAAAGGTGTCATGTGACCAATGATCATTTTTGTCAACTTAATTTATAGCCCATTACATTAGGTGTAATAACTGTACCTCACTCTAAATAATAAAATAATGACTACCAAAATTATAAATCCACATATATAAGCATTTTGTCAGTATATTACATATTTTGTACAAGACACTGTTCTCAAATTGGTGTTAAGCCTTTTTAAGAGAATGTGCAGCAAGGTGCTGCTGGTGTCCTGTGAGGATTATGCCATCCACTCTGCCAGCTTTCAGAGAGCAAACAGCATATAAACAGAAGTAACATGATTAATAAATCTTATTTCCAAGAAACAAGGATTTATTATGTACTATTAGATTATCGGCTAGACATAATACGTTCTAAAGGGTTTTTATGCCAATTGCATAACAAACAATTTATTGCATTATTTGCAAAATATTGTTTACTTCATTCAATGTGCCAAAATCGGCTGTCACTGACGAAGACACGTGACAAAAATTGCGTCATTTTGTTTGCAGAGAGGTTTCACCTGCTCAACTCAACATTCTCATGCCACCCTGAGTGGTTGCCCAGGTCACCCATATCAGAAACCACCTCTAATTATTGGGAGGTTTTATGTTGTTGGGCAATATTAAGTTATTGGTTAAGAAAACAATTAACATTTGAACATTTAATGGCCTATTGAGAAGGGAGGCTTTATTAATTGTTATAAATATGGAAGCTAGTATACAGCAATGACAGTGTGTTAAAAATTTCTAACAATTTTCCATACAATCTTCCAGCACAGCTCACCAGAAGCTGGTGCTCAGGACAGTAGGCTTATTGTTTAACTTCCAAATCAAATATCTGTAATACAGCAACAGCAACACATAATGACCATTGTGCTAATAAGGAAATGTTGCTCTAAAGCAGAGTTTCTCAAGTCCGGTCTCAATTCCTGATTCAAATGTTTGCATGAGCTCATCTGCATGCCATCAAGTGCTACAGAAGCCTGTTAATCACCCACTTATTCAAGTAGGTGTGTGACAGAAGGGAAACACCTAAAACATGCAGGCCGTGGCCCCTGAGGACCGGAACTGAGAAACACTGGAGAGCAATTTTCTTACCTAATCATATAAAATAGACTCCAGAATGTAGCAGGCAGTGTGTTAGCCTGTGAAGCCCAAAGCAGGGCAACATGGGTTCTAGCTTTGCTCACATCATTGAATGTAGATAAAGAGTCATTCAGTATCATCCTCATAGAGATCAAGTCAGACATGTTGTGCCTCTTGGACAGGTTTTCTGCATGCATCGTCTTTGCTAGGTTCTGCAAATTAAATAACACATAAAAATTAAATTCAAAGGACTAAGAAAGCTGTTATGACTTAATATTTTTGCATCCTGACATTATCTTGAGTACTATGCACTGACCTCTCTGGCACTGTAGGCACTCTTGAAAACATGGATGGGCAAGCCAGCTACAAGAGCAGGAAATATCTTGTCAAACTCCTTGAAGTTCTCCAAAGTGTTGAGGACCAACGCTTTCTGTGCAGCCTGTCTGATGTGACATTTGTCTTCTCCAAGCTCTTTACCAAACAGAGTCAAGTAGCCAGCTTCAAACATGACCTATTTAACGCCAAAACAGAGAGGACTGTATCAGGACTGGCTAAAATACATCCCCTTTTAGCAGTAATCCTATTCCTTAAACACAGTCTGCCCAATATCTGAAAACACTTTCTTTATTGATGGAATCCACTGAATCAAGTCTTCTCATCCTATGGAAGATGAGAAGACTTGCTCACCTTGTAGCAGAAGGCAAAGATCCCGTCCACCTGCCACTCATCTTCACTTGGACTAAGTCTGTCTGACTTAAGCATGACATCTTGCAAGTGGCCCATCATAGTTTCTATCAGGGAGGGCAGAGCTTCCCCCTGCAGCGTCTTCAGAAAGGTTTGGTGAAGGTTTTCTGTGGTGTAACCATGACGAGGGTCAAAGCTGTCGTGACCAAATGCCTAGAGATGGAAGGTCATGGATTATTATTAAAGTTCTTGTAGCTTAAGATATTTTCTTCTCAATATGTTTGATTAATACCAGTGTCTACCTTAACAGATGTAGCAAAATGAAATTTTGTCCAATCAAGGTGTCTTCCTTGTCTGATGACTGAGTGGTAGGAGAAGGGGTCACACAGGAAGTGAATGTATTGGCCTGCTATCTTGCAGGTGAAAATATGACCATACATCTTCTGCCGGCTGCGAAGGAACTGAAGAGGGTTTGCCCCAAATTGCAAAGCACAGCCCAGGTAGGGAATAAAACCATTTTCAATGACAGGCTCACCAGCTTGCCTGCAGAAAGCACCAAAATAGCAATAACATTTTAAAAATTCCCCCTTTTAACATGTCAACTCTTTAATGACGTTGATATTCACTCGCTGCAAAATCTACATTGTTGTAAATATGGTAAATTTGTGGTAAATAAAAAAGAGTCATACTTGTGAAATCCCACATATTTTCAGATATAGTAAGAGATACTGCATGTATTGTATACATACACACTTAAAGTATAATTCCTCCTTAATTAAAAAATAAAAAAAATAAACAAAAAGTCGTTTGATTCATGTTTTTCTGCGGAGGCAGTGTTGCCGGACATTTTTAGACTTACTGAACTCTTATCTATCTTACTATTTTTTTAAACAAACATCCTCCTAACAACCAGGAGCAAAACATTGTGTTTCTTGCTCAATAGCAGCCACAATGACTCATCACTTCATAGCAATGATCACTGACACTTTATAAATAACACAATAACAGTTTCTGTAAATTAGCAATGTAGCAAATCATTCTGTAAGAAGAGATGCTGGATCTCGATGACACTTTCCAGGCTAAAGAAAGGTTGTATTACCATTATTGTTCCTCTCATCACCTTTTTTAAATCATAAAGTTATTTATGGATTACACCAAAAGGTTAAACACAGAAATTTCATGAAAAAGGATGAAATAAAACAAAGTCCAAGTACTGTAGCATTTTACATTTCATCAGTCCAGTCTTACCTGCGTCTTATCCCCAGAGCAAGCCACAACAGGCAACAAAATCCAACCACTACTCCCCAGATCAAAGCAATACTTATCATCATTTGAATGTTACAATGGTGACGACGATATCGACAATTAAGATAAGAACAAGATCCGAATCTGAAAGTGACTTATTTGTTAGTAATGCCCCATACAGATCAATCAAATTAAGTTTATTAAAGTTGAAAGTCCCATAGGAATTCTCATAGAAGTTCTCTGTTCTAGTGCAGAAATACTTAGGATCAATTGTTGCTGCCATTCACTGGAAAAGTAAGTGCATGTGTCTGTTGTGATGAAACAGGCAGCAAGTGACAGCTTTTATATTCCTCCTCCTTATGGGAGGGACAGCTGGAAAGGTGAGCTTAAAGTTGCATGTTGCTTCACATAACGTGTATGATTTGCTTCAGGCATATTACAAAAGTATGTTAAGTAAAAATAAGTTATGTCTTGTCTGCAATAGGCTTTTTCAAAGATGATTCTTTGATCATTTAATCTTTTAATGGTTTTTTGTATTTTTTTTAAACTTTCAGACTTGATAATAAAACAAAGTTGTAATTTTTAAAATATCATGGGATATTGTGAAAACATGAAACCCAGGTTGCTAATCTCTCAGGGATCTCTCTAGGAACTGGAATTCCATGCATAGCGTGTGCAAGAGTGATGGCCTTGACCAGAGTCCATGGACAATGTTACTGAAAGACTGTTTTCTGATACGGCATCAGGGTTAGTAAATAGATTCAAGGTCTCACCTTTGTTTCGGTTGCATTTGAACTGTTGGAACTGGTTTGGATGGAAAATGAAACTGGTTTATCAAGAAAAACCACATCTAAAAACAACAAACACCATAAAAATAATAAAGAAAATTCTGTAAAGTTTGAGTAAGTGTGAGCAGTAGGACGAGGCCATGGTGGAAGTAAAGCTTCAACCCCAACATGACACCTGTCCAGTCTGTCTTTTAGATAGCATAGCGGAAGGTAGAATCAGAAAGCCCATTTAAAAAGCTTTGAAATCTCTTTCAGAGTGATAGGTTTTCACATTTTCACCAGTCAGTTAAGTCTTGTAAGACCAGAGAGTCTGCAGTTACAGACTTAATCTTAATATCTGCTTGGACGGAAAATGAACTCAGCACAACTTCAAAAGCTGCAATCAAAGAAGGTAAAGAGATGAATCTTCTAAATGGTCTATGGTAAATCTTTAATATTTACTCCTTTTCAACTGGTTATCAGTCTGAGATTTTACTAAGAGGTAAAGATACTTGGCACTACACCAGTCCCATGAGGGACGGCCGAGTCCCTGCTCGAAATTCCATGAAAGAGGTGAACGGAGTCTTGTGCCAGAAGCCCATTAAAATGCTGTCTACATCATTTTAAACTGTGTGATTGTGAGAGTGAGTGGGAATAAAAATAGCAACAGGTATTTTGCTCCATATAACACAGTAGGAGTGTAACAGGTAAACCTTTATGGATGCAAACTTGACTAAAATCCCACCTGTTTAGAATTGTATTTGAAACGTAATCAATTACAAATTTATTGATGGAACTTGACTTAATGTCGTGTTTTGATTGTTGATTCTATGTTGCATTGTGTTTCTGTGTTTAATATGATGTAAAGCACTTTGAAATGCCTTGCTGCTGAAATGTGCTATACAAATAAAATTTGATTTGTTTTGATTTGATTTAAATAAAGGACTGTACAGTAGGAGAGTGGTATAAAAACTATTAATCCCACAATGCAATGCATTAACCTACTTTCAGTTTCAGCAGCAAGAAAGTGAGTTTCACTGTTTGAGTGCGACAAGATCCCTCCTGAAGAAACTCTTTATTTCTCCTTTTATTTTTTATAATTCATTTCTTACTGGCACTAGTGTGCTTTTTTGTTTTTATCTTTTATTTTTTTGACAGCAGGTAGGACAAGTGGGGGGTGCCCAAAGGTGGACAGAGTGGGGGAGCCCAGTATACCCTCTACGCCAAACGATGCCCCTCCCTTTCAGCCCACCATCTGTAGGGGCGACAACAAAGAGATGTTCCTTTCCCACTTTGACTCTGCTGGCAGAGAGAGGACTGCTTACCAAAAGCCTTAAACCTGGCTTATTCTTCAGAAGTAATATTTGAATTATTCATTCCCCAAAGGAAGCATTGTCTCTGGGTGCCATTCTTCTGACAGAAAAAACATAAATCTTATGCTAGAAAATTACAGTCTGGAGGCCAGCAATGACAAAGGAGCAGAGTGTCTACAGGCTGGCGGCAATGAAAGGCCCTGAAGTCTGGAAGTTGGCTGTACAGCCGGAGGGACCCATAAAGAAGATCTGGAGGTCAGCTGTGCAGCTGGTGGGAACCATGAAGAGAATCTGGAGGTGGGCCTTTCAGCCGGTGGAAACCAGAGACTTGAAAATCCTGTTGGTCAGGAGGCCAAAGGCCAAGGAGCTCGAGGCCCGCAGGATTGCAGCTCGGACTAGGAACTTGAGGAATTCTGAGGCGGGTTGTATTCTGCAGACTAGGGATCTAAGTACCAGAGGGGGAGATAGCTGGTTAGGTGTTGACCCTCTCATAGAAAGAAGTAAGTTGGGGGAGGCTGGTACTCCACAGGGAGAGTGTGTTAGCCTCTCAGTGGTGGAAGTTAGAAGGGGAGGGGAGGGAGTACCTTGCGCAACAACAGGGCCAGGGACCGAGCGTTGGGGTTCACTGCAGGTCGAGGTCACCAAGGAGCACTGACTTGGAGAGGATCGAGTGCCGGAGGTCAAGGCCACCAAGGGAAGCTGAGCAGACGACAAGAGGTCGACTCGGCCCTTCTAGCTGAGACTGCATGCTTCCTCCCTGTCCTGAAGACTCTTATTGACAGAGATTCTAGTTTTGTAATTTTTTTATCTTACAGACTTCTCTACAGCTAGTTTTAATATTTAGATGCTGCCCTCTGCAATTTTTTAAAATAAATTTATTGTAATAAATTATGGTAAACTTTAACCAGAGATTGGTTACCTATTTTTCCATCCCTAGTTTAACTAGGTGGTGTTGCTGGCTCATTTTACCTTCTGTCTACTTAAATTGATAATACATTATATAGAGCAGACCAGAACCAGAAGACCTGAGAGGTCTGGAAGGTTGATACAACAACAGCACTCTAGATCTATAACTCTAGATCTATAACTCTAGATCGTTCCTCTTTAGGTCCGAAGAAAATAACTTCAGTTTTGTTTCTGTTCAGCTGGAGAAAGTTTTGGCACATCCACACATTTATCTGTTCTAAGCATCTGTTCAGTGATTGGATGGGGTCAAAGGTCACCTGGTGACATCATAATGTAGAGCTGTGTGTCATCTGCATAGTTATGGTAGCTAATATTGTTTCCTGTTATAACCTGAGCTAGTGGGAGCATATAAATATTGAATAAGAGGCGTCCTAGGATTGAACCTTGGGGTACCCCACATGTGACCTCTGACCTCTTCGATGAGAAGTTTCCTGTTGAAACAAAGAAATCCCTGTTCTTTATGTAAGATTCAGACCAGTTAAGCACTGGACCGGAGAGTCCGACCCAACTCTCCAGTCGATTCAGTAATATGTCATGGTCAACAGTGTCAAAAGCTGCACTGAAGTCCAACAGAACCAGCACTGTGGTTCTCCCACAGCCCGTATTTATATGGATGTCATTGAACACTTTGACTAGGCCAGTCTCTGTGCTGTGGTGAGCATGAAAACCAGACTGGAAGGAGTCAAAGAGGTTGGTTATTATTAGGAAGCTAATTAACTGTTTAAACAGCTTTTTCAATAAATTTGCTGATGAATGGGAGGTCAGAGGTCAGAGATCGGCCTGTAATTCTGCATTATTTGTCCAGATTGTTCTTTTTTATCAGTGGTTTGATTACTGCTGTTTTCAAAGCCTGGGGGAAAACGCCTGATGAGAGCGATGAGTTACTATTTGGATCAGATCAGCAGCAATAACAGGCAGGACTTTCTTAAAGAAATGTGTGGGTAAAACATCCGGACAGCAGGAACTTGAGCTTAGTTGACTTATAATTTCCTGTAGGGTTTCATAATTAAGTAGTTGAAATTGGGTCATTTTTCCTGTATTTGTTTTGTTTGGGCACAACATTGGTACTGACTTTATAGTGGATGTGCAGATTAATCCTCTGATTTTTTAAATTTTCTCTGAAAAGAAGCTGGAAAACTGGTTGCAGGCGCCAATACATTGGAATTCAGGTGGTAACGTCACAGGAGGGTTTGTGATTCTGTCAACTGTTGCAAATAAAGCTCGAGCATTGTTAATGTTTTTGTTTATGACATCTGCAAAGAAAGCCTCTCTTGCATGTTTTAGTGTTAAATGATAGTTACGTAGTCTTTCTTTATAGATGTCATAATGAACGTGAAGGTGAGTTTTACGCCATTTTCTTTCGGCCCTACAGCAGAGTTGTCTTGCAGATCTACTGTAACTGTTTGTGCATTTTTCCATGGAGATTTCTTTTTGCCAGACACAACCTTCATTTTAATTGGGGCAATGGAATCAATGATATCTAAAACTTTAGACTGAAAATCATTTACCAACTTATCAACGTCATTACAGCTTAAGGGTGAGGAAGAAGTGTAGATTTGATTAAATGTTTCTGTTGTGTTTTCTGTGAGAGAACGTTTTGTGATGGTTGCTGTTTGTCCAAGTGGGTTAAAGGATAACCACTTTAACTGCCACTGCTTTTGGTAGTTATGTTTTTTATTAGCTGTTTTCACTATTTTTATGCTTTTATGTTTTTATAACTAGATTAAAGGATTCCTCTGACAGTAAATGGCGCTGCTATCTTGACAGGTCCCTCTTGAAGAAAAGAACTCAACTAGGTTCTTGTCTGGTTAAATAGAGGTTATTATCATTATGGACATCAAAAATGGGTGTTTTCCTCATTAAACAAATTGTTGAGACCCAAAGAAGTTAAATTAAAACCTAAATATTGTTTAGATTTGAATTTGGTTAGTATTTGTAGATTCCTGTGCTGCTGACCAAGTTATCTGAACTTGGTCAAATAACCCCTACAACTCCAACCAACAACTTCCTGAAAAACTCTACTGCCTCTCCAATTATGCTACAGGAGTGTTTGTTGAAAAAAGGGCAACTGCACAGCAGTGGTATTTAGTTCAGCATACTGAGTTAGGGAATCATCTGTATCTGCAGTCACAAGTTCGCTCTCTAACGTTCACCAAACTGAACTTCCTCAATGTCCAACACTTTAAAGAACTACCCAAATATACTTCACACAACTGCTGTATACAATTGTTCTCTGATGCTTTGCCTAACAACAGCACCACAAGTCAATTTCTTAACTTCAAGTTTATTTGTTTGTTTTGTAGAAAACGACATTTCCTTCCCTTTCAAAATGTAATGTTTTTTACTAACTTACTTGACCTTTTCCTGGATGGAAAAATGATTGTCTGCTTTTTAAAAAAGTTTTTCTACCGTATTTTCTAATATAGTTGGCTAATAAAAACGTAAACATGCTGCATGTCACTTGTGGAGGGGAGAGAAGAAGCAGAATTGAAGCTAATACCTATAAGTACTTAAATCTGATTATTATGAAGGCTACCAGAGACTTGGTTTACAGTGATTTTTTTAATGAATTAAATCTTCATTTATTAAAACATCCTGGAAGCTATTTTACAAGTAGGGAGAAGTAACATATAAGCTTGTAAACTAAGTACCATAACTTAAGCTTAATGCTCACACCAGGGCCCTCATGTATAAAACGTGTGTGCACAAAAAATGTGCGGCTCCATACGCACTAGTCATCATGTCTAAAAATGAACATGGTGAGAAAATGTGTGTAAATATATGCAAACTTTTGACATGCTGTGAAAATGTGCGGCATCCACGCAAACGTTTTCTGTGGACAATAATAAACTACAAAGCGTCAAAACTCACCTAAATACACCGAAATCTGAAGACATTCAGTTATTTAGACTAAGAAGCATCAAACCCAATGTTTTTTTTCATGGTTTTAATATTTTATTGTTTAAACGTAAACAATGAAACTAAACCGCATTTATCCTCAGACAATAACACCAGTTCTCCAGTCCCTCCACTGGCTCCCTGTAGCTCAGAGAATAGACTTTAAAATCCTGTTAGTTTATAAATCACTGAACGGCTCAGTACCACAATACATTAAAGATCTGCTGCTGTTGTATCAACCTTCCAGACCTCTCAGGTTCTGGTTCTGCTCTGCATCCCCAGATCCAGAACCAAACATTGAGAAGCAGCATTCAGCTTCTATGCACTACAACAAACTTCCAGAAAACTGTAGAACAGCTGAAACACTGACTTCCTTTAAATCTAGACTAAAAACCCACCTGTTTAGAGTTGGATTAGAAACATAATCAATTATGAATTTAATGATGGCTCTTGACTTAATGTAATGTTTTTATTTGTTGATTCTATGTTGCATTGTGTTTTTGTGTTTGTAATGATGTAAAGCACTTTGAAATGCTTTGTTGCTGAAATGTGCTATACAAATAAAATTTGATTGATTCATTGATTGAATAACCTAACACGCACACAAAATAAAGAAAATAAAAATAAAAGGATGTGAAAACTTCACTCGAATGTAAATAGTACTTTTCTTCAGTTTTTGTCTCATAAAGACTGAATGCAACTATGGTATCATTTCATATGGATCAGCAGATTAACTCCAAACAGTTCGGGTTTGATTATTTTTAAGGTGAACAAGGTGTGTATGCAATCACATGTACATAAGTAGCTGCACGAATGTGAGTCGAATAAATGTGGAGTTTTGGCTCTGATGGAGAAAATCCCAATGGAAGGATTCAGAGGGAGCCATTGATCAGAGATCACATCGATCTGCTGGTAAATGTTGATGATGGTTTATTATTGTTTAGATTAATCCAGACTGATCATCCTGGAGCTCTGAGCAGAACTTATAGCAGGAGCCGAGCGGTACCAGTACCGGTCCTGCTGCAGCCATCCTCCAGTGGAGCCGCCCGCTTTGGGAATGCCCCTTTATGGACAGAAAGCATCTCTATTCTGCAAATGTACAACTTATACATATTATTTCTCTATTTAGAATAAACGTCCACTTTCCCACTCAGATACTCTCTGTATCTTTAAATCCGACTGAACGCTCTCCTGTTCAAACAGGCACAATCTTTATGTTTGCTTTTTTTTTTTTTTGAGGTGACCTTGTGTGCCCTGATAGAATCTTTTAAATAAAATATATAATAATAAATATTATAAATAGTTATACTGCTATAAGTACGCCACATTTATCTAAATGTGCCCTTACATCAAGTTTTCGTGTGAAAACTGCGCACTCTTTTATGCATGATGTCCCAGGGCTTTTCTATAAAAATACTCAGATTTGATTTCATTTGTAAAGGCTGTACTCTGAAGGGATACCTTCTTTTTTCCATTTACGATCGCCATGCTCTGCTCTCTCTCCTCTGCTCTCAACTTAAACACATCATTAAATATAAAATAAACTTCATTAACAATTTATTAGGACCACCTAAATCATTAGATGAATTGATAAAAATGATTGGTCAGAGGGGACTGTGTAAATTAATATGTGCACCTCAGCCATAACAGCAGCAATTCCAGTACACAAATGGGAAACTGATATGACCTTCTCTCCCAGTTCTGATTTCTGGACTAGAATCAGTAATAACGTTTTTTTTGTCACCAACAACACAAATGTACAACTTATACAGTGTAAAAAAAATTCAAAGTTCTGACATCATTCAAACACAAATATTTAAAGAGGGTTTTGCCAATTCCGTCATTTTCACAGAATGCACCATGAACAGCATCAATAATTATTTTCATGCAACTATGACCAGCATACCTGTTCACATATTCTGGATATCAGTAACTGAAAAATTCTCAACCATTTTGAGTTGTAGACTTTATCAGTTTATTTGGCAATCACATTGAAGTTGAACATTTTCCAGATAAATACCAAGTTCCACTTCTTGTGTCTTGGTAAGAAAACAATTCTAACAGGAAATCAAAGTAGCTACTTTGTGGGGGACCAGAGGACTTTAAATCCCCCCCTTTCATTAAAAAATGTGATTCTCTTCTCTTTCCAATGAATATTTTGTTTTATTTTTTAATTAAAAAGATCTGTGTCTCATTGTCCATATTAAGCTGTGTATCCATATGCATGTTGGTAACTAACACTTTGACTGAGAGTGAAATGAGTTTAGACAGGGATCAGTTCAGACAGGCGCTATGGGCAGCACTGGGTCCTACGTATCTGTGTTGGAGAACGTAAACTCAGTAGAACACAGCAGCCATCAGTGTGTGACGCATGTTGGATTTATGAATGTTGTATTTTCAGAAAAAGACGGAAAGTAAAGAAATTTACAACCATTGCACGTCTATTGTTTGAGTGTGCAACAACTTTATATCAACATCTGGACAAACCTTCTTACTGAATATATGGAAAACATTAATTTTAAGCAAAAAGACAATATAGTTGCAAAAGTATTCATACCCCTTGAAATTTTCCATATTTTGTCACATTACAACCAGTGATGGCATAGTTACTTTGAAAAGAGTAACTTTAATCAGATTACTGATTACTCCTTGAAAGAGTAACTTAGTTAGATTACTGACTACTTGATTTGGAAAGTAACTAAGTTACATTAAAAGTAACATTTTTAGTTACTTTCAGCAGCTGCTAACAACAACGCTTCGCCACCCGTGAAAATTACATTGATTTTTGCCAATACTTAATTACAAGTTATTTTATAATAGTAACATCAACAATATATTTCCACTTATATGGTTGAACTGAAGGGGAGATTGTTTAATGGTTACAACAGTACAAAATAAACTTTAGTAATTTGTGTTTTTGTGTGTTCCAGTCAGCGGCAGCTCCAGAATTTGTTTCTGCAGGTGCTAAGGGGCAGCTAAGCCTTTTACTGAGGGAGTTAGGACGGATCTTTTTTTTCCCCCTATAGTTATCAATGCATTAGTATTATTTTACTATAGACTGATTTGCATTTATTTGACGCTTAGACGTCAGCACAAAGCCTTGAGCCATTAGCCAGATGACTTCCAGATAATATTATATTGTTTAGGTTAAAACCGCATTCATGACAAAGGGGATACCCTAATGTTGACCCTTTGCAACTACGTCACTTAATCATTCAGAGCTCCATGATGTAGATCAGAAGTGAGAATTGGGAGTATTGAACTGAGCGGCTAAAGTTGTTTTTCCAAGTTGGTTTTGTGTTTATTCATGGTTTCTACTTGCTGGAATCAAGCTAATTTGTCTGTGAAGGTAACATACCTGGTTGGGCTCATAGACGGTGGGATTCACAGAAGCCTGAAACAGCTAGCTTAAAAACCGACCCATTTCTCCTCCCTGCTGACGTCTAGATCAAATTACCGACTTTGCCTGAATTCACACCACATGATTTATGTCGTCACTGTGTCATAAACAGCGTTTCCCCTTAAACTGGAGCAACTTAAAAACGTACAGAAAACAAGATGCTAATCATTTTTTTCCATACATGCTAGGCTACATGACGGTGTGGCATTGTTTCGCATGGTTGCTGATGGTTAGATGCTACCTTCTCCATAATGCTATATTTTATATCTTTCTAATTATACTTACTTATAACGTATATGAACGTTAATCTTCTTACCTTGTATAAAGTTTTCGCTGTAAATCTGCGGTTACACCAGCAGCTGCCAGTCATTATGATTGATGGCTGCGTCCATCAGCATCTCGAGTCGAGCAAATCTCAATCTCGTAATCTGTTGATGACAATGACAAATAAATCTTATCTTATCTTATCTTATCTTATCTTATCTTATCTTTTCTCATTAAAATAAAATGACAAGCTTGGTTTTGACCCTTGTCTGTCTGTGCAGCCGACCAGCAGCTTGTGAGCATTTTTACTGCGAAATCAACTAAATAAAAGCGACGTTAGGCTACCACATGTATACATTTTGACAGGCTTTATACAGGAGAGCATAGGTTTGGACATCCATCGTGGTGAAGACAGTGACGTCAGGTGGAAAGGGTCATATTGTCATATTTGTTTTGTTTTTTTAATTAACTTGTGTTTATTTAATTGCCTAATTTAACTACTACAGGGCTTGATTTGATATCAATAAGTGTCTTTATGATAAAACATGTTATGCTTACTACCGGTTACCTTTGTGCTGACTAACATATGGTAGTTTACTATGATAAACACTGTCAATATTGTTGAAGTCAGTTCATCTAGATAAGGAACGTACACTTTCTGACAAATTGGGACAGCCTATTGGTCAGTTGCTGACAAATACCCTGGAATGATTGGGGGAGAATTGCTCCACGTCTGAATGGAGGCGGAGCCGCCATCATGTCACGGAAGTGATAATACGCATTGACAAAGTTCAAATCCTCTTGTAGGATGTTTTTTTTTTTAACTCAGTATATAATAATTTGTTTCTATTTTATGTCTTTTGATGAAAATGCTGCAACAACTACATATAAGTAATGTTAAATCAGATGAAAACACAAAACAAAAAACAATCTAATATTTTCTGGGGGTGCTATGACTTTTCCAGGGGGAGCTATAGCGCCCCCTAATGCTCCCTGGCTCTGCCACTGGTTCCAGTATTGTCTGAAAACTAAGAAGAGTTTTAGACCCCCCTGCTCTCCCTCCCCAGCCTCCAGGTTGTGCGTTACGGCCCTGTGTTTGCTGTCAGAACACAGCGCTCCTCCTGCCGCTCCACAAATCAGATGTCCCGCTGCACAGATTTGTGACTCTTATCTTAATATTAATAATTATAATGGCGTTTAGTTGCACAGCTTTACGGACTCGTTCATTCGTGGCTGTTTTCACGTTCATTGCACTGTTCATATTAGCCTCCATGTTAGCAGTTTTTTGTAGCGCAACGTGAAGCTCGACGTCTGTCAGGTAAAATATTAACTTGACATTAACAAAGACACAACGGGACGGATCATCCGGGAAATGATGGACATGGAGAGCATGGAGAGCTAAAACTAACTGAATGTCAGACACATTCTGGGGTTTATGTCTGCTTATTTCCAAGCCCAGAAACCGCAACCTGCGACTCATTAAATCTGCAAGCGACTTTAGAAGAAAACAAGCCCAAAGCTGCTTATAATAATCAGACTTGGCGAGCAAAACTCAAAATAGTTTCTATTTTTCCAGCAACAAAATGCGCATCTCCCTCTTCCCTCCATTGTTTATGTTTCTGTCGCTTCTGATACTGTTGCATAGAAACGGCTGTCGCTAATCAAGACGTGTAGAGGAAATAAAATTAAATTACAAAAGAAAATAGTAACGCACAGTGATTTCGATAAGTAACTGTAGTCTGACTACTGGATTTGAAATAGCAACACGTTAGATTACTTGCTGCTGAAAAAAGTAACGCGTTACTAAGTAACTGATTACAACCACAAACATCAATATGTGTCATTGGAATTTTATGTGCAAGACAAAAAGTGTCTGGCCCTTTGAAATTAACAATGGGAGTTGGATTATGGAGTGAAAATAGTCTCAAAATACCTGTATGCATGTGTGTAATACTTAATTTGTAATCGGTGTAAGCATCTTTGTGTGTAACTTTGGATGTATCTGTGAAACATGTTGTAAACCCTAAAAAGAAAATTTATGTATAACTCCGCACAAATTTGTGGTCAAATGCATACACAAATACACAGTAAAATTTCCAGATTAAAATGTACTCAATTTGAAAAAAATTTTACTCTAAAAAAGACAACATTTGGTCCCAGTCTAAATAGAGTAAAATTTACTCTCATGGAAGAGTTGAAATTACAGATTAAAATCAACACCATTTAGTGCAAAAATTTTAATCAATGCCAAGAGAATTTACTCCAAGTTGTTTAAAAGAAAAAGTACTCTACCGTATTTTAACTCCAAGTGGAATATAATTTACTCTAAAGAGAATTGCATTCTATTCTAAGTAGAGAAAAATTTTAGTCTAACTAAAAATAAATTTTACACAAAATAGAATAACATTTTATTCCATATAGTGTAAAATTGTGCTCTTAATAGTATAAAATTTTACTCCTAATTTAATTTAATTCCATATTGTGCAGTTAAACATTTAATTAAATTCTAAAACAGTGCCAAATTTAACTTTATTTCACTCACTAAGCAATTGTTTTATAGCTATAATACACAGCTGAGTTTGTAAGAGTACAATGCAAAGACCAGAAATCAGTATTTGAACAGCCATTTTTATTGTTCACAGGAAACAGTATGGAACAATATAAACATTTGCATCTTCATGACTGTATGACACGACACCTGTAAATCAAAAGCTCTGTAACAGTAAAGCTCTTCTACATAAATAACATGAGGTCCGTCTCTTGTATACAAAACTTGAAAAGCACTGAAATGCTCATTCAGACACACTCCTGGATGCTGTTACAGTAACTGTTTGTTACTGTAACAAACAGTAACCTCTCATCTTTCACAACAACATTGTAGATCTTATGGAAAACTGGCATTTCACAAAAAACTTCTTTACAAACAACTAAATCTGCACGATACATATTTCCATGATGTTTGGCCCATTTTACATTTAATACCTTGGTGTTGATTGGTAACTGAATCATAGCAAAACAACTATTTAACGCAGCATCCGAGCCCTCAACTCTGCAACCCTAGGATTCACTTTGGTTGTCTCAACATCTATCTCATAAATGGAGGTCTGCAGAAAGTTGTACACATTGACCAGATTATGATCATATGAAGTGCCGAACACAAAGTGAGCTTTAAAAAGCTCATCAAAACAGGCAAGAGAACCTTGTGATTTACAAGGTATGGCATGTTTGTCAATCACAATGAAGTACTTGTGAATCACGCTCCTCTGAGTCCCTACTGCAAGCAGGAATGGTTGACGGCTTTCTGCGATGCCATCAAGGTGCTCCTGGATGCTGGTTCCTGTCTGTGGCAAAAACAGAATAAAACATGATTAGTCTTGGGTTTCAAAGAAGACAGGGTTCTAATAGATAAGGCAAATTACTTTTCAGCATCTTTTAAATGTCAGTTGAAATTAAATTTAAGACCAACTTCACAAGAAATACAAATAAATAAATATATATATATAAAAAGGGAAAAATAGAGAATTTTGATCAACATAAATGTTCCCTTTACTGTAACCTTACCTTGACAAACTTCACAAGATGTTCACTGGCTTGTCTGGCTGAGAGTTTTCCTGGTCTCTTGCGCCCAAGAGGTGACGGTGGCAGGAGGTGCACTAGGATCAAAATGGATGACGTGTCAATGTCCCATCCTAGAAGAAAAAGTAAAATAAACATAAGTTACCAAAACTTCTTATTTGCAACGATGTTAATACTTCCAGAGTAAGCTTACCAAACACTGAGGGCAGGAGGAGGTGCACTTATATTGAACCAATTCATATAAAATTCTGTTACAGTAAACACTTTCTTTATAAGTCATTGCAACTTACCATTTTCCTCTTCTGTTGTGCCTTCAGCATTGTCAAGAAGGTTCTTAAGGTCATCAGACTGTGTGAGACCACGACTTTGTTTGAGGACTTTCTGCTTGTAGACAGTGGGCCACTTCTCCAGGAACTCTGCAGAGATGGCTTCCCCAAACATCAATGTAAAATCTTGCTCAACCTAGATGAAGTGAAGGTTTTAAAAATCATTTTGTTAAACTTTCTCACATCCATCTTAGGATTTAATAAATAAAGCTTGGGAACTTATTGTGCAGTTTGGTTGCAGGATTTACTTGAATTTAGCCAATTACCACAACTAAAACGGAACAACTCCATACAACTCGATATAAACGGGGTTTATGGACAAAATAGTAAATCAAAAATGTTTTACTGACAACTTACACAGTTTGCATACAAAGCACAACTTTAATTCTTTTTTTTTTTTAATCGTTGCTCTACGTTCAAGAGAAGTTACTAGCATAGTCCTCCCGCGCCATTTTCTGGGCGGAATACTGACTCCACATGCTAGCAGAGCTAGCTCCAATAGTACAGCTCGCTCCTCTTTTAAACTCCGTTTCTCAGCTTAAAAATAGCGGCAGCCTTGACTTGTGAAAATAAAATAATGGACGTAGAATTGTACAACACTGATGTTTTTTTTCTGCTTACATTGTTGTAAACGGCTAAATTAAGTTAGCTGAAGCACACATGCTAACTAGTTAGCCAACCATGTTAATTCCTCGCTGCACCCCTCCTTCCCCCACTACCATACAGCAGCACGCCATCATAATTAGTCTTAATAATAAAAAAAATCATAAAACCCCACGTAAAATATATCTACAACCCATTTGGGGACTTACCTGGCACACAGCTAATCGTTGCCTCCGTTTCCACTGCAGGATAACAAGATGGTGGAAGAAACGAAACTTAAGGAACTTCAGTGGGCGTGTTCTTGTTTTACTCCGATATAATTTCCTCTATTTTTTTACTCCGATTCTATTGACCAATGGAAATGATTTCACTCTTTAATGTATAAACAGGACTCTTTTAGATGAAAATGATGTTAACTCCGAAAAAATTACTCTCCTATTTTTCCTGTGTATGAAGAAATTGCGAATACAAAATAAAAGCACACACACACACACACCCACACACACACACAATTGCAATTTCTACAAACGTTAAATTTCTACACACTATTTTCAACCTCACAAATCTGATAATTCCGAATTCCAACCTTCTCCTGCGCCTACAAATGTGAAATAAGTAGCACGAGTCGCCCGATGCACACAGATAAAACTGCATTTACGCACAGATCAGGTTATGAATGCACGAGGATTTTTGAGACTCATTTCACGCTCCAGGACAGCCTCAGATTCGTGAGTAAGTGGTGTGTTTAAATGCTGGTGGAAAGCTGGGTCATCTGATTTTTGCTTGGAGTCTAATCTATTTGTGATGCCCACGGGTGTGTGCTCACAATAGAAAAAAAGGAGCATGCATTTCTTTGACGATGGGTGTAGTAATGGTGTTTCACCAGTAGGTGGCGCATGGAGACTCTGAGCTGCCTGTTGCTCTGCCGTTTTCTCATAAGCTGAGAGAAATTGGAGTAACACAGACTGCGTCTCCCGTGTGCTCATTTCCATTTCCATTTTTCAGGTGAGAATAACCTTCAAGTTCGTTTTAATAAAGTACTTTTTTATTATTTGGTACTGTTCGAGAAATATTTAAGGAAATGCGTCAAAGTGTAAAGATATCGAAAGAGTTTTGTTGTATTTCGGAGCCAGCAGTGGCTGGAGGGAGTAGCTAACATTCCGTGATGCTAGTTGGTTAGCACACTGTAGCGGCAGATAATAGCGGGATATGTAGATCAGGCTCCAGGGTTTATTTGTGTTCTAAACAATGGTGAAAGGTTAAATTGTGATGTAATGCATTCACTTAATTAAAGTAGTTTGAATTCTAATATAGTTATGCCAGTTTACAATAACTTCAGATACATGCTCATTAAATATGTCACTGTGTGTGATTAAATATGCATATAAAGTGCAGTGAATTGAAGGTACATGTTACCTGAGGGAATTGGGACAAAATATGATGTTATTTGATTATTTCTGGTTTAAGGAAAGCGAATGTTGATGTCAATGATGGAATATGTCTAATATGTACAGTAAATTACTGAACTATAAATTGGGCTGTATTGACAGTTAAATGAGCTGGTTTGTTCAATAAATAAGCTGAGAGAAGTTGGAGTAACACAGACTGCGTCTCCCATGTGCTCATTTCCATGCTGTTTTTCAGCTTCATCTGCTGCTGACGGGTCCGGAACCCTGGTACCCGTTACATATTGTCTAATGACACGTTTGTCACTGTGCTTGTACCAAAGTGGCAAAGACATTATTTTGTTGAAAAATTGAATATTTCAGTAATTCTTTATAATTCTCAAAAATCGTTTATAGACATATTGTGCATTTTTGAGAGGTACAGATGAGATTACTTGTTTTAAAAAATGACCACTGGGTGGCGGAATGGTTCACTGGCTGGAAAAACAGGCAGTCAAACCAAGAAGCAAGATGGCGTGTCCTGGTGGTCTGCCCTCAGTTAAACCTGCACTCTTTGCTCTCCGATTATAATGACACATCGAGTAATTATAAATAATTTCAGATTACATTTTATATGACAGGTAGTTTGATACTCTGTCCTGCTACTGGGAGCTAATGTCTATGTGAGCTATGCTACCCTTAGCCTTTTTCCCTTTGGCTGCTCAGCTCTTACTCTTTCAGCAGATCCGCTGTGTGGACTCCGCCCTGCTCACCTAGAACTTTGTTTTGATTATCATGGCAGCCTTGTGGCCAATCACGTGTGAGAATATTGGGCCATACCATTGTCTGAAAACAAAGACGGGGAAAGATACAACAGTCAATAGACCAACGAGGAGGAGAGTGCGCTGCACAAACCCTAACTGACTCTTGTAATAGAAGCAGCATCTGGCTGAAGATTAAAAATAATATCTAGTAATCAATTATAATTATGGATCTGTTTGGTAGATTTGTGTGCAGTGTTTTGTTTATTTGTTTTAGCTAAAAAGGTTGATTAAAATATTAAATAAAATTAAGAACATCTGCTTTTGTAACTCAAAAAATGCATAAAATTAAGGAAGTGTAAGACCAAGATCCTGGTCTGGGTCTTCCTGTCCAGCTTTTTTGTGTTGCTTGTCCAGTCCAGCTTGTTGTCCAGCTACAGGCCAAGATCTGTATAGCTCCATGTTACGGCCAGTGGCCTTTTTCTGTGTTTGTTGTTTTTCAGTGGCTAATCAGATTGACTCCACCTGGAAGTGGGTGCTGCCCTGCTTGTCCTGTGCTACATCCTGAGGCCTACCGTGATTGGGTCATCAATTGCCGGCTCCACCAATCACTGTTGAGGCCTCCCTTTAAGAACCAAGGACATCCTGGGAGAAGGCGCGGGCTGTTTCTTTGTTTAGACAGCTTGCCACTTTGTTAGGGGTTTGACTGCTGTAAACTTGTTTTGATAGCTCTGATAACCTTTGTTAGCTCTGACAACCTTTGTTAGCTTGGATAGCTTGTGTCACTCACTTTGTCCCTGTGTGGGATCTTTGATTCTCTGTTAGAGATTTGTAGTTTGTTTTGTGTACCCTGTTCTGAAAGTCTATTTTTGTTTGGTTAAGTTCTTTGATTTACAATTGATTGTTTTGGGGTTTTGTTTTGTTTAGTACCCTTTTGTTAGTCTCTACATTTTGACTATTGTTAATTTTTACCCCCTTTATTTTTGTTGAACCCAAACAATAAAACCTCTAAACTGTTAAACCTTACCACCTAGGTTTCTTTAATGTTACTTCCCTTTCCCCTGGCCGAGCCGGGTCGTAACATTAAATGGGGGCTCGTCCGGGATCTATTTAACACAATCCCGTGGCTACAGTTTAGGGAAATTTGTTTGTCTTTGTTGCCTGGAGGTGCTGCTGTAAAGTTTGCGTTGTTGGTTCAGAAATGGCTCAGTTTAATATTGACCAGTTCTTGGAACAGCCTTCTCTTGAAAAACTTGCATCTTGTCGTAAAGCTGATTTAGCTGAGATTGCAAGTTACTTTTCCATTTCCTATTCCAAGCAACTGCTGAAGAAGGAACTAAGGGATCTAATTGTGAATAAACTGGTTGAGTTGAATGTGTTATCTTTGCCTTCACAGATTCCAATCTCATCTGCTCTACCAACTGTTGCTGTGCCTGCTGCAGAGATGGAATCTGCTGGCCCCTCAAACCTTGCAGAGAGGCCTCAGGAGCTATCACCAGTGGGGGACCTGAAGGTGGTTGGTGGGATTCAGACTCCTGTCACACTTCCTAGGTTTGATCCCCTCTCGGCTTCCTCTGGATCTGTTGGGTCCAAAGTTGATGCTCGCCTGAAGGTTCGTCTCGCCAGATTGCAAGTTGAGGCTGAGGCTGAGGAGAAAGCACAACTCAGGCAATATCAGCTTGAAATTAAACGGTTGGAAATTGAGGCTGAAAAAGCTATAAAGCTTCGACAGCTAGAGCTTGAGTATAAGGCCAGATTTCCAGTTCAAACAACCAGTGAGAGCCCTACTAGTAGTTCTAGGGGGCCCTCTTCTATTAGACCCTTTGATGTTACCAAGTATGTCTCTTTAGTACCTGAGTTTTGAGAGACAGAGATTGATTCTTACGTCTCTGCTTTTGAGCGAATAGCACAGGCTTTACAGTGGCCACCTGACGTTTGGTCTTTGCTTCTACAGTGCAAAATCTATGGTAAAGCTCAAGAGGTTGTAGCCGCCCTTCCTCTTTCAGACACCCAAAAGTATGATGTTGTTAAAGCTGCCATTTTGAAAGCTTATGAGCTTGTTCCTGAGGCTTACCGGCAAAAATTTAGGTCTTTTAAGAAAAGCCCCTCTCAGACCTATGTAGAGTTCGCCAGAGAAAAGGGAAGTCTCTTTGACCGTTGGTGTGCTTCAAGTAAGGTGACAAATTTTGATACTCTGAGAGAACTTGTTCTATTGGAAGAGTTCAAAAATTGTCTACCTGAACGTGTTGTTGTTCACTTGAATGAGCAAAAGGTAAGCTCACTGTCTTCTGCTGCTGTGTTAGCTGATGAGTATGTGCTTACACATAAGTCTACCTTTCAGTCCGTGCTCAATAAAAGTGTGTCTATAAAGTCAGCTGTTGAGCAACCCAAATCAACTCCTCAAAAGAATGACAAGGAGTGTTTCTATTGTCACAAAACGGGTCATCTCATTGCTAATTGTTTAGCCTTGAAACGAAAAGAACAGAACACACAAACCAAACCTAAAGGTGTGGGGTTAATAAAGAGCCAGTCTCATACCCTAGGAAAGGCTGAACTTAGCTATAGTCCCGATCCATGTTATGAACCTTTTTTGCTGACTGGATATGTTTCATTACCAGGAAAACTTGCAGATCCACATCCAGTTCATATTTTGCGAGACACCGGTGCCTCCCAATCTGTTATCTTAACAGATTCCTTACCATTTTCTGAGTTGTCATCTTGTGGCTACAGTGTTGTTCTGCAAGGACTGGAAATGAGTTATGCCCCCCGGCCTGTACACTTGGTGCAGTTACAATCAGAACTGATTTCTGGTATTTTCCCCATTGCTGTTTGTTCTGCGCTTCCAGTTAAAGGTATTTCCCTTTTACTTGGTAATGATATTGCAGGTGGTAAGGTAACACCATCCCTAGAAGTATTAGATGTCCCCTGCTCCCTTCCTAAGGAGGAAGACGCAACACAGACTACTGTCTCTACTTCCTGTGTGCTCACCAGGGCTCAAAAATTGAAGGGAATCTCAGAGGAAAATGTAGACTTGTCTGACAGTGTGCTTATGTCAATCTTTTCAGAGGAGAAAAAACTACCGGCTACAACACAGTTGCCTGCAGTCCCGCAGCTGAAACCAGATGTGCGACAAGCTGATTTTGGTTCTTCTCCCATCTCCCGATCACAGCTTTGTGCAGCTCAGAAGGTGGATCCAACCCATACAAGGTGCTTCTCAAGTGTTGTAAGTGCTGACAAAGCTAGAGTTGAACCAGTAGCATTTTATGTAAATGATGGAGCATTGATGAGAAAATGGTGCCCTGTTGTCCTCCCTGATGCTGACTGGAATGTGGTACACCAAATTGTGATTCCATCAGGTTACCGCAAACATTTTGGCCTTGGCACATGAAGGAAGCTGGTCAGGACATTTGGGAGTAACAAAAACTTATCAGAATGTTCTGAAACATTTTTACTGGCCCGGATTAAAAACAGATGTACGCCAGTATTGTCGCAGCTGTCATACCTGTCAGGTAACTGGTAAGCCCAACCAAGTTATCCCTCCTGCTCCTCTCCATCCTATACCCGTGGTTGGAGAACCTTTTGAGCGAATCATCATGGACTGCGTTGGACCTCTTCCTCACACGAAATCTGGCAATCAGTTTCTGCTCACCTTAATGTGTGCCTCAACTCGTTACCCAGAAGCAATCCCACTGCGTAAGATTACCTCCAGCTCAGTAGTAAAAGCGATGACAAAGTTTTTTTCCACCTTTGGCCTTCCTAGAATAATTCAAACTGATCAAGGCACAAATTTTCAGTCTAAACTTTTTAAGCAAGTCCTAAAAGAACTGAACATACAGCATACAGTCTCCAGCGCTTATCATCCTGAATCTCAAGGAGCTTTAGAGCGTTGGCAGCAGACGTTAAAGTCTATGCTACGAAAATATTGTACAGAAACAGAAAAAGACTGGGATGAAGGCATACCTTTTGTTTTGTTTGCCGCTCGGGAGTCTATTCAAGAGTCTCTAAGATTCAGCCCCGCTGAGTTGGTGTTTGGCCATACACTCCGTAGCCCTCTGAAAATTCTCAAAGAGAAACTCTTAGAGATAAATGTTTCTCCCCAGGAAAACATTCTGGATTATGTCTGCAAATTCAGAGAAAGACTGCATCAGTCTTGTGCTATTGCGAAAGAAACACTAGGTGAGTCTCAAAGGTCTATGAAAAAGCATTATGACCAGTCTGCTCTGTCCCGTTCTTTTGCTAAGGGGGAAAAAGTCCTAGCTTTACTACCTGTTCCTGGTTCTACCCTTTCTGCCAAGTTTTCAGGACCTTATGTGGTTCAGGAAAGGTTGAGTGAGACAGATTATGTAATCTGCACTCCGGAAAGAAGGAGGAAATCTCGGGTCTGTCACATAAATATGTTGAAACCGTACTGTTCTCGAGACCCAAACGGTAATCCTGACCTTCAAACAGGTCAATCCTTACCTTCACCTTGCTCCTCAGCATTGATTGTAAGGGATTGTTCTGACTCTGCTATAGAGGATGGTTTAACATTGCGTCCCATTTCTTACCAAAGCTCACGATTGTCAAACTCTAAAATGTTGAAGGTTCTGCCTAACCAGCTTTCACATTTAACAGAGGAACAAAAAAATGATATTATTGTCTTGGTCAAAAGTTTCCCAGAACTATTCCATGATGTGCCAAGACAAACTTCAGTTCTTAAACATGATATTGATGTTGCCGGGGCCAAACCAATAAAACAACATCCGTACAGAACAAACCCAGTTAAAAGAGTTTTGATGAACGGTGAAACAGACTACATGTTACAACATGGGTTTGCTAAGCATAGTTCCAGCCCATGGAGCTCCCCTTGTCTTTTAGAGATGAAACCTGATGGTTCTCCTCGTTTTATAACAGACTTCCGAAAGGT
Source organism: Xiphophorus hellerii (assembly GCF_003331165.1). Taxonomy (NCBI): domain Eukaryota; kingdom Metazoa; phylum Chordata; class Actinopteri; order Cyprinodontiformes; family Poeciliidae; genus Xiphophorus; species Xiphophorus hellerii. The sequence goes on from NC_045677.1 coordinate 346,549, forward strand.
AAATTCAGTTACTGTTATGGATTCCTATCCACTTCCCCGTATAGAGGATTGTGTTGATACCATTGGCAATGCCAATTTTGTAAGTAAACTGGACCTGTTAAAAGGATACTGGCAGGTACCATTAACGGATCGTGCATCAGAGATCTCTGCCTTTGTGACACCAGACCAGTTTTTGCAATATACCGTCATGGCGTTTGGCATGTGTAATGCCCCGGCCACCTTTCAACGGTTGGTTAACACTGTTCTGTCTGGGTTACCAAACTGTAATGCATATCTTGATGATCTCATTGTGTATACTTCTACCAGGGAAGAACACATAAAAATCTTAAGAGATGTGTTCACACGGCTTGCTGAAGCTTCGCTTACTGTAAACCTAGCAAAGTGTGACTTTGGTAAAGCAACTGTCACTTACCTAGGTAGACAGGTCGGCCAGGGACAAGTATGCCCTGTAGAAGCCAAGATAAAAGCCATCGTTGAGTTTCCTGTCCCTAGCACCAGAAAAGCCCTTCGCCGTTTCTTTGTGTGAGAGAATGGACATCAGATGTAATTACACCCCCTCCCTTTTCTGTTTGTTTATTTGCTTCCATTTGTCTTATCCTGGCTGTGCTGTTAAGCTCCACTTATCTTACTGAGATGCACTGGACTGCAGTGACAACGCTTCGCCACCAGTGGGCACATAGAGCACGGTGAGCAGCACTCCTGACTCAGCGAGCCAACGGCAATTAAGCGTAGCAACGGCTGGTCAGTGAAGGCGCTCACTGTCGCTCTCATGTTTCCACAGGTAAATGTCAATTAGCGCTGCTGTTTATGTCTCTTGTGGAGAAGGTGGGCTAGGGCGGAGTAGCGAGGTATATATGTGGAAGTGTTTAGTTAATTATTTGACTTGTATTGTAAATATTTATTATTTGACTCATGTCGTAAATATTTATTTGTGAGCGAGCCAACGGCAATTAAGCGTAGCAACGGCTGGTCAGTGAAGGCGCTCACTGTCGCTCTCATGTTTCCACAGCAATTGTCAAAATAAAAGAACCTGCGCAACACCACACTGATTTATTATTAAGTGTGCAACATTTGGCATGGCCAGTTATTACCGAAACTTCTGTCGAAATTTTTCGACAGTAGCCCACCCTCTCACTACTCTGCTGAGCCCAAAAGTAGACTTTGTCTGGACTCCTGAATGTCAGCATGCTTTCGAAAGTATAAAATCTCTGTTGTCATATGCACCTGTCCTCTCTTCTCCAGACATGTCAAAGGTTTTCAAACTTGAAGTGGATGCTAGTGCTGTTGGAGCTGGTGCTGTACTGTTACAGGAAGGTGGGGACGGAGCTGATCATCCCGTCTGTTATTTTTCCCGTAAATTTACACCCAGCCAACTCAATTACCCCATCATTGAGAAAGAAACTCTGGCCTTGCTACTTGCACTTCAACACTTTGAGGTTTACCTAGGGTCTAGTCCTGTGCCAATCATAGTGTACACCGACCACAACCCCCTTGTTTTCCTTTCTCGCATGTACAACCACAACCAGAGACTCATGCGGTGGGCTTTACTGGTACAGGATTACCATCTTGAAATCAAACATAAGAAAGGTGCAGACAACTTCTTAGCAGATGCTTTATCTAGAGTGTAGCTTATATAGTTACCTTCGGTTGGGAACGTTCCTTCCAAACACTTTGGTTTGGGATTTTAAGGGGGGAGGTGTTACGGCCAGTGGCCTTTTTCTGTGTTTGTTGTTTTTCAGTGGCTAATCAGATTGACTCCACCTGGAAGTGGGTGCTGCCCTGCTTGTCCTGTGCTACATCCTGAGGCCTACCGTGATTGGGTCATCAATTGCCGGCTCCACCAATCACTGTTGAGGCCTCCCTTTAAGAACCAAGGACATCCTGGGAGAAGGCGCGGGCTGTTTCTTTGTTTAGACAGCTTGCCACTTTGTTAGGGGTTTGACTGCTGTAAACTTGTTTTGATAGCTCTGATAACCTTTGTTAGCTCTGACAACCTTTGTTAGCTTGGATAGCTTGTGTCACTCACTTTGTCCCTGTGTGGGATCTTTGATTCTCTGTTAGAGATTTGTAGTTTGTTTTGTGTACCCTGTTCTGAAAGTCTATTTTTGTTTGGTTAAGTTCTTTGATTTACAATTGATTGTTTTGGGGTTTTGTTTTGTTTAGTACCCTTTTGTTAGTCTCTACATTTTGACTATTGTTAATTTTTACCCCCTTTATTTTTGTTGAACCCAAACAATAAAACCTCTAAACTGTTAAACCTTACCACCTAGGTTTCTTTAATGTTACTTCCCTTTCCCCTGGCCGAGCCGGGTCGTAACACTCCACCTCCTGTTCTCTCACACAGACAACTTGTCCATCTTACTGGGTACTGGAATATTTCCCATGATCACAGAGGGAAGTGATGATTTACAACACCTCTGGTTATTGGCAAGCCTAGCCTTTAGCATAGCCCCAACCTTGCAGCCTCCTCCACAGCTCCTCTGGAATGGTACGCCTCCATCAATACCAGCTCTTCCTGATGGTCAGCAACTATTCTCTTGAATAAATGAGAAAGATGACTCTTGTGTACAGGTTTGCTGTACTCATATTGTTACAAAGGCTCGGGTGTTTATTACTTTGGACTGGGAGAGGGAGGTGCGCCACCCGGTGGCGAGTTCGTTATTGCACATTCAGCAGCTGCAGAAGCATTATAGCTCTGGGAGTGGAGACACGCAGCTGCTGCTTACCGTTTCGGTTGAGGTCGATGTGCGTTCTTGACTTACTGTAAGTAATTGCTGTTAAATGTATCAAGGCAGTTAATTTAGTAGTTCCGTCTGTATTACATGTTGATGTTATATTCATAAGAGTCGCCGGTTTAATGCGACCTTTTACTAACTCCACGTGGGTTAGCCTGTTAGCTATCGGTTGTAGCATTCAATATACGTGTCGTTAGTTTGTGGCCAGCAGATGTCACTGCAGCAACTTGTACGTGATAATGTGTAAGGTGAATTAACGTGGGCTTTATTTTCTGTTGTGATTTAGACCACATCACCTCACCTCCACATCCACACATATCCAACTCCAAGCCTGTACTACTGCTGTAACAACCAAATAAAGAGAGCTTCACAAACAGGAAATCCCCTCCTCAGTTTGTCCTGATCGACACACAGTGGCGAGTGTAAATATTCCACCAGCCTCAAGTTTAGAACGTAGAACCTTCGCTACAATTTATGGTCCTTCGAGCCGGAGTGGGACACTTACCACTGTTTCAGCATGCAGTTCAGCCGTGAAGCAACGATGAGACCAAAGCGGCAAACCCGCCCGCCTTCCTATTTACAGGATTATGAAACCAACGATCAGGAACACCGGTTTCAGCCTCTGTTTGATTATCGAGGTGTGCGAGCTGAGCCGAGATGTGAGGATAGCTCGTATTCACCGTCGGAGGAGGGAGCTGCCAAGATGACACCCCTCAGCCCCCCATCTACCGCAGCCGGATGTAAGCAGTGGGAAATCACGGTAGATGAGTGGGTTGGTTACCCCGAACAGACACTTACCGAACCACAGCGGCGGAAGAGCTTGGCAGAAGAGGATAACAGAGATTATTCTACTGGCTCTCCACATCACAGGCAGCAGCAGCAGAGCTTCGCACCATACCACTCGGAGCTGGAGCAGTTAAAGATGAAAGAAATCGAATATGAGCGGGCTAAAGAAGAAGTACGTTCTGAGTTAGCCGAACTCAGGGATTTAAAGGAAGAAATGAGGAGGAGAATGGGATATATGCCACAGAGTATGGCTACTTCACAGCAGCGGTTCGAAATCCCATCACCGACATACGCCCCGCCTCCTCCTTCGACATGGTGGAGTAACGGTGAGGAGGGGGAGGAGGAATGGCCTGAACCTCCACCGTGGCCCAAGACAGAGGAGGAGGATGAACCTTCTCCATCAACCCAGCCTGTCTCGGTCATGTTGGAAAAGCTGATGAGTGATCTACAACTCTTAAAGAATCGGACCATGGCACCACAGGGCGGAAAACCACGGTTCATGAGATCTGTCCCCACACAAGAAAAGATGCCGATAGATCGTCGGGGATCATTGAGGCCAGGAGGCCCGGATCGACCAACGAGTTTGTATTCTCCTTCGATGTTGCCAGTTGTCACAGAACAAACATATCAAGGTCCTAGGCCAAGCATCCCCTACTTCGCTAGACGAGATCCCAGGGACTTTGCTCGGTTAAAGATAGCGTTGATTAATCTATTACCACCAGAAGGGACAGAGCTGTTCAAGTACCAGATCCTGGTGGATCACCTCAAACTCGAAGAAGCTAAACTCATAGCAGACTCTTATTTGAACTCCGCCACCCCATACTCAGACACTATGAGGGCTCTAAGTGAGAAATTCGGCCAGCCACACCAGATGGCATTGAACAGGATTGCCGGTGTAATGGATGCTCCAGACGTCCGCCGAGGTGACTCGGTGGCGTTTGAGAGGTTCGCTCTCGAAGTTCAGTCTCTGGTCGGGTTACTCAGGACTTTGGGTCCAGAGGGTGATGCTGAGCTGAGATGCGGATCTCATGTGGCCCGTTTGTTGAGTAAACTACCTGCAGAGCAGCGTGCAGACTTCCGTCGAGCCATGTTCCGCCATCCCAATGCAGTCTACACGTTAGTGGATTTCGCTGAATGGCTCCAGTACGAGACCTGGTGTCATAATTCGGACAATTATGATTCCGGAGCAGGAAATAAAGACAAAGCAGGACATCAGAAGAAGAGGGTCACGACGGTGCTGCATGGAACCAAGGACGGTTCCGTTTCCAGGGCTTCGGGGAGCACGGGCATCAAATCGAATCGTTATTGCCCATACTGTGAAAGTAATGAACATTACCTCAGCCAATGTACGGGCATTCAGAGGTTGTCCAAGGACCAACTATCGCAGTGGATAAAGGATCACAACAGATGCTGGCACTGTGTGAGATCTCACCATGCAGCCCAGTGTGATCTTCGGAAACCCTGTAACCTGTCTCAGGGGAAACATCTTCAGGTGCTTCACGATGTGAACACCAGAGACACTAAAGACACCACTAGAGAGGAGAGTTGCCTCATCAGCACCACTGACCAGCTGTATTTGGGCCGACCGCTGGTGTACGGCAGAGTTCTGCTGAAGGTGGTCCAGGTCACCTTGCATCACGGGAAACAGAGCCTCAAAACCTATGCCCTACTCGATGATGGTTCTGAACGTACCATGTTCCTGGCTCCTGCTGCACACAAGCTTGGTCTGCAGGGCACCCCAGAGACTCTGAATCTGAGAACCATAAGGCAGGACATTCAGACCATGAGAGGTGCTTCCGTTTCCTTTCAGATATCTCCTTCCTTCAGCAATCGCCGCCGCTTCGCAGTGAATGGAGCCTTTACGGCCGATCGCCTGGTCCTGGCAGAACAGTCGTACCCGATCGACAGACTCCAGAAACAGTTCAAGTATCTGTCCGATCTGCCTCTACATCCTTTCAAGAATGTGCAGCCTCTGATCCTCATTGGGACTGACAACCCTCACCTCATTACTCCCATTGAACCGGTTCGGTTGGGTCCATCGGGAGCACCAGCTGCAGTCAGAACGAGGCTCGGATGGGCTCTCCAGGGACCAATGAGAACAGAGGACAGTGGTCTCCAACACTCCCAGTGTTTGTTTACATCTGCTCCCCCCGCTAATGCGGAGCTGCTGAGGAATGTGGAGAAACTCTGGCAGACCGACGTTCTTCCCTACCAGAAAGAGAAGACAGTAACCCGTTCCAAGCTGGACCAAGAAGCTGTAGACCTGTTGGAGAAGAGGACCGAACGGGTGTATGTTGATGGGATTCTCCGTTACGCTACACCACTGCTACGGAAGAAAACCATGCCTGTCCTCAAAGCCTCTTCTGAATCGGTGATGTTCAACTTACGGAGCAATGAAAGAAGATTGAGTAAGAACCCAACGATGGCTAACACATACCAGGAGGAGATTCGGAAGCTGGTCCAGGCCGGTAGTGTGGTGAAGTTGGGCCCTCAAGACACTGCATCAAAGGGGGAGTCGTGGTTCATTCCTCATCATATGGTGAACCATAATAACAAGGACAGGCTGGTGTTCAACTGCTCTCACCAGTACCAGGGCCTTAATCTGAACGACTTCCAACTACCTGGACCTACCCTCAGTGCATCACTTATAGGAGTGTTACTGCGGTTCCGGGAACATGCCGTCGCCATCAGCAGCGACATAAAAGGGATGTTTCACCAAGTTCGCCTCCTTCCAGAAGATGGACCCCTCTTAAGGTACGTGTGGCGGGATCAGGTCAAGGACCGACCACCAGACATTTATGAATGGCAGGTGCTTCCCTTTGGCACCACTTGTAGTCCCTGTTGTGCGACCTATGCCCTCCAGCGTCACGTCACTGACCATAGTCAGGATGGAGAGGATGTGCGGTTTTCTGTGGAGCGGTGTTTTTACGTCGACAACTGGCTGCAAAGCTTACCATTCGTGGATTCAGCGAAGGCCTTGGTGGACAAGCTAAGAGCACTGCTTCTCTCCACAGGATTCGACCTTCGTCAATGGTCAAGTAATGCGATGGAGGTGATCAGCCACTTGCCATGTGAGGCCCGTTCCCCTGCTACAGAGCTCTGGCTGACCCAAGACAAGCACGATCCATCTGAAAGCACACTTGGGCTTAGCTGGAACCCTCAGCAAGACCTCATTGGCTACAAACACAGGCCTCTCAGCTATGGGACCGTGACCATGAGGAACATCTACAAGGTTCTCGCCTCCCAGTACGATCCTCTGGGTTACATCCTACCCTACACGACTCGGGCCAAGGTGTTGGTTCGTCAGCTGTGGGAGAAGCGGCGGGATTGGGATGACCCGTTGCTCCCCCCGGATGTACAGCAACTATGGGCGCAGTGGGAAGGTGAACTCCAACTACTGCCCCAAGTCACCTTACCCAGACATTACACGCATGCAGCTGAAGATGCTTTGATCATCAACAGACAAGTACATATCTTCTGCGATGCTTCGGAACAGGTTTATGGGTCCGTGGCATACCTCAGGTCTGAGGATAGTCAGGGACAAATACACCTAGCCTTCCTCCTCGCTCGCTCACGGGTAGCCCCCAGGCGACAGCTTTCCATACCTCGGTTGGAGCTTTCTGCAGCCTTAACAGGAGCCCAGCTAGCCAAGCTGTTAAGCGCTGAGCTCACCCTGAAGATTGACACTACCACCTTGTGGACAGATTCCACCACGGTGTTGAGATGGATACTTTCGGACTCATGTCGCTATAAAGTATTCGTGGGAACCCGAGTGACGGAGATTCAAGATTTAACAGACTCACAGTCCTGGCGTTATGTAGATTCAGCCAGCAATCCAGCTGATGACATTACCCGAGGTAAGACCTTGCAGGAGTTGTCTGAGCTGAACAGATGGACAAGAGGACCCCCCTTTTTACTTCAGACTCCAGACTACTGGCCCACGCCACCAGCAATCCCACTCGAAGAGGAACCCATAGAACTTTGGAAGTCAGCCTTTTGTGGTGTGACTTCGACATCTACCTGTCTGAACTCAGAATCTGAAGCCTACAAGGACTGGCAGGAGTTGCTCGAGTCAACAGCACAGACCCTGCAGGATGCAGAGGGGACAGATGGAAATCTGAGTGCGGAAAATTATCGCAAGGCGGAAAGACACCTTATCAATAAGATACAGCACGACAGCTTTCCCGAAGAGATTAGGCTTCTTAGTTTAGGCAAGCCGGTTGCCATCAACAGCAGGTTGCATGCCTTGGCACCCCAGTTGGATGAAGCAGGAGAAATCCGAGTAGGTGGCCGATTGAGGTACGCGACGGATCTTGAGCTAGGAGCGGTTCATCCCATTGTTCTAGATCCGAACCACCCATTCACCAGACTGCTAATACAGGACTACGATCGACGTTTGTGCCACCCTGGTCCCGAACGATTGTTCGCTGACATTCGTCGGAACTTCTGGATATTACGAGGAAGAGAAGCGGTTCGACGTCATCAGTCCAGATGCTCTGACTGCAGACGATGGAAGGCCAAGCCTACGGTTCCTCAGATGGCCGACCTGCCAATTGCGCATCTGCGCCTCTTCAAGCCTGCGTTCTACTCCACAGGCACAGACTGCTTCGGACCATTTCAGGTCAGAATCGGGAGGCGCAACGAGAAACGATGGGGCATAATCTTCAAGTGTTTGACTACCAGGGCAGTCCATCTTGATGTACTTACGCACCTTGATGTTGACTCCTTTCTTATGGCCTTAAGGAGATTTATAGCCCGTCGGGGTACGCCGGTGGAAATTCTCTCAGATCAAGGAACTAACTTCCGTGGAGCGGAACGGGAGCTACAACAGGCCATGGCAAAGATGTCTTCGGACCTGCAGCAATCCCTCGCCAAGCAAAGGATCGCTTTCAAGTTTAATCCCCCTGGTGCACCTCACTTTGGTGGAGTGTGGGAGAGAGAAATACGCTCCGTGAAAACGGCTTTGTATGCCACCGTCGGGGCTCAACCATTGCCCGAGGAGGTGCTGAGGACAGTTCTTATAGAAGTGGAGGGCATTCTGAACTCGAAGCCATTAGGCTATGTTTCCTCCAGTATCGCTGATCCTGACCCTGTGACGCCAAATCATCTGTTGATGGGGCGGCCGGATGGGTCACTGCCTCAGGTCGTGTACCCGGCAACTGAATTTCCCAGCAGACGTCGCTGGCGGCACTCCCAGGTGCTGGCAGACCAGTTCTGGTCCAGATTCATCAGGGAATACCTTCCCAATTTACAGGTTAGGCAGAAATGGCAGACCACTCAAGCTGACCTGAACGAGGATGCTGTGGTCATGCTCATGGACCCCCAACTTCCCAGAGCCTTGTGGCCCGTTGGACGGGTGACTAAGGTGCATCCCAGCGCTGACGGCCGCATCAGGTCGGTGGATGTTAAAGTGAAGGACAGAGTCTACACTCGACCAGTAGCGAGGATGGTTGTTCTTCCTGCGGCACCCGAAGAAGCCGGCGGTCAGGATTCATCATTGAAGACTTAGTTCGTCGCCTTTGTTTGTAACAAATGTACTTCATACATTTGGGGGCGGCTGTTACAAAGGCTCGGGTGTTTATTACTTTGGACTGGGAGAGGGAGGTGCGCCACCCGGTGGCGAGTTCGTTATTGCACATTCAGCAGCTGCAGAAGCATTATAGCTCTGGGAGTGGAGACACGCAGCTGCTGCTTACCGTTTCGGTTGAGGTCGATGTGCGTTCTTGACTTACTGTAAGTAATTGCTGTTAAATGTATCAAGGCAGTTAATTTAGTAGTTCCGTCTGTATTACATGTTGATGTTATATTCATAAGAGTCGCCGGTTTAATGCGACCTTTTACTAACTCCACGTGGGTTAGCCTGTTAGCTATCGGTTGTAGCATTCAATATACGTGTCGTTAGTTTGTGGCCAGCAGATGTCACTGCAGCAACTTGTACGTGATAATGTGTAAGGTGAATTAACGTGGGCTTTATTTTCTGTTGTGATTTAGACCACATCACCTCACCTCCACATCCACACATATCCAACTCCAAGCCTGTACTACTGCTGTAACAACCAAATAAAGAGAGCTTCACAAACAGGAAATCCCCTCCTCAGTTTGTCCTGATCGACACACAGTGGCGAGTGTAAATATTCCACCAGCCTCAAGTTTAGAACGTAGAACCTTCGCTACGCATATGTAGTTAAAACAAAGGCAATCAAAAATAAAGTTAAAAGTGCTGGAGTTGTTGCTGTCACCTATAGCGCACTCCAAAATGTTTTTATCACGTGAAGCACTTTGAACTGCCCTGTTGCTGAAATGTGTGATAGAAATAAACTTGATAAGACGAGGGGTGGTAAAGCACAACCCATGAATGGAAGCCTTAGTCCTCAACACAGCCATCACAGGAATCACTGCAACAAAAAACACACACTAATGATAGTGCAGAAAAATGCACCACTGAATTGTTTGCATTGGCACAAGTATGGGCGAATTTTCCTGCCATAAGTCAAGAGCACATATTTCCAGTTTGAAAGCAGAATTTAATTTCTTTATCAAAACTTGTAATGCTGGCACTCAAAACTTCTGCTCTCTTTGAAATATTCTCTGTGCTCTTTCAAATCTTTGTGCTCACGCTCAGATTTCCTCCTCACTCATAAAACTTCTGTATCTATCTGTATAGAGAAAGAGATATCTATATAGATAGCTATCTCATCTATTCATCTATTGGAACAATCTACCTAGAAGATATTTGTAGAAACCATTAAACTGTTAAAAATCAACAGCAATTTTTAAAGTGTGACTTTTTAAAGTGTAGGTGACCTCTGAAGGCTAAACCCTGCCCATGGCAAATTTAGAAAAATTCCAGCAAATGTGGCGGAGCCAAGGGACACAGCTGAGTGAGGGGATAAACAGAAGGTTATTTGGGGGTGTGGGTGTCTCATGATTTTTTTCTTTCTTCAAAACATTAATAAATTTAACGACTTTTATTCGGTGTTGTCTTTAAGCTATTAAGGTTAAAGTTTAATCAGTAAAGACATTTTGAATAATGTCAACTTTGCATTAAAGTGTTATGATTTACAGAATGACACTTTATGACAACAGTCATAAATATTCATGAAGACTTCCTCATGTTCATGACAGGTGTTAAGTCATGTTATAACAGGTGTTATGTCATGTTTATGACGGTGTCATGACAGTTTTATTCACAACCCGTCAAATAAAGTGTTACCGAATATTTCAAAGAAAGCAGAAGTTTTGAGTGCATGCATGACAAGTTTTGGGAACAAAGATTAAATTCTGCTTTCAAACTGAAAATGTGTGCTCTCGACCTATGGCAGTAACATTCCCCCATAGCCAGACAGACTGCGGATTCATTTTGTGTAAATGCTGGATTTAACAGGGACGTCAAATAAAAGTCAAAACAACTCATATGTCTGTACTGAGAGCACAATCACTGCTGTCTACTGCAGGAAAGACACTTGCCACTAGCAATCACGGCACACAACCCCGCAAAATGTAAACTATCCTTCTGATAACATAGAGTTAGAATCCACCAATATTTCGTCACGGTAAATTCTAAGAAACGGATGTTATTTAGAGAACTGTCTGTAAATCTGACACAAGTCAAACAAGTTACCCAATCTATGGTGTGTTTAGAAAAAAATCTTTGGAAGGACATTTCTTTCACAATACTTGGTCTCTGGTAGTAATGAGCTCATGGGATTCCTCATAGATACTCACACTGCACATTTTCTTGTAGAATGACATGGAGCCTTTTATTTAATAATAAACATTTGGTTGCACTTTTGCACTAGATGAATTATAGTAGTTGCCAGTATACTTAATCCAAGGTGCAAAGTCAGCTTACTATTGATTTGAAATTGGACTGCTTAAATTGCTGATAGAAAGCAACAGGCACTATCCTTGACAACTGTAACCATGTCAAGGTCAAGGTTAAGGACAACAAATATCTTTTCTATTAGTTGTCAGCTTTTTATCTGGTTATCATATAGCTACGAGACCTTTGCACAGCTGCAGTGAGAACTGTTGACTGCATGGGTTAAATGGCTTAGGAAATATATTTAGTAATAATACTTCTGTAGCAAAAAACAAATGGGTTTCAAAGTTTAGCTTTTTGTTTTTATAAAATATGTGGCATGTATGGTGGCTTCACGAGTCAAGACATGTGTCACAGGCAATAGTTGGAATGGCCAACAGTTAACTAAGATGAGGATGAAGTGCAGATTTATTGCTTTTTTGACTAAAATCTTTTTCAGATTCAATGCTATTGCTGTATGTTGCATTGTATTGCTTTGGTGTGTGTGTGTGTGTTGCACAGGTAAAACAGCTGCCTCCTACAGGCCTATTTCCTCCATCATTTCTGTTATGAGTCTTTGTCCAAGCAGCCCAGGACATTTTGTGTTGTCATACTACTGGTATAAATGCTATTTGAAATACTACAACATTTCTACCTTCCATATCTCAATTGTAATTTTTGGCCAATTGAAAAGACAGCTATTGCCTGAAGCAAAATGATACAATATATTGCCAAAAGTGTCCGCTCGCCTGCCTTGCCTCACATATGAGCTTAAATGACATCCCATTCCTAATCCTTAGGGTTCAATATGACCACTGCATCTGACGCTTTGCATTGCAAAGATTAAACTCAGCATCAGACTGTTGCTATGGTAACAAAACAATCTAATTATGAAGATTGTTCTTTGAACTTTTACAAAGTAAACTTGCCAGCTCCTTAAAATCTTAAATTTAAATGTTAAACAATTTCAGATCTTTTCATTTATGTATGCTGAAACCACTAAATCAAATTTAGCAGCATTGATAGTCTTAATAAACAAATGTTATATGTATATATCTGTGGTCTGTGACAAAATGTTAGCATTTATGGTCCCCTGAAGGCCTGGGGGGCCTTCTGGAGCTGCTGACTTAATTTGAATTAAACAGAAGTGCAAATACTCATTTTCATTATATTTTCTTTTTATTTGTTGTTTTTAAGACTCTATAGTTTGTGGGGCTTAAATAGCATTTCACAGGTGATGTTTTCCCGTAACATATTAATTACCCAGTAATATTTTTATATTTCCTGTCAACTTAACATCTTTTAATACAAAGCCCCGACCACCGGGCTTAGCAAGTTTTCTGGGGGAAACCCTGGAATTATGTTAAATGTACTGGAGAAATCGAAGAACATGATCCGCACAGTGCTGCCTGCTTTGTCCAGATGAGGGTGGGTTTGTTGAAGCAGGTGTATGATGGCATCATCAACTCCAGCTCAACGGCAATAAGCAAACTGTAGGGATTCTGACATGGGCTTGTCTGCTAATTCAGGTGGGCCAACAGGAGAAGGATTCTTCATAAAATCAAGAAAATTATGGACAACCCTGACCATCCTCTTCACAAGACTGTCCTGGGAAAGCAGAGTATCTTCAGTCAGAGGCATTTTCAGGTTCAGTGTGATACAGACCGTTTCAGGAGACCTTTTCTCCTGACAGCCATCACCATCTTCAAAAGTTCTTATCAATTTGAAGAAGCTTGATGAGCTACAGCATTTATTTTCCCTTTGGGATTAATAAAGTATTTTTGAATTTGAATTTGAAATAAACCCACAGCAGTGGTTCAGCAGCAAAAGATTACACTGCAAAGCCTCTTGTCCAGAACTCCTCGATGCACCGTAGTCATTTCTCAGATAGCCCACATACAGCCATGGAAGACATCAATTTTGTAGCACCGGTATCACACGGCTAACTGCGCTACTGGACCAGTTCTAGGCTCTAAGGAGTGGGGAAGCAAGAATAACAACACCAGAGACCGCTGCTTTAAATGCAAAAAGCCGGCAATTTACTGAATGCAAAACACACATGAAACACAATACACAAAACCCCCCTAAAAAAAGAAGAAAAAGAAAAATGTATCACTTCTTTTTACTCACTAGTTCACCTAGCTTATTTCAGTAAAACTAATCTAATTTAGTTAGACCAGTCTCTTTTTCCTAGGTTATTTTAGTCAAACTAATTTAAGTTAGTTAGACCAGTCTCCTTTTCTTAGGTTGCACCTATTTCAGGATTCCTATTTTTTTCTCTGAGTTAACTCGCTTTTTTTTTCACAGGTAAGGAAATACCTTCAAACAAATCAAAGTGGACCACAATTATTCAATTCACATTCAGAGACATAACATATGAAAAGCCAAGTATGCCACTTTAAACTCAAGTTCAAGTCCAAATGTGAATTCAGGTTCTCAGTTCAATGAAAAGCTTCAGTTTTGATTCAGTCCAGAAAAATAATGATAATTTCACCAGTTCTTAAATCAGTTCTTAATCCTGTTCAGTTCGGTTTGAACCAGTTCCTGAAGTTCCTACCGCTCCGGCAGCGAATTATCATACGCAGGAGAGTCCCTCCCTGATATGATGGAGAAGATGAATTGAAGGTCTAGGTCTGGCTCGCCATCTTGAATCCCGTCTGTGAATGTGGACGTCGCACACGGCAGACCAATCTTCGCTCCGACCGAGCTTCCAACCGAACAAAAAAACCTGACCTGTGTAACAGGCCACAAACACGACAAAACTCTTTTTAAATCCTTAAATTATACAAATAAATTCTTCTTCATAAACTCAACATATTAACTGGATAACCGTTTATACATTAACCTGATCACAGTTTATAACGGAGCATTTCTTTCAAACAGCTACGTCTTAAGCGTTAGCTTTCTGCCAAAAGGAAAAGTACAACACGGTGAATATGTAAGAAAATAAACACAAAACTCACCAAAACCGATGTAACTCAGTTCTCATAAAATCCCAGTCAGTTTCCGACCAGGTAAATTATGTCTTCTTAACTATAATATTAACTTTTTTTTCCGTTAATCAATCAACTGCTCTTTTCCTCCGATTCCTCCTCTGCTCTCTGGTGTATGCACCGCAGCGTCACCCAGGCGTCGCGTCTGTGACGCTGGTTCCTTAAAGGGGCAGCGACGTTATTCTCTGTTCAGACTTTTAATCCGCTATTTATTCTTATTTATGTCAGATTTTAACATGGGCAAGTATTTATTCCTATTTATTCAGATTTTAACTGAGCAGCTATTTATTCCTATTTGTCAGATTTTAACGTGGGTTACACTGCCACTGTCGACAGTGGGACTGCCACTGCATATTTCGTAAAATGGTCGGTAATGACCAGAATGTCTTTTGTGTTACTTGAGTCCGGCTCCACACTGAGAAAATCCATGCACACGAGTTCGAGTGGTCTTGTGGCCACAATGTTGATGAGTGGTGCAGCTTTCTCAGGCATGGTCTTACGTCGTATGCAACGGTTGCAGGTTCTGACTTTATTTTCCACCTCAGTTGACATTTTGGGCCAATAGAATCGCTTCCGGACAAGATCTAGCGTGCGTTCTGTACCCATATGGCCCATGTCGTCGTGGAGGCTCTTTAGAACTACGGATCTCAGGGCTTCGGGGAGTACAAGCTGGTAGTGAGTCTGAGCACCCTCTTGTCGCCTGCGATACAAAACACCATTTGAGACCTCCAGTTTGTTCCACTCCCTCAATAGGAGACCAAGCTCAGGAAGTTCTTTCCTCAAGGATGGTGGGGGTTTCTCTCCAGACTCCACTTGCCTGAGGACTTCACTAATGCAAGGATCAGCATTTTGTTTGTCTCTTAGTTCAGCTGGTGCTAACGGGGGGATGACAGGTAAGCCACCAAGCTGATCCTCCTCTTCAAAGCTTTGAGGGAGAGCCTTTGGATGGTGGGCAAGTGACACAACCAAGATGGTGCTGGGTGATGTTTCCCCAGGCTGATTGTTGATTACTTCATGGACCAAGTGCTTCTCACAGATGGCCTTGATGGAGCTGTCATTCAGGTGTGCATAATCAGCTTCTGACAAGTGTCTTTTTGTGAATTGTTGTATCCTCTCCAACTCTTTTTGTGATGATGTGTCATCAGGTACTCTGCTATGAGGGCGTCTGGACAGTCCGTCCGCGTCCTGATTCTGCTTACCGGCTCTGTACTGTAGCTGGAAATTGAATGTCGACAGAGCGGCCAACCATCTGTAGCTCGTGGCATCGAGCTTAGCCGAGGTAAGAATGTAAGTTAATGGGTTGCTATCTGTGACAGCAAGGAATGTGTTTCCGTACAGGTAATCCTGGAATTTCTCTGTTACTGCCCACTTAAGGGCAAGAAATTCTAATTTGTGGGCAGGATACCTGGACTCACACTTCGACAGACCTCGGCTCGCATAAGCAATGACGCGCTTCTGTCCCTGCTGCTCCTGGTAGAGAGCAGCACCGAGGCCCAAAGTGCTTGCATCTGTATGTAAGATGTAGGAGAGCTTGGGGTCAGCAAACCCGAGGATGGGAGCGGTTGTCAGCTTTTCGATTATAGTGTCGAACGCTGTTCGGCACGCAAGCGTCCATCTATCACCAAAGTCATCCTTTGGATTGAAATACTTCTCAGAGTTCACTGTGGTTTTAGCGTGCTTTCTTAGCGGTGGATAGCCAGCAGTGAGCTCGTTGAGTGGTTTCACGATCTTTGAATAGTCTTTAATGAACCGGCGGTAGTAACCGCAGAAACCCAGGAAGGTTCTTAGTTCCTTCAAGTTGTTTGGTTTTGGCCAGGTTTTTAATGCTGCCACTTTGTCAGGATCGGTCTCAATGCCCTTTTCAGACACAATGTGGCCGAGGTACTTTACAGAAGTTTGGTAGAACTTACACTTCCCTGGTGACAGTTTCAAGCCAAACTCTTTCAATCGGTTGAGCACATGCATCAACCTTTCCTCATGCTCCTCCAATGTAGAGGAGAAGATGATGAGGTCATCCAGAAAAACTAGGACTTGCTTCAAGTTCAACTCCCCCATACAACGCTCCATAAGTCTCTGGAAAGTGCTAGGGGCGTTGGTTATCCCCTGAGGCATCCTGTTGAATTCGAAGAATCCTAGAGGGCAGACGAATGCGGTTTTGTGTTTGTCTGCTTCCTCCATCTCTATTTGATAGAAGCCTGATTTGAGATCAAGCACCGAGAACCACCTGGACCCGGTCAACGCTGAGAAGGACTCTTCCAGATTAGGTAAGGCATATGAATCCTTTACTGTTTGTGTGTTCAATTTTCTGTAATCTATGCAGAGTCTGACATTGCCATCCTTTTTCCTGACAACTACGATCGGCGAGGAGAAAGGTGACTCTGATTCACGGATGACTTCTGCATCGAGGAGTTGCTGGAGATGGGTACGCACAGCCTCTATGTCCTGCGGATGTATAGGTCTTGGCCTATGTTTGAATGGTGTCTCATCACTGAGAGTTATATGGTGTTTGATTTTGTCAGTGCGGCCAAAGTCAAGCTCGTGCATTGCAAACACCTCTGGGATGGAGCTCAATTTCTCTGTTATCCTCTCTTTCCACTCGTTGGGTACAGGAGAATCAGTAAAGTCAAAGTCGAGATTTGGTTTTTGGCCAGGTTTTGTAGGAGAATCTGAGTCAGGGGTCTTGACAGGTTGAACACTCTTGACAGCGTGTATTTCTGCTATCACAGCCTTTGGGGACAGGGTGATGTCATGCTGTGACTCGTTTTTGAGCGTGACTGGTATGCAGCGTGATGGCTTTGGTGGTAGACTCACCAGACTATCTGCCACCAGGATGCCGCCAGGCAGGGACGATGACTTTGGTGACTCTACCATCACCCACTTTCCAACGTCAGATGTCCTGCAGCTCACTGATCCTTGAAGGACTTTGGTCTGTCCAGCTGAAATGGTCTCGAGGTCTCTACCATGAAGTCTCACCTTCCCCAGGCTGGAATCAGCAGACTGTTTTTTCCGGATTTCAAGGGTCTTTAAGACAACTTTATAGCCATAGGGAAGAGACTCAAAGTTCTGAGGTGCAATCTCTGCATACTTCTCATAGAGAATATCCAAAGTGTTCGTGCCGATAAGCACTGATGACAATGTGGAGCGCATGTCAGGTACAACCAAGGCCAGCGTAGGTACCTCGATGTCGACTCCAAGCAAGCTCTTTGGGAATCTGACGGTGGCCTCAACATAGCCAAGGTAAGGGACGCTTTGACCGTTGGCTCCTTCCACTTCTAGCAGGTCGTTCAAAGAATTGAGAGGCAAGTGAGACAGGTTCTCTAGATAGAAGGAGTTGGGAATTGTTGATACTTGGGAGCCTGAATCCAACAAGCAGCTACAGTCTTTGTCAGCTATGGTCACTTGTGCGGTGCACTTGGCTCCAATCAGACCTTTTGGCAAAGTTACTGACTGTCTTTGTGTGTAAGAGTACACATGGGCTCTGTGCAACTTCTTTTTGGGACATTTTGCCTGTGTTCCAGTCCCCGTTTGTCCCACAACCGGAACTGGGTCTAGTTTAAAGGATCAGGCTTTGAAGTGCCATGTTGTCTGTCCCATGCTAACTGCTTTTCTTTTAGCTGCTTCCTCTTCTCAGCCACCAGAGATGGGTTTGGTTCGCTTTCACACTGAGGCTTAATATGCCCATCCTCTCCACATCTAAAGCAATACCAGGGCCTTGGTCTATTGCTTGTGCTGATGCTTGCATCTCGGCTGTGGGGCTGCAACCTTTGAGATGTGTGAGTGATAGCTGGGGAATGTGTGCCAGCTGTCTGGGGAGCTAGTGGTCTGGCAGCAGATTTAGCTTTTCTATTGTCTTTCTGCGTGATGCGTGTGAGCTGGGACTGTAGGTCAGCTATTTGTTTCTTTAAGTCTTGGATTTCAGACCTGTGATCAGGAGCTGGCTGAGATGAGCCGCAGTCCTCTTCACTCTGCACATAAATGCCTTGATAATGAGAAGACACTCTTGGTTTTGAAACGTTGAAGTGCTGTTTCATGCGTGAAGCTTTGGAAGAACGTTTGTCTTCTGCTGTACGGAGTAACAGGAGAAGTTCAGCAAAGGTAGGTGGATTCTGCTTCTTTTGTTCTAGCTGGAGTTCAGCTATCAAGATGTTATCCCAACAGCCTCTGACAAACTGCCTGAGAAGATGCCGATCAAGGTCGCTTGCAGTTACACCTCCCCTTCTGAGGGTGGTGCTCAGCATGACCTGTAGCCGTTGTAGGTAAGCTGAGGGTTTCTCACCATTATCCTGCATTGTGTTGAGATACTTGGCAAAGAGGTCATCTCCATCCTCGACTGTGCCAAAAGCAGAGTCCAAGATCTCTAAATACGCACTAAGGGGAGAATCAGGTGTCAGGTGCTTCACGATGTCAATAGCAGGTGATAAGAGACTTTCAAGAAGCTTTCGCGACTTGTAAAGATCAGACTGTGTCATATCTTTAAGGAGAAGTTCCACACTGGAGCGCCATGTCTCATAATCTACTTCACTGTTGGGACGTGGGACACGCCCAGAGAAGGGTCTGAGTCTCAAGGAAGTGTGCACCTGCAGAGCAGAGTCTTCATTTCTCACTATGTGCTCAACAATTACTTTTTGTATATCAGATGGATTGACGTCAGAGAGTTTCAGAGCGGGTTGTGCCTTTTCTTTAGATGGTGTCGATGGTGGGGACCAATGATGTTGAGCATGCTGCTGCGGAGCCATACTGGGCAGAGGGCTTACCTGTGCAGCATTTTCAGGGGCATGTTGCTCTGGGGTATCAGGTGAGTTCTGCTCTGCGTCTCCATCTTGGGACTCTGAATGATCTAGATCGACAGTCTCACTGATGAGAGAGAGCTCTTCTCTGAGGACAGCTGCAAAGTCTTTACCAGTCTGTTTTGCGATGTCCTTTAACTCTGAAAGGTAAGTCTGTGTAGCTGTTTTGCTAGCTACAGGTGTGTAAACACTGGCTAAGGCTCTGATGTGGTAAGTGACATCAGTCTTAGTCTTACTGTTAAGCCTGTATGGCAATGAAGGTAAGAGAGATTGCACAGCTATGCCATACACATACTCTACGATAACCTGCTTGGCCGACTCTGGTTCAGTGGGATCTACTGGAATTACCCTTTGAATGGAACCATATTGTTTCAGAAAGTCACTTAGTTCGTCATCTACTTCTGTATCAGTTATACCGCTAACTATGACTGAGTTAGGGATTTTTACACTACTGGTTTGAACGACATCCATTTTTTATTCTTTTTACACTAAGAACAATATTATACGGTCTCTGGTTTCTAGTTTAAATGCTTTAAGCCACTCCTGGCTGGCTCGCCAAGTTTGTAGCACCGGTATCACACGGCTAACTGCGCTACTGGACCAGTTCTAGGCTCTAAGGAGTGGGGAAGCAAGAATAACAACACCAGAGACCGCTGCTTTAAATGCAAAAAGCCGGCAATTTACTGAATGCAAAACACACATGAAACACAATACACAAAACCCCCCTAAAAAAAGAAGAAAAAGAAAAATGTATCACTTCTTTTTACTCACTAGTTCACCTAGCTTATTTCAGTAAAACTAATCTAATTTAGTTAGACCAGTCTCTTTTTCCTAGGTTATTTTAGTCAAACTAATTTAAGTTAGTTAGACCAGTCTCCTTTTCTTAGGTTGCACCTATTTCAGGATTCCTATTTTTTTCTCTGAGTTAACTCGCTTTTTTTTTCACAGGTAAGGAAATACCTTCAAACAAATCAAAGTGGACCACAATTATTCAATTCACATTCAGAGACATAACATATGAAAAGCCAAGTATGCCACTTTAAACTCAAGTTCAAGTCCAAATGTGAATTCAGGTTCTCAGTTCAATGAAAAGCTTCAGTTTTGATTCAGTCCAGAAAAATAATGATAATTTCACCAGTTCTTAAATCAGTTCTTAATCCTGTTCAGTTCGGTTTGAACCAGTTCCTGAAGTTCCTACCGCTCCGGCAGCGAATTATCATACGCAGGAGAGTCCCTCCCTGATATGATGGAGAAGATGAATTGAAGGTCTAGGTCTGGCTCGCCATCTTGAATCCCGTCTGTGAATGTGGACGTCGCACACGGCAGACCAATCTTCGCTCCGACCGAGCTTCCAACCGAACAAAAAAACCTGACCTGTGTAACAGGCCACAAACACGACAAAACTCTTTTTAAATCCTTAAATTATACAAATAAATTCTTCTTCATAAACTCAACATATTAACTGGATAACCGTTTATACATTAACCTGATCACAGTTTATAACGGAGCATTTCTTTCAAACAGCTACGTCTTAAGCGTTAGCTTTCTGCCAAAAGGAAAAGTACAACACGGTGAATATGTAAGAAAATAAACACAAAACTCACCAAAACCGATGTAACTCAGTTCTCATAAAATCCCAGTCAGTTTCCGACCAGGTAAATTATGTCTTCTTAACTATAATATTAACTTTTTTTTCCGTTAATCAATCAACTGCTCTTTTCCTCCGATTCCTCCTCTGCTCTCTGGTGTGTGCACCGCAGCGTCACCCAGGCGTCGCGTCTGTGACGCTGGTTCCTTAAAGGGGCAGCGACGTTATTCTCTGTTCAGACTTTTAATCCGCTATTTATTCTTATTTATGTCAGATTTTAACATGGGCAAGTATTTATTCCTATTTATTCAGATTTTAACTGAGCAGCTATTTATTCCTATTTGTCAGATTTTAACGTGGGTTACAATTTGTTTTATTTTTATTGCTCAAACATGTGCACATTTTCTGAAGTTGTCCACTCATTTGCACATTCTTTGGATTGGAGAATGCCTGTTTACAATTACTTCACGGTATTTTTAGGCTCCAACTTTGTCTTTATTTGTTTTTATGTTTTATTTTTGTGTAAATTTAAGTACTTCAATTGTTTTGCAGGTGTTGCACCAGAGTTTCCCTGCTGTGGGACAATAACGAATATTTCTATTATATGATATCCTATTCTTCTAAAATAGCTAGATGTAATTTCTCGTAATTAAACAGTTAAGCAGCACATTAAAAGGAACAAGAAACTTGAAGAAAACAATCAGGCTATAAAAAATAGCTCAACTCTTTCTTCTTTAGTCTCAGAAAAATAACTCTTGTTCAGTCCCACAGATATAAGTCACAGCACATGGCATAGAACGCCTCAAGGTGGGGCTCACTACTCCCCACCACCAGGAGGTAGCGATCTGCTGCAGACCTATAGCCGAGTCTGGAAAAGTTATCACTACGAAGTAGAACGGAGAGAGGCTGGGCTGCCGAAGCAGAGCTAATGGAAAACGGGCATAACTCTGCCTTCCTTTCAGATACTGCTGTACCAGTCCCAGTATGGAGTCTCCTGATTTGCACATTTTCTCTTTTGTACACATAGCAAATAACACTTTGTTTCTGCATGGGGGCTAAAAGACTTCCCAGAAACAGGACACTAATCAACATCTGCACCTTTCCTTCTACAACCAGGAACTACCAAATTTTCTGTTTAGACTATAATAAGTAGAATAACACAACTTTATTGCACATTCTCTTTTGGCTTTCTTAGTGTATGTATTGCAGGCTTACTAAATGTGCCACAGAAGTCCAAGTCTGACCGAACCATAAAGTCAAAACCTTTGGCCTAATCCAGTCCAAATTTCAAGTCAGACTCAGGCTGTAGATCTAAACTCTAGCATAAAGTGGATCTTTAATTAGTAATTTGATGAAGCATTTGAAGACTGTGGTACTACTGTGCACCTGGTATCACCGGCTTGTCATGCTCTATTTATGATTTGCTAAAACAGACTTTAGGCTTAAAAAGAAGAGTCAGACTGTTCTAAATAAAGTAAGTTTGTTGTCAAAAGTTACTGTGTTTGCTAATAACTCAATTACTCAGTATCAACAAGTATTTAAAGTGAATTTCTTGTACTTGGTTGAGAAAAAACTGCTATCTGGACACCTGTACAAAAAATGCCGACGGCATACCCCATTCCACAACACACCCCCATCATTAATGGCGCACATAGCTGACCAGCCACCAAGTGAAGCCACACTCCTAGATGTGAAGCCCACACAGCCGCTCTCTGCTGAAATCCAGCAGCCTCTCGGCTGGCAGACCAGACACTGAAGCCATGAACCAAAATAAAAAATCCGAGTGACCCCGGGAGAATCAAAACCCCAGCCCCAATCGACCCCTGAAGACCTGACGCCCAACCCCAGTCCAGACAGACCACTCCTCTGCCCAGCCTCCAACCCCAAAATGGGGTGTGGAAAATCTCCAGGCTTTTCCTGTCTTCAACTGCTCAAATGCGGTGCTGATGTATGTTTTTATAGAGTTTATAGGGTCATGGGAGATTAGCTGGACACTCCCCCCACATCCTAGCCCCTCAGCCAGAACCCTCCATGTCTACCAACAACATTGGGAAATGGGAGCAGGCACCAGAAGTGAGGCTGATTGAATAGAACCCCCTCTGAATGCTGTTAAATGTGTCTACACCCATAGCCCTACATGTGCGTGTCATGAAGATGTTGTAAGTGATAACGTCTGTTGTACAATTAAATTTGGGCTCAGTCTGCCATAAGACCACAAAGAGAGAAAAAAGTCCCCACACCTCAGTGATGCACCTACACCAGAAGGCTCTTCATTAGTATTGGTGTGCTGGAGCAGCTGGCTGGAGACGTCTGATTTAGGCCCTCCTTAATGCTGAGACATGACATGAGTATAACTAACAGTGTTTAAATACAAAGTAAATTTTACAAAATAAACTTCCCAATTTGTTTGAAATTTTATCTCTGCTGGACACATTAAATAAAATTTAATAGCACTGTCATTCTCAATAAATGAATGCTAAAGTTTTAGATCTATGGTCAATGTTACAATTCAACCATTAATAAAGGCCCCTGAATGTCTGGAGGGGCCGACTGGCAGTGACGGTGTTTTCTTTGCCTTGATATCTGTCAGTCTTGCAATTTTAGATCTCTGAGGTGCTAACATCAAAAATTATGTAGAGGTAAAAAGTCTCAGCTTTTCTGATCTTTATAGCAGTCTGCAGCCAAGTTGCTATGGAGGTTAAACAGACATTATTACGGTTTATTTAGTAAATTTGTTATTTCATAATATACTTCATAACCAGTGAAGTATGGCCTCTGGTCTGTTTAATAGCTACAGTCTCAGATCAACACAGCCCTCCAGCTCTGACAGCAGCAGAAACAGCAACTTTATACATTTTGGGGAAACATAGACATTTGATTTGCATTGTCCCCACATGATGACAATGATAGAGTATAGTCCAATTAAATATTAGATTCTTGATCAATATGACCCAGGACATGATGGAGGGACTATGTTTCTTGACTGGCTTAGTAACACCATGGGATTCTCCTGGAGGAGCTGACCTAAGTGGCTGTGGACCTGGAAGTCTGGGCCTCTCTGCTTAGGCTGCTACTTTCACAGCTCAACCTCAGACTAAGTGGATGGATCAATAGATGGATGTACAGATGGACGGACGGATGGATTGTTTAATAACAAGGATCCATTTGGAATGTGAGTATTTGACTTGAAATTTGTAATATTTGATTGGATTGACTGTTTTGTAAATGGCCTTGTGACTAAATGTACTGTGAATTAGCATTGTATAAATAAATTGAACTGATTTGAATTAAAAAAAAGTGAACCTGTTTCTCTTTGAAATAAAAACATTGTACTACTCATCTTGATTTAAAGTAATTTCAACTAGACCCATACTCACTTTTCCTTACTAAGTGCAGTGATTTTTTTTAATTAAATTTTATTTTTTTGCAGTGGCAACCATTTAAGCATAAAGTTCTAAATGATAAATTATTAAGCTACAACAATTTCAGTCAACAATATAAACAGCTGCTAAGACTTGATGTACCTGCAAAACTATTTAGGGAGCAGTGACCTGCGGTGAGGTTCATAGCTGGTGTGGCCAGGTGGTGAGGCAACACATTCTGGGTTGGGTGAGGTCAAATTATAATCAGATATAGACTCCCTACATGTTATTGTTTACATGAAGAAATTCCGCGCATGCGGACAAAGCTGGAGGGCAAAAAGACTATTATTTTACATGCCATCCGTAGCCGCGCTGCCGGCGTAGAATAATTCCGTTAACTCCATCAAACTTGGACATGTAGATATTATTAATTTTGTGCTATGCTCCACAGCAAAGGGAAAAACCGCTAAAGTACAACTCAAAACCACTTATTTCTGGCCCTCTGTATCAGTGCAGCTACGCGCAGACTCGTTGCCATAGCAACTGACAACAACGCCACAAAAAACAAACAAACAAAAAAACACTCAAATATTTCCCACACAAAGAGCATAACATTCAGTGTGTTGCAGTAGTATGGTTTTAGGTTATGGTTTTTGCGATTATTAATAAGTGATTGTTGTGGTAAGAGGAGAAAACTATAAATATGTCGCTGCACTTGACTGTACTGTATCACTAGCTCGCTGTTACTGTCTCTTACTCTGCAGTTGTGAAGCCACAATGTCTGGGATCATGAGCGCCCCCTGCTATGAGGCAAGAGAACTGCCTGCCTCACCTCGAATCTGTTCTCTGCCGTTTCTGATCGCTCCTCAGCACACGAATCACGTTACACACACAGTTGGTAACAAAAAACACTGTACATTATATTATATAAGCTAAATTATGGAAAATCAGTTCATACATTAAATGTTTTTTAACCATTTAATTGGCGACGTACAGACAGGAGGAGCATGTTCCCATAGAGTGGCAGCCAGAGAAGTTAGCCAGAGGTTGATCAATCCCAGGTGAGGCTCAGCTCACTGCTGCCTCACAGGCTTCACTTCTGAGCATTTGAATGAGAAAATTCAGCAATTTTGAAGAAAAAAAAAAATCAGAATTGGTTAAGCTAAATGAAAAATAGGTACTTTATTGTACAAACCACAGGGTGAAAATAGCAATATAAATTATTTTATTATTATATATTATTTTTCCATGATGACAGGTGAGGCTCCCCTGACCGCACGTCACTGTGAGGGAGAGTTTTTGTAAGACATCTCAAAAGTACAGATGAGGGAGAACTAGGTTTGTCAAAGAAATGTACTAGACATGTGCAGAAATATTAAACTTATGTGTTAATAAATCTGTCATCTTCATAGTGAACCTTGGGTAAAAGCAACATGATTTGTTTGCTACCTCACATGATGTTATATTATAAATAACAAGCCAGATGTCCTGTATAGACTAAAATTTCTACTATTTGATATATACTTCAATTATTTTCTCTCACTGATAAGTTTGCAAAGATGAACAAATAAAGACAAGTTCTTATGATTTGATTATGTTAATTAGCTACCTTATTTTAAATAATCGACATATATCTCTAAGCCCTCATACGCTAACATATGGGAAAGTTGTAAACATTTATATCAGTGCAAAGAACTCTAACAATGATGTGTCAATTTCTGTGGAGATTGCTGTGTTACAAGGTCAAACAAACTGAAGATCTTTATCCTATCTTTGGTGTTTGCAACTGTCAAGGTTAAACCTGGTGATAATAGGAATTCAATAAACACTTTAGCACCTTGACCTCATAAAACCTGACAAAACATTTTTCTCTCTTATATTGAGGGCTGCAGTTTTAGGTTGGCAATAGTTAATTTTCCTAATTTACCAGCAGATTCAGGAAGTTGGTTTGTTTCTGGGTGAGTGCTGAGTCACACATGTGCACAGGCATGTGAATGTGCACTTGTTTGCATAGCTATAACCAACCTGGTGCAGCTACAACCAGACAGTGACCTTGAATAATAATGAAATTCATTTACTTACTATAAATTATTAGTCATGAATTAAAATAAATTTTATAAAATAAAATTGCTCTCAATCAGTATTATTAATAAAGGTAAAGATTAATCAAATTTAAACTGTCCAGGGATAATTGAGCAAACATTACAGGAAACAAAAAAGTTACTTCAATTGAAGATAATCCTAACCCTAACCCTATAACATATGAATTTAGGACTGAGATTAATTTTTCGCAGATTTGCAGAGAAATTTGCGCATATAATACAAGCATTACATACAAACAAACAGAGGTTATTTGATAAAGTGCAAATAGATCAAATTTAAAGGGAAAGCTGTGGTGCCACAATAAAAACAATAAATATTAAATATACTTGATAAAACGTCTTCTCTATGAGGACATTGATGACATATTTTTGATAAATAGTTAGAATTTTTTCCTTACTATTTACAACCAGCTGTAGCCGTTAAACTTTATATTTATAAATGTTTCCTTTCTTTAGTATTATTTGATTTGTTTTCGACTCAGTGACAGAACCTTTCTGTTTCATTCTTGTTTCTAACCGGCGATAAAAACTCTGTTGCGTGAATTTCCGGTTACTTTTCGCTCGCGGGACATGACTGCACTTTTCGTCCAAAAAGGTTTACTGCTAGCTTGCTCAAGTCAATCTGATTAAAGAGTCCGTTAGGGAAACAACTTCATGCAGAAATGAATTCCTTGGCGCGGAAAAGGCTCTACGATAAGCTACCTGTGTGGATAGTGGAGGACCACCACCATGTAAGGATGTTTTTCTTCGGTCAGTGACTACAGAACCAACATGAAACTGGTCGAATAGTGCCAGATGTCGTGACAGCAACAAGCTACAAGTAGCTTGACTGTTGAAATACAAACCTTTAAGAACGCATCTTTATTCTTTACTGACCGCTATCCGAAAGAAATTGAATAAGATTCTCTTATATGAATAATGTCAAACTGACTGAATGAAAGCCAAGATATTCAGCCCTGAAGAGGATAACAAAAACATTGATACTGAAAGTTCAGGCTAATTTACAGATTACCCATTTAAATGATTACTTCAATAATGTCTGGAGAATTAAAAAAAAGGACTTTACTGTCGTTCAGTAAAGTCCATTTGCATCAGAACCAAGTGACGGGGATATGGAAACGTACATGTACACATAATGGTAAAAATCAGATGAAGACTGTAAGAAAGAAAGTAAATCCCACAAATACAACAGGCACAGATTTTTTATTTAAATATATGGGTTATTTATCTGTACAATTAACAAATGGTGACAGATTAGAGTAATGCTATATATTTTTTGTTTTGATAAATGTTATATAGTGAAACTATATTGTGTGTAAATTCTATATATTGTTGCAGGTGGTCCATCACATCTATCGAGCCATTGCATCAAGACATCTTCCACTCAACAACATCAGACTGGTTCATTTAGACTCCCATCCTGACCTTCTTATCCCTGTCAACATGCCTGCTGACACAGTGTTTGATAAGGAGAAACTCCTCAGGTAAGAGCAACAGAATAATATTGTGTTTTCCACAGTTGGGAGAAATCAATTTAAAATGTATTGGCACATTTCAGTGCAAGAAGTAGTAGAAGAAAAATATATAGATTCTTAAAAGAATCCTTCTATGAAACGAGACATAAGGCAACAAAACTATTGCAACAAAAATTTATTAAAAAAAAAATAATAATAATAATAATTATTATGCAATCAGTTTGTTCAATAACTGACCCAGAGACAGGATTATTAGGAAGTAGTTTAGAACATGTTGACAAATCTTTTCAAACATACTATAAAACATTATACGCAAAACTGAAACAAAGATTTTAAAATATTTCTTGATTGACTAGACTAATCAACAATTGGACAATGACAGAATAAAAGTTTAATGAAGCCCAGTATAAAACAGACTTGATGCTAGCGGTAAAAAATTACAACAAAACACCCAGTACCGACGGTCTGCCATCTGGGTAGAGTAAGGCTTTTGAAGAAGAATTGTCTTCATATTACGAAAGTCATTAAAAGGGATTCTAGTAAAAATTACAATACCACCATCATTGTCTGAAGCAGTTATAACAGTTATGCCCAAAAAAGGCGATAATAAAACATTATGCAGCTTCTATAGACCTATATCATTCGTGAACCAAGATTACAAATAATATGCCTCTGTCATGGCCAATAGGCTGAAGGCAGCTTTCTCAGAGCTGATTGATGAGGACCAAGCTGGTTTTGTCAGTGACCAACAAACTCAGGACAATGTAAGACATTCCCTTCATTTGATTGAAACCAGGGCAAGATTGCTGCGCCCATGCAAAGTGTAACCCAGGTAGCGCAACCTCTGACAAACAAACATGGCTATAATGGTGTAGGGAGAAATGACCTCAGCTTTCTGCTCTGTGTTACAACCTAGATAAGGATTTTGCCCATACAGTCTATGATCAATAACTTTGCGTTGACTTACATGACATACAGCAAGTGTGTTCTCTTCCTCACTAAATACCTGCCAGCAGTGCGCTACTGATCAATTGCTAACAACCTACTGATCTTGGGCAGGAGTTTGTTCACCCAACCAAAGAAACTCTTTTTGCATGCAGTTTGAGAGTTGAACAGATGCACACATTTTGGTTTGGCACATGTAAAAAACTGAACATGTGCCTTATTTGTTCTTGACTATCGTAGAACAAGTTTATGTTTTAAGTAAGTGCAGACTTCTTAAGAGCTGTGAAGATGTTTTAAAAAGTTTTGACACCTTTTAAGTATGTGATAGTTTGACAAACCTCAAGACCTGATTCCTAAAAAAACTGGAACCAGACAAATAGGGGACTGAGTCATCACACCAGGGACGAATGTCATTTAACTGAGTTTTAGACTGGTACATTTGTTTTTAGAAAACTTTAAAAGGAATCAGGCCTGTTGTTCAAAGGGTTGTGTTTTTTCTCCTACCTTCATTTTGCTGAATCTGCTCAAATATATGGACACTTGATAAGAGTTTTATTTTTCTTTTGTCTTTTAGTGAGCTGAGTATAGAAAACTGGATAATGCCTATGGTGTATGCTGGTCATCTGAGCTACATGGTCTGGCTGCATCCTTACTGGTCTCAACAGATCAGTGAAGGAGAGCACACATTTAATGTTGGCAGAGACTCATCTACCACAACCATCAGGTAAGATAGACACAGATAATAAATGGTTATTTCTGTTGAAAGTAGGCCTGTCACGATAACAAATTTTGCTGAACGATTAATTGTCTCAAAAAATTATTGCGATAAACGATAATATTGTTTGAAGACCTTTTAACACTGATGTAATAGAAATGACGTAATAATGCATGCGATTTCCTGCCAAAGATAGATACACATTATTTTCAAAA
This sequence comes from Xiphophorus hellerii, assembly GCF_003331165.1. Classification (NCBI taxonomy): domain Eukaryota; kingdom Metazoa; phylum Chordata; class Actinopteri; order Cyprinodontiformes; family Poeciliidae; genus Xiphophorus; species Xiphophorus hellerii. The sequence goes on from NC_045677.1 coordinate 376,053, forward strand.
GAATATTTAACACTGGAACTGATAAACAAAATAAACAAAACAACCAAAAACAAAAATAAAATGGATTCTCAGTCTCCATCAACAAAAAACGCACTTGAATAAAAACTAAACAACATAAAGCCAAAGTGGAAATAAATACTGCATTCAACCAAAAGAGTGCAGATTATGAAGTCTGTATATTATGTTGCCCTTCAGTAATAATTAGATTTAAATAGAGAAGATGGGCACATCAATAGAAAATCAATAGTTCACACTACATGATTTTTTGCTCCTATTTTTCCCCTTACAACAATCTTAGAACGTTGGTCTTTCTAAGGTTGTGTGGTGTGTTACGGTAGATCGTCGTGGCCGCCGCTCCGATCTAAATCAGGGATTTTCCCCGACTGGGAGCGTTAAGGCAGCCTGTTGAATGTGACAGGTAGCCAATCAGAAAGCGTGGATTCTCCTCTGCGCTTTCTGAGGGGAAATTACGTCAGGGAATCCCAAACAGCTGAAACGACGCAACCCGAAGTCCAGCGGACATTGGAGATGATATGTGGAAACAACATTAATGTTTATTCAACATGCAAAGAATATAGAAATGACAAGAGGAGGAGTTGCAGCGAAATTGCTACCGCAGTTGATAAACCCGGTAACTTTTCAGCTGTTCTTCGTTAACGTGACGTAAATAGGTTATAATGATTTTCATTCAGTCAGGACTTTACGCTGACACTAGCCACATGCATTGCAGGTAGATTGTAGTAAAGCATTGATTAATGCCTGGTTTTAAAATTAGTTAACTGGACTTGTAGCCATTATTTTGTGCCCATTGTTGGACACCACACCATCGAACCCGATCGAACTGTTATATCTAGGATTTCTGTCGGCTAATGTGTGGTCTGTCAGGTTTTGAAACTGGGCAGACAATCGGCCGACAGCTCTAAGATCGTGTAGTGTGCGCTGGGCTTTACACTAAGGAAATGAGGAAGGGAGGAGTCAGTGGAGAGCACCGGAGTTGAGCCTTTTTTCGTTCAGTGTCATTAACAGAAAGAAAAAAAGGTCAGAAGAGATGATAATGCCGATAATTAAAATGAAGTTGGTAGTTTTAATTTATTGTACGATTAATTGATTTATCGTTTATCGGGACAGGCCTAGTTGAAAGGAATGTGTATTTATTACTAGGTCAGTCTAGTTCAGGGGTCTGAGAGCTGAGGCTTCAGACCCACAAGTGGCCCCCTGGTTCCTCCACTGTGGCTCCTTTACAACAAAACAAAATAAAGAATTTGTCTTGAATTATAAAGGTAATAAGACAGTGTAAGACTTGCAATATCTGCATAGAGTATCTAGAATAGGACAGCAATTCTTTGAGGCTTTTAAAAGTATTTTATTTTTAGGTTCAAGTTATGTGCTTTACATTGTTAAGTGGGCTGTGTATCTTTCATCTTTCTGTTATATAAAGGCATCACTCACCTGGTCTTATTTCACAACTAATATTTAATAGTTTTTTTTCCCTTTGTAAACTTTAAATGATCCACAAATGTTTTAATTTACTTTTTGAAAAACTAAAATTTGTCTTTTTTTGTGGCTCAAGACAAATTTTCTTTTGTGGCAGCGGGGCAAAAGTGTCTCTTTGAATTTAAAAGGTTGCTGACCTCTCTTGTCAGATTCCCCATCCCAAAGTGTCCCAGGACCAAAGGGATGTTTACAGGCAAATGACTGTAAAGCATGTTGGCAAGGGACCATTTGAGCCTAACATGCTTTACATTTGATTTAATTCATTTTATTAACAAATTGCCAACTGACAACTTGTCATCTCAAGGCACTTTATGATAAAGACAATTAAAAACATTAATACATCCATTCCAATTAATTCTAGTTACCATCCACTAAAGTCATGTTCAGTTCATTATTACCACTGGTCAAAGTTTTAATATAAGGAAACCCAGCAGATCGCATCGAGTCATTGACTTGCAGAATTCACTCCTTCCGGACGGACATGTAGCAACAGAAGACAACCGCTTGCTTTGTGTCATTTACTATACAGCAATCCCTCATGCCAAGCATGCATGCAGGAAAAAACCTCCAATATCTCCAACAACTTCTGCCACATCGTACTGGGTGTTTAAGAATACAGAGCATACACACAAAAGAAACAGAAGCACTGATCCAGGAGTACTTTCAGTGTTAGAGAAAAGTAAAAACATCTGGACGTAGCTTCTTTAGCAGCTTCATTTCAGAGAGAAACACAGCTTAACAAATAAGCTCAGAGCTGGTTTTAAAGGTTATAGGATGCGTGTACTGTTAGTTGCGACAAAATCTCTGCCAATAGTTATGTCTGGTAGAAAGATGGGGTTAAACATCGATTAATCTATATCAAGTTGTTGGGAACAGCAGTTCAGTCAATGACCCCTCCAGGAAGTTGTCACAGCTAAACAGAACCCCAGACTTTGTGTAGTTTTTACAGTAAAAATATGAGATCCTCTATTCTCAGAGTTTCTCTAGTAAAAAACAGAAAGAACAGAAGGTTAAATGTTACGTTATGTCTGTCCTGTTGTTATTTTCCAGGTTGACCAGTACAGAGAACTACTTCCTCAGTGATGGTCTGTATGTTTGTGACGAGCTGCTGGAGAACTCAAAACGTCTCAGACTGAACATAGTCAAAGTAAATCCTGTCAAAACATCAACTGGGCCACTTCCAGGTATCTTCAAGAAGTGATAACATCTTTTAAGTTTGAACTAGCTTTATTTGCACCAAATTTATTTTCATAGGAAAGATTAGGTGGTTGTGAACTCTATTTTCCGAAAATATTTTAATTGGCATCAACACCTTAACTGTAACCCAACAAATACTTTAATTCAAGTCACTCAATCCTTAAGGACAGCGGTGTTTCATTTTTCCAATAAATTTGCATCTGAACTGTTTTTGGGGTAACAAGTAAGGGCTTAAAAAGCATAAACTTTGATCAGCTAATTTATGCAGAAGCCATTTATACTCTTTTTTTTTTTGCATGTTTCATTGGTATTTTCACATTTTTCTTACATTCATTCAGGTTCATTCGTTCAGACTGAACATAGTCTGAATGTTCAGATTGAAAGTTCTCCATACCATCAGCACAATCTCCAGCTTCCTGCACAGATTTTCTATCACATGGAAGATGTGACAATCTTTAGTTGACAAATACTACTTATAATCACTAACTAGTATTGACATTCATGAGGTGTTGGCTTTGCATAAATGAAAGTTACAGTTGGGGTTCACATTCTGTCAGTCTGATTCTGCAACAATTGTTCAGCTAGTTCAATGGGCACAGTGTGATACATTCACTACTTGGACTTTAAACATTTTTTTCAGTAAGCTAACTGTCTTGTACAATAAGGAACTTTACATAAAAATCTTTGTTTTCTTGATTGTTAATCGTTTACAAGTAAATGTTACCTATATGGACTGTGATATCAAATGGCATGTCAACAGTGGATAGAAGGAGCAGGTCTAAAAAGTGATTAGTGCCCTATGAGAAGCCAGAGTGATGTTTTTTACCTTATGTAAAAAAAACATGGTAAACCATTTTTAAACTTTTTATGCTTTTAATGTGACATCAATCCCATACAATTCAACTGCAAAGTAAACAAATGTGTTCATTAGAAATATATAAAATAATACCCTCATGGTGTTTCATGGGGAGAATTATGCTGCGTTCACACTGCAGGCTGAAGTGACCCAATTCAGATTTTTTTTTAACGTAATGCGACCTGTATCTGATCTTTTCATGACATACTGAACAGAACAGTTAGGATTCTTTTCGAACCACTTGCATATCCGATTCAAATGATTCAAACCTAATGTTCAGGTCACATTCATCCGAACTGAACGTCACTGATACTGGACAAATCTCACTATTCTGCGCCCTGATACGCGCAAGCAAGACGTATAACAACAACCACAACGGACTATAATGAGGATTAAGTTGTTAATATGCTACTCTGGTCGGACAATAGCTTCAAATATGTAAGCTATCCTCCACCGTTAGCCTCCATGTTTACTTCCGCAAACACTGAGCACTTCTTCTTTTTATGGCGGTTGGCAGATCATTGAGAACTCTGACGCTGTTGCGCCCTCTACTGCGCATGCGGGACACTTTCAGGTCCTTTGCCCTTTCAGATTGCAGAACACATACAGGTCGCATATGTGTGGCAGTGTGAACGGCTCCGGCAAAAAAAATCCGATCTGACAAAAAATCGGATTTGGGTCACTTCAGGCTGCAGTGTGAACGCAGCCTAAGATAGCTTGCCATGCCTCAACTTGGGAACTTTTGCCTACACTACCTGTCACAGATCTGTATGAATATGGCATGGTTTGTCTACAGTTTTTTTTTTTTCTGGTGTCATAAAGGATTTAAAAACAGATGCGTTTCGAAATTTGACTTTACAAAATAATGAAATAAATTAGGGCAAGTAATCTTCTGGTGAAAACAGTGTTTATTGGTTTGGATTTATGCTTGTACTTCCTAGGTTGTGCTTAATGAACCGAAGACCTTTTTCATGGTCAGGTTTTGGGTTTTGAATTCTTTTTAAAGTCATTCAGCTGAAGCAAAACCTTAGTTCTATGTCAAAAAGTAATCCCAGACCCCACATTTTCCTACCTAATGTTTTAATTTGTTTGTGTGTTCTATGGTAAGTTTGAAGCTGTTCTTTCAGTGTTGAATAACACCTTTTTACAGTGAGCCCCACCTGATTATTTGGAAACTCAAAGTTAACTATGCATTTTAGAAAAAATCCTGCTGGTGTTGCAGAACTTTAATTCGCTGTTGGCAGGTATGAATGGAAGACTAAAGGCTAACACTGTTAAAGGGTATCCACATATGCATTTGTCTGCATGTTTTAAAAGCCACATTTCTTACAAACACATTTCAAAACATCTTTTTTATGTTTTGTCCTTCAAATGTGGAACATTTTTCAGAGCTTATTCATTGTCGTCAATTCTTTTTTTAGTTTTGCTACTTTTTAGAACCAATAACTTTCTGTCAAATAAATGTTAGAAAATAAATGTTCTATTTTTTATTTAATATGTAAATGTTCATATAATTTAACTTCTTATAATTTTCTTTGATGTTTTCTTGTCCATCTGACTCTGGATTTCAGGGCATGACACAGAGAGGGATTCTGTGACACATTTATCCAAAAAAGCTCGGACAGATCTGAGTGAGGATGGGGAGCCTTCATCTGGAACAACTCCTACACTGCTGCCAACAGAGGACAGCAACTTACAGAGAAAACTGAGCAGCAATTGCACAGATTTTGGAGCTGAAGATAAAAATGAAGGATCAACTAGTTATGTTGTTGGGAGATTAACTACATTTCTCAGTGAAACAGATTCATACGTCCTAGACATTGATTTGGATTTCTTCTCCTGTAAAAACCCATTTAAAGAAATATACACGCAGGTATCTCATCTATGCTTGAATGTTGTTTTTCCAACAAGTTGATCTGTGTTTCCAAATGGTTTTGACCCAGAAAATAGTCAATAATTATTTTGTAAAAAAAGGGTTGGCTTCTGTAACACTTACAGATAAGCATAAAAATGATTAATACCCCAGGCAGACTGACATTTAGTTTGTTTCCCATTCAACCAAGAAGTTAGATTCTGGTTGGAAATGACATAGACCTTTTCCAAAAGACAATAAGACAATGTACAAAGGTTTTTATAGTGGAAAATAACAATTTCAACTGTCATTGACATCTAGAGAAAAATTGCAATGTCTATAAATGATGTTCATACCTTTATCAATTATCAGAGGAACTTGTATTAATCTCATCAGTCATGATGAGATAAATATACATCATGTATTTATCACATGATGTAATAAATACCTGGGGTCAGAGAAAATTCTTTATAAATTCAGGCTTGTACATTGATGTACATTCAGAGTGTGTCTATGCTATTTTTATACATGCAACCTATAATAATGATCTTGCTGTAGTGGAGATTCAAAGTATCATTTAAGACTAACCTGATGACTGTAATTCTTTTCCAGGAAGAGTATTCCATCCTCAAGAAGCTCTACTACTTCAGAGAACCAAGGATGGGTGCTGATCAGGTTAGAATAGTCTAACTCATGTCAGTTACAGAAAAATTGTGAAACTTAGTAACAGGAAAATCTATCTGTTTATATTAAACTGTAGGATAAGAAGTAATACATGTAATATTGCTCTGGAAAAAATTAAGAGGCCACTTAAAATGATCCGTTTCTCTGATTTTACTCTTTATAGGTATATGTTTGAATAAAATGAACATTGGTCAAAATAACAAAAAGATGCAGTGCTTTCAGACCTCAAATAAAGTTCATATTCATTTAGAAACAACAATACTAATGTGCTCATGTTTATATATATATATATATATATATATATATATAACAGTTTTTCAACACACTTGAAAACTGTTCTGGTAGGCTTTTCCTGAGGTCTTTGTAGCCAAATCTTCCAGAATAAGCCATGGTGTACAGAGCACAGAGCTTCCAAAGCATCAGGCGGACCTCATGATTCAAAGATATCAGTCAGATGAAGACTACAAAAGAATTCCCAAGGAATTAAATATACCATGGAACACAGTGGAGACTGTCATCATCAAGTGGAGAAAATATGGCACAACAGTGACCTTACAAAGAACAGGATATCCATTCCAGGTTGGTGATAAGACGAGAAGAAAACTGGTCAAGGAGGCTGCAACCTCCCATGTTCTTCATATGTTTGGAAATCTCCCAAACACATGTGTGAAAATGTGTTAGGGTCTGATAAAACCAAGGTTGAACTTTTTGGACATAATTCCAAAAAATATATTTGGTGCAAAAACAACACTTCTCATCACCAAAAGAACATCATACCTGCAGTGAAGCATGGTGGTGGCAGAATCATGCTTTGGGGATGTTCTTCAGCAGTTGGACCTGGGCCTCAATCCAACTGGAGGGAATTATATACAGTTCCAAGTACCAGTTAGTGTTGGCACAAAACATTTGGCCTTCTGTCAGTAAGCTAAAGATGAAGAGGAACTTCATCTTTCAGCAGGACGATGACCCAAAACACACATCTAACAACAAAAGAATGTCCATACCAGAATGAGGTGGAAGCTTTGGAATGGCCAAGTCAGAATAAAGACCTGAATCCCATCGAACATCTGTGGGCTCACCTGAATAGGGCTGTTCACAGGCGATGAACTTGCAATCTGTCAGATTTGGAGGGATTTTGCAAATAAGAGTGGGCAAATATGGCCTCATCCAGATGGGTTATGTTGACAGGCTCCAACCCAAAAAGACGGAGGGCTGTAATAAAAGCCAAAGGTGGTGCAACAACGTATTAGTTTAAGGTTGTGCATCTTTATGCAACCAGATTATTTTACATTTTCTATTTTGTATTTCTCCCCTTTAAAGGTTTCAGTTTGCTTTTCAATTGCATTATACAGATTATAGGTCACATTAAAAGTGGAAAAAGTTGTAAAATTATTTGTATTGCTGTCATTGTTTTTACATCATGAAAACCTGGCATTTGAACATTTGTATAGACTTTTTTATAACCATTGTATCAATCTCTCTCTCTGTAAGGACCATTTCATAACAAATACGATGTTGCATGGACTGACGGCACCTTATGGGGCCCAGATAGAAGTGCTATTTTTGGGTTGGGGGTTAGATTTAGGACTAAGGTTTTAATTATGGTTAGGTTAGGGTTAGGCATGTACAGGGAATAGTACAGGGTTAAGATATATAAGTAAATGAAAAATGAATGGAAGTCAATGCAAAGTCCCGTTGAAGATAGAAAGACACACTGTGTGTGTGTGTGTGTGTCTGAAGGCAGAGCTGGAAGAGTGTGTAGATCGCCGTATACGTCAGTTAGAGGACCTGGAGGCGGCATTCGCTGATCTGCTGGAAGATGACGGAGAACAGACGGTTACACGATGGGCATCTAAACCAGGGTACAGTTCCTCTGCTTTTATGTCATTAGAAAATGTCTGCAGCTCAGCTGCATATAAGTGAATGATGACAGCTTTGTACAATTTATTATGCATGTCAAATAATGTTAACTTTTTTGTCCACACATTTCTCATCCTCACCCTGATAGATAGGCAAAACAAGTTAATTTGTACAGTACCAATCACACACTGGTTAACTCAAATATAGTATGTCTTTTGAACATAGATATTTGGAAGAACTACTTGAATCTAATAAAAAATAACCTAGACGAGCTAAGTTTCTTACAGCTCTTAAACAGAGCATAGAACAGGATAAAGAAAGTTTTATACCACTGAGTGCTATTACAACCTTGTGTGTGTAGCTGGGTTCTTGTGTACAAAAGTGAATTCCTAAAACTGCTCCCAATTTTAAGCATACTTCATTATATTTTTATCTAGGAAACCACAATCTGTGGCTGCATGTCGCATGCTGGCAGCTGCTGCTTTATTAATGTCATCTTTACGCTTCAGTTCACAACTCTAAAAATCATCTCTTCTGTCTTGAAACAGTCAGTGTGTCACTCTACTTATTTCTTTTTAGCATGTCTTCATTAGCCCAACTGGTTTCCAGTTTGAAGGCAAGAAATCCTTCACCTGACTATGAAATGGTAAGCATCAAAATATGGTAAGAATTCTTCTAATTTTCCTAAAGCTGCTGTTTACCACCTTGCCATCCATGTTGCCATTCCTATACAAATTGATTTACATGAGTCTAAACATGAAGAAATGCTGCCATGTACTTAAAGTCTGTATAACGGTTCAATACTTTGTATATTGTGCCTGTATTAAAATGAAGCATGTACAGTGTGCTGCTGTGAGAGAATGGGGCATATTACCTTTCAGATCATGTCATTCTGCTTTTATGATTTTGTCATACTTATATCCTGAATATGTGTGATGTTCTGTACACAGCATGTGTTGACCCCAAAGTAGTTAAATAATTGATAGCTGAATTATTTCAGAAAATGGGACAAACCAGCTTAAAGTGCTGTATACCAGAGGCCCCAATGCTGGCAGGACTGTTCAAAAATGTGATTTAAAATATCAGATTTTAATGAAATGAAAAGTGCTGCACAATGTTGCTTATTGTCGAGGGCTTTAGGGAAATCCTTTCTTACATTTTTGAAGCCAGATTAAAACCAAGTAAAGATATCTTTATGAAGAAATCTTTAGATGTTGATGAAAGTTTCTACACCTTTGACTTAATGGAGGGTGTGCTGGATGGTTGTCAAGTGAAGGGCCATTAGAGGGCCCCCAAGAGCAGTTTATTTTTATTTTTAAAGAATGAGTTCATGATCAAATATATATTATTGCTTGAACTGTCTTGTTGCTGAAAAAGTGCTATATAAATAAAGCTTTTTTTTTTAATTACAACTTTATCATGAAATTGTGTGTTTTTGTTAATATAAACACATAGAAATCATTTCTAAAAATAATAATAAAAAAATCAGTTCCACTTATAGTGGCCCCCTGGTGGCCCCAGGGTCCTAAGCAGCCACTTACTTTGCTTATGCCCTGGGGTGGTTCTGACCATTGTGACACAGTAACTTGAATGCGTGGTTCTGCAGGTTCATTTTCCTGCTCTGGGTCAGACTCCGACTCCCAACATGTTGGATCCAATAAAGTTGGATAGACGAGTCTTTTATTGTTGACATCTTTAATAAACTTGGGAATAAAAAGTTTCTCTGCTGGTGGATAATTGAATCACTGCTATCAAACTACAAAAATTGCCAAACGGGGTGAAGTGGAACACTCTGCGACCTGGAGGTGGACAGAGCCTGAAATGTCTCATTCAAATTAAGAAAAAAACAAGTTGCTCAAAAACGAGCCTCAAAACAGTAATGTGAGTAATCCAGGATCTGTGGAGCCTCAATAATGAGGTATTACAGTTCTAATTTATATAGATCATCAGTGAATGATTTACATGTGAAAAGGAAGGATTTAAACACTTTAAAGTGTCACTGGCACAATGAAACCCATCACATGATTTAAAAAGATGAACTACTGTCTAAAGACTGACAGACATGGACAATCTGGATAACAGACTGAATCTGTGTTAAAACATTTTGCTCTCTGCTGTTTTCCTCCTAACCTTTAAATCTGGTTTTATGACATTTTTTTGCCTACTTTGACCAATCACTGCATGACTCAGGTTCACCAAGCAGGCCTGACCTGTGACTCAGTTGAGCTGCCGCACCACATCAGTACCGAGGAGGAGATTGATGGACTGATTTCTGCTGTGCAGCTTGTCCTGAAAGCTCTGCCCATGCCGACTCTGGTGACTATGTCAAGGTAAAGATTAACACTCGGTCCACAAGATCTGATTGGAGAAAAAATGAAGGAGTGAATGTAAATGTCTGTCTTGTGTTGACAGGTCTAGTCTAGATGAATACTGCCCAGCTGAGCAGGTGGATTCAGTTCAAAGTAGAGTTCTGGATGTACTAGAGGCATTGTATGGTGACCTTGATGTGCATAAAGACTACAAAAGCAGCAATAAAGATGCTAAGGACTGCCAGCCAAGCACATCTTAAACTGCCACACAAACAATTTATCATGAATGTTTTAACAACTCAAACAAATTTGGCTCAGAGTGAAAAAAAGAGTTACCGTGAATTGTCCGTTTCAAACTTTTTGTACTTTTTCCAGTTTTGGTCATTTTGTCCCCAAGATTGGGGAATAAAAATTGCTGTCTTTAAGTGACGTTTTGTACCGTCTTCAACAACTGTTGATTTAAAGAAATGTGATTGTATGAGCCCAATAAATAGAATTGATTTGACCAGGAATCATAATTTTTCATGTCAGAGGCATCTTACCTTAGATAAGGAGAAAAGGAACTATACAGTTGCTCACTGGTCCAGAGTCCTGATGTCAGATTAAGGTAAATTCTGCATTTCATGTGGAAACCAAGGATTCCAGGGTCTGCAGGAAGAGTGGAAAGGCACAGAATCCACGCCGCCTGAAGGCAGTTGTGAAGCTTCCACAGTCAATGATGTCTTGGGATGCAATGTCATCTGCTGGCATTGGTCCACTGTGTTTTTTGAAGTTCACAGTCAGTATAGCCATCTATCAGGACATTCTAGAGCACTCCATGCTCCCTCTGCTGACAAGCTGCATGGAGATGCTTTTTTTAGTTTCCAAAAAGACTTGGCACCTGCTCACACAGCCAAAGGTACTGAAAGTTGATTCAGTGACCATGGCATTCCTGTTCTTGATTGGCCAGCAAGCTCCTCTGATCTTTAACCACATGGAAAATATGTGGGCTGTGGTCAAGAGATCAAGAGAAAGATAAGACATCAGACCCAACAAGGCAGATGACCTGAAGGAAGCTATCAAAGCTATCTGAGCTTCCATTACACCTACGCATAATCACAGGCTGATGGTTGATGCAGCAATTCATACGAGGAGGCCTGAGTTCATATAAATGTGTTGCATACTAAAAGTATTTTATTTAAATGATTACTATTTTTTAAAAATTTATGGATAAAACACTATTTATTTAATATATTTTATCGCCCGGTTGTTTTTGTTCAGCCGCAGAAACATTGCAGAATCTGAGCTGCGTGCTACGTCACTGATTGGTTGGGAAAGTGTGTCAGATGGTCAGTTGTAACGTTGTAGCGCAGAAAATAAGAAACATTGTAGCGGTTTTCTGTGTGTCTGTGCCCGGCTGCTTCTGAGAGGAAACAAATCCAAATAAAAAATACACACAGTGTGGGGCAAATAAAGTTGCCGAAACTGAAGAAGGACTCCTGTCTGTTTTGTGAGTGCAACAAATGCACACTCAAATTCAAAAATACTTTATTGGTCCCAAAGGAAAACTAAATGTTGTTGTAACTCATGAATTCAGATTCTTCAAAGAGTTATTGTAAATCTTGATGGCTGTTGGCAGGAAAGATCTCCTGTAGCAGTCTGTATTACAGCGAATCTGAAGAAACCTCTGACTGAAGATTCTCTGTTTTCTCAAGCCAGTCTCCTGAAGAGGATGGTCAGGGTTGTCCATAATTTTATTGATTTTATGAAGAATCCTTCTTTGAATCATCATCTCCAGAGGTTCCACAGTCATCCCCAGAACAGAACCAGAACTGAACCAGAACAGAACCAGAACCAGAACTGAACCAGAACAGAACCAGAACTGAACCAGAACTGAACCAGAACAGAACCAGAACTGAACCAGAACAGCACCAGCATTCTTTATCAGGTTGTTGAGCCTTTTTATGTCCCTTACATTTCACAAGTTTGTGCTTAAAGTATCAGTTTTTGATTGGTCTATTATGGTCTTCTAATAGGTCCAGTTTGTGCTTTGAAACAGTTTAAACAAATCCACACAGCACATGAATAATAGACCTCTGATCACTGTACTGCCACGTTCAAGAAGGTGGCAATGTAAAGTAGGTCTCAGTGTTCACTGAGGTGTCTATGTATTCATATCTATGTGTAAAACAATTGTCTTTTTACCCTACAGCCTTTTGCCCATGCATGAAATTTCCAGATGTAGACAATAACATGGAAGTGGTTTGTATAATAATGAAGCTCTATAAAATGACAGTTTCATTATCTGAAATGTCTGGAAATATTATAGTTTTTTTTGACATGTCCTAGTACTCTTATTAGATTCTGTTTCTATTGTGTGTATCTGCTCTGTCTTCTCAAAACCCCTGTTGGTCGTGGCAGATCGGTGTACTCACCCACTTTCTGCTGGAGGTTCCTTCCAGATAAAGACAATGGGGAGTTTTTCCTCCCCATTGTTGAGACATGCATGCTTGGTATTAGGAATTTCTGCAAAGTTAAAGGCAAAATGCAATTAATTATCCACTGTTTAATTCAACTGATTGTAAAAGATGAAGGCTGCAAGACAACATCTGGATACATTCTGTTTGGATTCTTTAGATAGAAAACTTAATTTAACCAATGTGAATAATAATCTGAACATTATATGTATCATTATAATATCACCATATTTATGTTTATATTGTAAGTATTTCTTACTCTGTTTGCACTGCCATTAGTTTTTAGAGTCGGCTTTTTTTTACTTTAATCTCATTGTACATGTGTTGTATAAAATGGTTAACAGAGTGATTCCTGGTCTGTCAGCAAATGAAGGTTGTGTCTGGCAGGAAGAAATCTCCATGGAGAAATGCACAAACAGTTACAGTAGATCTGCAAGACAACTCTGCCGTAGGGCCGAAAGAAAATGGCGTAAAACTCACCTTCACGTTCATTATGACATCTATAAAGAAAGACTACGTAACTATCATTTAACACTAAAACATGCAAGAGAGGCTTTCTTTGCAGATGTCATAAACAAAAACATTAACAATGCTCGAGCTTTATTTGCAACAGTTGACAGAATCACAAACCCTCCTGTGACGTTACCACCTGAATTCCAATGTATTGCCGCCTGCAACCAGTTTTCCAGCTTCTTTTCAGAGAAAATTTAAAAAATCAGAGGATTAATCTGCACATCCATTATAAAGTCAGTACCAATGTTGTGCCCAAACAAAACAAATACAGGAAAAATGACCCAATTTCAACTACTTAATTATGAAACCCTACAGGAAATTATAAGTCAACTAAGCTCAAGTTCCTGCTGTCCGGATGTTTTACCCACACATTTCTTTAAGAAAGTCCTGCCTGTTATTGCTGCTGATCTGATCCAAATAGTAACTCATCGCTCTCATCAGGCGTTTTCCCCCAGGCTTTGAAAACAGCAGTAATCAAACCACTGATAAAAAGGAACAATCTGGACAAATAATGCAGAATTACAGGCCGATCTCTGACCTCTGACCTCCCATTCATCAGCAAAGTTATTGAAAAAGCTGTTTAAACAGTTAATTAGCTTCCTAACAATAACCAACCTCTTTGACTCCTTCCAGTCTGGTTTCCAGTCTCACCACAGCACAGAGACCGCCCTCGTAAAAGTGTTCAATGACATCCATATAAATACGGACTGTGGGAGAACCACAGTGCTGGTTCTGTTGGACCTCAGTGCAGCTTTTGACACTGTTGACCATGACATATTACTGAATCGACTGGAGAGTTGGGTCGGACTCTCCGGTCCAATGCTTAACTGGTTTGAATCTTACATAAAGAACAGGGATTTCTTTGTTTCAACAGGAAACTTCTCATCAAAGAGGTCAAAGGTCACATGTGGGGTACCCCAAGGTTCAATCCTAGGACGCCTCTTATTCAATATTTATATGCTCCCACTAGCTCAGGTTATAACAGGAAATAATATTAGCTACCATAACTATGCAGATGACACACAGCTCTACATTACGATGTCACCAGGTGACCTTTGACCCCATCCAATCACTGAACAGATGCTTAGAACAGATAAATGTGTGGATGTGCCAAAACTTTCTCCAGCTGAACAGAAACAAAACTGAAGTTATTTTCTTCGGACCTAAAGAGGAACGATCTAGAGTTATAGATCTAGAGTCAATGCACAGCTTCAGTTATTACAACTAAAAACCAGCGATCAGGCCCGAAACCTGGGAGTAGTGATGGACTCTGACCTGAACCTCCAGAGCCACATAAAGAAAGTTACAAAGTCGGCCTTCTATCACCTGAAGAACATTTCCAGGATTAAAGGACTAATGTCTCAGCCAGATCTAGAGAAACTCATCCATGCGTTCATCTTCAGTCGTATTGATTACTGCAACAGTGTCTTCACAGGTCTGTCCAACAAATCAATCAAACAGCTGCAGCTGATCCAGAATGCTGCTGCTGGCGTTCTCACTAAAACCAGGAAGATAGAGCACATAACACCAGTTTTAAAGCCCCTCCACTGGCTCCCTGTAGCTCAAAGAACAGACTTTAAAATACTGTTGTTAGTTTATAAATCACTGAACGGCTTAGCACCACAATACATTCAAGATCTGCTGTTGTTGTATCAATCTTCCAGACCTCTCAGGTCTTCCGGTTCTGGTTCTGCTCTGCATCCCCAGAACCAGAACCAAACGAGGAGAAGCAGCTTTCAGCATCTATGCACCACAAATTTGGAACAAACTTCCAGAAAACTGTAAAACAGCTGAAACACTGACTTCTTTTAAATCTCAACTAAAAACCCACCTGTTTAGAATTGTATTTGAAATGTAATCAATTACAAATTTATTGATGGAACTTGACTTAATGTCGTGTTTTGATTATTGATTCTATGTTGCATTGTGTTTCTGTGTTTGTAATGATGTAAAGCACTTTGAAATGCCTTGCTGCTGAAATGTGCTATACAAATAAAATTTGATTGATTGATTTGATCTGTCATTGTGTCCTTGGTCTAGTCACTTCACAATAAAATAATTTAACCAAATCTAGATGCATTTAATTCTGATCCGAAAAATACGTTGGGACAAATAAATATAGGTATAGAAACAATATTTATACTGAGGTTGAGTTATCAGGTCATGTTAAAATGAATCACCATCCGGCTACAACTTTCTTACAGTGCTGCATCAAGCTACAGAGTAATATTAGATTTGCACCATCACCAGTGATACTGTAACCGCATCTCAGCTGTTACTTTTTAAAATTAAAAATCAAGCAGAGATACTTACTTGTCAGGCAGAGATGTGGATAACTGGATCAGTTTTGAATCCTTTCAGAACTCCACCTACGAAGCGCTGCTCCAATATTTACCCTCGTTTTATTTTTTACTCGGCCTATCTCTCTCTTTTTAGCTTGCCTTTCATCGTGGGTCTTCTTTTGTTTACCTGTCTTGGTTTTTGGACCAGGTACTACTCCAGAAATTAGACATTTCCCTGTAAGGTTGGTTTGTTTCTCTGCCATTAAGAAACCACCAGCAGTGAGCTGCGCCAGTGAGCTGCATATATAAGACACGCCCCGTGGCTCTGATTGGCTGCTTTGGTTCGGGAGCGGAGTGTTTTTTCTAAATGCCATTAGGGGTACAGAGAAGAGGCATGGAGACTTGATTTTTTCACAAATTGTCTCTCTCATCGTTTACTTTCAGGACATAATCAGGTTTTTAACAAATATGAAAATAATATTTCCTCAAAAAAGTTACATACTGCAGCTTTAAACTCAAAGCATAAAGTCCACAGAGTCAAGCCTCTGCAGCCACGTTCACACGGAATTCACCTTTTCACAATCAGCTCTTCCTAAAACTAAGATCAACTTTTCTACAGTTGTGTGAAGCTGTGAAGATTTCCACACGAAACCGGAAGTCAAGTGTTTTGCCTTCAGAAGCAAAATAGTTTAGTTCTCGTTAAAGCTCTGGCTGATTCCTCCGTTAAACAACATTAGCGGCTAAATTGCACAGCCAAACACCACAATGGCAGTTTGCATAGTTGGATGGCTTTTATTTTGAAATATTCACAGGAACACGTAGCAAATTTTGTTGATTGTCTTTCGTGTGTAGACTTGTTGACCTGCTATCAGGTAAATTAATCCTAATGCGTCCAAAACTTGTAATCCAGAGTTCTTATATTAGTGCTGCTGAAGCGGTGTTGGTTGGTTGCTGGGTGTTTGGTGAATTGGCTGCCAGGCTGGATTCTGTTGGAGCTGGTGGATGTTTGTTGGTGAAAGTTTAACAGAAACTACTCAGGTCTGCTCCTCTGGGATTTGACATTCCGTGTGTGTTCTGGAGAAAGTTTGAACGCCTTGTTTGGTTGCTCCGTCCAGCCTCCGGTGTTATGGATTAACTGGTGGCGGCAGCTAGGAAAGACAGATGTTTGTCTTTCGTGGGCGTGACTTTTTAGGACCCCTTTACTGAACCAGGAAGTAAACAATGCAATAAGCTGAAAAGACTACAAATTTTTACAAAAATACTATCCGATGCCGTAAGACACCCATTAAGATCTCGGGAATAACTAATTAGAAAGACTTTTATTGGTCTAACATGGTATGTTGCCTTTTTTTTTTTTTACATTAATCTACAAAATCACCAAAACGTGAATTACGCAGAAGATTTCTGTGTTGCTCAGAGGTTGAAACTCGTCAAAGGAAGATCGAAATAGCTCTCAAGATGCCATAAGCAGATCTCAAAGCAAAGATTAATCCCTGAAAGCCACATAAATGTTGAAGAGCCATGGGATTAGAAATAAAATGCTTAAAAAGATCGACTGGCTATGTTGTTTTCACATCTCCCTCATATTGTATGGTATTTGAATTAGATATCCACAGAAACTATATAAGTTATAGTTTATTTCCTAGTTCATTTACAGAAGACATGGCTACCGCAGATCTATGTGGCAGTGTCATTTCTTCTTTATTGTTGATATTTTCTCTCGTAATTTAATTAAACATCTTTATTCTTTTCATCAAGTGACTAATACTCAACCATAAGAGACAAAAAACTATTATCTTATATATTTTTACATCAGAAACGGGTTCAAATCTTCACTCAAACTGAGATTCTGAAAGTGTCACCAGTTAATCCAGGTTTGCTTCTTAAAGCGCCAGGTGTCCGTTAAATCAGAGTCAACAACAGGTTGGACTATTGGACTTCCGTCGGTCGATATAGTTTAGTGGAGAAAACATCGCTTTCGGAACTCAGCGATCGATGGTACGAGTTCAGTTAACGCTGTCGTCTAATTCAAGTTTTGGACCAGTTTATTTTACTGTCTAAAATAATAGAATTCACTTGCTGCCAACATTTTGAAGGTAACATCGTTTAACAGGTTTGCCAGGCAAACTTTTAACTGTAAGGATTTTGTGAAATTACTAAATTGCACAGCTTTGCGTCTGCAGCCCAGTTAAGGTGCAAACGAAATAATGTGGCTTCCATTAAGTGAGCAAAGAATTACCGTAGTTTTCGTGATATCAGAACTGTTTACATTTATCGACATGTTTGCAGAACATGTCAGTCAATGTAAGACCGAGAAAATGTAAAATAATCATCAGTACTCTAAATGCTGGGTGATGGTACAAATTCTTACAGTTTAGCACAGCCTCTTCTTGAAGTGTGGTGTATTTTGGTGATATTTAAATATATTCTTGAATATTCCTTCACATACAAAGAATTATTATTGTTTTGAAGATATCATAGAGAAAGAGACATTTTCTAATCCGTTTATTTACGTTTGTCGCGTTTTGATCAGGAAACGACACAGCCACCTAATTTTTTTTTTACAAACATCTGCGTTGAGGACCCCGTCTGACTGTCACTAGTTAATCTTAATGAGGCTCGTTTTGTTTTTAAGTTTATTTCCCCTCGTCACCAGCCTGCAAACTGTTTCCCAGTAGAGAACACATACTAATACTGTAGATATGGATCATAATCTGTTGGTGTCTGACAGTATAATGTAGGAACGTTTATTATTATCATTTTGGCTGTTAACGTTATGTCATTTAGACGAGATTTTTATTGCAGCATAACTTAACATTACTTGATATTCCTCTCTAATTGGACACGTAAACTCCACGTAAAGCAACACCATCAGGTATGTGATTTAAATTCTATTAAATATGATGACACCAACCTCATTGTTTAGCAACCCTTCCTGTGGGTAGTGTTGCTAAAAGAAGAAAGTTCAGAAACAGTGCGGCTGCATTGCAGGATCTGATCCAAAAACACTCACTAGGCTAGAAGTGTTAATAAATCACATTACAGGTTCTTGAGAGTCAATTCCAATGTTTTTCTGATCAGTGCTGGTTACAAAAAGCAGAAACCTTCCACTTAGGTTTACATTGCGGCTGTTCATGAGATGAAATTAATTTATTCTGGTGAACCTGAATGTGAATGGGATTGTGGTGTTACTCATTGATCTGGTTTTGCTCAAATGCGGTGTTTTCGATACGCACTGAACGCTGCTCTGTAGAAACTTGTTTTGAAACATAATTTTCACATGTAACATTGAACATATTTGCTTCAAATGGGATTTATAGTAAAGTTTTGCAAACGGTTTTGTCACGTAGTAAGCATTTTTCAACAGGCATTGATGCAGCCACCTACAATTTAGAAACAAATGCGGTGCACATAGATTTCAACCAGTTAATTTAGCCACCAGTTAATCCATAACACCGGTAATAGAGTCAGACTGGGAGCTAAACACGGTAAGAAGAGAATGTTCTGATATGCTGAGTTATAAAGGCAAATCAATAAGTCATATATTATGTCGGCTACGTTTAAGCCGTCGAAAAGATATGGTATCTTAGTTTAAAAGTCTGTTGCTGAGGATAAACCTTCTACTGAACAGACCTGTCAAGTCTCCCGTTTTGGTCGGGAAACTACCGTTTTCTAACCCCGTTTCCCGCCGTGCTCCCGTATTATTATTTTCCCGTAAACATCCCTTATTGTGGCGCCCGTTCTCACGTTAGCGCATTCCCAGTATCAGATTTGATTAGAATTAAATTAAACGCAGACAGATCACCGCAAACTCTTTTGCGCATTAATCCTTAGTATGACTTTATCAAATGTGTCCACCGAACTGCGCAGGTCACTGTGCACTTGAAATGACAGGATATGCTTATCATACACTAATATTACACTGCTGTTACACAGCTTCAATCTCACATAGTATCGATAACATCTATTTATCGCGGTTTAATAAAAAAAAAGCCTGTAATTAATCTAAAATATCTTAAAGTATAGAGACAGAATAGCCCACAAAACCACATATTTTGTCCTGACTAAACGCCAAACAGTTGGTTAACAAAGCCATTAATAAATATGTTTAAGCTGCCTGTCATGTAAACTTAAAACATGAAGTAATACTTAATGTTACGCCCAAAAGGTCTAGGGGTTCAGGGATGGTAACATGAAGATGTGTCCAGAGAAAACAAGTGGAATGTAATTTTTTTTATTACAAAAGATGGTTTCACAAAACCAAAACACAATACAACTTCACCCAATTAAAACAAAAGGACTAACAAATTCAAGAATTGTTAAGTGCAAATTAAATTACAAAATGTTCAAACAAGTCAGTCTAAAGTAAACTCAAAACAACCCACAAGAAAGGACACAAGGGAGGACCAAACCTCCCAAACACCAGCGTCTATCTTATGTAAAGTCAATCTAGAGCAGAGTCAAACTACTTAGCCGAACAAGCAAGAACAAAATAGTTGAAAACACCAAAGGTGGGGAACAGCTTAACAAAACCTCTTCCTACTAACTGCCCCACTGGAGGAATGATTTCAGGAGCCTTTTATAGGGTCCAATGGGGCCTCCTGCAGCCTCCAAGCAGCCAATCAGGAGGGTGTTCTTTCACAGCTGATCCTGCATAACAAAAGGGAGCCTGCACAGCTTCAACAGGTCAGGGGCTGTAACACTTAATGAAAGCCAAGTATAAAATAAATTAAATAAAGCTTTTTTTAATTCTAAAATTTAAAAAAACATATTTTACAGTGTGCACTGGTCACCATCCATCCATTTTCTAACACCCTTGTCCCTAGTGGGGTCAGGAGGGGTGCTGGTGCCTATCTCCAGCGAGACATTTCAGGCGAGAGGCGGGGTCACCTGGACAGGTCGCCAGTCTGTCGCAGGGCAACACAGAGACAGACAGGACACACAACCACGCACACACACACTCACACCTAGGGAGAATTTAGAGAGACCAATTAACCTGACAGTCATATTTTTGGACTGTGGGAGGAAGCAGGAGTACCAGGAGAGAACCCAAAATGCACAGGGAGAACATGCAAACTCCATGCAGAAAGAACCCGGGCCGGGAATCGAACCCAGGACCTTCTTGCTGCAAAATGCAAATTACAAAATGTGTATTAAAATGATTTTTGCAAGATCTAGCAAAAATCTCTGTATTAAATGAACAAACTCTATGGGATGTTCAAGTTTAGCAACTTTTCAGACAAAAACAAAAATTGGTATCAGCCAAAATCTGAATCAGCCGGTCAGGCTTTTAAAAGATCGGTGATGAGTGATTGCCCAGAAAACTGCAATTGGTGCATTCTTGGTTGTAACTATGTTCTTTTTCTTTGAGGATGACGTCCCAGGTGTTGGATGACCTTAAGGAAGAGGATGAAGAGGGTTGTGTTAACCCTACAGAGGTGAAAATGAGTCAGATAGTCATGCCCTGCCACTGTAACCATCAGCAGGAGCTGAGTGTGGGACAGCTGCTGAAATGGATGGACTCCACTGCCTGCCTCTCAGGTGTGCCATGCTGTTAGATGAGTTTCTGGAAACGACATTTCTTGTTGTCAGCAAAACTAATCCATACAGGAAATGACTCTTGTTTCATGTGAGCAGCTGAGAGGCATGCTGGAAGTCTCTGTGTCACCGCCTCCATGGATGACATCCACTTTGAACACACCATCAGGTAACAGGAAGGCCATGTGTGTATCAGAATAATGTGACATAAAGTACTGATCCATCTGCTCCATGTCCTCAGCGTGGGTCAGGTGGTGAATATCAGGGCAAAGGTCAACAGAGCCTTCAGCACCAGCATGGAGGTCAGTGAAGCTGAACTGTGTAAACGGTGCTAATAGCTAATCCTAATGATGTTGAATAATTATGAAGCATTGATCACATTTCAAGTGTCACATATGCAGTGCTTTAATTTAATGAAAAGTAAAAAATTAATAATAGGGACATTTGACTTTTCTGTTTTTGTTACATTTAAATCTTCCAGATTATCAAACTTTACTGTCACACAAAGATAATCTGTAATCAGAAATTATAATTTAATTGAGTCGGACAAACAAAACCAAGGCAGCCTGGTCCTAAATGTCCCCTACAGTTAAAAACTGGCTGTTCCACCTTTGGCAGCAACAGCTGCCATCAAGTGTTTGGAACTATGGAAACTCTGGAAAACTCCTCTTAGCTACATTGGAGAAGCATGTTAAATCTCAGTGGGATTAAAGTAGCCCACCGTACATTTACATCTACATCTGTCAAGAGTGTGAGTTTCTCCTGTGTGTCCTGTCCCAGGTGGGGATCCATGTGAGCTGTGAAGACCTGTTCTCTGATCGCCACTGGAGGGTGTGCCATTCCTACGCCACCTTTGTGACCCAACGAACCAATACTGGACAAAAAGTACGTGTGGATCAGAACTGCTTGCCAAATACCTTTTGAGTCTACTTAGCTACCGTGCTAATGTGTACTGTCCTAATATAAAATTGGTTAGTTGTAAGTGTTAATTTGGACATTTGCTGTAATTATTGGGACAGGACCACACAATAAATAAGGTCGGCAGGGGAAGGAAGGAATAAAACAATCAGGCTTTTGAAAAATCATCATAAAAAATCATAATAACAAAATATTTAAATGAAAAGATGTGAAGCGTGTTAATAGGTATAACTATGAATAAAATAAATACTAAGTTTTTGCTCGGAATTTCAGAGACATGTTGTCAGTAGTTCAACAATGTTCATTTTACTCAAGCATATGTATAAAGAGTACAATCAGAGGACTGATCATTTTTTCCAGAGCTGTAAATATGTGAAACAGAATCTCAAGACCACATCATACCTGCCAACATCTACTAATATTAATGAGACACAAGCAGCTGTAGAGTGACACAGTCCTAGTGGGGTCTGTTCCCCCGGAAATCAAAATAAAATCTACTCAAAACTATGCATTTTCAGTCATTTGAAGAGCATTTTACTAAATTCATAGGATTAATAAACCTAAAACCAGTTTATTATCCAGGTAGAAGGTCAGGTTAATGACTAGAGAAAAGGAGTCATTAACCTGAACTTTATTTGAAAATCATACTTAGAAATTGTATTACCCTTATTTTTATCTGAACGTTATGCGGCTGTTGGCCTTTTTTCTTTAAACAACAATGATTGTCCATCTTTGGAAAAGTAAACATTATGAATCAGGGTTTTACTATTTCAGTTCACAGATCATGAAGTGGTTCTATCATAGTTTCAGTACCAAACACCTTTCTGTTCACAGACACAGAAACAGCCTAACATTCTGTACTGTTCTTTAGTTTGACCTTATTTAAGTGACTCCAGAAAGATTTGAGAAATTAATTACAAAACAACAAAACAGTCACTAATCAAACTTCAAAAAAGACCAACAAGAGTAATTAACAAGGCTAAGAACCAGGATCAGGCTAACCCATTATTTATCCAAATATTTTGCACACATACAACATTTTGTACTGAACTACAAAATACTCTTCAAATAAAACCAATGCTGTACACAATTTCCATTAATGAATTTCACAAAAATAATTCTAAATTAAGTACTGCATTACCCATTGCAAAAAATCACTAAGCATAATATTTTGCATTACAAATTGCCATCTGAATAAGGATGGCAATTGACTTGAGGATGAAGTCTGGCCTCTTTTAGCTGGTTAAAAAAGTCTATATAATGGTCTTTACTGTTTTCTTTAGAGGCTGGTTCTAGATCAAATTTACCACAGGGGACATTGTAGTCAGGGTGTTTTATGGGGAACACTTAAAAAAGAATTACACAATAAGCATAGCAATATATGATGATATATATATATATATATAAATATATTAAGTCAACGAAAGAGCCACTTGTGTCTCCAGAGACTCAGGTTTCAGGTCCCTGGCCTAGCAGATGGAAAATGTGATCCTATCTAGGGCTGTCATAAACGAATATTTTAGTAATCGAGTAATCTATTGATTATTCTTACGATTGATCGAGTAATCGGATTTAAAAAAACATCAGTAAATCTAACATAACAGCAGTATTACTATTGCATATCAATATCAGTCCAATTTTTCACATTTTAGTTTTCCTAACAATAACTTTTCTTTAGTTTAGAAAATTAACCTGTAACAATAATGGCTCACTTTCTACGTTAACCTGAAGAAAAAAAATACAAAAATCTGAAATTATATTCAATTTAATAATAAAAAGGCAGGCTCACAAATAGGCTTACAAAAAATGTCTATACTCCAGCTTTTGGTTTATGTATTCATCTCCAGTCAATATAATAGATGAACTCTCATCTTGCCCAGACATTTATAGCTTTTGTGTTCAGCAATAAAAGCGACAGGATTTGGCACCTTCGTTCGTCACACACAGAAACACATCTACCAAGTGTGTAACGCCACCCATTAGTGGCAACCGGGATGATATGAAATTTATTTTCCGGTTTGTCCGTAAAGATACGCATCTAAAGCACAGCCGCCCGCAGTGTTCAGTCTATCTGCTCACCTGTATAAATAATCCCGCCGTGCTCGTCCTCGCCGTTCACTCTGAACCAGCAGCTCCAGGAGGAGAAAAGCTGCCGTACTCCAGACATCGCTCCTGATATTTTAAGGATGCTTATGTTGGATCAGAAAAGGTCTTAATTATATTATAGATGAGAAATAATACTCAGAGACGAGTTCTTCAACTGCAGGCCACGGCGGGTGGAGATTTATTACACTGTTCCGCAGATCAATTTACAGTACAAGTCAATTCTCAAAATTCTCCCCAAAATCTCATTGTATTCTTAGTCAGTCTGTTTTATAGAATCTCATTTTCATTGGTGTAAGTTGGTAAGTTTTTGACCAATAGCATTACTGCCCGTGTTTGATGTGTGTCCTTACGCAAGAATTCTATCAGCTTTCAAATGAGTGTGTATTGGAGTTTCTTTGGGAATGTTAAGACTTATTGACCTCCAACATCTGCTCCATTTCAAAGGTGCAAAACAAGCCCATTATTATTCTTATCTATCCAAACAGTTTATTTCTCAGACATTCTTTCCGTCTCACTTCTGCTTCGCACATACAAGGAACTGGGAGCCAGGTCAAATCGACCTTCTTTGGCGCCAGATTTCCTTAGCAAAAAACAACCTTATAAGGAATATTTTCGCTCTTACACTTATTGGTCCCACAAAAAACGGCAAAAACCTGGACATTATCATGGATCAATAAAATCCTCCCAGGCTGAACTTGAAAATTGGACGTTATGCTGCTAACACTTAGCTTTTGTCAACAACTTAGGCGGAAGTGAGAGCGCTGGGCAACGCAAATAATAACCCGGCCGGAACACGGTGCGCTAAATAATAAAATATAACTTAACGAAGCTTCGAGGCAGATAAATTTTCCCTGAGGAATTTTAATAATTGAGGTACTCGAATCACTCGAGGAATCGTTTCAGCCCTTATCCTATCTCAATACGGCAGCTAAAAATGCAGCACTATAATTTTTAATTCATTGTTAAAGTAAAATTGTGAAGGTTAAAAAAATCACCACTCAGTATTAACAAAAGACATTTATTTAGTATAATTTCTTTTGTTCCCCTTTTAGCCCCCATCTAGAACCGCCCCTGGGCTGCAGGTCTGTATCTGGTTCATTTTTGATTAGCATGTTTTTTCTTCATTGATAGGAAGTCAGATTATCCAAACTGGTAAACCACATTAATAAAATAATAGTGAAATAATATATTAAATGAACACTGACCAATGTATTCATAAAATATATCAACATTTCTGAATAAAACACACAGAAAGTTCTAAAAAACGTTTTTAATGTTGGAAATATGTATGTACTGTTAATCTATTAGCATGATTTGTTCTGGCCATATAATTTTGGCTAATGCTATTACATATTAAATAAAGTATCATCCAAACTCAACATCCTAAGCAAACAATCAAACCATTATAGTTTACTAAAAGCTCAATAAAAAAATTGATCAATGATAAAATGTGACAGGTGTGTCTATCGGACAGTTATGTATCGGTTCAATACGGGACGTGACATTTAACGGTATTTTACGGAGGGGTGGTAATCCTATTCAGGGGTGCTGAGGTCCAGTGTTAGACCTAAAACAGGGCTAGAATCGCCGCTGTTGGTCACTTTCTTCACGTTATGCTGTAGGTATAAGAACAGAACAATAATACTCTTAATAAATCGATGAAAACCTGTTTGAAATATTGCTAGACAGTCTCCAGTAATTCTGAGGAAAGTGTGGTTTTAAAACTGGACATTACTGCAGATGACTGATGTTTTGGTGCTGCTAAGCTCTACCTGTGTATTAGTGAGGATGTTAAAAGTCTAGGATATGTTTCTTCACAGGTGACGCTGAGGCCAGTTGTTCCTCAGACGCAGAGGGAGCATGTGGAATACAGCGTGGCAGCTGAGCGAAGACGGGTCCGGATGCTGCACAGCGACATCGTCAAAGAACTCCTGTCCAGTGGCTCTGTGGAGCAGGGTGGGTGTGATGCACAGTGCCGTCGGGCCAGAAGTGTAGAAGTGTTGTTTGAGCGTGTCTTTCTGTACCAGCTGACAGCTCTGCAGTGTGTAGCGGGGTGGCAGCAGAGAAGACCAGGGTGGAGAGTGTTGAACTGGTTCTGCCTCCACATGCAAACCACCAGGTTCTTCATGTACTTTTGTTTCTCCAGCTGTAAAGGGAAGAATGATCAATGGTAGCGTTCTTCCAGGGAACATTTGTCATGTGAAAGTAGAGACATCATTGACTGTAATTCATCTGTATTCAGGTGAATACATTTGGAGGACAGATCATGGCCTGGATGGTGAATGTGGCAACAATTGCTGCCAGGTAACTCCTCACTTTGAATCGTTGCTTTTTTCATTTGCATTTTCAGTTTGATGGAAATGGTCAAACTATTGCATCTAACAATGGTGTAGAGAAACTACAAATGATCAACATGGTCAACAACCCACATTATACACACTCAGAAAATTAGGATGTAACACAAGGTCAGTAAAAACTTTGGCACTGTTCATGTCAAAGGCTGAACTGCTGAGTTGGCAGTGGTCTAGCAACAGTCAGCGATAATGTCAACATGGAAGTGAAGCCACAAAAGGTCACTGTTAAAGGAGCTGGCTGCTCATGGACTTATGCATGCAAGCATATTCATGAAAAGTTATGTGGAAGAAAAAAGTAGAAAAAGCTTCACAAAGCAGGGTTGCTATTCTGTTTTAGAAAGCATGGAACTTCCTTTTATTATTTCAAATTGGTATGGGGAAAATAAAATAAAAAATGGAACAAACTGCATTTCTGACCTGTTTGCATATTTAATATCTAAAGACATTCTTGATGTATAAAATATGTAAACCTGCAGCAGCAGCTCACATGGCAGATATGTCAAAAAGTACACTTTAATTGCATATTTAGTTAGAAAATAATGTTCTTACTCATCATTGTTCAGGCCTAAAGCCTTTCATGAATTATGTGTTTAGATTTCTAACAACTAATCAGGATCTGGATCTTCTGGTAAAAATAAAATTTAAGCTTATTTTTACAAAAGAACATTTGAACATTGCAAAACCAAAATCCTGAGATAATGACGACTTCATGAATGTTTCTGGAAAACTGGTTTGTTTGCTTTTAGGACAGTTTGTTTGTCTTTGAACTAAGTGTTTGAAAAAAAAGACAAAATAATGAAAACATGAAATAAACTGGCAACTAACAGTATTTTAAAGCAATTGTTATGTGAGGATTAAATAATTCCTATTAGCTTGAATATGATTATTCTATTTTTCTCTCTAATAGAGTTTGGTTTGCTCTTGTTCTAATGTGACTGTTCTGTTATTCTTCCTGTGCTGACCCAGCCGCCTGTGCCAGGCTCATCCGACTCTTCGGACCATTGACATGTTCACTTTCAGAGGACCCTCCCAGGTTGGAGACAGACTCCTGCTGAGGGCTATAGTCAACAACGCCTTCAAAAACAGGTATCCAGGGCTTCTGCTTCGACACAATGTCAGCTCAGATAATGGGAACCTTGCGTTTGGGTAGTGTGAGGGCTCAGCACTCTTTCCAAGTGTCTCATTTATGAGACACTTGTAGGCTAATAGATGAGACAATTCCTTGCAGTTTGGAGGTGGGGGTACGTGCAGAAGCCTACCAGCAGGAGGGGCCTAACCGCCACATAAACTCCGCCTTCATGACCTTTGAGGTTCTTGATGACAGCGGGAAGCCATGTACTCTTCCCCGGATACGACCAGAACCTCTGGTGAGTTAGCTATACAGGACCTTAACCTCATAAAGCAACAATTATTCACTGTTTGTGTGTAAAACTCTGCTGACACTGATTGGTCATCAATTTCAATGTCAAATTTATTTCTAAAGCACATTTAAAAGCTACAAAGTGCTTCACAAAGGGTAAAAGCAACAACATTAAAAAAAAATAATGAAATCAAAAAATAGGATAAACTTAACAACAGGACAGTGCAACCAAACAGGTCTGATTGAACTCAAACTGAAACCAAAGAAATGAGTTTGCAGGAGAGATTTAAAAAAACTGTACAGACTCTGCAGCACAAATATGAAGGAGTTGGTTCCAGAGTCGTGTTTCTGCAATGGCAAAGCCTCGATCTCTACTGGGTTTTAATCTGGTCATCAGCTGCACTAAGAGCATGACGGAGACTTTTTGGATTGTAAAAGTTAAGGAGAACAGTTAGATAATTAGATGCCAAACTTTTATGAGTAAGTAACACTAACATCAATACAAAAATGAACAGGCAGCCAATGTAAATCCTTTAAACTGGAGTGAGAAGGTCATGCCTTCTGGCACCTGTTAAAAGACGAGCAGCAGCATTTTGGACTAACTCCAAGTGATGGATTGATGATTGATTGATTGATCGATTCCTTGCAATAATCTAATCTGCAGGTAATAAATGCAAGAACAATAGTTGTCAGGCTTTTAGGAAGAATGTAGGATTTGGCAATTTGGTATAACTGATAAAACTAAGTCTTGACTACAGTGGACATTTGTTTCTCAAGTTTAACAGAACTGTCTAAAAACACTCGGAGATTCCTGCCAGTGGGGTGATGGATAGTAGGTGGCCATTGGCCAAGGAATTCACTTTGTCTAGGAAGACGTTGCTCACCAAGCACCATCATGTCAGTGTTGTTGTTTTCCTTCATGTTCAGACAGTTAACCATTCTTTGACATCATGTAGGCAGTTTAATAGAGGCTGCAGAGACACTGAAGTTAAAAGGGAAATGAATTTGAATATCATGAGCAAAGCAATGTAAAGAAATGTTCTATGTCCTAAAAATAGGAGTCATTGTCAGAATGGCACAAAGAAAACAAATTACGACACTTGAAGTACAAGTGTCATATTGAGGCATACCGGTGTGCACGCATCATTGCACCAGCAATAATTTGCTGCTGGTACAAATCATTGCACAAGCAGCACAATGATTTGAAAATTGAACAAGAAGTTTTGAGAAGTTCAATTCTGTTTTGAGAAATCCACCAAAGTGACTGAGGAAAAACTGTGAATCTGTTTTCCTTATATTGACTTTGGAAGTTGTGGGTGGAGTTATCAACTCTTTGAAGTTTCTATTTCAAGTTTTTAAAAGAACCCCTATTACATTTTAACCTCCCATATGTTAACTTGTAAATTGTTAGTAATGTTAATGGCCTGCATGAAGAAAGCTCAGAACTGTAAACTGATTAGTTGTGAAATATCTAATCAACATCATAAACCTTTTGAAGTTCAGAACTTTGTGTCGGCTCTTGCTGCATGAGCACTTAGAATTATGAGTTACTATAATCAGATTATAGCAGTGATTATCATGACAAACACAGCAGACCTTAAGCAACTGATTGTCCAAGAACCAGTTGGCCCAGTGTGTGAAAGCAGATCTTAGACTACCTCAGGTTTTTTTTGTTGTTTATTTACCTCCTCTGTGTGTGTGGGGTGTGTGTGTGTGTGTGTGTGCCTGTGTGCGCGCACATATCCTTCATTTATAGGAAGGTGAGAGAAGATTCCAAGAAGCAACAGCCAGGAAAAAAATCCGCCTGGACAGGTGAAGGTTTGCTTTCCAGATCGATCATTAAAGTTCTGTTTGAACTTTAATGTTCCAATGACAAATTAAAATCTTTCAGCTCTGCAGTGTAACATGACACTTTGAACACACTTCCATAAGTTGTCTGAAATTATAATGTTACGAATGGGTTCATACTGTCTCATGTCAGAAAAAATGTGTTTCAGGAAGTACATCATCTCCCGCAAACAGAGCGAAGTTCCTCTGTCTGTTCCCTGGGACCCCAGGAACCAGGTGAGTTCAGTCACTCACACAGAACCAGGCAGGTAACACAACACTGAAATCACACATTTGGCAGTGCTTTTTTTACAGACATCAACAGTACCTGCCACTCATTTATGTAAGACATGTTCATCACAGTTCAGTATGGGAGCCAATCATAAACTGAAACACTTGAAATGCTTAGTGACACAGAGGCAAAAGTTCTATAAAGTTTGTAATTTAATTTCATTTTAATTTAGCTTCAATTTAATTTATTCACAATAAATGAAGGAAAAAATATATTCAAAGAAGTAATTAGATTAATCAAAGCATGGGATATTGTCAATATGTTTAAGAATGTCAATAAGAATATGAAAGAGAAAAAAGAACATGCAGTCATTGGCAGTAGCTTAGCTAATGCTTCCCCCTTGGAAAGGTGTGACAGCTAAACCCAACAGCAGGTCAGGTGTACCTTCTGTGAAGAGAAAATATAAAGAGCTGCAGATAATGAATACTGAAAAGAAGGTAAAAAAGGGAAAATATGATCTGTCTTTAATTTTCACCTCAACTTTTTTTTTTTCCAAAACCGCTGCTTCAAAGACGACAAAATGGCTAAATTTAACTTCCATATTATCCATCCATCAATATGCCATTTTTAATCCAGTTTATTCAGATTATTCTGAAATATTACTCCTTTTATATTGTTGTTATCTTTCAGATGCCTGATGTCTGATTTCCTGTCTGAAACCCTTTTTTGTGGTTAAATAAAAAGGCCTTGCTTAGACCAGGATCTGTTCAGCCCAGTCATGTTCTTTTACAAACATCTCTCTGTCTGTGCACCAGGTCACTTTGGACCATCTCCAAACTGAAACTGAAATTGTTCAAAATCTCTTGTTATTCTTCCACTTTAAGATTTTTTTGTTTTGTTTACTGGAATGAAGGGGTGAGTCCAACTGTCCCATAACATCGGTCCCTTTAGCCCCAAGCAAATCCTCCAAATTGGTGTGACAGTACACATACTCTTTACTCTGCTCTTCAAAAAGTAGAAAAGTACTTTTAGATCAACCACTTGATCCTGTGACAGTGGCTGTTGGGTAATGATGGCCTCAAACACGCTGAGGGGGAGAAGTGACAATCAGCTGGCTGACTAATGATGCAGATGCATCACTCAGACAGAGGCTGTAGCAATGTGTGCTTGCACCATTGCTGAACGCTTCAGTACAGTTTACACCAAGACACTGACTCATATGGCGACTGTTTGTCATGTGCTGTGTGTCTTTGTGAGCAGGTGTATCTCAGCTACAACAATGTATCAGCCTTGAAGATGCTGGCAGCTAGGAAGAACTGGCGCCTGAGCACAGAGAAAGATAAGGTCTGAGGAAGTGCTTTTATCTTTTGAAATGAGATGAGTTTCTCTTTCCTGTTTCAACACACACAGCTGTGTGGTTTCCCCTCTGTTAGGTCCGTCTGTACACCCTGGAGCAAAAGTCCATGTTGAGTTTCAGGGTGGAAGCGGAGGTGGATGTTCCTGCTCACAGAGCCTTTTGTTTGCTTGCTGAACTAAGCAACAGAACAAGTTGGGACATGCACTATAAGTAATGCAACCACACACACATTTACAGATATATTAACATAAGTCGTAATGCATCAACACATGTCTGTCAGTGTGTGTCATTTTCTGCAGTTCCTCATAATTTTGGTGTTTTGGCTAAAACGTGTCACCAGCATATAATCCATCTAGAAGGAATAAATCTTAACTTGTGAACATGGTCGGCCTTGAATCAATGAAGAACATACAGTATTGAGTTTTCCTTCCTTACACCAAAGGCCATATTTTATTTACCTTTACTGTGAACTCAGGTTTCTGGTTTGGCCAAAGAGACACACAGGTCACACTACTTGTCCATAATGTAAGAGAACTTAAAAAGGATTAATCAGTGGAAAAAGATTGTTAAATATCATGTATCCTTAAATACATACTTGATGATAAACTTTGATGATAAACTGAATTGAAAATAGTAAATTGCAAACAAGTAAAGCAGTAAGTGAACTGCAAAACAAACTCTTTTAAGTGGTAGCATAAGATAGTCTAAACTGATGTAAAAAAAAAGAAAGAAAGAAAAGAAACACTTTTTAGAATTATAATAGTAATAATAATAATGACACTGATTACAGATGAACTTGTTCTTGTTGTAGATGCACAGATCAGAATTTTGTGGTCAAATTCTGGTCTCTGGTTTTTAGGAAGTTTTAATGAAACTCATGATCAATAATTTACTTTGAACTGCCTTTTTGCTGAAAATGTGCTTTATAAATAAAATGACCTTACCTTCTGATAACAATGATCTCTCTCAGAACTATAAATAAGAAGATATAGAAATGAAATTAAAAACATGTTGTAGAAAATAGTTTCCTTTTTCAGAACTTCTTACATCGTTGTGCTCCAACAGTCTCTATATTAAATCCCTCACTGATACTGAAAATGGCAGACTCCCTTCACTCCCCTTCAGCATCCAGACTAAACCAGTGTTCTTAACATTCAGATATTTCGTTATGATTTTTGTCATAGAGATCAACATAGATCACACTAACCGTTAAACCACAGCTCACTGCATGTTGCTTTAGGACGTTTTAAGACAGATATATGTTGTGTTGTAGCAGTTCATCCTTTACATGAAATACTTCTTAATTCATTTCAGCCTGCGCAAAATGAAAAAATGAAATCTCTTAAACTTAGTATACGCATGAAAGTTTGAAGTAACAACTTTCCCTTTTATTCCATTTATTGCCATTAATTTAGTGTAGACAGGATGTGGCATGACATTATTTTGTTTTTGCTCTTTAAGCTCTGATTGGATAGTCAAAATCACACAGTAATACAGAATAACTGCCAGATACTGAAAGGTGACGTTGTCAATTCAATGATTCTATAGAAAAAAATAACTAAATAAATCAAATATTTAGGTACTTTATCTGACAAAATTACATGTATTCATTTGTCTAAATGGTGTAAGGGAAAAAAGCTTCTCCGTTCTCCTGGCCAGAAACAAACTAAAAGTGGAGTGCAAGTTCAGTCTGTTGTTGCTTGAGCGTATGTTTCTATTCCCACTAATAAAGCGAAGCCAGAGGTGGCAAGGGCAGACAAAAAGGCAAATATTACCAATCTGGATCCTCACAAAGATGGCAAAAACTCCATGCATGTGCATCACAACTGCTACACACACAGCAGTCACTCAGCACACATCTCAAGGGAAAATGCTGCAGTTCTTTCTACAAGAAAAACCCAAAGTTTGCTGCTGAAAAACAGTTTTGTTTTGCTGGGAAATGACATCAGGGTGAGCTGAGTTTCCTCTCACATTCATAATATAAAACACAACACTGTCCTGTTCAAAGTTTACAGAAAGTGAGCTCCACTTATGAACACATTCTTGAAAACCACTGGCTATAATTATTTCTACCTGATGATCTGTGTATATCTTGTCTAAACCAGGAAATGTGAGCTGATTCACGGTGTTGATGATGATGACTTCATTTATCGTGTGGTGACACCATCAGTGCATCAGGATGCGGGTGGGTCCCCCACCTCAACCAATTGTGGAGAAGGTGTTCTCCAGGATTTCATCCTTTTAGCCTCTAGAAGGAAGCCCTGTGGCCATGGGTCAGTTGCATGTATAGACATGTCCTCCTGAAGTTGACCCACATCTGTCCCACAGGACTGACAGCCACTCTTTGTCTTCCTTCTTCAGAGACTCTTATGTCATTGCTCTGCGCTCAGTCTCCCTGGCAACCCATCCTCCCTTTGAAGGATACAACAGAGGAGAGGTTCTGTGTGCTGGATTTACCATACTGGAGACCAACAACAACATGTCACTGGTGAGATTATTGGTTAATCTGTTCTCTTTTAAAGCCTTTTTAGGTCCAGCCTTAGTTACTTTTCTACTTTTTCCCCAGATCAGTTATTATAACCAGGCGTCTCCAGAGGTCCTTCCTTACATCTCCACAGATATTGCAGGCCTCTCCTCCTCTTTTTATCACACCTTCTGCTCCTGCAGCCAGTACCTGAGCAGAAACAGGCAGCCGGTCGCCTCTGAGGAGGTCACAGGCAACTATGGCGCCGCGAACACCAACAGCCCCACCTATCTGCTGTCAGGGGTAGTGCACAGCACCCCGCTGTAGACGGCAGGGCCAGTTTATGGGCCAAATTGTCAGTGTGCTGCTTAACACATGGAACCGTCAAAAAACGCTACAGTTGGTGTTTTCTGAAAAACACAGATGTTTTTTTTAAATAATGCTCTGAGATGCAAACCAAAGAATAAAACTGAGATTTTAAGCTATTGACTAAGGTTGGAAATTGATTTTGTACTTTTGTTTCCTTATATCAAAATTTATTAAACATGTCTGTGTTTAATAAATGACATTACAGCTCTTAGGAGAGATGATGTTTGCTGTACAGATTCAGGTACTGGGGTATATCAATAAAATACTTTTTTTTCACTTTGTGTTCTCTGTGTAAATTTTTAACACTGGTGTATCATTAAAAAGAACAAGAACTTAGAATAGACTAGAAGCAACTTTTATTATTCTGCAACGGAGAAATTCAGGTAACGTAGAAGTTTATGTGTCTTAGTTTTAGTTTTACCTGTGGTAGTGTTTGTTATTATGCATGATACACTGCAACACAAAATAATGTTTCTTACTAGTAGCAATTAGTAAACAAACTTCATCAAATGAATTAATGAAAAAAATTGATTTTATTAAAAGTATATTTTTCTAAGCGGTCTCAATTTGATCAAAAATCGAAATAGTCTCGATCAGAGAGTCGTAACGACACTTTTCAAAAGAATAAGATAAATAAAAAATTATTTGTGTTGTGATCCAATCACCTTTTAATCAAGTTAGTTGCTTGGTGTGTCATGACTTTTTAATCCAAAAGTACAAATGAACAAAATAAGCATATTCCATTCAAAAATCTTTTTGCTGTTAAATTATTGAAATATTTTTTTCATTTATTTCCTTTATTTAACCAGGTAAGATCCCATCAGGATCTACATCTCATTTTCAAGAGGGATTTGAGCAGAAATCTGTAAAACATGACAACCTGGTTACACAAATTAAAACATATGCACACATGGACGTACGAGCTGGACAAAGATATTGTTGGGGCCTGCCATAGCAATGCATAGGGAGCACAGCACCTAATATAATGTCTCTTTATGTCTTTGTTTTTCTTCCATCACCGTTAATGCGGCTCGTGCCGCTGCGTGCCCTTCAGTCCCCCCCAAAAAAATGGTATCAAAACGTGCAGCTCGATCTCGAGAAGGGAGCTATTTCTTTTATTGGGATTCGGAGTTACCATGGCGACATAACTTGAGAAAAACGACGCCCCAAAATCCCATGTAAGTCAACGGAGCGAGGGGGGAAAAAATCCTAAAAATACCCTATTTTTGAGGATTTTCTGTGTCGTCATTAATTCACGTAGAAATGCCATTCAAATTTCACTTTGCTCTGTTCAGAGGTGAAGACAGCACATCGATACCAATTACGGTTTGTCCACAACTCTTCTCTAAGCGACCCAAAGTTTTTGATTTTTTGTAAAATTAGAGCGTAACTGACGCTCCGCTAGAGTGAGAGACAGAGTGCCATTTTCAATCAATCAATCAATCAAATTTTATTTGTATAGCACATTTCAGCAGCAAGGCATTTCAAAGTGCTTTACATCATTACAAACACAGAAACACAATGCAACATAGAATCAATAATCAAAACACAGCATTAAGTCAAGTTCCATCAATACATTTGTAATTGATTACATTTCAAATACAATCCTAAACAGGTGGGTTTTTAATCGAGATTTAAAAGAAGTCAGTGTTTCAGCTGTTTTACAGTTTTCTGGAAGTTTGTTCCAAATTTGTGGTGCATAGATGCTGAAAGCTGCTTCTCCTCGTTTGGTTCTGGTTCTGGGGATGCAGACCAGAACCAGAACCAGAACCTGAGAGGTCTGGAAGGTTGATACAACAACAGCAGATCTTTAATGTATTGTGGTGCTAAGCCGTTCAGTGATTTATAAACTAACAACAGTATTTTAAAGTCTGTTCTTTGAGCTACAGGGAGCCAGTGGAGGGACTTTAAAACTGGTGTTATGTGCTCTATCTTCCTGGTTTTAGTGAGAACGCCAGCAGCAGCATTCTGGATCAGCTGCAGCTGTTTGATTGATTTGTTGGACAGACCTGTGAAGACACTGTTGCAGTAATCAATACGACTGAAGATGAACGCATGGATGAGTTTCTCTAGATCTGGCTGAGAGATTAGTCCTTTTGACCCCAAAACATTTTTTAACTCATCCTCACGCCCACAAATATTGCCCTATTGGTATCAAAGTCGGTCATGACATCACAACGCATGCCTGCGCCGGTAAAATGTTTTCAAAATTTCTCTAGGGCTTACGGTTTACTGTCAAGGTGCTTCAGAGCGATATGATGCAACAGGGTAAACTCGCGCTCTCAGCCATTCATTTTCAAACATTTCTCAAAAATTTCAGAGCTCAGCGCACACCATCTTTCCTCACTGCTATTACTCTATCAGAGGGAGCTAGTGTCGTCTACTATCGGAGACGACAAATAGCCCTCTCATAAGCTTCAAACGGTTTTCCAATACGTATCACGCTTCCCAAACGGGAAGGAGTTGTTCGGACTGCTTTTTTTAGTCAAACTGGCAGGCCCAAACAGAGATTTCTGTCTCCCCGTGTGTCTCACTCACAGCTGGCAGAGGATTAATTACCATAGCAACGGAACACAGAGCAGAGAGAGCTGCTTAGGACTACAAATACGCATCACTGTAGTTCTAACTATGGCGGGTTAAAACAGAGGAGGACTGAGCTGGCCTTTAGAACTACTTGTTGTTATGGGCTGTATATAACTGATTTAACTCAAACACTGTTACTCATAACATTTGTGCAGCCCTTTAAAATAAAAATAAATAAAATACATTTTTTACATCAGTTAATTGATCTTTTGGGCTGGTTTTTCTATATAACTAGTTTCACCCAACATCTGTTACACATTGGATTAGTGTGGCCATTTAAAATGAAGCTTACTGAAAATTTCAAAATAAAAGCCTCAATATTCCTCTGAGGTTAGCGCACCGCCATAGGCGATGCAGTAATATTAGCCTGTATAATCTTTTTGTTTCAGGTTAGTGCATTAGCATTAGTCTTTTCCCTAAAATAAGCTTTTAGCTATTTTTCTTAGCCATGTTTAGGACACTGAATGTAGCAAGTCAATGTAAGACAACATTCTAATGATGCCCCACATATACTAATTTTAACATACTGAATGGTTCAAGTCCATGTTAGTCAACATCAGGGGTCTCAAACTCCAGGCCTCCAGGGTCACTGTCCTGCAGGTTTTAGATGTGCCACAGCTACAAAACACTGGAATGAAATGGCTTCATTACCTCCTCCTTGTGTAGCTCAGTTCTCCAGAGCCTTAATGACCTAATTATTCTGTTCAGGTGGTGCAGCAGAGGCTCATCTAAAAGTTGCAGGAAAGCTGCCCTCAAGTACTGGAGTTTGAGACCCCTGGTCAACATGCTTGTGACTCTCTGTCAGGTTCAAAACAACCTAAACCATCAATAATAGCATAAAGAGGAAAGACAAGAGAGTTAGATTTCTTATACTCACGAGAAGAACAGACAGACGTACCCAGTTACAATCTCTACCCATTCTGAAGAATGTTCTGCAGAGCCCTCTCTTTTTATTGAAAACAGGGTATGCCCTAATCCAGGGGTCTCAAACTCCAGTCCTCGAGGGCCGCAGTCCTGCAACTTTTAGATGTGCCTCTGCTGCACCACCTGAACAGAATAATTAGGTCATTAAGGCTCTGGAGAACTGATCTACACAAGGAGGAGGTAATGAAGCCATTTCATTCCAGTGTTTTATACCTGTGCCACATCTAAAACCTGCAGGACAGTGACCCTCGAGGACTGGAGTTTGAGACCCCTGCCCTAATCACATGAACGTTGCAGCTCTAAAAGGGGGTGGAAAGCAAACAGCTGCAACATGACCTTAATTGATTACACAGCATTTAAATACAAGCTATTTTCTTTAAGTCTGCACATGACTATTGACATGGCATTGTTTCCTGTGTCTCTCTGTGGATATTATCTCAGCGAGTCACAAGCTTTGACCCTTTAGCCTTTGGGTGTTTTTCCTGCCAGGTCAGTTCTCAGTTTGACACGCTTATCGCTTCCTGCAGACATTTCTCACAAGGCACACATTCCAGAAACAGACATAGAATCTAACAGTCCTTAAATATAATGATTAGTTATATGATTATATAGGTTATTATTTGAACTCTATCACTCTCCACAGGCTATTGTGTACAATTTAGCTAAGCTTAGCATTGATGCTAATTTTTAGCATCTGAACGCTGAGTCCAAACCAACAGGCACAATTTGGCAGGCCATGGTTACATTTCTTCAGGAATTTTCTAGTTTTAATCTGTTCTTCAAGAATCAGATTGTGTTATTCTATCCATTCGTCTTTCCAGTGTTTCAGGAACTCCTGATCATTCATGGAACTTCTTTAGAAATGTGAAGTGTGGACACTGACATTATTGTTAGGGACCTCAGTGCTGCTGCTACATGTTTAGCATTGAGATACTATTTTAGGCTTGTATAGCTTCACTGATAGGCTAACTTATTTTAACACAACCTGAACACAATAGTCTTTTTCCAGCATCTCATCTGATTGTTTTTTGCAGCAAAAATTAATCTCAGTGGGCCAAGAGAAGCGGCTTTGGCATCCGTCGCTTTAGCGGATGCGTCTGTTCCAGCACAGCTGATTCTGATGACTGCATGACCTTTGCAGCCACCAAGTATTGCAGCAGTCAGAGTCACACACATATTAAAGTTAGGTGTATGGCAGAAGGTAAACACTTAAACCATGCATTGCAGTGGACCGGAGGACTGGAAATGAGAAATATCACATTGCAGGAAGGTGAACCTCCACCTTATATTTGGCTTTGACTGTTTTTCCATCAACTAATTAGCTTCCACATGTCGGCAGACAAAAAGCATTGAGCTGCCACCACAATCCAAGGCACTGCTGTATTTAGGATGACGTGCAGTTTGTTTTTTTCTTATACATTTTGCATGTATAAGAAATAATTCAGGGTTTTTTTGAGACGTACACATCCTCTTGTGGCTTTCTTCTCACTGAAGATCAAACACACATGAACACTATTTATTCAAAGCTTTATTTTCTTTAAAGTCTTTCAATGATTTTATTTGACCAACTCAAAATGGCATAATTTAAAGTTTGTGACTGTAAATAGAAAGTTTAACAGTATGAGGACCTTCATTTTAACATTAGCATCGTTTTCCTTCATGATACATAATGCAAACAGAAAACATACTTTGAGAACTAACCAGGCTTTATTCCATTTAACTATTAAAATCAATAATAATAAAGTTATTGATTTTATTATTGGTTAATGGTTAGAGAAAAGAAATAAAGCAAACAACTCCTCGCTGACACTAAAGATAATCTCCATCATGCTAGATGAGAAGGTCCAACCTCATATGGTTGTGTTTGTGTCAGATAGTTTCTTTTATTTGCTAGTCATCATGTAGAGATTTGCTTTTGATTTTCCTCCCTGTTGGGCCATGAGCTTCTTCATAATTCTAAATGTTTCTGCAGTGTCCTCCATGTCCACCTCCACTACAAAGTCACACTGGTTCCTCTCCTTCAGGGAGGGAAGTTCCTGTGGTTCTTTGAGCAGTGATGCTGCGGTGAGGTGAACAGCCAGCCTTTGGGACAGGCCTGTCAGTGAAGCTGGGATCAGAGGAGGCCAGTTCTGCTCAGCCAAGACCACAGTGACATACGGAAACAACTCCTCCACTGTGGACACAAAATCCTGAAATACACAGACGACACACAGTTCATGCTTATTTCAGCTCAGTAAGCATGAACTGAAGACCAGTAGGAAACAGTTGCATGCACTTGACTGTTAACCTGATAATCAGTTTGTTTCAAATGACCTTTTAAAAGTTATTTGTTAGCATTTTTATGACTTGTTCAAATATTTCAAGAAGTCATATTTTACGTAATGACCTAAATAATGATACACACATTTGTGCTGTAGCTGCTTTGGGAACTCTCCATGCTGATCCAGATGGGTCTGTAGAGTTCCTCTGCAGAGTAAGCGGCCTGCAGCAGTTTGAGGGAAGCTTCCAGAAGCTGATGACCATGAACCCGAAGATAAACTCCCCAGGGTGCATCAGTCCTCTGCCCAAGCAGCTCAAAGACACGCTTCAAACACAAAATGCACACACAGAAAAGGTCCTCTTGTGTACATTGCATCATTTCATTGCTCCCTAAACTTTATGTTAAGTGTTGAAAGGTACAAAATACAGTAGTTGGTTTACAAAATCAAAGCTGACAACTGAAGTATTGGTATGCACATGTAAAACCTTTTATGCCTAAATTGGATTTTAATGTGAGAGACATAAGAAATGTAGTAGAAAAGAATAGCTCAGAACTCTGTTCCACTTATATCATCAACTTCTTAAAATAATGGCCAAAGGTGATTTTGACAAAAGATATCATCACCTTTTTATTGTAAAAAGATGATTTAGGGGGGGAAAAAAAGTCTTGGCAAAAAAAAAGCTAACTCTGGCCTTAAAATCCAACATGTGAAAGAACAACTTTTTCAGTGAATTCTACCCGTGTGATGATTAACTGGAGCAAAACTGAAATATGTTACGAGCCCAGTTACAAATAAGTCATATCAAAACTAAATAATGAAGCTAATGTTAGCCTAGCACTTCAAGCTAATAAAAGATCAGCAGGAGTAAGGTGGGATTTTATTAAATACTGTAATCATATTTCTGAAGT
Source organism: Xiphophorus hellerii (assembly GCF_003331165.1). Classification (NCBI taxonomy): domain Eukaryota; kingdom Metazoa; phylum Chordata; class Actinopteri; order Cyprinodontiformes; family Poeciliidae; genus Xiphophorus; species Xiphophorus hellerii. The sequence goes on from NC_045677.1 coordinate 416,757, forward strand.
AAGTTGCTTAACATAAAAGATTAATCATTGAATGTTTAAGGTGGCATGTTTTAGGGACACTACAGCAGCTCAGTAAACTGAGCTAAGATGTGAGAGTTTCCAGGGACAAGACAAACCCAAAGGAACTCCCTGGCTGAGGAGTGCTCTCAGCCAGGTCTACTGCAGTGATTGTGTAAAGTGATGCGGAATAAAAAGGTTAGCTCATCTCCACTTATTTACCTGAAGTGTGAAGGGCTCAGAGCTGGTCCCAGAACCTCCCAGCACAGGAACTCCAGGCTGATTTCTGTCAGAAACTACATGAAGAACCAGCATCCCACCATCCTCATCTAGAGACACGCAGATGAGAAATGAGATTCAGTGTTCAGTGCATCAGCTTCTTTAGATCTCGGTCAGCATTTCTGACTGGACTTTGCTGTGATGTGCAGATTGTGAACAAATTTCAGTCCAGCTTTGAGTGAGCAGGGCGTTTTTGCCACTGGATAAGGAGAAATTTGTAAGAGTTGTGTAATTTTCTACATATTGGAATTATGAAAAGCATTCATAGTGGTTATATAGTCACTGAAGTTTTACGTTAAGGTCAAGTAAGTCCATGCCAGGGTCAGCAGTATTTCAGCAGTGACTCTGGACAAGGCGTCCTTCCTGATCTCACAGCATGAGTCAGACAAACATATCTGAACCAGGATGGAGCCAGAAATGCCTCCAGCCCAAGGCTTGGGTTTACATGTGAGCTGAACCAGAAATCAATTAAGGACAAGGTTTACAACAGCTAAAATACTGGAACAATAATGGACAGTTTGTCCCCGGAGGATATGAGTCAAGTGAAAAATGTAGAAAGGTAATAAAAACTTAAAAGAAAAAAGTTTTCCATACTGCACTGGGTAAAGCCAGATACAAAATTCTTCTGGGATCTTATTCCGCTGTAGCATAGATTTTTTTCAGGGTCTGATAAAAGTGTAGAGTTAGACAGGGGCGATTCTAGGAACTGACTTTTAGGGGTGCTTAGCCCCCAGCAGGGCTAAGACCCATGAGAAGATATTTGTTGATGCTTTTTTCTAAATCTAACTGCTTATTTACATACATGCACAAACAAAATTAAGAGACATGTTGTCAGTAATTCACAGAACAATGTTCATTTTACTCAAGCATAAACTTACAAAGAGTAAAATCAGAGAAACTTTAAATTTTTCCCAGTCGGGTTTTACTATTTCAGTTCACAGATCATGAAGTGGTTCTATCATAGTTTCAGTACCAAACACCTTTCTGTTCACAGACACAGAAACAGCCTAACATTCTGTACTGTTCTTTAGTTTGACCTTATTTAAGTGACTCCAGAAAGATTTGAGAAATTAATTACAAAACAACAAAACAGTCACTAATCAAACTTCAAAAAAGACCAACAAGAGTAATTAACAAGGCTAAGAACCAGGATCAGGCTAACCCATTATTTATCCAAATATTTTGCACACATACAACATTTTGTACTGAACTACAAAATACTCTTCAAATAAATAAAGCCAATGCTGTACACAATTTCATTCATAAATATAAAAATAATTCTAAATTAATTAAGTACTGCATTGCCCATTGTAAAAAAATCACTAAGCATAATATTTTGCAATTCAAATTGTCATCTGCATAAAGGTGCTGATGATACAAGTCGGGCTCCTTATAGCTGGTTATATATATCTATATATATATATATAGATATATATAATGGTATTTACTGTTTTCTTTAGAGGCTGGTTCTAGACCAAATTTACCACAGGGGACATTGTTTTTATGGAGACACTTAAAAAAAAGAATTAAACAAAAACACAGAAATTTTATCATTTAATAATGTGAACAAAGAGCAACTTGTGTCTCCAGAGATTCAGGTTGCAGATCTCTGATTTAGTAGATGGAAAGTCTGATCCTATGTCCATACAGCAGTTAAAAAAGCAGTACCATAATTTTTAATTCATTAAATTAATTTTTATTAAAAATAATTTTAATGTTTTTTTAATAATACATTAAAAAGAAAATTGTGAAGAAAAAATATCTACCACTGAATATATTAAAAAAACCATTTATTTTGTATAATTTCTTTAGAGCCCCTCTTAGCCCCCGTCTAGAACCGGCCCTGGCCTGCAGGTCTGGTGTATTTTTGCTTAGCATGTTTTTTCTTCATTGTCAGATTATCCAAACTGGTAAACCTCATTAATAAAATAATACATTAAATGAGCACTGGACAAATTACTCATAAAATATATCAACATTTTTGAATAAAACACACTGAAAGTAATGTAATGTAGGAAATATTTATGTATTTACTATTAATCTATTAGTATGATTTGTTCTTTAAATGGCCACTTATTTTGGCTATTGCTATTATTTACTAAATATCATCCAAACTCAACATCCTAAGCAAAGAATCAAACCACAATAGTCAGCTAAAATCACAATAAGAAACTGAATCAATGTCAGCCTCATCAGATGATTGAGGATGAAGAGACTGACGGGTCTGCGGTTCCTCTCCTGATCCATTCTGTCTGTCGTACAGCAGCACACGGCGCCACCAAGGACACTTTTTTTGTCTTTCTATGTCCACAGTTTCCATCCTCTCTGAAATCGTTCAGCTTATAATGCGCGTCTTTTCACTCACGTCTGTATTTTTAAAAGCGTTTTTGCTTCTAAGGACAGTGAATCGGGTCGAGGACGTTTGAAAAAGACGCGGGTTGATAGCAGCTCACCGCGGCTGCGCAGTGTCCGTCTCTAGGCAACTGTGACGTTCAGCGTCGGTCCGTAGCGTCCTGGGGTCCTTTAGCTCCCACCACTACAATTTAGCTGACCTTAATATTTCCTGTGTTTTATTTTGGTCATTATTGTTTAACTTAGTGTTGATGTGTGTATGATAGGCGTTTCTATCGGACAGTTATGTATCGGTTCAATACGGGACGCACATTTAACGGCCAAATATGGGACGACTCCGTATTTTACGGGATGGGTGGCGACCTGATTGAGGGGTGCTGAGATACAGTTGTTTTTTTTTAAACAGGCCTAGATACGCCACTGGCGTTAGAGGATGTCAGAGATGCAAGAGGAAGATTGTGACACAGTGCTGCCTGGAAAAAAAAAAGTCGTAGCATTCCAACAAATTATTGGAAGTGTTATTTCAGCAGGGCCTTCACCTGAGAGCCGCGCCAGCAGGAAGGCCTCATCAGCGACTGAAAACCAGCGCACTCCCAGACTGCTGCGCTGGGTGACATCAGTAAGGAAGCTGCTGCTCCAGTTGTGAACTGGATAAAGAAAGTCCATCAGGTTTCCTCCAGGATAAAACCTCCGAACACCACTGCGGTTTCCTGGAGACACATTCCAAAAACACTAACATGAAGACATCAGTTTTCCTAAATCCTTTTTTCATATCTAGCTGGTATATGATGTAAACAACTACAATTTCTGAATGGTATCACAATGTACAAAACAATATGTCAGTGCAGCAGGTAACATTAGTGTTTCCAAACCAAGTCATAATTTCTTGGCATATTTATGTTTTAAAAGAAGGTTTTTAAGAATCCCAAGTCTAAGTTATGCTTCATCATTTACTCCTTTTTTTGTTGTCACACTCTCACAATCTCTGAAAACAATGCTCAAACAAAAACAATTATTTTCCACATGTAAAATTAATTTGTGAAGTTTTCCGTTATCGGATTATTCCATCTACATTACAAGTACTGCCTGAACATTGAGCATTATTCTTTACTTGCGGCCTCTTTAAACGCTGTCAGCGTAGGTTCATAGATGTCGTAGTAGACTTGTGCAGGTTGGGTGTTGTCCCGGACAAACAACAGGTCCCTGACGGTTGGATGATCTGAACCCTGCCACAGAGTCAAGCTGAACCTAGAAAAACATGTACAGCTTAAACTTGTTACCAGAATGACCAACTTTAAGATCTGCTGAATTTATTTGCTGCTTCAAGCTTCAGGTCTGTCCACACATGTCTGTGTGACTGATATGTTGTGATCCTTGTAAGGTTGATGCTGTTTGGTACCTTGGTGACTGGTTGAGGAGCCAGCTGATGTGCTGCCATCCTCTGTGGACCAGCAGAGCATGGACTGGGAACGTCACCTGCAGAGATTCAGTGTTCAACTATATGACCAGAAAGTTACTGTTACACTGCTGCGCAGTCCACTAAGCTGCAGCCTTCAGTAACTGCTAAAAAATTAAACTGTGCTATATATTTTTTATGAAATTTGAAAAATAAATGTTTATTTAAATACATTAGAATAGCATAAACGGTGAATGCCATTTCAGGGGAGAAATTCACAATATGTTACTCTTTGATGGGGCAGACCAGATTAACAACCAGAGATGGCTGCCATTGTTATACTGACCCAACATCCATCCATCCATCCATTTTCTAACACCCTTGTGTGTAGTGAGGTCAGGAGAGGTGCTGGTGCCTCTCTCCAGCTATTGACCTAACCTGTTCTACACAATACACACTATGCTGCATAAGATAAAGTCAGATTTCATTCCTTCTGCTTTTGAAGGAATTATGAATAGTTTAAAGCAGCAAATTAAACTAACATGCATCCGCTTTTCAGCTGTGCTGACCTGTGACAGAGAACTTTACACCCAGTTTTACCCACAAATGTTTCTTTCCTCTCACCTTCTGAGGGACATCTTTGATCAGATGATACATGTTTTCCACCATTTCTTTGGAATAAGTTCCAATAGCAATTTGAGGAATATAGAGAACCTGTCAGAAACATAGTGATGTTAACTGTAAATGAGGACACAATCATTCTTTATAAAAATGATCTATTACACAGACAAAGGATCCAAGGCTAAACCTCAGGATAGTGAGGAACATGTTTATTTATTAAAAACCCTGACAACAGTTTTGCATCAGCTTTGCTTTCCAATTAGTGACATTTTATGGAAATACAGTCTACTAAAAATATAACACAAATATTCCAGAACAATGTCCTTTAGTGAAGATGAATCTAAAGCAGAGACATCTGTCCTTAAATATTGTAGTACTTGTATGTTTCTGCTTATGCCAGCACTATTTTCCATGCTTGCTAGGTCGATCTGAGTTTAGGTGCGTTACTGTGCATTTATCTCGTTAACGGAACTCTGCATGCAGTGGGTGTGTGTTCCAGGGGAATGTTTTGGTGGTGGGACTGTTTTTCTGTTGGAGGTTCGCTGACTCTGGTGTGGACGTATAAAGTTCGTCTGCATCGGCGTTAGAGCACCTAAACCACCCAGCTGTACTCCTGTTTGGTTATCATCATTAAAGAAGGATTAACATTATTCCCTCCTGGAGTGGTTATTATCCTGCACCTCCAATCCATCCGCGGGCCCCGTTAACAATAGTTTACATATTGATAAGTTTGGCAAAAAACTAAAACACCATATCAGCACCTCATACTATCTGTTAAGCATGGTGGAGAGGCTGATGATTGGGCTTGTGTAAACACAGGGCCTCTCTCTCATCTATTTATTGATTAAACATTGAACTCTGGAAACTGATAAAATCATAGCCAACAGTAAAATAATTCCACTGAATCATCAACAGCACAATATCCACATGCCACTGAGGTCTCTCATGGCAGATTGAGTCTTGTTACATTTCTTGGTCTTGACAATATTGCTTAGAAGATTCAATTTACATAAATGTTTTAAGATGCTTATTTTCTGCCATTAGTTTATCATGAGCTCAATTTGTGAAAACATAGACAGCCTGTATCCCGTGACCTTTGCATGACCCAGAAGACAAGAGGTCCTTGACAAGAGTCTTCATTTCTGCATCTCAAGAGGCAAAATGTAGACTATCAAGTTTGTGTTAGGTTGGGAGTTTGAGACTTCTGTTCTACAAGTTATTGAATCATAACTCTGTGGTGAGAGTGGGCTTCTCTGCCACCACCAACAAAAGTAGATCCACACACAAACTGGATACATTTATGAACAGTGATTACCTGTCTTCATTTAAAGAAAAATATCCTAGGGACCAGATAGGAACCAAGACATTGACTGCAGAACTGTAGAAGTCATTGCAACACTCACTGGAGTTATAATGGCTAAAAACATGAAACAAGAACACCAAACTGATGTTCCTGTTAGGTCATGAACATACACACCATCCATCCAGGAGACAAAGTCACATCTGGAAATGTCTTCTGAATCAACTGAAGAAATCTGGGAAAGTGATGAAAAACAGCAATTCACTAACAGCTGTGCTTCATAACTGATCCTGCTCAGCTAGTAATGTTTAATGATTCTTTCCTCTCTTCAGTTAAAGACTTGGCATCAAAGTTCCTACCAACTCCAACGGATAGACACAGTACAAAACCAAACAGTGTTCTGATTTGTTTGAGATGAAGGAAATTTATTACTCTGACGTTCAAAAAGCTAGCAATAGCTTAAGCAATTCTTACACAAAGGATATGTATAATCAGATGCTATGTTTTTAAAAAATGCAGCAATATTTTAGTAGAATCTTTAACTCACATAGTTAATATTTCCATCAGAACAGGGCAATATCCCGATGCATGGAAAAAAGCTTTGGTGAAACCGATTTTTAAATCAGGAAGTCTCCATGAAATCAGTAACTACAGGCCAATAAGTCTCATTCCGGTCATGTCAAAAGTGCTGGAGAAAGTTATTCTAGAACAACTACTATTTTATTTAGAAAGTAACAATCTTCTGCATCCTCTTCAGTTTGGCTTCAGACATAATCATTCTACAGAGACTGCTATAAGTCTGCTGCTTGAAAAGGTTAAATAATCACTTGACAGGACAAATCACTGGTGCAGTTTTCTTTGACTTGAAAAAGGCTTTTGAAACGGTGAATCACAATTTACTGATCTCAAGGCTTTCATCATTTAATTTCTCAGAATGGTCATTGTCTTGGTTTCAATCATTTTGGAAAAATCGTGAACAATGTTTTGTCATTAATAATAGTAAATCTGTCTTCAGTAAAATAGCAACAGGGATTCCACAAGGAACTATCTTAGGTCCGGTCCTTTTTAGTTTGTATGTTAACAGTCTTCCTGAAATTTGTCTTGAAGTTAACCTGCAAATGTTTGCTGATGACACCATTGTTTACACATTGGACAAAAGCAGTATTGTAGTCAGTGAAAAACTTCAGAACAGCCTGCAGAGATTATCATCATGGCTAAATGATTCCTGTTTAACTCTCAATACAAAGAAAACAAAGTGCTTTTGCTTTTCAATCAAGACAACATCATTACTGTCCTTGAATATTCAGATCAATGGGGCCCCTATTGAGCAAGTATCACAAGAAAAATTTAAGAATAATTCTGGATGCTCAGTTAAATGTTAGGAGCCATGTTGATAAAATCAGCAAAACTGTTAGATCAAATATAAACTGTTCTAAAATTATTAGAAATTGTTTAACACGTCACTGTGCAGAGATGTTCTTGAACTCAATGATCCTCTCACATGTTTCCTATGGAGCTACTGTCTGGTCTCAGACTACTCAAATATACTCAAACCATTAGCAAGTCTCTACAATCGGGCTTTGAAGGTTTTATATCAAAAACCAATCAGATTCCATCATTGCCACATTTTGGCTAAATTTGGCATTTTGGACTTTCCTGAATTTATAAATTATAATCTTTTAAAATTGATTTTTAAGTGTTTGAGTGGATATACAAAACACTATTAAGCGATTGCATACAGAGACTGCAGGGCAACAGCAGATCTACTAGAGCGGCTACAGATGGAAACTGTAAGGTTCCCTTTCGAAGAACCACTTTTGCTCAAAGTGCTCTGTCCATGAGAGGATCTGCAGTTTGGAATTCACTTCCTGTTGATTTAAAGTCTGTATCCAGTTTTAGTACGTTCAAAAAACAAACAAAACTCTGGTTATGTCAAAAACAGAACTGAATCCATTTTTGATGTTTTATGTTTCACATTTGTTTGTAGACGTTGTCAACATTATGCTGTGCTATTTTAAATGATTATCACTTCAATTTTTTAGAGGTACTTTTTAAAAGCCCATCTAGGGACAAGTGCTGCTAATTAGCTGCTGCTATTGCACTATGACGCAAACATGGGACTGCAGTTTGTTCACTTTGTCTATATGGATGTGTGCCTATCCCTACCAAATAAACTTAAAATAAATAATAAATAAAATAATTTCACTTTTAAGCTCTAAGAATTCTGACCTGGTTCCATTGACTGGAGACACAAAGTTTGGTACATTGGGACCTCGAAGGATGTCTGCATTGAGCCACACAGGCCTGTTTATTCCTCTGCTGCTGTTCTTTTGCTTGAGCAGGTCCAGAGAGAAACCCACAGAGTCCAGAGCCTTGAAGTCAAGTTTTATGCCTGAAAGTTGATATAAACCGATAAAACTTCAATCATATCTGCCACACAAATACTGTTTCTTTGGGTGTAATCTGCACCTTTTCTAGAGTCCAACACAGCATCCAACCACTGGTCCAGGGTGTTGTCACTATAAACATCAGGAGGGTGAGCCATGATCGGTACTGGATTCTGATCAGGAGTTCCATAACCCTCCAGAGTAACGTCTGCCTCTAGGATCATAACATCAGCTTGAAGGAGGGGGAAAAAAAACAAAACAAAAAAACCAGCTGTGTTTTCTAAGAATCATACTTTGTGATGAGCATGTTGTTACAATTGTTCAGAATGTAAACCAAGGACAAAATACTAATATGACTGCATCTATGTGCTCTTACATGCAAGAGCCATGTTCATTTGCTCCTTGCTGTTGGCTCGGTGGAACCAGGTTGCCAAGAGACCATCTTGTTCACTGATTTCACCTGACTGAACCAGGAAGTCCAGCATGTCTCCATCAGTAGGAAACAGCGGAACAGGAGCTGGGTAAAACAAAGAGTCAAATACAAGCCATGAGATCTGTCAAATGAGTCTACCAAATGACAGATTTGATTTCAGTGACTTAAAATGAATGATTAAAAAGCCAAATGACCGCACCAACCATCTTAGCAGATCAGACTAATAAATAGTGATGGTTGTAGTGCAACAAAAACTTCAACAGGTGTGCATACTTGTGATAAATACTAGTGTATTTTGTGGCCATGCCTTTTCTATAGAAATCAGTTCTCAAACTGCAGTCCTCAAAGGTCAGAGTTCTGCAACTTACATTGAACTGCCATCGCAGGCTTGAATAGCTACACTGGTAGGCCAACTCCTTTTAGAACAATAAGTTTCTCCACTGTCCCATCAGACCTTCTTTTTTAAAGCAAAAATTATATTTCTTGGTGCACCAGAAACACACAAATACATAGGATCTGGTTTGAATCCATGTGCCTGGGAAACACATAATACTGCCACTTTCGGATTTCTTTCTTGGTCATCTTCCATGAGGCCCACTTTGGCTCAACTGATGACAGATGGTGTGATCTGCCACTGATGTACCTTGACCTTGGAGTTCACCTTCAATTTCTGTGTAGGTTGTTCTGGGCTCTTTGGTTACCAGTCATATAATCCTTCTCTTCCATTTGTCATCAGTGCAGCCGTGGCCAGGAAGGTTGACTGCAGTCCTGTGGACCTTAAACTTCTGAATAATCAGTGCAGCTGTTGTCACAGGGGCACCAAGCTGCTTGGAGATGATCTTATAGACTTTACCTTTAAACATGCTGCTCTATCATTCACATGTTAATCTCCTGGGACAACGCTCTCCTTCACTTCCTGTGCTCCATGCTCAGTGTATTATGCACCATGTCACCAAACAGCACACTGACTTCTTGGCTTGAAGTTATTTCAATAACCATTGTTGGATTATTAGTATAACAGAAGGCTACCAACTTGTTTGTCCATGTTTGTAAAAACTATGAAAATACAAGGCTTCCTATTTAATCATAAAGGATCAAAACTAAAGATGTGACCTCAAAGTGCGTCTCCGATGACAGAAATGATTATTCTTTTCTATTTATAGGTTCAAGAAAAACCTGAGCAATAATTGGTTTTACCTCCAGTTTTATCACTTTACAACAGTGGATAAGTTCTGACAGTGTTACATTAACTCGATAACTAAATAACTAATCCAGTAGCAGGAGATGGAACTGTTAGAACCATCTGTTCTAGAAGTGGTTGTGCTTTACCTTTAACTTGATCTTACTTCCTGCTCTAGGTGTTCCCTTTGGAACACCTTATGTGGATTCCTACTTTTATCAAGAAAACTCATTAAATTTAGTGATAACCAGAACCGCACTGAGTTCATATATTTTGTATGTGAAATTTAGCATCATCTCAGGACATAGCTGGATTTTAATTTATAAGAACAAAAAGTGAACCACAACAACAAAGTTTGTACCTTTGGTTCCTGGTCTGGTGAGAATCACAACAGGGACAATAATGATGACCAGGATAAGAAGTCCAACAGCAGTTGATAACATTATCAACCATTTCTTGGTTAGGCATCCCAGATAAAAGTCTTGTTCTCGCTTCTGATTTTGGCCTCCATCCTTATGATCAGGCTTCATCCTGGAGGGAAACAAAATGTGAAATACCTGAATGGTCTGCTTTCAATTCATGCTTAAAAATGAAACCCTTAATTCTCCTGCAGCTGTACCTTCTTAGATAACATATGTAACATAAAATAATAATAATGTTAGCACATCATGTCAACACCAACCTGCTTTGACAGCTAGTCTTCTTTGTTCTGGTTCCTCTCAAGTCTCCTACTTTGTTTTCTTGCAGCTTTTAGCCAACTTGATGAATAAGATTCTGACATGTAGTGTTTGAGAGAGCTTAGGAATATGCCTCCTATTTATATGCATCTTATCTAAATAGCAGAGTCCACAATCATTAAGCAGATAAGGTCCATGGGCAACTTTTGCTCTCCTCACATCTAGACAGAAAGCAGCTGCACGTGTGTTCCTTGACCTCACAGCCTGTTGGCAAATAAATATTAAGTTATGAACCTCATGTTTATGGATTTATCTGGTCACCAGACATCATACATCTAATATGATGTCTCTAAAACTTATGAGACATCATATTAGAAGTTTAATTTAAATTAAAATGATACTTGTAAACAGAATGATTCTTCAAAGAAATGGCTGAATTTATGTATCGACTCTCTCCAAGAGGTTGATGAAAGATCTGATGGACAAACATACTTTAAACATTTTCACTTTTCACACCTCATAACTAATAACCTTTGTGAAATTTATGAATAATTTATGTATAAAGTAATGAATTATAAATTGGAAGGAAATACCTTTTAACAAAACAAAAAATCTGAAAAATATGGTGTACATGTGTTCAGTTCCCCACACATACCATCTTTCACTATAATCATGGATGCAAGTCTTTTGAGGTCTCCATGTCACAGACTTGCTTCTGGCCAGTGGCAGAGTGGAAATCACCTAAAAAAAAATCTATTTCATTGTAAATAATTTATGGATTTATCTTTTAAATCTGTCAGTCGAGTCGGCAGTGCATGGGTGAAGAAAATGTGTAAGAACCAGCAGAAAATAACGCAAAAACAAACCATGATCTGGAGTTGCTGGGAGAGAAAGACTGATCGGAGCAGTCTTTCTGTACCTGTCTGAATTACTACCGGTAAGTCCATAGGAGGCCAGCAGAGGGCAGTAGAACATAACACTTCCCTTAAGTGACAATAGAATTGACAGGTAATGTACTCAAAAACAGTTTATTGTGTTGTAAATCAGTTTATTTAAAAAAATGTCAAGTACAGCAATATCACTTGTTAATTTTACAAAGACAGAATGCTCAGTTACACAAAGCAGCTTTGCGTCACATTAATTTAATTAATTACTTTATTTTTGGGTAGAAGAAGACAATTCATATTACAATGTGAGAACCACAGAGAACGATTAGACCCAAAAAAATAATTCTGTCTATAATCTCAGAATTCTGACTTGATCGGTTATGTAATAAAAATAACACAAAACAAAAAAGAAAAATAAATCGCTTATATTCCTGTAGCATATTTGTAAAGATAATATACATCAATGTAAACGGTTGATGAATAAAAATATCAAATGGGCCAATTCCTCAGAAGATAAGATATGACTCATGAAGGATCAGACAGACTGGAAGTTTGCAGTTGCGAGTGGCTTGTATTTATAGTGAGGAAAATTATATACCGTATTTTCTGGAATATAGAGAGCACCATACTATAAGCCGCACTTACAAAAAAAAAAAAAAAGCTGGAAGCATACATATATAAGCCGCACCGAGCTAAAAGCCGCTGGTATCTCTGCCGCTCTCGGTTTTCCACAAGGACGCAGTGGAGGGCAGTGTTCTTAATAAATCTGCTGTTAAGGACGCAGTCCTCCGTTTCCAATACCGAACCATGGATTCGTTCACGCCGAGTTTACGTTCAGCGGCTCTATTTCCCTCCTGTACTACCAGAGATACCCTTCAACTGAAAAGCTGCATCATACGAGTTTGAAGAAATTTCTCCGTTGTGCCTGCTGCTAGCATGTGCTTGTTCTAAAATGAAAAATCAGCACTTTCTTTGATTTCCAATGATTCACTTCCTGCTAAAGAGCCCCCTGGTGGTTGTAGAGAAAGCCACAGAAAAGCGGCACTGGGCTATAAGCAGCATGATACAAAGCGTAGGAAAAAAGTAGCGGCTTATAGTCCAAAAAATACGGAACATATTTACAGCGTCAGTGGAAACATCCAAATGACCATATAAAAATGCACAAAAGAGAAAAACAAAAAAAACAAAACAAAAAACAACAAAACCCAAAATTAGTCAATTTTCCCACAGTTCCATAATTAATGAACCACACCCTTCAGTTCATTGACCCCAATTATAAAGTGCTTATTGCAGGGATGGGCTGACAAAAGTCAGATCAGAGTGAGGACAAAATCGTTCATTGGCTGCAAGGAGCCTCCTACCAGCCTGCCAGGGGAAGCAGAAGTCTTCCATCACACACCAGAAGTGCAATCTTTCTTACGCTCTAGGCCTGGACCTTCAGCTCGCCAAACCTGGCCTGAATAATAAAACAGGACCATTTTTTCAATAAATAAATGAAAGGCTGTAACTTTGGGTTGCAAGTTGGTGGGGATGAAGATGAATGTGGGGGAAGGCTAGTGTGATGATGCATCCACAGTTACTGGAAGGCCTTTTTTTTCTAGTGCTAAGAATAAAGCCAAAACTTACATGTGAGCCAGACAGTCTTATTCAATAAATTAGGATATACATCCTGATCAGGCTTGTCAGATTAACAGTATCTTTCAAAAATAATCTTTTAGCAGGTATTAAACATACTACGAAATATAAACATGTTAAAACGAAAGTCATCTAATTAATTTATATAATGTCTTTCATTTGCTGACAAAGGAACTTTTCAGTCATATTCTAATTTATGAAATCAGCCTGCATTTGCTGAATGCTTACCTACAATTTAGTAATTTTTTTTGTGAAGAATTGTCACATAGTTGTTTTTTATTGTTTGATTTTATCAAGTGCTAAAAACATCAAACATGAGATTCTATAGCAATCAAAAATGTTATTAAACATTTCAAAAACAGAATAAGTAACTTCTGTGTAAACCTAATGAATCCTTGTCAGTACAAACTTTGTATTTTTCAATGATGTGATTCTGACTCCACAGCTGTCCGTCAGCTGGTTGGCAAAACCTTTAGTCCTGCTGACTCACACATAGCAGATGAGAGACGATGCGTCTTTAATATAGCAAATAATAAAGACGCAAAACCTTTTTTGGGTCTGGTTGGAGTTCCTGAATAGAGTTATTACTGGATTCTATAAAATGTGGCTTAAAGCTGCGATGATGATGTTTGGATATGTAAAATATATTTTCTCTCAGCTAATAAATCTATAGTTTGGTTTCTGTCAGTTCTAGAAACTAGAGAGAACAAAGCGAATTTCTCTTTACAATGGCCCATAATTTAACTTTACTTAATAGGAGCAAAGATTTAAAATCGAACAAACTTTAGCTCTTTATGCTTTATGAAATATTTCATCCTATTTGATGACTGTTCTGAATTTTGCCACGTTCTACGAACAAATGATGCAATTTCTTGTCCTGGGAAAAATGTAGAAAAACGGCTGATTGTAGTATTTTTTTCTCAGCGTGTCAGCTTAAGGTCACGCGCAGACTCGTTGCCATGGCAACCAATAAACAGCCCCGGGAGCGAGGAGCACAGATTACACTCACACAGCCACACACAAAAAGGACATACAAACACCAAACAGAATCTTCTGTTTGGTGTTTGCAGATTTATGTTTTTGAATTTTCATTTTGCGATTATTAGGAAGTGATCGCCTGAACATTAGCGGTGGTTGATTAGCTAACTTAAACATCGGCACTTCCTTATTTTTGTGTAAATTGAACCGAAATACTCTGAACTGCGCAGCAAGAGTACATGTTAAGGTGATAAAAGTTAAGCTAGCATAACCAACATACTCTCCACTTTCTTTATATATATATATATATATATATATATATATATATATATATATATATATATTTTTTTTAAATAATGCTTTTTACTGACCTGTGAAATGTGATCCCTTTAGATCTTGTTATCTTGCTATCATAGTGTTGACAATTAATCTCAAAACTTTGCATCCCCTTCTCAGATTCTTTGCTTTATTGTGCCATTTCCCCGACCACCGATATTCAGATTCTATGTAAAGCAAAAGTTCATGTGGCGCTCAGTGAGTCACGTGATGTCCAATCCACTAAATCGCTGAACTGACTTGCCATTTACCTTTTACAAAGGAATTTTAAAAATCATTACCTGGCTGTTAATGCTTTGAATACAACGTGCAGGTGCTGCCGAGTTACATATAGATGCAGGAACATAAAGAAGAAGAAAAAAGGTTCAGGAAATATTGCTGGAGAAATGCCCACACCAGTCCTTCAGGAAGTTAGGCCTATGAATAAATGTAATCCAATCATTCCAGTGTGCACACAAATTCAATAAATGGCACTCTTTCCACTATAGACAATTCCAACAATCATTTTCAGTCAATATGCATATTCAATAAATATAAAGTTCAATATAAATTACATCCATGAAAAATCCAATAAATATGCACTATATAAATTAGTTAACATAAAATGCAAAAAAAGGAAAAAAAATGATAATAATCTAAACAAGTGCTCAATAATTATTTAAGGCACTCTATTGTTCACATATGGGTTATTCAAAGCTAGTATGGGCGTCTGGATTTACATAGTAGTCAGTAATCTAGCAGCTACAGAAACAAACAGTGACATCAATGAGCTAACCGCTAAGTTACACACAGAAACACTCACCAGATCTACAGTTTAGATCTCACACAAGACGGGTTTTCATCTCATCTCAGCAGCTCTGCTCCTCTCATCGCGTCCTACTGTTTCACACTTCCCCGCTCCAGCTAATATGCCTAGCAGAGCAAGTACACTTCGCTGCAGCCTGCGGAAAGGGGCGGTGACGGACCACTGTCAGTCTCATACCTTATATGGAAATTGGACTATTACATTCCGGAAATGAAGGGGGCGCCAGTGACACCATTTCCTGTACCAGCCGTGTTTTAATAATTATAATAATAATAACGCATTTTATTTCACAACGCCTTTCAAAACACCCAAAAACACTTTTAACATTTAAAATTAATTACTAATTAGGAAATGACATACCACGTGTTACGTTATGTTAGTGACGTGGTATGTCAGTCACGTGGTATGTCAGTCACGTGGTATGTCCGCTTTTTTATCTTTATTAAATCTTTTTTTCGGATGTTAAAATTACATTAGTAACAAACAATCTACAATAAACAATAATAAGGAAATGAAGGGTGCGCCGTGTTTTCATAATTATAATAATAACGCATTTTATTTGACTACCCCTTTCAAAACTTACACTTTCAAAACTTTTCAAAACACCCAATAACACTTTTAACATTTAAAATTAATTACAAATTAAACGTTAAGGAAATGAGATACGTTATATATTACGTTTATTAAATCTTTCTTTTCGGATGTTAAAATTATATTAACAAACAATCTAAAAGAAGGAATCATGGAGATGTATTTATCTATCTTTACACCCTAACTATCCCAAACAAAAGTCATAAAACAAATTAAATTAATATTTTAGAGACAAATGTACATTACATTAAGAACACATCTATCCATTCCATTAATTATTATACACATATAGCGGGGTGGTGAGAGCTGCTGATGGACCCTGGACACATCGCCAGTCCATCCATAAACAAATACTTGCTGGTGTTGAAATTCAAATAATAGTTTTAGATGTTGTGAATGGTATTCTTAAAATAAATAAGTTAAAATCTAATATACAATGTCCTTTTCATTATTTCATAAGGACTAGATGGAAAAGAGGTTTGGTCAACAATTTTGGCCAACCTGGTCCGTTCATTCACAATTCTGTTTATTTGCCAAATATTTTTCTTATTATTCATATCTTGAATATAATTCACTAACAAATTAAATGACTTTTGAACTTCTAACAAGCTCAACTGTTATTGTTTACCATAATGTCTTAACCAGTAAACTGGTTGGTGTCCCACTATTCCATTTAGAAATTACAAATCTATTCTAATTGCAATCAATTTATAAACTGCGCTCCAAAGACCTTAAATATGCAATTGTTGCAGAACCCAGTGATTCATTTAAAACTTTAAATTCAGCTTCAACCTGGAAAGACTCACACAGAAAGTAGGTTTTAGAAATTTTATTTGATAAGAAATAATCTTCGGACCCGGCCGTAGACGCTGCGCTGGTCACCGCCAGAGAGAATGATCTGCTGTTCAGGAGTTATTTTTTTCTATATGAAAACCTTTTTTTAATAAATTCACTGGATACATAAATTAAACCTGTGTAAATTGTAACTATAACTGTCTTCATCTCACCTGATCACGGCGCCGGTCTTATCTCCTCCACCCTTCAGAAACTCCGGCTTGATGTGCAACTGCTCCTCACCTGAGCTTCCATCACTTCCACCTGATCTCTACTTTTGCTCAGCTTACCTTTAATCTTATGTTTGGATTATAACTTTGTAACTAAACAATGTTTCTGTATGTGCTTGCTTTATTATAAAACAGTTCATTCTGACTGTTAAAACAAGCAGAAACATTTGTGTTTCTGTTTGTGCCGTATGTCAGGTTTGTAAATGAAATTTGTATTGATTCCAGTCATTGTTGAAAAAGTATAGGAAACATTGTATTTACACATATAAAATATTGAAAATTATGAACTTAGCATGTATTTTAAATTGTTAAATCAAGGTTATCCAAATACTAAACAACACTGTTACAATATATTTACAACCATTTTATTGGCTCTACTCTACAACAAAATACAGCCACAATGTAACTGTGTGGAAATGACACCATTTCTATAAAAACTAAATAATTTCAATCAAATGAGTTACAACAAAAGTAACATTCAAAAATGTACATAATATTTTATTAACATATTTCAAAAACAAATGACTGAACAAGAAAAAAGGCAAATGTGCTTCATCATAAAAAAAAAAGAAAAAAAACTAATATCTTCCTTGCATTTAGTACTGGCATTCAGGGCAGTGTCCAGGTATGCCATCACAATAGTAACGAGGGAACTCTCCTCGTCTTCCATGCCCGGTGAAGCCCACAGAGTCTTTATACTGCCGGTTACAGGAAGAACATTGGATAACCGCAAAAGGAATCCTGTTTTCTGCCTTGAATGATTCAGAAAAATTTTCCCAGTTGATCTCACCTGTTAATGAAAAACTTATTTTATGTAGTGGAAATCTAATTTCACATGTTTTAGGTGAAAAAAGTGAAAGGTCCTTACCATCCAACCAAGCAAAGTGAGTCTTCTTCCTGAACACTGGGTCAGACACAATGGCTTCAAAGGACTTGCATGTCAATGCCAACGTGAGGTAAGCTGTGTCTCCCTGTGCCAGTATTACCTCCTGGAGAATAGCTTCCAGGACAATCAAAGGCATCTGAAAATAATGATAGTAAAAAAAACAGGTGCATTGCAAGACTTATCCTGGAAGAATGGCTATGACATGATTATGAATGAATCTTACCTGTAAGATTGGCGGTATACTTTGTACCTGAATGGTGACGAGCATGAAACAATAATTAAGACTTAGTATCTGTCAGTACCTTATCCTATCCATCTGTAATGGTATAAAAAACGCTGTCCAAATAATACATTTTACTTTTTTTTTTTTGCCTAAATCATTTAGAGTTGTAGTTTCATTTGCACATAAAGATACACAAATCAAAATTACTAGTTATGCATATTTTTAAAAACTAACCTCAATTTGTGCCTCGGTTGCTTTGGCATAGTTGTGGTCATCAGCAAACAGAGTCTGTAAAAATATAGATTTTTTTAAGTGGAAGATTAATGCAAGCCCAAATAACATAAAAAGTCATTCAACCCTTTTAATTGTTCTATCCTGATTTTATTTCAGACTTAAAAAAATAAGCATACACCAAAAGTGTACTGTGAATAGAAATTACATGATTTGAAAATACAAAGTCATGAATTTTAGCTACAACTCACCTCACATTTTTCCCTTTCCTCAACTTTTTTCCGCTTTCTCTCCTTTTGCAGTTCTTCTCTGGACCTTTAAAAAGGACAAAGGGATGTTTTCTTAAAAAAACTGTCATATTTGTAACATGATGTGGTACATTATTGTTCTTACTTCACAGGGAAGTTTGTCAAGAGAGTGAGAGACCACCATCTTCGTATTGTCATCATATCATTCTGTGTACATCACAGGTTGAAATTTAATGAAATATCAAACAGAAATAATAGACTCTCATCTTTTTCTTTACCTCGCTGAAATCAAATGATGCTCCCATCACAAAGTACAGTGCATACTGTTGAGAAAATTTTGATTATTACATCTACACAAACCATACAACAATATGGTGGGTGAAAGCGGATGTTACCATCACTACAAACATTCCACAGTTGTTGGACAGTCCTTGTTTCGGCAATCCCTGTGGTGTTTAAGAGAAAATTCAAACAGGGTAGAGAAAAGTAATGCGTCATTACTTTAACTATAAAATTGAGGTAAAGGACAACAGCCTTACCCACAGTATTGCTTATAAACATTTAAAGCAGGAACGGTTTGAAATAAGCAGCTCTTAAGAACCACAAGTGTCCCATCATAACATCTCACCTCAACATCGTTGCCAACAAATTCTGTCCATGGACCAGATGACATCTGAAGACAGACTTCTCTGATGATGCAAATCATAAGAGAAGTTAAAAATTAGCAAGGGTATATTTCACAACATAAAAATTATAAAGATGTATGAAAATGCAAGACAGATGTGAGACAGAACGGTCTCTTGATGGTCCAGCTTTAACCCATGTCTTTGTTAAAAAGAAACAAGAAACTGCTTACAAAATGTGTGTCTTATCAAATTTCAGACATTAAAATGTTATTCACAAATTCAATTTGTATATTTACTGTTACATAAAAATGAAGATTAATGCTGAACCTTTGCCTCCGTGGAACAACGGAACAACATATTGAACACATGCCACACTCAAACTTATTCCTATAAAACCTTAATGTTCTGATGCGGTTTTCATCAGTGAAGCCAGTGCCATTGATAGAATCAAGGAAGAAAATCTCCCTATGTTTAGGCTTCAGAATCTGAAATAATATGTCGCACTGATGGTGAACACTACTGCACATTAATGAATGAATTTGACTACTTTCAAGAAAGGCAGTAAATATGAAGGTGAATATCAAATAAGTATTGTACTAACGCATAGTGTCCAATGTCCAGGATGCCACACAGGAATCAGAACCCAGTCCAGATCTTGTGCCTGCGGCTTCCAATTAAATCAAATAATTAATATATTGTGGTGAATCTGACCTCCAAAGGTGAACATAAATTTATCAACAGGATGTACTGGTAGGTGTTGTGCTGGGTCAAGGGAAAGAGGTGGAAACCAGGTGTGGACTACATGACTGTTTCCTGCAAAAACTTTGATGCCCTAGAGAAATAATAATAAAAAAGGGACAATCAAGAAGTTCAAAGTAAAGAGACACTTTTTTGTCATCTATGTTAAATTCACATCCGAAACCATGCCTGACATTGTTTTTCATTTCCACGTTTATGAGATTTACTCTTTTAGTTTTTATACGATTCCAACCTCTCAAATATCATGAAACAAATGTAGGTTACATAAATTGACATACCTTGTTGATGCACATTCTTTCAACAACTTTCAGACAGGAGTTCAGAATCTTTGAAGAATTGTAGCAGTCATATTTTAACAACATAAAAAACAACTTTAACACTGATATGGCTTGAAAAATATTTAAACTCACCTGCCCATTCATGTCTTGCGATAAACCAAGAGTGAACATGTCTCCTCTGGTGAGGACCTGCCCATCAACACAAGCAACATATTCAGCTGGATCTCTGGTTTGGTCCAATACTTGAGCAAGCTTAGGAAAGAAAAATGGAAGACAAATACATTTTATTAACTTAATTTTGCACAATATCATGCATTCCTCAAGTATGTTTACTGATATCCACAACTTACAATGTGCTTATACTGCTTGTTTGTTAGAAATTTCACATCATAACAGATGTCTCTAACAGAAAAATATTGGGAACACTGTTGTGCAGTGTCTTTTGTTTTAAACTAAAATTCAAACACCTGATCATGTCACAACTATAAGTACTAAAAATTATTTGAAAAAAAAAAAAACACAGAAAGAAATATTAAAAAAACAAACACCAAGCAAAATTGATATAAATATTTACCAAAGTAATTTCTGTGTTATTAGGCTTTTGAGTCCAGGTGAATTTATTTGCTCCAGTTGTTTGTAAGCTTGTCAAAGAGTCATCAAGAGAACATTGGTGAGTTTGAATAACGCTGGCTTCCAAACTGCAAGCATGTTGCTGGTTTTTCTCACAGCCTTTATCAACAGAAACAGTCCTACATTAATATATGTGTTGTGCTTTAATTTCAGAGACTACCACAACGATAACACAAAAGTTGAGCATTACCCATTATGATGCATCCATTTTTGTCTAGGACCAAATTTGCATGCGGCCCCGCAACTTTTAGAATGTTTTGTTTGGTTTTTGTGTTCTTCCTAAGATTGAAATGGTGGAGGATGTTTCTTTGCAGAAAGATGTGCGTGGATGGGTTGAGCATATTCAGGAAGTAGTTATTTTTCCTCATGCCTGCAAATAGTTGCTCTGCACACTGGCTGTTTAATCTTCCTGCCAGTTCCGGAACCATCTCAATCTTCCGCAAGACATCCTTCTCATCCTTACTATTGCCTTGGTGGAAAACGTCACTCAGACAATAATGCTCTAATGAGCCAGTGACAGGATGCCCTCCCTTGTCTTCTGGTTCTTTCCTGTGCTTCAACCAGGGTAAGTTTACAGCAAGTTTTTTTTCAGTAGCTTGTCTTATGTTTTCAGGGGTGGCCTCAACCAATCTACCATCGTGGATGGTAAATGGGGTATCCTTAGCACACCTCTTCTTTAGATGACTTACCAATCCCCTGGGGTAGTCATACACTGTAATATTGGGAAAAAACTTCCAGGATAAAAGAAGGTCTGCAAAGTCTCTAGGGCTCTCCGCTCTCAGGTTAAACTTTACAGAATAAATAATGCCACAGGGACAAGTGATTACAGCCCATCCACCTGAAACAACAAATCATATTCTTATTAGTACAGCATACAACTTATCTAGGTCCTTGTTGTTGTGTACTAAATTAAGCTTAACAATAGCATTGACATTACTATGACAACGTGTTATATGTTCAAAATAGCAGATACACAAGGCATGTTTTTTTGGTAATTTCTATTTTTCTCAAGGTCATACTTTCTTATGGGTTAACACATTTTCTGTTAGGAGTTGTCACACACTTACCAGAGGCACCCCACACTTTCTCAAAAACCTTGTTATATGTGGCTCTAGAAGCCATTTTGTCCCGCAGACGGAGCACAAGATCCATCTTAGAACCTCTGCTGTCAATTCCACATTGACTGCAGAGTCTCCTGATCTCAGGTAGCTTTAAAATAAAACCAAAAGTTAGTTATTTTTAATATTATTTAACTGTCCTGAAAGACAAACACAATCGGAAAATTCTGAAAATAAATAAAAAAAAAGAGACTACCTTGAGATTGAGAACCTCATCTGCAAGCCGCTCTTCTGTGAGAAACTGGTCTACATCACTGTCGGAATCAGGCAAGTGGACTTTTTCACTCTCTGTGTTGATCAAAATGTCAGATCGTCTTGTCTGTGGTCCAATCCAGGGGGACCAGTTGTGATAAGTAGGCTTTACAACAAAAGGATTCTTGCAGCCAGCTGAGAAATACAATGGAGACAAGGAAAAACATTTGAGTCACATTAATACATGAATTACTTGGTACACAAAATGTTTCCCATTTATCTGTTGAGTAGACACCAGACTTACGTGGATAAAGTCCACGGCTAATCACTTCCATAGTAACCGCTTCCCAAAATGAGCGCGCATTAACTTCGCCATTATATTGCTGAGGTGGGTTTGGTATTTCACTAACTATTAAAATAAAACAAAAAACACAGGATTTTATTTTTTTAATGTTAATTTCAGATGAGTCAAAAATTTCAAATAACAGTATTTTGATCCATGCAGGTTTCAAACATAAAGACCTACCTGGCATGCTGAAAACACCTTTCTTATGTAGATCCATGACAACAATTGCAGGATGATACCCACATGAATCACATGAGTATTGGTAATCATGGTCACTTAGACCTTCAAACGACAGATATGCCTGCAGGATTCGATCCTTGAAAGGAAAGTTCTCTCCTTCTGTGTATTCGATAGTTTCGATTATGCGACTTACAGCAGTGTGAGTCTACAGAAATAAGTAAGGCACATTTACAAAGTCACAGTGATGCCTTTAGATGAAAAGCTCATTAATGCATGTTTAACCATTTATTGTATTGTGTTAAAAATAATATCCACATTCTACACAAATAATTAAAAAATGCAACTAACCTGCAATGCATTCCTCAGTACCAGACAAAAATGTATGGACAGCAGCAAGTGATCGTTGAAGTTGTGAATACCATCTTCCCAGTCTTGATATCGGTAAACCATCGAACAGTTGGGGCAAGTCTTCCTGTATGTTGATATACCTACGAGAATATTAAAAAGGTTACTATTAAGATCTTATGCTGACATGATAGAATTAAAATATTAATATTATTCTTATGGAAATAAAAATAAATCTGTGCACTTGTACTTACAGCGGAGTACATTAAATTACTAACCTTTAACTACTCCTGTCAGAGTCACTATTTTAGCAGTGGAAGACAACAACTGAGGGTCACCAAGACTGGCGTGCTGTCCACATTCTGTGCATTCAGTCTCTGATGGGATCAGATGTTTGGGGAACCCATTGAGAGACTTGGCGTCTCTACTTCTGGTGATAAGACTGTCAGGAAGATCAGCAGGTATTTTCTTGTGGTAAATCAAATACTTGATTATCCTCTCTGCTGCATCATCAGTAATGGAACCACTTTCCTCCTGACATTCTGATACTGTTGTCCCACACATAACATCCTCCTCTGAATGTACTGCTGCTTTGAACATGTCTGGCATTTTTTCAA
The DNA here is from genome assembly GCF_003331165.1 of Xiphophorus hellerii. Lineage (NCBI taxonomy): Eukaryota > Metazoa > Chordata > Actinopteri > Cyprinodontiformes > Poeciliidae > Xiphophorus > Xiphophorus hellerii. The sequence continues at coordinate 440,354 of NC_045677.1, forward strand.
AAAGATGCCACTTTGCCGTAGCCTTGTGCGTACAGGACCTTTTGCCCTCTGTACATGCACAATGCCAGGTATTTTTTCCTTTGTCGTAAGTGACAATCACCCTTCCAAGTCTGCTGAAAAATGCCATTTTTGGTTCAAAGATAGACACGTGAAAAGTTGTGTCTGTCCCACTGCCAAAAAGAAGAACTGAAAACGGCGTATTACTTGATAGCGCCTCTTGCTGATTTTTTAAAAGTTCTTCTTTTCTTTTAACACTGAACCATAAGTTGTCAACCAGGATGTTGAGGGTAGTTTCAGACAGAGGTCCTTCTGAGTCTGTGGCGCGTGGACAAAAGCGTAATGATTGAATGTGTTCACACTCAAAAGGCAAAATCCCACTTCGCTTGGCAAATTGTGCATTCACATTACACCTGTCAAGCTCACACTCTGATCTGTGAAATTGTGACCAGGTGTTTTTGATTACATGTATAGGTTTTGATGGACCACAAAAGGATTTCTGAACAGCAAAAACACCTTTTTTTGCATCCACACACTGACTCCTTAAATGATGATTTTGTGAAATCAGCTCCACTTTTTCATGGTGTTTTCTTTTCAAATGAATACGAAGATTCTTTTTTCTCAGGCGCAGATTGCACATTTCACATGTAATCATATCTTCTGAGCGGACAGGCGCCTGTGTAGCCTGGATGTCTGTAGCTGCTGGACGGACAGGCGCCTGTGTAGCCTGGATGTCTGTAGCTGCTGGACGGACAGGCGCCTGTGTAGCCTGGATGTCTGTAGCTGCTGGACGGACAGGCGCCTGTGTAGCCTGGATGTCTGTAGCTGCTGGACGGACAGGCGCCTGTGTAGCCTGGATGTCTGTAGCTGGTAGGTGGACAGGTGGCTGGGCTGCTGCACAGCTGGACACCATGTGAAAAGTCATTCTGTGATTAACCAAATGATTAACAAACCTGTCCCTTCTGTCAATGGTGGAAAAACAGTAAGGACAATGGAAGTGAGTGGTGTCTCTACATGGTAGGCCACATCTGAAGATATGGAATTCTGCAGTAACAAAAAGAAATGAGTAAAATTTTAAAAAAGCATTTATATACATTGCAGATATGTTTAAACAAGATGTGATTCATTATCCCTCAGAACAGGGAGAATGAATCCCTGTTTTTCTTAGTAGCCTCATAGCTACTACAATAAAAGTAGTAGCTATTAAATACACAATTGATTGGTAGAAAAAAAGCCATGTTTGAATTAATCACTGTACATTCCTTAACATTGTTACTGTTTTGTAGGATTTAACAATTAATGGCTTCCAGATAACAAATATATATTCTGCAAAAAATGAATTTAAATTTTAGAAGTGATATTGCTCAAACAGCCATGGGCAGAGATTAACTAATCAGATTAACTCAATTACTCTGTAATTTTGACAAAAAAATAAATAATTAGGACCATTTTTCAAAATGTTATACTCTTACATGCAACATAATGTGAGTAACTTCACTGAATGAAGAACACATTTTAATACACAAAAAATTTAAACACGATACACAGATAAAAGTTGTTTATGTTAGGTTTCCTCTAACCTTAATTTGTTGTCTTGTATTAAAATGTTTCCTTTTTGGTTTTAAAATACCTAACAGTGCACATAACTTCATTTTTATTAATGTCTGCTTAAATAAATGGGTAATATTACATTGCACGTTATAATCAGTAAAACAGTACTTAATAATAGCCATTTCACAAAATACTTTGTTACTTTTAAATGTGTAGTTTGCTGCACAGTTACTAAAAATACATTGAAATACATTGAAAATACCCAGAGATGTACTCATCTCTGGGTACTATGATGGCAGCTGATAGCTTATAAAGAAAGCTGTTAGTTTATAAAAAATATTAGACTTTCCAGAAATTGAACATTGGTGTACAAAAACATATTTTAAAAAATATTAACCTTAAAAAATAAAATAAAATAAAAACACGAGAGAACTGATAAGTGTGTAAAAAAAAACATTCATTAGTGTATTTTTCCATACCGTTATGTTGAACCACAGCAGTTCTTGCAATGTGGTTCTTAACCTTGTAAGACTCATCCGCACTGTATGAGCAAAGGGGACAGTAGTACTTGTTGTTCATGCAGTACGGAACAATTTTAGCTCCGATCCCAGTGTTACAAATTGATACGTGCATCTGTGAAATTTAAATAAAAAAACAAATTTTGAGCATAAAATACATTTTTCAATTATACATTTTCTACTTTTAGATTTTTATCTAACGGTGGCCTGCACGAAATAATTAGCTATGCTACATGCTAAAATTAGCCTTCCCGAACTACGAATTTCACTCGTTTACAGCTGTCAATTATATTTTCTAACTAATCTAGAAAAGCGTATTGATTTACTCTGTAAAAAAAGGATTTAATACGGTAGAAAGTACCTTTTGCTGACTTCCTGGTTTTTGCATTGTGGATCGCGTGGCAAATGTCAGTGGTGAAACCTCTCAAACTTCTTACCCCGCTTCTTTAAGGTATTTATACTAGTGACTGTGAAAATAGCGCCCCCTTCATTTCCGGAATGTAATAGTCCAATTTCCATATAAGGTATGAGACTGACAGTGGTCCGTCACCGCCCCTTTCCGCAGGCTGCAGCGAAGACCCTCTCTACCAGAGAGGCTGCGGTTCCACATGTGACCCTGATACTGAACAGCGATTGGCCGTTCAGTAGTCTCGCGAGACTCGTCGATATATTAGAACTATCACGAGATTTGAGAGATAAATGGGATAAAGAGTGGAAAAACCGGAGAATGGGAGAATGGGGGAATGGAAGTTAAAATTTACATCCGGGTTACATTCCTCCATAAAGTTAGCTCTTCTCCAGCAGCATGACTCACGGGTCTATCGTTGAAGTGCGTTGCTTCCAGCAACCCATTTGCATAAAAGCCAGTTATCTGAGATTAAAGTCAAAGTTCGGATTTTTTTCCCCCAGTGGTCTTAATCCTCTTTCTTTAGAGAACGGCGTATTTGTGTAAACGAGTCCACATTTTGTGCCTTGATCGAGCAACGAAACCTGTAACTTTCAATCGTCAATAGGGGTCAGTGTTTGGCCTCTTCACCGCAGTGGCTTTGTGTTGCCCCGACAACAAGCCACAACAGAAGCCGTTCCATCATGTCTACTTCTGTAGCAAAAGAAGGGAAAAAGATGAGATATACAGTGATGCAGAGGCCGTAAGTTGACAGCTCAGTTCATAAACATTAAGTTAGTTAATATATTGTTAAATAAAAGCATTGGTAGCTGTGCTAATTTACCGTTATGGTGTTTCGTAGCTCTAAACGCGGCAGCAGCTTGCTCGCCTTGTCCAGCAGACGGAGTTTTACTTTCAGCGGCAGCAAAATTCTGGACAGAATGGCGGGTCCTACTCCGAGACAAGCTGCTCGGGTAACTTACACCATGAATTCGACAAATAATTACAAATTCTTGTTAACCACATGAATACCTGAACAAAGGGGCTGGGTGGCGCACCATGTACAGATGGTGTAGTTCTGACCATTTGCTGCTAGTCTTCTCCTTCTTCCCCCTATTTACTATTAAATTAAGTGCCTAACAAAACCTAAAAAAATCAAAGGGGCTTTGTAGCCTAATATTTACTAAATTATGTCATATTAACTAAGTTCAGATGTGTAATACTTACTGAATAAGGAAATATGCATTTAAAGAAATGTGTTTGGTATTTTGCTGCTTTTAAATGTTCAGAGGTGTTTAATGCAACAGATATAGCTGACTGTTCTCATGTGTTCAGGTGTTTGATGAGGAAAACAATGATGTGACTCCTCAGCCATTTTACCGGGCAGATCTCGGAGCAGAGCCAGGCAGCAGGTTCTTGGTGGATGAACTCTCTGCTGGATCAACATCAGACCAGACAACGTTCACTGGGAGCTTCACTATGCCTTTTTCAAGGTAAGAGAGCTCAGTGCTGTGCACCAGCAGGAGGTGGGGAGTTGACCTGTTCAGGAGGGGTTCAAGCTGTACTATACATCAGCACTTCTGTTTACAGAATATTATCATCATTTGTACAGACATTTTTTTCAGTTGTATTCTACCTTGTTGCTCATAATAGTTCTCTTCAGTTCCATGTCCGAAATTGACAATGATGTAATGGCGTGAAGGAAAAATTGTGAGCACATGCCAGCCAAGTTCCAGATGAAAGTGGCCAAAAAGTAAAGACGCAACACATGTAGCATCAAATCCAGACATCAATGTTTAGTACCCTGGTCCCCCAGAATGCAAGTAGTGATAGCAAAACCTTCAGCTGAATGAAGAGCTCCAAAATTTAAGATTTACATGGTTATGTATTCAGTCATAAGGAGGAAGTCAGGAAATCAATTCCTCGAAGACTTATCAGACCAGCACCCTACCTGGTGATTTAAAAGCACTCCATGGTGAAACTAGACACTAAAAATCTGACTGCCTTTCTGTAGACGCTGTTGTTTCAGCTACGGTTCTTTGTAGCAGAAATTTCCCCAAGTGGAAGCAGCTGAAAGTCTCATTCTTTTTGACAAAATTAGTCTGTATTTGTCTTTTGTGAGGGGCAACTTTTCACAGGAGCTGCTGGTCATCTCCTATGCAGCCATTATGCAGTTTGGCCTGTGTTTATGTATCACTTTGTGGTTTGACTCAGCCTCAAAGTGGGATTGGTTTAAACTGCAATGAACAATTAGATTTGCAGAGACCATTGTCAGGGCTGACCTTCTCCACATCCAGGACTTGTAGAGGATCGGGAATAATTCCACTTGAGCTGTGGTGTGTGTTCTCTGTAGAGAACACACACCACAGCTCAAGTTGACAAAAATTATCTTTGTATATCTTTTCCTTCAGGTCTGCACTATAAAGCACTATTTTCAAAAACTAACATTGTTAAATCATCAAATAGCAGCGGTGGGCACGGCTAGCTAAAAAGTTAACTGCATTGACTTAACTTTTTAGATAGCATAAACATTAGTTTATGTTTAACATAAAGTAATGTTTATGTTTAATCATAAACATTAGTTCTACTATAACACTATAACAACCTAGGAGTTAGCGGCAGGTAATGCTAAGGCACCAAATTCAGCCATGTTGATACCACCATGTGTCATTAGAAAAATGTGAGAAAGCTCTAAAACCCATTCACATAGAGTATTGAGGGTAGGGCTCTTCAGAATTCAAACAAAGCACAATTCAACAACCTTCCTGTCAATCAGTGTTAGTGTGTTAGTGAGGAAGCTGCTTTTTTTCATGATGACTGTGTAGTAAACATCTGCTCTGACATTGTTTTTCAGGTCAGTTTTGGGTAGCAGCAGGTTATCCAGCCAGTCAACCATAGAGTCTGTGAACGAGGAAATGGAGGAAACATTTTGCAGACGTGACTTTTCCTTCAGCTTACCAGGTTCATCACTACAATATATACAGTAACTTGCAAAAGCGTTCATATCCCTTGAACTCTTCCCTAAATTATCTTATTACAACCATAAATATAAATACATTTCTTTGGAATTTAACGTGTCAGACCAACACAAAATGGTAAACAATTGTGAATTAGAAAAAACATTATACATGATTCAAAATTTTTTTGCATATAAAAAACTGAAAAGTGTGGTGTGTAAAAGTATTCAGCTCTCTGTACCGTATTGACATAGTTTTGCCCATTCTTCTTTGCAAAACAGCTGAAGTTAAGTCAGATTAGAAGGAGAACATTTGTGAACAGCAGGTTTCAGATCTTGATTGGGTTGAGGTCTGGACTTTGACTGGGCCATTCTAACACATGAATATGTTTTGCTTGAAACCATTCCATTGTAGCCTGTCTTTATGTTTAGGGTGGTTGTCCTGCTGGAAGGTGAAGCTCTGCCCCAGTCTCATGTCTGTTGCAGACTCCATTGTCCTGTATTTGACTCCATCCATCTTCATATCAACTCTGACCGTCTTCACCGTCCCTGCTGAAGAGAAGCAACCTCAGAGCATAATGCTGCCGCCACCATGTTTGACAGTGGGCATGGTGTGTTCAGAGTGATGCGCAGTGTTAGTTCTCCTAAAAGTGGCCTAAAAGTTGAATTTTGTTCTGGTCTGACCAAAGTTTATTCTTCCACGTTTGTTGTGTCCAGCATGACTCCTAGAAAACTGCAAACAGGACTTCTTATGGTTTTCTTCTTGCCACTCTTCCAGAAAGATCACATTTGTGCAGTGATGACTAATAGTTGTCCTGTGGGCAGATTCCTCCTCTGAGCTGTGGATCTCTGCCTTTGGTCCAGAGTCACTATGGGCCTCTTGGCTGCGTCTCTGATCAGAGCTCTCCTTGTTCAGCTGGAAGTTTAGGTGGACGGCCTTGTCTTGTTGCCGTTGTTCCACACTCTTTCTATTTCCAGATGATGGACTGAACAGAGCTCTGTGAGACGTTCAAAGCTTGGGAAATCTTTTTATAAATTTTTTATTTGAAAAAATTTTTTTGAGTCAAGTATAATTTTTTTTTATATTTCACATTTCCATACCGCTTGGTTTTGATCTTACACATAAAACTCAAAGGAAATATATTTAAATTACTATGGAAAAGTTGAAGGGGTATGAATACTTTTTCAAGCCACTGTATTTAGAGATGTACACACCGACTGTAACTTTTCAACCAGTTTCCTTGCACTGGTTTTTGTAAAGCTTCAATGCTGCCTCTATGTTTTGAGAGTGTAGATCATTACCAAAAGCCTCAGGTTTTCGAAAGACAGCCGACGTCTCCAAATGCAGCGTGTTTCTTGACTGGCAAAAGTTGAGAGCTCAAAGAATAAATCAGATATTTTGTTCTACTCCATTCATTATGCGCGTTTCTGTTCTTTGCTGAAAAAGACACCTTTTAAACATTGTTCTGTTTTGTAGAATCTTTGTTACCAGATGAGAAGAGGAAAAAAGGCTCAGTGAAAGACCAAATGACACAAGCTCTGTTGAAAGGGATTAAAGACATTTTAATCACAGAGACAGACACTATTTCTCTGCTGGACATTCCCCCCACCTTAGTGTCAGTGAATGCTGATGATGCAGATGTCATAATGTAAGGGAAATTGTTTTTGATTTTTTTTTAACCAATATTTAAATCGTTTTTATCTCTGATTGGAACAAGCTATTGTTAACTCAACCTTGTTTTGTATTGCAGAGAGAGAAATAAACAGTATTCTGGAGTTTGCAGAAACAGAGGAAACAATGAGAAGTATGTGGAGCGAGCCATGCAGACACTGAATGGAGCGACTAAGAACAAACAGATACAGAACAACCTCATGCTCATGGTGGACACAGGTTTGATTCAAGACAATACGTTCACTATAAAAAAGTATAGCACACTGCAAAATATACCAAGCTCAAAAAAATTCTAATGTTTTTTCCCATTATATAAGTGAAGAAAATCTGACAATTGGACTGGTATGTTTTTTAATCAACATTCAAGAATTATTGACATAAAACATATATATTGCTCAACAGGGTTTCCCCCAGTGTATTATCAGCCTGGCGGGCCACCAGGCTTTACTTACCCTGCCACCAGGCTACCTGTTGTTTGTTTATTTTAAATAGGGTTTTTCTTTTTTTTTTTTATATTAACATTTTTATTGAGAAAGCACATTACAATACAATTATATAATTACACCGATTACATTCACATTTTTACATGCTTCCTCTGTTTTCTAATTTAGACAAGAGAGAGAGAAAAAAAAAAAACAAAAAAAAAACAAAAAAAACAAAAAAAAAAACCAAAACTTGAATGGGAGCGGCGGGGCGGCCTGAGTACCAACCCATAATTGACATATCAAATTAGAGCATAAATCTGAATGACAGCAAGGTTTACGAAAAATCAGACACAACAGGTTTGACATATTCTGTCCACTTTGACCATATCTTGTAGAAAGTATCTCTCTGCACATTAATGGAAAAAGATAGTCTCTCCAGTACATAGATCTCTTTCACTACATTTATCCAGTCATCAGTTGTTGGAGGTTCCCGTTTAAGCCATTTCCTTGTAAGGGCCTTTTTGCTCCCGGCCAGTAAAATGAACAGAAGTTTTTGATCGTTGTGGTTCAGTTTGTCAACCGGTATGTTACATAAAAATATGCATTCAAAAGTTAAAGGAAAATTAGCAGTGAAGATGTTCTGTAAATGATTATGGATTTGAGACCAATATTGCTGGATGGTTTGGCAGTCCCAGAAAATATGGAAATGATTGGCATCATCCCTTCCACATCTCCAGCAGGTAAAACCCCTTCCCTGGTATCGTTTCTGCTTTGGGGTTATGAAAAATCTTATAATATTTTTCCAGCAGAATTCACGCCAAACCTTCGATCTTGTTGTTGTCCATGGTATCTTACAGATGTGGCCCCAATCATCTTCTGAGATTGTCAGGCTGGCTTCTTTTTCCCACTTCACTTTAATATAATCAGTGCTGTCTTTCTTACACCGCAGGATGGCGTCATATAACCTGGAAATGGTTTTACCTGGTTTTGATTTAGTTAGTAATATAAACGTTTCCACAAATCTCAAATTATGTAAATGTACTTTTAGCTCTTTATTAAAATAATTTCTGACCTGTAAAAATCTAAAAAAGTCATCTGCACATAAATCATGTTTTCTTTTCAGGGTTTCAAAACACTGGAACGTCCCTTTATGGACAAAAGAATAGTAATTAGTTAGGCCTTTTGAAATCCACTTCTTGAATCTATCGTCATGTTGATTTGGGAGGAAATCCGAATCATAAGCGCACCATCTTAAGAGTTTAGAGGCATTTTCTAAACCACAGATTCTAATTGCTTCATTCCATGCAGATATCATTACTTGTGATATAGGTTCATCTGCCAAATTAATTTTACTCTGTAATTTTGTGTCAGCTATTATGGCTTTAATCGGCATTGTTTTGACCGTTTCCCCTTCCACATTTTTCCATCCTGCAGTGTAAGGGTTTTTCATAGGGGGTTTTTTGTTGCCTGATGTAAAAACATTTTGCTTGACAATGTCAAACATTGATAAGTTTTAATTGTTGTTATTAAACATTATCAAACACGCCGTTTTGAAAATAAACAAACCTTAGAAAGATACAGGGCCAACCATGAGAATCAACTCATTTAAAGATAAAACTCAGTTTCACACAAATACAAACATTCTAGCATAAATGTTTGACTGGACCGTTCAAGGTCGCTAACAGGCTAATCTTCTATTTGCAGCTCGACAAATCTTTTCTATAAACATTACATTACCAAGACATATGCAAACATAAGACCATTTAGAGTTTAAAATGCCAGTAAAAGCATTTGAAATTAATTTTAATATGGACAGGCAGTCAGTTCAGAAACTTTAAAATCAGTGTAATGTGAGTTTGCTTTCTGGTCCTCATCAGCATTCTGGCACCTGAGATCTGAAGTAGCTTTTTATTAGCACAGCAATCTGTCTTGCATGTTATAAAAGACTGAACTGAATCCTCTGCATTGGACTAGGACTGAACAGAGTTTTGACCTGGGCTGAACGATTCATTGTCAGTTTTTGAAGTTTTTCTGTTTGAATTTCTTTGACAAAAACTAAAACCTTTTTAATCACAAACATAATCTTTCATACAGTGGAAGTGTTTTTAAAAGAATTTCATTCCTATCTATAGCCACGATTGTGTCCGCCTTCGACATGTATGCACCTCCAGAGCAGGAAGTGATGGTTTACAGCCCTGAAATGAAACAGACCAATGATGCAGAGACTGTTGTGGACTCCAGGAGAAGTCCAGAGAGGAGTCTGTCCCTGACCAGCTCAGCTAGTACAGGTAACCTAGTATAGGTAACAGAGATGAAGTCACGTAAAAGAGTTGTCCTGCTTCAGTTTGGTTGTTTTAAAACAAATGTAACTCAAACATATTCCTTTACAGTTATTTCCTCCTGTTCGCTGAAAGATGTAGAAACAGTTGGGAGCAGTTTAAACACACAGGTAGACTTTGAGCTCATCATGACGTCAGATAAATTCCAGTACGCCTTACTTCTAATGGAGAGGACTGTACTGCGGAACAACTTCCAAAGCCAGCTGGCTGCTTACAGAAAGCTGCCTTTGCTGGAAGGTAATTTCAGACTTTTTGTACAAAGATATATATATATATATATATATATATACAGTACAGACCAAAAGTTTGGACACAACTGTGTGTCCAAACTTTTGGTCTGTACTGTATATATATGTTGTATATATATACAGTATATATATAAAGAAAGTCAAGAAAGTGATTACAATGATTTTCTCAGACCCTGACAGACTGGTAAAACCTAAGGAAGGGGAACAGAGTGAAGCAGAGACTTCCTGCTCTCCAGCCCTACAGTGTCTCTGGGTTTTCCGTTGTGAGCTCAGCAGAGGCTGTAGGGTCAGTAGCATGGCCTGGAACAAAAAAAACCCGGTAAGACACACACTACCCAGCTGATAGATGTACAGGAAAATTGTGAGGTCAGAAAAACTCTGTAACAGGACATACATTGAAATAATAATTTCCCACTAATCATGACTTTATTAAGTAGGAATCTAGAATCCAGATTTTTTGGCCCCAAGTTTTACTAAAAATGCTTTTCTTTTTCTGTTGTCATGTTACATTTTTCACACAAAATACCACTGATGAGGCATTGCCTTCCATTCTCATTTCCTTTGTGAATAATTATCAGTATCATAGAGCAGAATCATAAATTGCATTTCCACCAACCGTTGATGTTATACTTTCCTTATTGCTATTAAGCCATTTCCTTCAGCTTCTGGATTATAATTAGCTGGTTGTTAACTTCTAAGCCAAGACCTCACAACAAAAATTTTGATGTGTCTCTGTTATATAATTGCACAGTTATTGCCACTGATATTTTCACCTCATCATAACATTGACTGTGGTGTTTTTGTGCTAGGACCTCCTTGCTGTAGGTTATGGTGAGACTGACTACAGAAACCATGAACAAGGTCTGGTGTGCTGCTGGTCTATTAAAAACCCGACGGTATGACTGACTTCAGTTCATGTCTCCTCAGTAATCAGATGTTTGTGTAGTTTTAGTAATAAATCTGGAGGATATATAGGTTAGGGCAATAATCAGACACTGCTGTCAAATCAAACGAGATGTTCTGACTGTACTATTATTGTAATATTAAAAATAAAAGCTGGTCTTAATCAGGACACTTTCATTCCCAAGGAAGTAGCCCATAACATCTGATTCCAAAATCAGATTGCTAATCAGAAAATTAGATGCCTTACAGTATTTGGTTGTTTATAAAAGACCTTTGCAGAGGCAGAAATCAAACATCAGAGTGCATGCAAAATGCAAAATCTCTCATTTATTCACAGGAATAACAGCAGAGATAGTGGCACAAACAGTTCACCTCTACACTGTACATGTTTGATCATATTACTTCATGCTAAAACAATGGAGCAGCTGCAGCATGCAAGGCATTGACATGCAAGGAAGTTGCCATCATCTGGTCTAGTGTGGGGTTAAAAATCCCTTAGACCTTCACCATGTTTTCTTTTATGTTGGCCATTGACAACATTTCTTACCCAACTAGATTTATTTATTTATTTTTTATTTCCTTTATTTAACCAGGTAAACTCCGTTGAGATCTAGTTCTCATTGTCAAGAGAGACCTGGGCAGAAGTCTGCAGTACATAGCAACCTGGTTACAAAATAAACAATATTGCAGTTGTCTGCTTCCTGTGTGAGTGTGAGGGTGTGTGAGGGTGTGTTCGTGCATGAATGGGTGAATGACTGAATGTAATGTGAAGTGCTTTGGGGTCCTCTGGACTTGATAAAGCACTGTACACGTACAGGCCATTTACCGCTTCACTGACAACAAGTAGCTCTACATATCAGTGTTTAGAATGTTCATCTGCCTTTGGACTCCTGATTTCTACTACATTTGTTCTGTCTTGTCATTGTTACAGTCTCTAGTTGTCCTTCAAGATAGGCGATGGGCTGGTTAGGTATGTAGAAGCTTCAGCTGTTTTCATTCTTCTCTTCTTGCAGTGGCCTGAGCGAATCATTAACTGTGACAGCGCTGTAACAACTGTGGATTTCTCATCTAACAGCCCTGGGCAGCTGGCTGTGGGGATGAGTGACGGCAGCATTGCTATCCACAATGTGCAGAGTGCAGATAATAAGTCACCTTTCATCAGCAGTCGGTGAGGAATGAGTGTTGGTGGATGGTGTGGCTCTCTTATCATTATTTATAGAGAAGTTCAATTAGAGATGTACTGAAATGAAGGTTTGGGCCAGTAGTGACACCCAATATCAATATTGCTGTCATAGCTATTCCACACTGTGAAGAAATGACCACACTGTTGAGATTCCTTCTCTGCTTCAGTTTGACAACCCACAGTCACTATGACACGCCCTCTCTTAATGCACACACAGCAACAAGATTGAAATAAACTTTGATAATTAACACCAATGCCAACGTAAATGGCAACATATGGTACATCCCTGAGTTACTTTCCTAGGTTGCTGTTCTGTTTCTTCCGGTATGCAGTGAATGTGCCAAAAGACACCTTGGGCCAGTGTGGCAGCTCAGGTGGAACCAACAAGAACTGAGCTTCACTGGAGAGGAGAAGGTTGAATCTCTGTACTCTGTGGGAGCAGACGGCAGAATCTGCAAGTGGTTTGTCATCAACGGTGGCCTTGACTGTACAGGTACAGTTCTCCACTGTAGAATCCGCCTTTTCAATTTTCAGCTCACAGTGCTCTTTGAGGCAAAATGAAACAATACGTTATTTAAAGCCTCTATGAATTTTCCTAACATTTATATGTGAAAAACAAGATGCATATCCATATTTTCCAAAAACAAGATGTTTAGATATATGAAGAATTAATATAGGTATTTAAAGGGACAGTGTTATATTAAATCTACTTTTTTGAGCTTTACATCATGTTATCAAAAACATATCTGGAGTGTTGCCTTGATTCTTTCATGTATGTTTTGAGAATTCTTTTAATCTCCCATGGCAACCATTCAGCGGTGCAAAACGCCTGGGTGGACCTAGTGCCACCTTCAAGATGCAGCCCTACTCAGCTCCTTCAGACTAGCCAGTAGCAATTAGCAAACAATTGGTGGAACGGTGAATCTGCTGAGCTCATTGTGAGCTACTTCTCAATGCAACGGCAGTAAAAATGTTGTTGAAGGATTAATAGAGGAGTGATATTGTGATGACTTCCTGAAGGTGGAGTTTCAGAAAGAGCAGGAGTTTTTAAAGAGACAGAAGCCCAATTTCAAGGTGCTAAGTATCAAAGTTCAATTTATTTTAAGTCATGTTTGATATACAGGGTGAGCCATAAGTTTCCATACATAGGAGAATGTAAAATGTATATTTCTTTTATATTTCAGATACCCAAGAAGATGCGCTTGACAAAAGAGCAAAGAATTAAAATGGTACAGATGGCTGGATCGGGAAGCAGAAAACTTTAACAGAAAACAGGGAACGAGCATCACACACGACACTGTGGCAAAACTTATTTGCAAGTTTCAGAAAACTGGAAATGCGCAGCGATTAGACAGAGTCCCACAAAAATAAAAATGGTTGTCCAATATAAAATGTTTATTTTTTTCTATGTATGGAAACTTATGGCCCACCCTGTATTTACCATTTTTATAACAACTAAAGGTAGTAGTTACTTGATTGTGCTAGACATTTCCTCCGTGTGCCTGGACAACACATAATACTACCACTTTAAGATTTGAAAAGACTTTAAAATGTTTCTGTGAGCAAATTTATTCCCACTTAAAAGAGCTAAAATCACTACATTAGTTGTTGTGAAACAACCTAGATATTAAGGGTAGGACGTTGTTTTGTTAAAAGTTACCTTTTTTCTTCAGTTAAGAATACACTCTTAACGAATACGTTGTTAAATAAGATTAACAACTGAATATGTAATTGGTTATTGTATAGACCTGATGAAGCTCAAGAAGATGAATAATACCCTGAGAAAGACTGAACAGAACAAGCCAGAGAAGACAGCAGAGTGTGTGCTCTCTGTTCTCACCCCTGGTCTGTGCTTTGACTTTCATCCAAGTGTAAGTTGCTCCAGAATATCTGTAAGTTACTGGCTGCTCATATGCCAGCTGACTCATAGCATGTTTCTGTTTGTGGTACCATGCTCCTACAGGACCCCAACATCTATTTGACTGGTACCTGGGAAGGTAACATCCACAAGTGTTCCTGCTCCAATGGTCACCAGTTTCTGGAAACTTACAGGAAACATTTTGTAAGTTTAACACAGTAAAAGTCACCTCCTCTTTCTTCCACTGCAGTGAAATCCACCAAAACTAAGTCAATCTTTCTTACATTTACAAACGTAATGTTTCTCTGGTGGGATGCCATTAGGAAATTTATCAAATTATTTTAATTCAATTCAAGTTTTTTTCATCAAGGGCTGTGCAGTAAACAATGTTACACGATAAAAACAATCAACTGTTTTGTATAAAGGTTTTCTAGCCACAGCCTAGCCCTTTTTTGAAGGACAATTTTGTTTACAGAAACTTCATGGTTCATTATATTTGGTGTTTCTGTAGTTTTGCTTATTTATTTCAGAAATGTAAAATGTCTTTCAGTTCCAGTGTTAAATGTTCATTAGAATTTAAAGTTTAATGATCTTTGAGAATGTGTTCCTGCATTATTGTACCATTACCTCCATATTACTTGAAAATTGTCTTGAACAAAATATTATCAATTATTGCAATAATTTCTGGGATAATTTATTGTTGAGCAAAATTTGTTATTGTAACAGGCCTAGCTGATTAACAGCAATCAATATTTTTTTAAAAGAATCAAATACAAACATTTGGATCAAAAAGTGTTTTAATTTTGAATAAAATTTGGTTACTTACTGAATCAATAATTAAAGTAACTTGTGTATGTTGAAGAGCAGTTCTACATTACCTCGGTGGAAACTGGAGTGTTGTGGATTCCAGAATTCTGCTTCTCTTGGTGGCAGCGTGTTGGAGTAGCTCTTTTTGAAAATGGTATTTTTAAGTTAACTAGAGTATTTTTTGTTCTTCTGGTATAAAGTAAAAACTAAAAACGTTTTGAATGAAAAACATGTTAGCATAGCAACACATAGCTGTTTTTTCTCTCATCAGGGAGTCTCAGTACATACCACATGTTCTCTGGCTTTAGATTTTTTAATTTGAAAGTCTCTGCAGTAACAATAATCTGCACAGGATGTGCCACATTTAATTTGGATTTTTTAAGATGATTTGTAATGTTGCTGTGTGTGTGGTTTTTTTTTTTAACATCACAATAGGATCTGTGCTCTTTTGAGAACAACAGTAAGTTTCACAAACCCCAGCTCTGGTGGTTTGTTCACTCCCAACCGTAGCAAAATGATCATTCTCCAAGAACCTGCAGCTGTTGTTGGTCATTGGAACGGAACAATAGCACCTTATAAATCTACATAGAACTGATTAATAGCACCACACTAATGTAAAGCAATAATCCTTAGAATAAATGACATAATTTGAGTGACTTTTTTGTGTCTGTGTTGTTTCCTGTCAGTGTCCTGTGAACTGCATCACATGGTGTCCTCTCCATCCTGATGTGTTCCTGAGCTGCTCCTCTGACTCCACCATCCAACTCTGGAAGCAGGACTGCATTAACCCTTTGTTAAGCTTCACCTCCAACCAGCCGGTGGCTGAAGTCAGGTGGTCTCCAAAGCACGCCACAGTATTCGGTGCTGTTAACGAAGAGCAGCTTGAGATTTGGGACCTGAACTCCAGCTTGTAAGTCTGAGGAATTTGCTTGCTTCATTTCGCTCTGCCAGTAAGCACATCAGCACGCAGAAAAGAACTGGAAACAAGGGGAGAAAGTGAACCTGATTCCATAACTTCTATCTTCCAGTTTGGATCCGGTAATTGTGCAGCCTGCTGCTCCTGGACTGAAGATGACGTCCCTTCTGTTTGCATCCCTCACAGACTGTGTTGTGGTAGGAGACAGTGATGGCCAGGTGACGGCGTACCAGCTGCAGAACCTCCGTGTTGGAGAGAGCAGCCAGGTAAATCATACAAACATGTCAGGCTTAAATAGGTGGGAATATAAGGGACATAAATAATTTGATTAGATTTTCAGTGATTGTGAAAATGTATCTTTTGAAGTACCAAAATTCAGACATGGAAGATCGTCATTCAATGAACAGACTTCATAATTTTGTTAGCTCCATTTGGCAATTTATGACCAAATATTGAGCAATTTAAGTCAGAGCAAGAGGAATGTTTATGACATTTTATTACTGGCAAAGATGTCATGGCCCTAATCCACATGGGGTTGTTTACAACACACGTTAACACACTCAGATTGTGATTTGGAACCTGATGTTTCAGGGAGATGTTATTCAAGGCCTTCTCCACTCTGCATCTCCCAAAGAACTTCAGGAGACATTGATGTAGTGGACACAGAGCACCATGATGCATCTCTAGTTTAAATGTATCTACAAGTCTTCAGCTACAAGGTAAATCCATCCGTCCTTCATCAGTAGCTTATCCCTGCCAGTTCCCAGTCCATCACAGAGAGTGATTTAGAGAGTTTGATTAACACCAAACAACAGAACAAAATATCCACCAGCCGGTGTTCTAGTGCGGTTTTCAAAACTTTGCCTGTCCAGCTTAATTTACAAAAGGCAGCACATTTTTATGTTCTGAACTAACATGTTTCATTTATATGATGCCTCAAACAATAAAGTGCATCTTGGTTGTTTTCTGTTTCTTCATATCTTTGATTGTCTTGGGGTTTTTTTTTACATTGAAGGCAAATCCATATGAATTTATCATTATACTCTAAGTCTGTTCATTTTAACATGAGAAAGAAAAGCTTTAAAAAAGATTTAAATTGGTCATCACAGTACAGGATATAACAGTGAGTTATTTTCTCCATATGTTTTTGAATTTTAAATATTAGATTTACTTCCAGTTAGGGGAGGGCATTTATCGTATTGTCGTATTGCATTTATTGTGATAAATTTCGAATTTTGATTTATTGTTACCGTAATAAATTCCAATTAATGTTTTAAAAAAACAAAACTGTCTATATTGTTGGGATTGTTACTTTTGCTATTTTCTCCACTGTTTGCTCAATGAGACATTCTAAAAAGTGTTTTTGCGTCATCCTACTTTTAAAAAAATCACTATTAAAATTAAGCCTAAAAGGAGCAAAAGGTTCCCAGCAGAACATCAGTCACTGTCTTTGACCAGCAGGTGGCAGCATTGTGGTAATATTCAGCTGGTTTGCCTCTAGCAGCCAATGATGGGTGTAGTTAAAGTCAGGATGACAGCAGCGTACCGAGCAGAGTCTTCAAGGTATTCTGTTTGTGCCACAAAACATGTTCTTCATGCCTCACTTTAAAACTTCTGTTAGTTCATCTCTAAAAGGTCTGTTGTCGACATCAGCAGTTCAAAAGTGAGAGAAAGCAACATGTTGCTATGTTAATATTCAGACAATCCCTGTCTGCGTCACAGACAACCACCACCGGTTGTTCATGGGGTAAAATTCAGCTCGACTTAAAGCAGAACTCACAATACACTCCAGGGGGATCCGTCACAGGAATCAGGTAAAATATGTTACACCATTAATTTGATAAGAAAATAAATATCCAACCACTCAATATGAAATTTGTTGATTTTTAGCAACAATGATTTATTCCAAAAAAATCACAATACTAAGAAATAATAATAGTTATCTTGATAACTAAATCAATAACCAAAAATCCCTCAAAAAATAATTATAGGTTAGATTTAAATCACTCAGTTTATATCAGCAAAGAACCTAAATAATTAAATGTCCAAAATTTCCCATTCTTTTTTAAAAAGAATAATGTCCACAAAGGAGTTCCATATCCTCCAACAAACAAAACAAAGTCCTGGAAGTATTTCTCCGTTTTAATCCAAAGTCCCAGTCCAAAATGAAAAATCCAAAATGTCAAAATCCCCCCAAAAAAGATAAGCAAAAAGAGTGGTACCACCAAAAGTCCAGATCTCACCGGAGCGTCTTTCTTCCCCCTCGGTGGCGTCCTCTCGCACCGGGCGGCGTTTCCTGGGTACAAGCTCCGATCCGGTTTCTAAATGCACGATCTGCGGCGCTGGGGTGAACTTTGATTGCTGTTTTATCTCTTTTCTTTGATTTTTAACTTATTTTAAACATTCAATCAAGTCAAATCTCCCGCTGCACAGATCTGACTGTGTGCGTCTTCCTCTCCGACGCCACGCCGCTTTTTATTCACTCATTTCAACCACACCTAAAACCAGCATGATGCTGCCCAAAATCAACTTTAAACAGTGGAGATTAGAAATAATTTTAACTATGAAATAACAGCAACTGTTCTACAAAAACAGTTTGATACATTTACTCTTTAATGTATTTATTCAGAAAAAAACAAACATAGTGGTTATGTTACAATGGGTATTACAGGAAAAATATAATTCTTACAGCTGATTTGTTCATCGACTGTTCTCGCAAATCAATGAAGCAGAATTCAACAGCTTCATGAACACAATGTTTAAGGCCTTCCCAGACTCTGGCTGATCCAGTTTTGCAATCTGCTCACTGTCAGATCCATAACCTTGTTCTCCCAGCTGAGTTCAGTGAATCAGTGCAGGCCTGGTGCTGAACAGACTAAGGCTGAAAGGGCTGAGGAGAGAGGCATGCAATGTCAAAGAGTTAGAGATGCAAAGACAGAACAAGAAAAAATGGTGTCTGTGTCACCCAGCAGGACAGTCATCACCCACCTCTTGATCTGTGTAACAGTGGAAGATTTTCTTCTAAGCTTTTTAGAAGAGGATGGAGGAAGGGAAAGGCTGATTTTAGGTGACTTAGGGGGAGGGAGGATGGAACAGTGGGACTCCTTTGACATGTTTGACCTGAAAGAAAAGTAGAAAGAAATTTGACATCTTTAAAGGAAGGAAGGGAGGGAGCTAACGCTTAGGGTGATGGCAAGGAGACATTAAAGACACTAATAATAAACCATAAACGTGCCAGGAGAAATATGCAAAAATCTTTCTCAGCAATTATATGAAAGATTTGAGTGCTGCAATACCAATTTAAAAATTCATTCTAAGCACTATGGAATGTGGTGGACAAATACTGCTACTTCCAGCTGGGCTGCTCTAGGTAATTGTACAGGCTTCTAAGTTACAGGATATACTTCCTGTGGGGGCATTGCCAGTCGTGACAACTTCCTGTCCGTGTATGAATCACCCCTCACTGCTGTCTCGAGGGGTAAGAATTAAAAGTTAGGGTCAGGGCAGTTCTTGCTCCTTGTAAGGAACTTAACTGACCCAGGAAGATGGAAGACAAAATTCAAATTCTAATTAATATTCAATTAATTAGAATTTTAAGCTTTGAGCTTGAGGAGTGTTTTTTCTTCCTCCTAAGGATAATCACATGAAACCTGCTGCTGTATGAGCAGGCAGTACCTGGAAGAGGAGGAAGCTGATCTTGGTGTCCGTTTTCCCTTCACTGCTCTCAGATTGTCTCCCTGGGTCAGACTGGTTTCCTTACAGTTGCTCTGCTCACATAAAAAAACAGTGTTACTTTGACTACACTTCTACACTGCTTAAAAACAGATGCCAAAAACTTCAACGACTCACTTCATCCAAACTGTAGGATTTGCACAGAGCGGTTTTGATTGACAGATCATTCATGCTTGTAACCAGATGAGGCATTGCTTCTTGTTTGCCCAGTGGTACCGGGTCAGAACCAGGCAGATGGTGCTGCTGCTGCTGCTGCTGCTGTCGTCGATTGAACCTCTGCTGGGCAAGCTTCTGTTTGGAGCGATGCACATCTCCCTGAACCCACAAGCTGTGCTGTTTCCTGCACGCACACACACACACACCCACACACACACACACCCCTTCTCATATTACACAATGAGTGATAAATTACTCTAGCTAAAAATATAACTTGTTAGCATCTTCTCATCAAGTTGCATCTACTGGTGATTTTTTTGGGTGATGTGTCCTCATATCTGATGGAAACAATTAACAGTGCTGAGAAATAGATTACCTCCTGCTGTTTTTCTATCTATATCAGTCAATGGGATGGAAATTTATTCACTTCAGATTGATAATGACATTGACAATGTGCAAAGCTTTTATTAATAATTCAATAAATAAATTATTAAGCGATAAGGGTTTGTTAAAAAAAACTAAAGGTTAGGACAAATATTTAAAACAACTGCACTTTAGCTAGAGGAATTTCTGTGAGAAATAATTGTTGTCAAGAGTTAAAACTGATTTCCATTCTTTAAAACAAATATAGAAAAATCATTTGCTAAATAAATACAAAGTCTGATTGTGATTGTTTATTTATTTTTTTCTTTTACTAATTTGTAAATTAGAAATATGTTTTAGAAAAATATACTGGATGATTCTGTTGTTTCGAGTGAGATAATGGATGTAGAAAAAAGTCAAGGTATAATGAGCCTGTGCTCCCACTTCACTTTTTTTTTACTTCATTTGCCATGATCATCAAAAGTAGAAGAAATAAAGATTTTAAATATTTCACTCTATTTGTAGTGAATGTATGTAATATGAGTTTCACCTTCTGACATGAGTAACAGTAAATCTTGAACTTTTCACCATATTTAAGGTTTTTTGGGCATACTTGTTCATACACTCCACATAATCCATTCATGAACATAAAAGATTTCTTGAGTTTCCCTCAGAGATTGAGTTAATACCAATCTAAAATATGACAAATTATTCTAGAAACAGGCGTCATCAAAATAAAAATTTCAAATGTAGTTTTTCTTGTTGATCCTTAACAAAGTCTTAAACTTACTCTTCTAAGAAGTTCTGCTGGGGACCAATAATTGACCCGGGTCGGCAGATCCTGATCCAAGCGATAGCCTCAGCTGCTGTGAACCTGAAGTGCTTCATCAGATAGCAGGCGATCAGAGTGCCTGTACGGCCCAAACCAGCTGAGATTGGAAAGTGATACATTTAGCTTCTGCATGGTTCTTAGAGCGCAAGAAAAAAAAAACATCCAACCGCACCTTTACAGTGCACAGCTACAGCTCCCTCTGCACTCTCACACACGTGCAGGAAGCGTCTAACGATCAGGTCAGAGGGTGTTGAGCCGTCCATGAAGAAGAAATCATGGTGTTCAAATTGTGCGTCCTCAAACCGTCGGCTCTCGTACAACTTCTTATTCAGGCGGACCACATCAGTCACGTTGTTTTGGCCGAAGAACTCAAAGTACGCCTCAGGTGCATGGAGAGGATAACCTTAAAATTCACAAGGACAAAGTTACAGTGGGTTTAAGAAATAACACTTGATGGATGCCAGGATTTCAAAGTTGACAATTAAAGACGTTCTTTATCCAGTCTGACTGAGCTTGAACTATTTTACAAAGACGAGGCAAAAGATATTTCAGTCTCCAGACGTTCAAAGCTACTAGAGTCAAATTCCAGAAGGTCTGCAGCTGGAAGTGGAAGGAAAGGTGGCACTGCAAAGTGTTGACTCAGGAGACCTGGATCAATATAAAGTATACCACAACTTTTCAGATTTGCCTTTACTGAAAATGTTGAAAACCAAATATATTTTCCATCTTTCTCTCAGTTTTGTAGTTACTTTGTGTCACATCAAATCCAACCAAAAGACATTGAGATGTAACTATATCATGATGAAAGATGAAGAATGACAACAAAATGTCCTGACTTATAAAGGTGTAATGGTTCCATTAGTTTAGTAATGCAAACCAAGGAAGACTGTTCCCTCCTTTGACATTCCCTGCAGTAATGAGAATTCCTCCACTCACCGTTCTCCACCCTGCTTCGAGCATGAGGGCTGCTGAAAGCCAGAATTTTTCCTGGGATGATCCAGTTCATGTCTCCATTTTCAACTCGCTGAAGTCAGACACAGCAAAAACACAAATGGAAGTTACTGAATAATGTGCATCAACTATTCACACATGAGATATCAAAACCCTTTATAGTTTTGCTGACAATTACTATCATGGAATAAACCCAAATCAAACTTAAGGGTTGCCACAGCTAATCACTTTTACCTCGTAATGTTCATATTTCTCAGGACTAAAAGTTTCAAAATCCAGGAATCTGTGCTGCAATGCCTGCAAGAGAGAAACATAATAACTGTTCACTAGAACCAGAGAAGCCAACTGTCACTCCAGGGTAGGAGGAGATGGAAACATGAGGAGAGGCGAGCTGTGCACACTACCTTACGTATTCCCTGTAAACAGTCCAGGACAGTGAGGTTGAAGGTGCTCTCTGCCGCCGCTGCATCCCTGTGGGACACATAGACGTTAGGATGTCGATAAGCTCAACAAAGGTTTAGATTAGTGTAATACAGAACCATTCATCAGCCAGAGCTTGTAAATAAATTCAGGAGCAGTATTTCATTTATATCAGAAAATGTTCTTGTTACAGCAACATTTAAAAAATAAGAAAAGTCACAACAGTAAAACAGCAAAGAGAGCAGAGGGAATATTCATCAGTGCAGATGGAACTTCTGCATAGCATGACATTAGATAACGTTATTATCAGATCCCTGCTACAATATGTTTATGCACATATGTACATTCCTTAGCATTAGCACATTGCATCACAAAAGTCTGTTGCAGTTTTCACACAAGAAGGTTTTCATTGCAGATAAAAATATATATTTCTGTTACTGCATCAGGTGAGCAGAAAGATTATACTGAACTGTAAGATAAATTAAAGGCCTATTTCACAGTTTTTCAATAAATCTGCCCTTCAACTGACCATCTACAACTTAAAATATTTAACCTAAAAATGTGAAGTAGATAATAGAGGGATGATTTGGGTTTCTGTCTTTGTGGTTTTCTTACTAGATCTTGCCATTTGAGCTTAGTTTATTCTATTCTGTTAGTTTCTTTGTGCCTTTATTCTTCTCCGTGCATCTGGACTTGTTTCTTTAAATCATGTATCTATTTTTAGTTCCAGGTTTTCCCCTTCAGTTCTCTAGGTTTAGTTCATTGGTCTCCTTTCCCTCAGCCAGCTGGGATCCATCTACTGATTTCCCTCTGTCTTCACTCTCAGCTGCTTCCATTCACCTCTGATTAGCTACACTGGTTTCTTTGTCTCTCCAAGGATTAGGCTCTTCTGATTATTCCATTCCTCAGGGTTAGGGTTAGGTTACCCTGATCCTCCCATTTATCTGCTTGATTTTCTGTTTTGTCCCTGAGTTACAGCTGGTTTACTTTCTCTGCTGTTTTTACCTGCTTTGTTGTTACAGTTTAAAAATTTTTTCAATAAACATCATTCAATAATGGGCGGATAAGTGGCACAGTTGGTAGCACTGTTGCCTTGCAGCAAGAAGGTCCTGGGTTCTTTCTGCATGGAGTTTGCATGTTCTCCCTGTGCGTGGTGGGTTCTCTCCGGTTCTCTGGCTTCCTTCCACAGTCCAAAAACATGACATGTCTCTGTGTTGCCCTGCGACAGACTGGTGACCTGTTCAGAGTGACCCCGCCTCTCGCCCGGAACGTTAGCTGGAGATAGGCACCAGCACCTCCTGACCCCACTAGGGACAATGGTGTTACAAAATGGATGGATGGATGGATCATTCAATAATGTTCATCAGGGGCAGGGGCAACAACAAGGCAGCAGGGGCAACAACTTTACCAGCTTGGAGATTCAGCCATATTTGTGAAATACAGAAAAATGAACCTTTTTCCCAAGTCATTGGAAGCAGCATGATCATCCAGGTTCATGAACTGGATCTAGTGTTACACACTCAGTTCAGATGAGCCATTGGTGTAAAGTAACTAGTTAACTGGTTAGATTTCCAAGTAGCTGGATTTTCTTTTTGTCAACAAGCAGAAAGCTGCTAACTGGTGCATGTTTGTGGGTTTGTACCTGAATGGCAGGTAGGGAGTATTATTTCCTGAGATCAGAGTTCTGTAGGCTTCATCTGGACTCCTTTTCAAATAGATAACCTACAGAGTAAAAGTTAAACTGGGTTAGTAGCAATGAGCAACTAGACAAAGAAGTATACTGATGGAGTGATGAGTGAGGGGGAAAATGAAATGATATTTACAGAGTAGGCAGCGATGAGAAAAGCAGCGTTGGCTCTCTTCTTTTGGTCATAGCTGGTGAAGTGAACCAGTTTCTTTCTAGACATTGTGAAGGACTAGCCAGACAAAAAACATCCAAAGAACAAAAGATCACTAACAGATAAATAATAAAGGTGAAGGAACAAAATTTGAAATGGTTAAAACTTTCAGTATTACCTTGAGCTTCTTGTTGAGTTTGCAGCAGTATTTGTAGAGCATTGCGAGATTCAGGGGCCCAAAGTCTGCGTAGAAACTAGAACATACAGTGAGAAATGTTATGTAATTCCATTGGTTGTTTTTAGTTATCAAACAGTATAAAATAAAACAACTTATGTAACAATGAGATATAGTGTATCAGAATGTAAAAATGGATCACTTAAAATCCAACATGGCTGACATTTACTTTGACAGTGTTTGTGGATGTTATTAAATGTTAATATTAAATGTTAGAAACAGAATGTAGTCAGGACATATGCTTGTTTTCAGTATCCTGTTAATCCTTCCAGACCACATGCGCTCTCCCTTGGTGATTGGCTGATTGTTGGCCACACCTGAACCGGGTCGGACTATCAGACACACATCCAGAGTAAACTGGATTGAACTGGATTACCAAGAGAAAATAACAGACAAGTAGGAAGAAAATGCAAACTCCACATAGAAGGACTCTGGCTGGCAGATGTTCCAGTCAAGTCAGTAATCTGGAGTAAAAGATTTGCTGAAGATTCTCCATGTTACAATTCTGAGGTGTTTTGTGTTTGTATGATGATTTCCATATTCATTTAAGCTGAGATCTTACCTTTAGCAATCCATTTCTTCATATTGAGTTTCATATTTTGTTCTTAGTTTGTATTCTTTGGGCATTTCTAAGTTTATTAGTGTTATGCCTTTTTCCTTTAGTTATTAACAATAACCCTATGATGATAATAATAATAATCCATTTTATTTATAAAGCCCATTATATCTCCAATTGAAATCTCAAAGGAAGTAAGTAAAGTATATTTATAAAGTACTTTTCACAGAAATGAAATCACAAAGCGCTGTACAATAAAAATCAACCTTGAAACAATACAAAACATAAAACCAAGATAAGAAACACAATAAAATCAAGAGATAAAAACCTGGGAAAATAGAAATGTTTTAGTTGCTTTTTAAAAACCTCGACAGAGTCAGAAAAACGGAGCTGCAAGGACCAACTGCGGGGCCACCGACTGAATGGTTCGGTCCCCTTTAGTTTTTAACAGTGTTCGTGGAACAACCAGGAGATTCAGACTTAGAGAACGAAGACCACAAGCAGCAGAATATTTAGTTACAAACTGACAAAGATAATCAGGAGTGGCCATGTAATGCTCTATATGTCAGCACAAGTACTTTAAAACAAATTCTAAAATCAACTGGGAGCCAGTGTAGTGAATATAGAACAGGACAAATATGATAGAAATTACTGGATTTGGTGAGAAATCTGGCTGCTGCGTACGTTAATAATTACTTAATAATTAATTACTGCATACAGTAACTATACTGTAGCTTTAATGTAGCTGAACCAGTTTTGGATTTTCTATTAGAAATTCATTACTAATGAACTTAGGTGTCCTCTTTACTGCTGTAACAGCATTAAATAAATAGATCCACCATAATGTGACAGAAGTGTGCAGAGTAGGTTTTCCAGAGTCAGTTATAGTTTTAAGAGGAAAATCTTTGCTTGAAGTAAACTTGATGTGCTGACTCCACTTCCTGTAGTAAAGGAAGGACGCCCTGCCCTCTGCTGGATGGGATCTGCTGGGATCAACAGACCATCCATACGGGTTTCTGCTAGTCTTGCATGATTCTGGGGCTGATATTCAAACTTTAAGAGTGACACAAAGAGAGGATCTCTTTGTGATCTCAGTTGTTATTGATACAACTGGTATGATTCATTTGCTGTTGACGAAAAGCTTTAGATTCTACAGTATTTAACCTCTTATTTGTTTCTATATCAGATTTATTTTATTTACATATTTATAGTCCTTCTGTTAATAATGGTGGTTTGAAGTAAAATAT
Organism: Xiphophorus hellerii; assembly: GCF_003331165.1. Lineage (NCBI taxonomy): Eukaryota > Metazoa > Chordata > Actinopteri > Cyprinodontiformes > Poeciliidae > Xiphophorus > Xiphophorus hellerii. The sequence goes on from NC_045677.1 coordinate 466,442, forward strand.
TCTTATGAATTTGGTACTTCTGGCTAGAATAATGGCACTTTGTGTTTATTTGATAATTTCCACTTTGATGTCTGACGATGATGACATTTCAGGTGCCAGACGTGAAGCCTGATGGTGTCTGCTTACATGATTAAGTGTCTGGTCTGAACGCCATCATGGAGATTGTTCTAAATCTCTGCATCAGGCGGTGCGCTGATCTCATCTTGGCCTACATCTTACCGTGGAGCCATAAGCGCAGGCTAACCACCATCATGAATGAGGTTACATACATAAACTAATTTGAATTCCTCCCCTCAAAATGACATATGCATATTACACAGCCTAACCATAAAAAGATTTCTCTATTATGCTTGGGTTACATGAAAAAGGATTGTAGTGAAAAACACCTTGGTGTTCTGGTTTATCTATGAATACAAATGTGGAATTATAATCACACACTGATTAAAGCCTCTAACCTAGAAAAGAGCACTTCCACCAAATTGCTAATTAGCGTCAAAATCTGCTAATTTTATTTAAAAGGAAATCTCCCTGATCAGATTTAAAATACCTTCAAAAATATACAAATACCTGCAGAACGTCAACTCGTGAAAGTGGCTGTTGGGAGGTGAGGGCGTCATGATTAGGTCTGAAGTCTCCGGCTCATTCTGCATGGCTCACTGCTTTGTGCTTCACTTTGTCAGAGAATCATCATCAGTGAGTTTAAATCTGTCAGGCTGATTCAGATTCTGAGCATCTTCAGCACATGTCAAACTCACGGCTTTTTCTGTGGTCCTCTAGACCAGGGGAGTCAAACTCCAGTCCTCAAGGGACCCTAACCCTGTCCTGCAACTTTTAGATGTGTCTCTGCTGCACCACCTGAACAGAATAATTAGGTCATTAAGGCTCTGGAGAACTGATCTACACAAGGAGGAGGTAATGAAGCCATTTCATTCCAGTGTTTTGTAGCTGTAAAAACTGCAGGACAGCGGCCCTTGAGGACTGGAGTTTGACACCTGTGGACTAGACTCTGTGATTGGCTTATATATAAGTTACTCCATTCACACGATTGGCTGAATCAAGGAAGATATCTCATTGGTTGTATTGAGCCACAGCAGGAAGCCTAAACATTCCCAGATAAATGCAGTGAAGTCTGCAGACCAGAAGCGGCTTTTAAATCAGATATATTAGAAATACAAGTGTGACTCTTTCTAAGAATTTGTGAATATTCAGACTGTTTCAGCTCCATATTTCAGTGTTTTTCCCCGGACTCCCTTTTGGAGGAAATCATTATTTTCTTTTAGTTTACATATCAGTATCATAATTATGACAGGAAAAATATTACTTTAAATCACTGTTTGTTACTAGATAAGAAAAATAAGTGGCAACTGTAAGGTAAGGTGAATCAAAACTAAATCATTCAAGATCTTGAAAGAAGTTATTAAAACATTAATAGATATGATTTCAGAAGTATTAATATTGTCACCTTCTTAAACAAAATAGCCTACATTATTTTTGTAAAATGTATATTTGTTTGTTTGTTTTGCCTAAAATATCATTTGGAAAGAAACAGGTGGAGATTTGTTTTTGTTTTTTTTAATGCAAAAAAATATTTAGGCCGATATTTGATGAAGGTGACAATATGAATTGTTTTAGACATTTAAGATCCAGTGATGAGTCTGAATAACATCAGAGACGTGTGACCTGTGGCTCAACTCCCCTCACATGCATGCTTGGTCTACTGGAGACAACTAGTTCTGAGTTCCTGTGTGTGTGTGTGTGGGGGTGTGTGTGTGGGTGTGTGTGTGTGTGTGTGTGTGTTAACGTGTATTTTTCTGTTGGGTCTGACCTTGTAATAACCCTGGTTTCTTCTCTAGCTGTTCTTTAAAACCAACAAACATAAATTCTTCATTTTGTATGACCTAGTTTCTTTCCAGGCTGTTTGCACCAACAGTCTGACGGTCTCAGGTCAGGTTGTGTGAACAGGTGAGAGTCGAGCCGGGCTCAGAGACTGCAGCAGGGTGGCTGCTCACCTCTCATAGATGAACTCCTCATCAGTGCTGAAGAAGTGTGTGTTGGCAGTGTTCTTTGGTTTGACACGAAGAGTAGCAAAGTACAGTCGATCTGCAGGGTACAGGACACACACACGCACACCCCCACACATACACGCAAACACACGCAGACAGACAGGATTTCATTATTATGACAGGTATTGTGGACTGGACTCAGGCAGCTCTGACTCCATGTCCCAGCAGCCCCTGCTGTGGTGTGTTGGTCTGGGTCTCATCACCTTCAGACAAACCAGATGAACCTCCAGCTTACTTCTGAGTTGACTAAAACTTTGAGTTTATATTTTAAGCTCAAGATTTCTTAAGAAAGGATCAGTGCTTGGATTAGATAACTCCAACTTCTTCCACCGACTGCCTAAACCTTTCACCTTAAAATGCAATATTCACTTAACCTCAGTCCAAGGGCGACTGAAATTATGTTAAAAATAAAATTATTCATACTTTGAAAAATCAAAAGCTGTAAACAGGAACCCAGCTGAAGAAGAAGACTTTATTTAAATCAAGCTGTCAGGAAAACTATTTCTGGTTTGTGATTCCTAAAATAAAAAATGATAGATTATTTTTAAATAGTTTGTACACTTAACCTTAACTGTCACCCTGAAAACACTAACAAGTCAACGTGTCCATGACACCAGTGTCGTCGTGACACCAGTGTCGTCATGACAATTTACAGTTGTGTTTTTTTTTAAAAATAATCATAATATACCAAAGAGAAATGTCAGTTCTTTTGTTTAATAATTGATTAACATCTACGTTTAAATCATTTTCTTTAAATAACCAGTGGCCCCCACCCGGGGGTCAGCCGTATGAACGTGATGGGCCCCTCAGATTCCCCATCTGGCCCATTTCTCATGCACTTTTTTAAAGATAAATTTCAGAAAGTAAAGGCTGACCTTTAAAGAGTTGTAACATGTTTTTGTCTATAATTTTTTTAAGCAACTTCCATCCCACCTCCTGTAAATATTACATCAGTGAATAAAACATTGGAACTTCTGAAAGGAATTACAGAAAATGAAAAGTGGTCACCTTAATATTGAATTATTCTGGATATTTTTCATTAAATCTTCATTTCATCCACTTCAACCTGGGTCTACGGCGTCTGCCTCACCACCACACCCCACTTTTCATGACAGTCCTATTCTTTCAGAAAAGTTCCAGTGACAAACCTTTTGATACTTGAGTATATCAAAAGGTTTATAGGTAATATATGTTAGTAACACCAGTCTCAGTGTGCAGCTTAAAACACATGCAGGTTGTATTAATATTGCTGAAATATGATGGATGTGAGATTTGCATTGAATAATTATTATTTGATACAAAATAAATATTCTTGCTGAACTTACCTTTGATAAATTCTGCCTGTTCGTATTCCTCTGCCATTTGACCAGTGAGGTTGAAGTGTTGCTGTCAGTGGAGTCTGACCAAGCCTCTGTTTCACTTTAAAATAAACGGATTATTTCTCGGTCTGATTTAGCTGATATGACACCACTTGTGATGTGGCCAAAAGCCTGGGTGTCCACAGGGGAGGAGCATGGTCCGTTATCCCACTGCGTTATCTCTGCCTGGATCCAGCACTGACACTACTGACTGTAGTAACTCCTGAAGTTGGTTTTGGTTTGGTTCCTTCTGTTCAGCTCAAATGAAGAAAGTCAGAACTTCAAGATTCTGTCTTCTCTCCAGTTTCCTACAGCTGAAAGGCTTCCAGAATGTTCCATCAAGCCGTCCACACACTCAGAAAACACTAATCTCTCTGCTGATCTGCACTGCTTGGACACACACTCACACATCACACACACATTCACACACACTGACATGCAAGTTCCCAGAGCCCAGCAGGGCTGAGTAGGTGAACAGTTTATGCATGCTTATGCAGTAATCCCTTTTCCTTTATGTAATAGCTGATAGTAATGCTTTCATAACATTGTTTCTACATTTGTGCATCACTAAGCAACCTCTGATAGCTTCCAGTCCCAGACTGGTTCAGCTGGCCTGAGGCGTTTTTGTTCCGTCACCTGATGGTGCCAACAGTCTGAGCTCCAGAGCTGTGAGCTTCCCATGGCGCTAGCTCACTCACAAGTCTTCATGGTGATTACAAAGTATTTTTTCTAGGTTATCCAACTAAACATTTCAGAGTCCAGCATCTGCTTAGGGTGTCAAAACAATTTGAGATATATGTAGCCTACGCTTGTTGCAATAAGGAATAAATCAATAATTAACATTGTAAATTAAAATGAGCTCAATACTCATAAAAGTCTTAACTGAGAGTTTGGATGTTTTACATGTCTTGTGTCTAGTTTCAAATTTTGTTTGCAGAGACCTTATAATCCATTATGTTTATGGTTTTGGTGGTGTTTGGTTTTTATTTTTTCTAGCTTCCAGTTGTGAAAAACGTCTGTTGTTTTCAGTTGTTTTTATTTATTTATTTTTTTTATTTAAAATGTCCAAATGTCATGTATTTTTCATATAAAGTGCTATGAAACAACATTTACTGTGAATCTGTGGCTGCTCACCTCTCATAGATGAACTCCTCACCAGTGCTGAAGAAGTGTGTGTTTGCAGTGTTCTTTGGTTTGACACAAAGAGTAGCAAAGTTTGCACCAACAAAAACGCTTCACATGGTTCCAACTGTGAAGCGTAGAGATGCTGGCATCTATAGATGGAATAATGACTGAGGTACATTAAATTCACTTTTAATTTTTCAGCTTCCCTACTATGGAAGTAAATATGTGCCATCAGACTGTAACAAATGGCTGTAAAAACTACATCGTGAAAATTCAGTAAGGTTTTGAAAATACAGCTCTTCACTGTGATCTGAAATGCGTATGGAAAGTATATGGGGCCTGATTGGACCGCTGGATCACGTGCGGAAATTTACAGCTGTACTGTAAATTTTTAATTTTTAATGTACTGGAGGCAAACGTTCACAGGCTAGAGGGCGGGGCCTCTAGCCTGTAAGTACTTTTTAAAAAACATATTGCTTTTTTGTGTTTGTTTGTGTAAGAAAATATATTTGATGTGGTCATATTGAGCTACTCTCGCTTGTTTGCTAAAGCTAACTTCGGTTATTTCTCAGCTAACATTATGTGCAACACAAGTTCTTTTTAGTTCACCTATGCAGATGGCTGTATTCTGGTCTTTTTGCGGAAGTTGTTTGAGGGTAGGATGCCTCAACTGTTTTTTATTTGATTTTATTTTCTCTCGCACATAGGACTGTCCACGTTAACGCGTTAGCGCACGCGATTAACCGGAACATTTTAATGCGTTAATATTACATAACGCAGATTAATGAGCCATCTATTTTGACATCAGAGCCTCTCTCCCGCGGAGGGTTATCTAGTTCACAGCAACACGTTACACACGGGGAGCTACGAACAGCAAAATACTTTTTCCGCGACAGCAGACAGACAGCAACAAGAGTTGAACAGTTTCATCTTTCTTGAGTTGCATCTTTAGCCAACTTTGTGCACATCTAGTTTACTAGCCTGTAATTACACGAATTACCCCGGTCTTCACCGGATGGATGAGGACAATAGAGAGCCGCTGTTCTGTCAGATCGAACTGACGGTTATATCTATCAGACAAGTATACACCGTCATCACCATATGATTTTAGTTAATCAGCAACGTAAGAATCATGACGTAGATCGTCACACACTTTGCTATTAACAGCTGTGTGACATCCTGACTTAGCGGTTAACTAGGCTAATGACTTTCACAAGGGGGCGTGTTGTAGCTGACTGCAGCTGTAGCTAGACTCTGCTTTAAATACACTTTCAAACCACGACAATGCATTTATATCTATCTAGTTATTATTGAAAGCAATTTAATGACTTATTTTCGTCACAACCTGTCGCGTAAACTGAACTGAGCTCCTCTGACGGTCGGACTTCTTAATGCGCATGCGCAGGCATGCGTACTCACTGCATGTACGCTATTCTGACAGCGTATGATAATCTGATAGAACACCTGCTCATCACAGGAAATGAATGTAGAGGAACATTTCTAAACCAACGTTTAAAACAAACTGACTTTCTATAAACCTTCCTGAATATAAAAACCTAGAAAACTAAGAAACTTCAGACATGGTTGGTTTGAGACAAAACATTTTTTGAGAATGTGAACGTTTGATATGGGCTTCATGGCCCATATCAAACGTCGACGTAAAACGCGGTATTACGTCGATTCGCGTTTCCCCATCAGATTCGGTTCCCCCTGCCTCTTCTTGCCGCTCCGCACCAGCTGCCCAGGCGGCAAAATACGCGCGTGCTCGTTATGAGCACTGAGAAAGCACGCGCGTAGCAACCACGCGCTTGTTCAGCGCGCTTATCTGGAGAACTACGGACACGTGAAAGCTCAAACAACGAGTTTCGGCAAAGTTGTCACAATTTCTTCAATTACAATTACTTACTTAATTGCAACTTTTTGTAATTCTACAAGACTACTGTAATTTTATGACAAAAATGTGATGAAATCACATTAACCATGTTATATAATTACTGTGCTATTTTAAAGAAAATACAGTGACACTAATCAAATTACAGTAAGATAGTAATAAAAATGACAGTAAAACTGCAATAGAATTACAGAAGGCTATTGTAAAAAAAAATTACAATAAGGGAACTGTAAAGTTACTGTAATTTCTTTACCGTAAAAATTACAGTAACTGGCTGGCAACCCTGCTGCCAGTAAGTTACTGTAAATTCTCCAGTGACTTTTTTAACAGTGTAATTTACACAAACTCTAAGACAGAGGTCAGAAATATGAATTATGACCATCCTAACCCTGAAAAAAGAGATTAAAAAAAGAAAAAAATAGACAGAAATGAATAATAAAATGAACAAAATAAATCCAAGAATGACGTTGACACTGAGTGTTTGTAAATTTCTGACCATGCTAAAGTCTAACACTCGTAGTCAGACATAGATGTTCCTCTGTGAGACACAGCCCTATATCTGGTCTTAGCTGCTCCAGTTAGCCAATTAGGCATAAGATTATATCCATGAAGGGAGGGAATGAGCTGAGGACATCTGAGGACACCTGAGGACACCTGAGGACACCTGTCCAAGAGTGGAAAGTGAGAATAAAGAGAATCTTTATTGAGCCCAGCAATAGGGCACATGGTCTCTTAGCTCTGCCACACTGCTGCTCGTCTCACCAGGACAAACTGTTTTCACTGTTTCATTCCACACACAGAGGAGTATTGGGACAATGCTATCATCAGCAGGAAAAGGAAGTCTTCATGGAAAAGACTGCCCTCTGGTGTCCATTTAGATGATGAAGTGGGTTTAACTTGTCTCACTGTCTAGTGCTTTAAAGGGTTTTTTTTATTGTTGTTTGCTGAATGCTGTCCCTTGTTTCTGACTCTCCTACCAGTAACCTCAGCTTCTGTGGGGTTTCCCCTGTTTTCCTTATTTGCTTTTCTTTTTAAGAATGTGTTTTTAAAACAGTATTTACATAGAATTTAATAAATTGATTTGTAAATTTAGATCTCATCTCAAATGTCATAAATATCTGCATATTTGAACCCATGTGCCTTAAAAAGAGAAGGTAATATTCCCAGGGCTGCTTCTTTCTTGATGAGCTGCTTCTTTTTTGGATCGAAGAACTGAAGTTGCATAATATTCATGAGCTCCACCTAGTGCTGCCACATTCATATCAGTGTATAAATGTGAATATGGTTCCAAAGTAAAGCACTTTACACATGGAGATGACATCAGTGCCATGACTGAGTGTGTGACTGACTATATAAACTTCTGTGTGATCAGAACCATCCCCACCAGAATAGAGTCACTGGATCACCAGTGACCTAAAGGAACTGTTAAACCAGAAACAAGGAGTCTTTAGGAATGAGACAGAGTTACTGAGGAGTATACAGAAGAAGCTCAAAGTCAAGATTAGAGTCAGCAAGGAGAAGTACAGGAAGAAGCTGGAGAATAAACTGAAGAGGAACAATATCAGAGATGTGTGGTCAGGCTTCAAGCAAAAGGAGGATCAGACAGATGGAAGTCTGGATAGAACTGAACACATTCTTCAGCAGGTGCAGTTCAGGAACAAGCGCATCATCATCATCATCATCATCATCATCATCCTCTCCTGTCTCCAGCCATACAGACATCCCACCTTCCTCTGACCCACTTTGCCTCCAGCTTCCACTTTTCTGTATCTAGAAGTGAAGAGGCAGCTGGAGAGACTGAACCAGAACCAGGCTGCAGGTCCAGATGAGACTCTGTGGAATTCTGCAGCATCTCTTCAAGAGAAGGTTCCATTGTTATGACTTCTTTATAATATGTTAAGCATAATTTATGATTATAAGTCTCTAAATCTAACATGAGTGTACATAATTATAAAAGGGTGAAGTGAAACATATTTAAGTGCAAAGCATGATTTATTTTGAAGAATGCTCAACAGAATCTAGTTTTTTCTTTTGTCACTATCTTACCTTGTATTGATTTTGGTTGCTACGTTACAACCAGCTGTTGCAGTTGTCATCATCTTTTGCCGTTTTTGCTCAATAAAGACTGAACAGAAATGTTCAGTAAAAGACACTTGAGCCTCTGTTATGATTGAAGAAGCTTTCACTTCTTTGTTGCCAAACTCGGTAAAAAGGACTTTATTGATTTTTCTGAACGAAGTGAAGCTAACTGCTCAGTTGTTAGCTTCACTTGATCATGTGGTTGGAGATTTGAGCTTCTGGCTCATTCTGCACATTTAATGAGTACTCACTGAAGTAACATGTCAGGGAGGTGACACACTGAAGTGTCACTAAACTTTCCCATCTGCTCCTCTCATGTTGCCAAAACTCAGAATTTGTTCCCAATTCTACCAGATTCTTAAAACAGAACACAAATGTAACCAGGTGAACAAATGGGTACATGTCTGAACTGTATTTTGTAAACCCTGTTTTGCTTTGTTTCGCCAACTGGTTGCAATTCTTGTTTTTGCCAGCATGTGGTGCTGCTTTACAGAGAGGTCAAAAGATTTCAGGAAGTAGAAAAAACCTCTTGTGTATATATCGTGGAAATCTGAGCAAAGCGGAAGAGAAGGACATTTTTGTGTGCCGAGACCTGGTGAAAAGGATGAGTACATGGCCACCAAGCCGAGAATCCAAGTATTCGAAGTGCCACTGCCGTTTAATGCACTCTTTGTAATAGTTTAGCTTTGTATGTGAAGCTACGTTGCTACATGTGAGCCCGCCATTTTCAACGAAGCTGAGGCTTTATGTTGACAGAATACGGGTCATTTACGTTTGTTTCTTTGCAACCCAGAAAGAGAGAAAAGTGTTCTTTTTTCATAAAAAAAACAATAAAGGACCCATTTTATTTGAAGCTCCGTGTGCTGCATTACTCCTGGCTTCACAAAAATACAAAAAGAAAAGATGCACAGCTAGGCCTGTCGCGATAAACGATAAATCGATTAATCGTACGATAAATTAAAACTATCGACGTCATTTCAGTTATCGGCATTATCGTCTCTCCCGACCTTTTTCTCTTTCTGTTGATGACACCGAATGAAAAAAGGCTCAACTCCGGTGCTCTCCACTGACTCCTCCCTTCCTCATTTCCTTAGTGTAAAGCCCAGCGCGCTGTCGGCCGATTGTCGGCCCATTTTCAAAACCTGACAGACCACACATTAGCCGACAGAAATCCTAGGTATATCGGTTCGATCGGGTTCATTCCTGCTGTGTGGTGTCCAACAATGGGCACAAAATAATGGCTACAAGTCCAGTGAACTAATTCAATGCTTTACTACAATCTACCTGCAATGCATGTGGCTAGTGTCAGCGTAAAGTCCTGACTGAATGAAAATCATTAGAACCTATTTACGTCACCTTAACGAAGAACAGCTGAAAAGTTACCGGGTTTATCAACTGCGGTAGCAATTTCGCTCCAACTCCTCCTCTTGTCATTTCTATATTCTTTGCATGTTGAATAAACATTAATGTTGTTTCCAAGGCGGCTGGACTTCGGGTTGCGCCGTGTCAGCTGTTTGGGATTCCCCGACGTAATTTCCCCTCAGAAAACACGGAGGACAATCCTCGCTTTCTGATTGGCTACCTGTCACTTTCAACAGGCTGCGTTAAGATCCTAGTCGGGGAAAACCCCTGATTTAGATCGGAGCGGCAACGAGGATCTACCGTAACACACCACACAACCTTAGAAAGACCAAAGGTCTAAGATTGTTGTATGGGGAAAAATAGGAGCAAAAAATCATGTAGTGTGAACTATTGCATCAGGTAGTCGATGTGCCCATCTTCTCTATTTAAATCTAATTATTACTGAAGGGCAACATAATATACAGACTTCATAATCTGCACTCTTTGGGTTGAATGCAGTATTTATTTCCACTTTGGCTTTATGTTGTTTAGTTTTTATCAAGTACATTTTTTGTTAATGGAGACTGAGAATCCATTTTGTTTTTGGTTGCTTTGTTTATTTTGTTTATCAGTTCCAGTGTTAAGTGTTCTTTTGAAAATAAAGTGTATCTATCTTTGGCAGGAAATCACATGCATTATTACGTCATTTCCATTAAATCAGTGTAAAAAGGTCTTCAGACAATATTATCGTTTATCGCAATAATTTTTTGAGACAATTAATCGCTCAGCAAAATTTGCTATCGTGACAGGCCTATGCACAGCATATTTAAAATGTGGCTGCAGCCATCTTCAATCAGCCCCAGGTCATCAAGTTCTGGTCTGACTCTCAGCAGTGGAGTCACTCATTCATTACATGAAGCTTCACATCCCAGAGAAGAGTACAGAGATCTGTTCCAGGAGCTATTTTTGATGAAATGTCCCATTACAGAAAATCTCTTGGAGGAATGGAAGGACAGCAACACTGCAGAAGAGGAAGAGAGATAAGTTTTCCAAAGATCTTGTCAAAATGAAAAATGTGGGGAAGGATCTTGGTGTCAGGGAGATCTTGAGACAGTCCAGAGGGAAAACTGCTGGATGGTGGAGGACGGACAGGTTTGCAGGTATGAGGAAGAGGAGTTGAGTGTTGCCAGCTGTGGAATGAGATCAGGAGGTAGAGACCAAAGGTATTTGGAGGGAGGAATCCAAGAACTTCTTCAGAAGAAACCTTTAAAAGAGGACACGTAGAGGTGAGTTGCAAAGATAATCCAGCTTTCACACAGAGTGCCAAAGGTTTGAACGCTGAAGAGCTCAGAGTACCATAAAGGCTAACACTCGAGCGTCGAGGGAATGACAACAAACTCCTCTTATCCTCTGGCTGATTTGCCCAGATGAATTGCAGGTGTGCCAGATGTACAGCAGGTCCATCCTCCACAGCGGCTCATTGGCTCCCCCTGGAGGACACTGAGGAAGGCAAACCCCACACAGAACCCAAAATCCAGCCTCTGGACGTTTTAAATGAAGCTCTATATTAAGTACTGTTGAGGATTTGGGTTGTGACTTCTTTATGTACATGTTCTTATTTGTCTGTCATTTGCAATTTTTTGAACAAAATAAGAAGCTACTTTTTTAAATGCGCAAGTGACGCAATGATTTGAAGTGTGCACAAGTAGTTTGATAAATTAAATTCTGTTCTGAGAAAAACTGTAAGCTAAATATTTTATTTCATATTCATTAGATCATTCACACACTTGCTATAAACTTATTGCATCTCTGGCAGTGCTGTTTACATTATATACATGTATAATAGGATACTTTTATTGGCCAACTGATTTATCGACCAGTTGATTTCTGGGCGCCAATTTCCTTAATTTTGGTGGATCTTGATTGGCTGATACTTACATGTGAAGCCCATCTTATCCACTGATCTTAATTTTGTCAGCAAAGGTTTATAAATCATCTCTGTCCTCTTCTGCTCTGCAGTGAGACGTTTGACTGACAGACCAACCCACCAGGTCAGGTCTGCACATTTACAGTTAACAATATTCACCCCACTGTTGACAACTCAGTAACTTTCTTGCTATATTTAGCGACATTTTAGACAAAAAAATTCATATCAGCCAAATTCAAAATCAGCAGGTCAGGTGTTTTTAAAGATCAGTAACCAGGGATCGGCCAGAAAACTGCAATCAGTGCAGCTCTACACACACATTCATGACATTCATTGATTAAATACATTTCTTTTAAGCGTAACTCCAATAGCTAAAACTTTAATTTATACCAGGTGAGTCTTTCTCCCCTGAGAATGTGGACCGGTATCAGTACTGGGCTGATTCTGAGCCTTCAAATGATTTTAACAGAAGTTTCACATAACTTAGAAGTTAATGTAAAAATAATGTTTGTTTTGGCCACAAAATGATTTTGCTCAGCAGCAAACAACAAATCCCCAACTACAGCATAGAGCAGCTCATTGATGTAGCAGCTATGTAGCCTGACATAAAAACATTTTGCTAGACAATATCAAACATTAAGAAGTTTTAATTATTTTAAGGTTTTAATTAAGCTCATGATACTGGCAAAGCATGCGGTACTTACTGCGGCCACCAGGGGCCCCCAAGAGCAATTTTGATTTTTTCTTCTTACCAATAAAATAATAATTTTTACATACATTATCAAATATATATTATTGTAAAAACAAATAATTTCATAATGAAATTGTGTGTTTTTGATATTATAATGACCTAGAAATTATTACTAAAAAAAAACAACAACAAAAAACAGCTCCACTGAGGAGGCCTCTTAGTGGCCCTGGGGCCCTAAGCGGCTGCTTAGTTTGCTTCTGCCTTAGGCCGTCCCTGCTTTGTACCATGCGACTTGTAGGCCGGTGCGGCTTTTCTGTGGATTTTTCTTCAACTACCAGGGGGCTCTTTAGCAAGAAGTGAATCATTGGAAGTCAAAATTGGAGATCAAAGAAGAAAGTGCTGATTTTTCATTTAGAACAAGCACATATTAACAGCAGGTACGAAGGAGAAATTTCTTCAAACTCGTATGATGCAGCTTTTCAGTTGAAGGCTATCGCTCTGGTAGTACAGGAGGGAAATAGAGCCGCTGAACGTAAACTCGGCGTGAACGAATCCATGGTTCGGTATTGGAAACGGAGGACTGCGTCCTTAACAGCAGATTTATTAAGAACGCTGCCCTCCGCTGCGTCCTTGTGGAAAACCGAGAGCGGCAGAGATACCAGCGGCTTTTAGCTCGGTGCGGTATTTTGGTTTGACCTAGTTAAATATTTTACTTACTTACTTTAAGGTAAATAAGATATACAAGCAGTAATTGAACATGAACATTCAAGAGAAGCACAAGTTTCTTCAAAGTGTCCATTTCATGCCTCCCTAATTCTGACCCAGTAAAACGGGACGCAGGATCCTGCATCACTGCTACAGGACCGACTCAACCGGTGCTGGAGGCCTGCTGTCAAGGGCAAAGAGAGGGAGGAGATGATGCTGTGTGTGTGTGTGTGTGTGTAGGTGTGTGGGTGTGTGTGTGTGTGTGTGTGTGTGGGTGTGTGAGAGAGCATCTGTCTGCATGGTGACGTCACCCTGCCTTCTCCTGCGCCTGAATCCTCCGCCGTCCGCACCGTCCGGGAGGAGGAATCCAAACAACTCATCCGTTCTGAGCGTCAAAAACAACACGGTGCTTTTCATCATCCATGGAGCGGAAGGCAGAGACGCATCGGTTGTTTTTCTTTCTTCCTTCTTTTTCCTCTGTATTTTCCATGTCCCGCATCTAGGAGAAGACGGAAGGAGGAGAGGGGGGGAGGATGTGGAGGCTGCGGGATGGATCCTGGAGGAGATTATGCGACACAGGCAGCAGCAGAGATCAGCGTTCCCGGTGCTTCTCCTCTCCCTGCTGCGGTTCTTGCGGGACTCGCTGCCTCTGTGCACTGAACAGCCTGATGGAGACGGAGTCAGCTGAAAGATGCCAGCATCTCTAAATTACAGACGGTTGAAGGAAGAAGCTGCATTGGGTTAGGCGGAATGCGGCGGTTCGGGCCTGTTTGGATCATGTAGGCTAACGTTGCATGGTCGGCCTGCAGACTCATCTGCTCCATTCATTGGGTGGAGGAAAACACTGTTATATTAAGACTCCAAAAGGATCACGATATGATTGAACCTGTCCTGAATGCATGACGTCGTTGCATTTAGATCAAATGTTGATCATGTAATCCAGCATTTCTATTACTACAAACTTACTACTCTTTTATGCACATATTAAGGAAATGAGGCTGTGTGATAATCTGAAACAAAGAGAAAACAACAGAGACCTTTTCTTTATATTCTACTTCCTCCTGTGTACCAGACCACAGGAGGAAGTCTCTCATATCAGTCACCTGGTTCTGCTCCGTCATGGCCGTCTGCCTGATGCCCTTGACATGTCAAGCAGAACAAACGATCAGGAACATGCATGTTCTTGTGCAGTTGGTAAATGTTTGGACATCTGTGACCTTCTATGATTTCTACCTGCTGTTTACCTGACCATGTGTGTTTCTTGGCTCCTTTCTCTCCGTGTTCACAGTGGACCTTGATTTAAAATCAGTCAATTAAGGCACGCGGTGAATGCCAAGAGAGAAGTCTCACTGCAACGCTGGAATTGAACGTGACTGTGCATTTTGATTTAGCTGTTCTGGGTTTTCCATCCATTCTCCACCAGCTTAGACATGATCATAAAGAGCATGTGTGATATTTCCTTTGCTGACTTATTAAAGTACAGCTTGGATACAAATGGTTCCGTCTCAGTCAAGAGAGTGACAGCACATGAAAAATATACCACATTGTTGAATTAATACTTGTAAACGTTCTGTAACATTGACAAAAAAATAAAGTACAGTCATATTGAATATTGTTGAAAAGCTCATTTATTTCAATAAATCATTTCACTAAGTGAAACACAATACAGGTTAGTTACACTCAGGCTGCTGTTTTCAAGCCTTTACTTCTGGTAAATAGGATTTTCTATATTGAAGAAACATTACATCTACAGTATGAAGCCTGCTACTGGGTTCATGAAACAACACATCAGTTTTTCTATGTGCCCTGCAGGAACAGATTTGTTCTCACCATGTGTTTTGGTTGAAATAATTTTATCAATAAATAGACAATATTTTTCTACTGATCCAGTGTCAATTGTTTTCTTGAACTTCACAATAGAAAAATAGGAGTTGATTCTCCAAAACCCCCCCCCAAGTTTTTAATTCAACAAGCGCCATTAACCAGTCACAGATACATGGAGCTTTTAGGGTGTGCTCTGTTGCCTTATAACTGGATGAACCTATCTGTGGCGCAAAAGTTATGTAGAAAAACAAATCAATTTAAACCCTTGCAGCAGAATTTAAGAAATGTTGAAACTATATAAACATTTAAGCATCTGAGCATTTAAAGCCTAGTGCTGCCTATCCTCACTGAAAACCAAGTTAAATGAAGGACATGAACGTATTGACATTAAAAATAAATCCATAAATTGCTCAGGACAATTTATTTTTAATGTTAGTACTGTAATATAAGCCATTTTACTGCCAAGCTCCTTGGCAGTTTTCAGGGACAATAGACAGCACTGGGCTTCAAATTTAATGTTCAAATAAAAACAGATTTGTTCAATGTTGTTGTTATTGAATGTGGTCCCCAGCTTCTTTTAATATGTTTGCTGGTGGATCCTCAACACCATATATGACAGAAACACCCTAGAAGGTTTTTCTGATCTAGCATAACTAATACAACTCTCAAAACTGTCTTCAAAAAAATTCACAGATACTTGCTTGTTTACATTTAAGCAGCCAAGCCACTTTATAGAAAGTAAGCTGAACTAATCTGACCTGGACTGGCTGGTAATCCGCAGTAAGCATCTGTCTACATTTAGTCCTGAAAAGTGTCTCTGTGTTCATACTGGCTTCAGGTTTGACCTTCGCCCAGTATTTTATAAAAGCCTTGAATTCTGTTCCAAAATAATCCTGTATTGTGTTCTAGACATACACACACACACAAAAGCACAAACACACACACACATAAATGCCATTTAACAACCTCAATTTTGCAAAAACGTTCCTATGCTCGGTTGAAGTAGCTATTGGTTTGTCCAAAAGGAGAGATGGAAATTCTTTCTTTCTTTCACACTGCATGCTGAGGGTTGGTAGAGGAGCGTGTGGTGAATCCAATACTTTCTTTCTTTCTTTTTTTTAGTTACAAGAAAATCTAAAAGTAAGCACAATGCATTCAGCCGTACAGCTGCAGTCGCTACTGTTCCTGTTTATTATGAAATCTGAAAGAAAGACTGCAAAGTTATCACTCAACACTAAAACATGCAAGGGAAACGATTTTTGAGGAATCTTAAACAAAAACATTAACAATACCTGTGCTTTAGTTGCAACAGTCGACAGGCTCACAAACAGCCCAGTGACTGTTGCACCCAAACTCCACTAACAGGGCCTGCAATGAATTTCCCGTTTTCTTTGCACAGAAAAGTAAAAAAAAAAAATTAGAGGATTAATCTCCACATCCACTCTAAATTCACAACCAATGCTATGCCCAAACATAACAAATGCAGAAAAAAATTACTCAATTTCAACTACTTAACTATAAAACTTAGAAGAAGTTATAAATCAATTAAGTTCAGGTTACTGCTGTCTTGATATCATACCCACAACTTTCAATAAGAAAGTTCTGTCTGTCATTGTATCTGATCTGATCAGATAGTAAATGTATCTCTCATCAGGTGTTTCCCCCAGGCTTTAAAAACAGCACTTATCAAACCAATGATAAAAAAAACAAAAAACAATCTTGTTGGGAAGCTGGGGTTTGGGTTCTGTGTGGATTTTTGTTCAGTACTACAGCCATCCACCAGAGGGAGCCAGGAGGTTGCTCCTCATTGCTGAACTATTACACGCACCTGCAAATCATCTGCTGCATCAGCCAGAGCTTAAAAAGAGCCCGTTGTCAGTCCTCTGGTTCCTGGTTGTTAGCCTTGCATGGCGCTTTGTGGCTCCCAGTGTTTGTTCTTTCTGTGATCTCTGTGGTTTTTGTGACTCACTGTTATGCTCTCTTTTAAAGGTTCTTTCAGCAGCGTTCCTGGGCCGCCTTGGTTTCTCCTGGTGTTTTCAACTGTCAGTTGACTCTCAGTGAAGATCTCTGGTTCAACCCCCCATGACTGGCAACAACTTGCTCCTTTCCATCCTAGTCAGTGCTGTGTAACCTGTCTACCCTCCAACACCAGTGTTATCCAGCAGGCTGCTCCATGGATCCCTCACTCCCTTCTTTCTACAACGGTGGATCAAAACTCCCACACAAGGACTCAACCACTGGAGTCCATCACATTCTCCCAGGGGGCCCATCATCTTCATCTCCAGTAAGAACAACATTCAGTCATCAGCGCCTCTATTACTCACAGTCCATCTACTCTGTTTCCAGTGAACCCCGCTTCAGGGCCGTGCAGAGACCTATGGAGGGGCAGGGGCTCAAATTTAAAAAAGGGGCACATTGAATAAAAACTCCGTACAACAACATAGCAACAACCCATATTAATCAAGAATCTAATTGGATCCTACTATATCATTGCCATCATGTGGGGACAATGCAAAGCAAATCTAGTCTATATTTTCCCCAACAGGTAAAAAGTTTTTGTTTCTGCTGCTGACAGTCCTGGAGATCTGAGCTGATCTGAGATTGTAGTTGTTAAACAGAGGAGAGAAGGTCTCTGGTTATGAAGTTATGAAATAAGCAAATTTGCTGCCATTTTACTAAATAAGCCCTAATAATATCTATTTAACCTCTACAACAACTTGGCTGCAGACTGATTTATAGATCAGAAAACTCAAAGGGGTTAACTCTATATAATAGTTCGATGTTAAACCTCTAGATCTAGAATTATAAGACTGGAATATCAAGGCAAAGAAAACTCAGTAGCTGCTGGTAGGGGCCATTCAGGGGCCTCCAGACACTCAGGGGCCCCTAAAAATGGTTTAATTGTAACACAGACCATAGATCTAAACCTGTGGCATCATTTATAGAGAATGACAATGTTATTACATTTTATTTAATGCATCAGCTGAGAAAAATAAATAGTACATTTAGGATTTAATTAGGAAGTTTACTTTGTAAAAGTTTAAAGAATCCTCTTGATAGTTTGATTGTTGTGTTACCATGGTTACAATATAGTGTAATCTTTGTGTTTGAGTTGGGTTTGTTCACAAATACATCACAGCAAATAACCAATAATCAGTGATTGATTTTAAACTGGGCCAATAAACCTGGTCTCCCTCTCACAGATTCACCTTATCTATATTTAAACATGTTAGCGATGCTGAGGTTCTTAGTAGGACGGGTTCCGGAGGGAGGGGGGTTCTGTCTAAGGCCCCATATTACCTTGGGCCGGCCCTGGAGGAACAGCTGCTGCGATGCACATCTCTGGAATCTACCTGGAATCTACCTGGAATCCCCCGGTGGCCCCTACCAGTCCCCCGATGCTTTGGAGACATTTTGATTCATTTCATTTTGGCATGTTTGGCTTTTTGCTGCGGTTCTAATTATTGCTATAATATTTTCTCTGATGTTTATTTTGTGAACTCTAAATGCTTTGGGCTGAATCTTCCTTTAACACTTGAGGTTCTGCAATAACTTCTATCTACAGCCGCGAACCTCCAGCCCAGATCCCGTCAGCAGCGACTTTAAACCGCCTGGTAGAAACATTAAGGAGAAGCAGAGCGAACAGAGAGCAGGTGGTACCAGGTGGTACCGGGGCTTTGAGCTACGTTGCGACTCGCTGTGACAGGCGGTACCGTGTCTTATATCAGGATGTCTGATATAAAGACAGATATTCTTTATATCTGTCGGTGGACCGACTCAGACTGCCTGTAGCGAACCGGGCTTTTAGCAGAATGATGAAGTTAAAGTCAGAAGTTTTCTCTGCAGCCGAAACATTTCTGTGTTTAGAGGCGAGGCGGATTTTGTCCCGCTATTGCAAGGACGATTATGAAAATATAAATAGAAACAGTTTTTCTAACGTCAACATCAGACCTACGTTTTTATTCACAAACCAGTGTATGAAAAAATATTCTTGCCCATTATTTGATAGTTAGAGGACACAGATCTGCCTCCTCCTCACCATGGACCCGGAGTCTGAACAACATGGAGGCTCTGAGAGTCATTATTAGACTGAGGGCAGCCAGACTAGTTTATTTTTACTAAATTATTATATTTAGCTAAATATTACTGCTGAGAGGCACAAACAGGCCTTCTGACACACAGATAAAAAAAAAAAAAAAACCTCAAAAAGGGCACTAGGGGCATTAAGGATAAAAAGGGCAGGGGCTTAACCCACTCGGCCCCCCTCTGCACATGCCTGCCCCGCTTCCACCCTTCACCTGTCTCCCGGACTAAGACACACACATTAATTATTCATTGGTTGCTCAACAAGGTTTATTGACCTTTTTCAACTGCCTGGTGAAGTGATCTGCATGTGGGGAAAAAATTTTATATCTTAAACCATGACAAATCTGGACAAATCACAAATGCAGAATTACAGGCTGATCTCCAACCTCCAATTTATCAGCAAAATTGTTGAAAAAGCTCTTTCAACAGTTAAATAGCTTCCTAACTAACCAACCTCTTTGAATTTTAGTCTGGTTTCTGTGCTCACCACAGTACTGAGACTACCCTCCTCAAAGTGTTCATTGTGCTGGTTCTATTGGACCTCAGTGCAGCAGTTGACACTGACATGACATGTTACTGAAATGACTGGAGATTTGGGTAGGACTCTCAGGTCCAGTACACAACTGTTTTGAATATTTCATGAAGATCAGGGATTTTTGATTCAACAGGTAACATCAAAGAGGAGAGAAGTCATGTGGTGCACCCCAATGTTCAATCCTAGGACCTCTCTTATTCAATATCTATATGCTCAGGTTATAACAGGAAATAAGATTAGCTACCATAATTGCGCAGATACCATACCATACCAACTTTATTTATAAAGCACTTTAAAACAACCACAGCTGATACAAAGTGCTGTACATCAAAACACAACATAACAATAAAAAAAAAAAAAAAAAGCTGATACACAGCTCTACATTACGATGTCACCAGGTGACCTTTCACCCCATCCAGTCACTGAACAGATACTTAGAACAGATAAATGTGTGGATGTGCCAAAACTTTCTCCAGCTGAACAGAAACAAACCTGAAGTTATCTTTGGGTCTCTTTAAATCAAGTCCCAAAAACCCATCTGTTTAGAGTTGCTTTAGAACCATAACAAATGAAACATTGACCAACATGTTTGTGTAGATTTTGGTGTTGACACTCATCAAAATGTGTGTTCAAGTGTTGACTGTATGGTGTTTTGTTCATAACGCTGTACTTTTCTGTTTTTTGTTGTAAAGCACCTTGAGCTGCCTTGCTGCTGAACAAATCAACTTGATTGTCTCCTGCTGTGTCAGGGAGCATGGGCCAGGATTCCAGGAAACTCTTGTTGGAAGCTTCAAGAACACCAAACATTTGACTCAAGTTGTATAGCTTTAAGGTAGTAAAGCAAAATTCTAAAAAGTAAAATATTTCACATGCAATAATACACTTTCTATTTATTTTAGACAACTACTTGTAATTGGCTTAATATGGAAGTCCATTATAATATAGTTATCTCATTATAATGAGATAATATCTCTATAGCTGCAGCTGATCCAGAATGTTGCTGCTGGAAAACCCAGAAAGATGGAGCACATCACCCAGTTCTCCAGTCCCTCCACTGGCTCCCTGTAGCTCAAAGAATAGACTTTAAAATCCTGTTAGTTTATAAATCACTGAACGGCTCAGTACCACAATACATTAAAGATCTGCTGCTGTTGTATCAACCTTCCAGACCTCTCAGGTTCTGGTTCTGCTCTGCATCCCCAGAACCAGAACCAAACATTGAGAAGCAGCATTCAGCTTCTATGCACCACAACAAACTTCCAGAAAACTGTAGAACAGCTGAAACACTGACTTCCTTTAAATCTAGACTAAAAACCCACCTGTTTAGAGTTGGATTAGAAACATAATAAAACAATCAGCATTATGATGTGTAACAATGGCACTTTATAAATGTTTACTGTGTTATGTAACTTTGTATTTTTTGTGTTTTATGATGTAAAGCACTTTACATCATAAATTTGCCTTGTGATATACAAATAAACATGATTGATTATCTCATTGAGAAATAACATATACAGTGCCTTGCGAAAATATTCGTCCCCCTTGAACTTTTCAACCTTTTGCCGCTTTTCAGGCTTCAAACATAAAGATCTAAAATTGTTATTTTATTATTATTAATTTGTGAAGAATCAACAACAATCATGAGGTGGAATGAAATTTATTGGATATTTTAAACTTTTTTAACAAATACAAAACTGCAAAGTAAAGCGTGCAATATTATTGGCCCAGTTGTGTTAATACTTTGTAGCGCCACCTTTTGCTGCGAATACAGCTGCAAGTCGCTTATCAGTTTTGCACCTGGAGAGACTGAAATTCTTGCCCATTCTTCCTTGCAAACCAGCTGGAGCTCAGTGAGGTTGGATGGAGAACGCACGTGAACAGCAGTTTTCAGCTTTTTCCACAGATTCTCCAATGGATTCAGATCTGGACTTTGACTTGGCCATTCTAACACCTGGATATGTTTGTTTGTGAACCATTCCATTGTAGATTTTGCTTTATGTTTGGGATCATTGTCTTGTTGGAAGATAAATCTCCATCCCAGTCTCAGGTCTTTTGCAGACTGCAACAGGTTTTCTTCCAGAATAGTTCTGTATACGGCTCTATTGATCTTCCCATCAATTTTAACCAGCTTCCCTGTCTCTGCTGAAGAAAAACAGGCCCAAACCATGATGCTGCCACCACCATGTTTGACAGTGGGGATGGTGTGTTCAGGGTGATGAGCTGTGTTGCTTTTATGCCAAACATATCGTTTTGCATTGCAGCCAAAAAATTGGATTTTAGTTTCATCTGACCAGAGTTCCTCCTTCCATGTATGGTGTGTCTCCCAGGTGGCTTGTGTCAAAATTTAAACCAGACTTTTTATGATTCTCTTTGAGAAATGTCTTTCTTCTTGCCACTCTTCCATAAAGGCCAGATTTGTGCAATGTACCACTGATTGTTGTCCTATGGACACCTCAGCTGTAGATCCAGAGTGATCATGGGCCTCTTGGCTGCATCTCTGATCTTTCTTCTCCTTGTTCCAGATGAAAGTTTAGACCACAGGTGTCAAACTCCAGTCCTCAAGGGCCGCTGTCCTGCAGTTTTTAGATGTAGGTACAAAACACTGGAATGAAATGGTTTAATTACCTCCTCCTTGTGTAAATCATGTCTCCAGAGCCTTAATGACCTAATTATTCTATTCAGGTGTGGTGCAGCAGAGACATCTAAAAGTTACAGGACACCGGCCCTTGAGGACTGGAGTTTGAGACCCTTGATTTAGAGGGACGGCCGGGTCTTGGTAGATTTGCAGTGGTCTGATACTCCTTCCATTTCAATATGATCTTATTCTATTTATAATTATCTCCTCCCTCCTGTTTATTCCTCTAATTTTTTACTACATCAACTGTATTTTGTATCCTATATAAATGCCTTCCATTTATTTCATTATCCCACCTAATTTTCCATATCTTCTTACTTTCTCTCCAAACTATGCTTTTGCCTTCAGATTTAGATAACTTTATTGGCATATCAATATCTTCTTTTTTAATAGCCTCCTTAGCCAACCTATCTGCTCTTTCATTACCCAAAATACCCACATGAGCAGGAGTCCAAAATAATATTACATTTTTATTTTGTTCACAAATTCTATGATGAACAGCCATAATCTCATATAATATATTTTGATGATTATTTGTACTTCCTTTTCCAATATTTAACAATGCAGATAATGAATCACTACAAACTAGTATTTTATTTATATTAGTATCCTCCACCCATTCTAAAGCTAATAATATAGCACATAATTCTACTGCATATATACTGAGATAATTAGATGTTCGTTTTGAAATATTAATCTTTAATTCAGAAATCACTACTGCTATACCAGTCGCTTCATTTTGGGGTTTTTTCGAACCATCAGTATAAATTTGCAAATAATCATTATATTTATTCTGTATTTGATTATAAAATTCTTGGCAGATATCTGTTATATTTCTTTCCTTAATATTTGATAGTGATCTGTCTATATTAATATATTTCCATGTCCATGTAGGTCTCAAAGGCCACAATACTGTTGGACTAAATTCTTTGTTATATACATTAAATGTTTTTGCTCTGTCATCCTCAACCCACCCAAAACTATTCATTTGTTCCTTTCCTCTTTCCCAACAATTTTCTAATACTTTCTTAAATGGATGATCTTCATTATGTCCTTTTAAATGTATCCAATAATTAACCATTATCTGTTGTCTTCTGATACATATTGGCATTTCTCCTGATTCTACTTGTAGAGCACATACTGGAGTTGATTTAATTGCCCCTAAACAAATTCTCAATGCTCTAGCTTGAAAAACATCTAATTTTTTAATCTAGTTTTAGCCGCTGAACCATACACCACACTCCCATAATCTATCCTTGACCGAATTATTGACACATAAACGTTTTTAAGTGATTGAAAACTTGCACCCCATGTCAACCTGCTAAACACCTCATAATATTAAGAACCTTTTTACTTTTCTCCATAATATGTTCTATATGATTTTCCTAAGTTAGTTTCTTATCAAAAACAGTCAACCCTTTATAATTCTTTCCCATATAAATACAACTTTTTATCAACCCCATTTTTTAATTTGTAAAAAACATTACTTTTGTCTTCTCAATTGAAAATGTAAAACCCCACTCTATCCCCCACTTACCCACTTTATCTATGCCTTCCTGAAGTTTTAAAATAAGATGTTCTACATTTTTTCCCCTTTCCATAATGCTCCATCATCAGCAAAAATGACTTTCCAAAACTAATTGATAATTCTTTAAAAATATCATTAATCATAACAGAATAATTTTAGGCTTGAGGAGTTCCATTTTGTATTTTACATGATTGTGAAACATGAGGTTCTATTTTGACTTGAATAGCTCTATCACATAAAAAATCCCATAACCAATTAAACATATTACCTCCTATACCTATCTGATGTAATTTAATCATTAACCCTTCTCTTCATAGCATATCATATGCTTTTTCCACATCAAAAAACACAGCAACAACAGTTTCCTTATTAATCTGAGCTTTTCTAATATCATCTTCTAAACATATAGCAGAATCTATTTCTCGTCTTCCTCTACAAAAGCCACTCTGATAAGGAGCAATTATAATTTTTGACTCCAAATATTGTATTAATCTCTCATTCACCATCCTTTCCATCAATTTACACATATTAGAAGTTAAAGCTATTGGTCTGTAGTTTCCAGGATTACTAGGATCTTTCCCAGGCTTCTTTATCGGAATAACAATGGCTTCTTTCCATTTACAATGCAGTCTCCCCTCTTTCCAAATCTTATTATACAAAATTAATCATTTATTTAATAGGTCATCACTCACATGTCTTAACATAATATAACACACTTCATCTTTACCTGGAGCACTATTCCTAGTTCTATCCAAAGCTCTTTTCAGTTCTCCAATAGAGAAGGGATAATTCATCAGATCATCAGTATTACTCTCCTTCCTTCTTAAAATTTCATAATTTTTCCTTTTAGTTTTCTCTCTTCCCTGTATTTCATTAACTGATCAATTTTTCCCACTATGTATCTCCACAAATGTGCTTACTAAAATATCAGCCTTTTCTCTGTCAGTTACTGCTACTATATTGTTTTTATTAAGTATTGGACAACTCCATCCTCTTCTATCCCCCCCAACCCTGAGATGATCACAGAGCAGGTGCATTTATACAGGACTTTATTACACACAGGTGGATTCTATTTATCATCATCAGTCATTTAGAACAACATTGGATCATTCAGAGATCCTCACTGAACTTCTGGAGTGAGTTTGCTGACAGGAAAGGGGCCCAATGATATTGCAAGCCCCACTTTGCAGTTTTTCATTTGTTAAAGATTAAAATAGCCAATAAATTTCGTTCCACCTCAAGATTGCGTCCCACTTGATGTTGATTCGTCACAAAATAATAAAAATTTTAGATCTTTATGTTTGAAGCCTGAAAAGCACGAAAGGTAAAAATGTTCAAGGGGGCCGAATACTTTCACAAGGCACCGTATATATACACTGCTCAAAAAAATAAAGGAAAGACTCAAATAACACATCGTAGATCTGAATGAATGAATTATTCTCATTGAATACTTTGTTCTGTACAAAGTTGAATGTGCTGACAACAAAATCACTCAAAAATCATCAATGGAGATCTAATTTATTAACCAATGGAGGCCTGAATTTGGAGTTATACACAAAATTAAAGTGGAAAAACACACTACAAGCTGATCCAACGCTGATGTAATGTCCTTAAAACAAGTCAAAATGAGGCTCAGTATTGTGTGTGTGTGGCCTCCACGTGCCTGTTTGACCTCCCTCCAACACCTGGGCATGCTCCTGATGAGGTGGCAGATGGTCTCTTGAGGGCTCTTCTCAATCGGATTCAGGTCTGGTGAATGAGCGGGCCAGTCCATAGCTTCAATGCCTTCATCTTGCAGGAACTGCTGACACACTCCAGCCACATGAGGTCTAGCTAGTGATGGTGAGATGAAGCCTCATGAGGCATTGAACCACTTGAGCCAACTGGTTCAGAAAGGGTTCATTTCTTGAAGCTTCATGTGCACACGAAACCACCTACTGGCCAGGTGTATAAGCACAGCCAGCTGTATCTTAACACGTGTGATGCATTGAATTTTTGTCTATTATGGCTCTTGGGAATGACTTCACAAAAGGTGTAGGACGAAATCATTTGTCTACATAAATTATGTATACACATATGTGTATAATAAAATATTGTTTGAATGTATTCTCTGTGTGTAATTATTCCCAAAATAGTAGTGTCATGTGATATGGCATGTTGTGTAATAATGTTTTTCTGTGACTCTAGAAAAATGGCATGGGCTTAATCAGGCAGAGGACAGTGAAAGTGCTTGTGGAACTAGGGAGGGGGTAGTGAATAGGCTAATGCTTGTGTAACTTGGATGATTTCATGCATTTTTATTAAGAAACAACAATTTCTCCACAGTTTTTGGTTTCAAACGATTTCTCTTTTTTGACATTACATGGATGAGGTGTTATTATTGTACCCCAACTCCTTGGAGCACAATAAACACCTCACCTTTACAGAAAATAAGAAACAGTGAAAAATACAGTTCCTCATAAGCACACCTAATGCATCTGCAAATGTTCAGTTCACCTTACCTTGTTAGGGCTTATCAAATCAAAATGTTCCCACATAGGGGAAATCCTCCTCTTTCTCGCTGGCTCCATCCTACTCCTATCCTGTCCTCGCGCTCCTAAATCTCCTATCTATCCATCTATCTATCTATCTATCTATCTATCTATCTATCTATCTATCTATCTATCTATCTATCTATCTATCTATCTATCTATCTATCTATCTATCTATCTATCTATCTATCTATCTATCTTTCTCCTAAACTCTCCAAACACCAAACTAACTGTCTCAAACTAAATAACCACTATCCAAACTCTACTATCCAAACTATCAAAACTCTATCCACTCTCTCAACTGACCGCAACTCGCTACAACAACCCACATTTTGAATGGAGCCTGTGGGGTTTCTAAAGCTGTCAAACCCCGCGCCAAAATCTGAGCCACTTCCCGAAGCAGTCACGTGGTACAGCCAGGCAGCGAGGCTTTGGACGTCATCGTTTTCGGCTCCTCCCCTAAATGAAGCAAGCTTCGATACGCGCTTTACGGAAACGCCCCCTCCATTACTTGACACACGCCTCGAAGCCTCGGCACATCACGTAACATCACTAGGTCTAGCATTGTTCTGCATTAGGAGGAACCCAGGGCCAACCGCACCAGCATATGGTCTTACAAGCGGTCTGAGGATCTCATCTCGGTACCTAATGGCAGACATGCAACCTCTGGCGAGCACATGGAGGGCTGTGCGGCCCGCAAAAGAAATGCCACCACACACCATTACTGACCCACTGCCAAACCGGTCATCCTGAAAGATGTTGCAGGCAGCAGATTGCTCTCCACGGCGTCTCCAGACTCTGTCACGTCTGTCACATGCTCAGTGTGAACCTGCTTTCATCTGTGAGGAGTACAGGGCGCCAGTGGCGAATTTGCCAATCCTGGTGTTCTCTGGCAATTGCCAAGTGTCCTGCAACGTGTTGGGCTGTGAGAACAACCTCCCCATCTGTGGACGTCAGGCCCTCATGCCATCCTCATGGAGTCGGTTTCTAATCGTTTGTGCAGACACATGCACATTTGTGGCCTGATGGAGTTAATTTTGCAGGGCTCTGGCAGTGCTCCTCCTGTTCCCCCTTGCACAAAGGCGGAGGTAGTGGTCCTGCTGCTGGGTTGTTGCCCTGCTACGGCCTCATCCACATCTCCTGGTGTACTGGTGTGTCTCCCGGTAGCTACTCCAGCCTCTGGATACTACATTGACAGACACACAATCCTTCTTGCCACAGCTGGCATTGATGTGCCATCCTGGATGAGCTGCACTATCTAAGCCACTTGCATGGGTTGTAGAGTCAGTCTCATGTTACTATGAGTATGAAAGCACCAGCAACATTCAAAAGTGACCAAAACATCAGCCAGAAAGCATGGATGCTGAGAAGTGGTCTGTGGTCTCCACCTGCAGAACCACTTCTTTATTGAGTGTGTCTTGCTAATTGCCAATAATTTCCCCATGTTGTTTATCCCATTTGCACAACAGCATGTGAAATTGATTGCCAATCAGTGTTGCTTCCTAAGTGGACAGTTTGATTTCACAGAAATTTGATTTAATTGGAGTTATATTGTGTTGTTTACAAGTTCCCTTTATTTTTTGAGCAGTATATATATATATATATATATATATATATATATATATATATATATATATAATCAGAGTATCGGAAAGGGGCTTCCATAGTTTAAACAATTACTGAGCGTGGTTGTTTCGTTTCTAGGTTTTATTTGGTTATTTTGGCCGCAGAGAGGCGCAGGCACATACAATATGCAGTGGAAAGTTTCCACATGCATTTCCCACCTCACAAGAGAAACGATCTACATCTACGTCATTTTTTTTTCCAAAAGTCTCTGGGCGACGTCACTTTCATTGTGTTCGCGTAACCTCGGAATACTCAAATGAAATCTCACGATATTTTAAAAACACGTTTAGGACTAGCAGAACAACTCTACATTCAGGAGAGATAATCCGTAAACGTTGCCAGAATTTTAACTGATTAAATACGTAGAGCAAACAATAGGCTACTTCCAAAGACTATGTGTTTCTAACATAGGAACAAAAAAAAAAAGAACAACTATGCAAAGTTAAATTTACCTGAGCAAATTCAATTAAACCTGTCCAAGCATTTCTTCTGCCATACATTGAATTTGGCACCGAAAAGGAGATATCCACCGACAGGTTGTTGTTAGCTAATTTCCCCACTGCACCTGAAGGCAACAGGGCAGAGGAGGTGGAGAGAGGCAGAGGATGGACGAGCGTCAGAGAGAAAGAGAAGGTAGAGAAGGGGGGTAGCAGGACTTAGCTAACACTAACACTGTCAGCTTGTTTATCAGAGCCACAGTGCTGTGTTAACGACATTGATGCTGCACTTCCAGCAAAATTAACGGAGTGTTCACCTTAAAGTGTGACTCAACAGACACATCGTTTAGAGGTAAAAAAAAAAAAAAAAGACAAAAATGTGTTGTGAGCGGGGATAGAGAGAAGACAAAAAGGGCATCTCTGACCGCAGCAGCAGCCACCGCCACCGCTCGTGCTGTAGCCTGTGTGTGGGACGCCGTCAGTTCAGTAGCACAGAGCGAGCTCTGCTGTCGAGCACAACCAGCTGATTTCTGTCAGTAAAAGCAGCAGAGGGGGAGAAACAGCAGGCTGTCAAAATGAAATTCACAGAGCATCTCTCAGCTCACATCACGCCGGAGTGGAGGAAACAGTACATCCAGTATGAGGTGAGTGAGCTTAAAGGTTAGCCTAGTTAGATCAGTGGAGATCTGGATGCCTGTTTAGCTTTATGCCATTTATTGAATTTTAGAACGGGTAGTGGAACATGGCTACCATTAGGGCTGCTCCCCTACAATGAAACAACAGGAAGAGAGGAAGTGCTTGAGTAGATAATGAGACAACAGCTCGGTGTTAGCTAGCAAACTAGTCAGATGGGTTTGTTTTGTTGCTCCGCAGGTTCCTCCGTGCCTCCATAGAACCGGCTGAGGGTTGTTTGCGTTTGTGTGCCGTATCTGGCCGACTGGAATGCGTTTATGGGACAACAAGATGTCCGGCTGACTCGGCGTGTATTAGTTGAGTTAATCTTTGCGCCCGTTGACCCCGGCTCGGTACTGAAACAGCTGAGGCAGCTGTCGATCATGCTGCTGCTGTTTAAACATCAGGACACAGAGGTGCTGATAACTCCATCTGCAACCTTTGACCCATTAGTGCCATTTGGACGACAGCGAACCTCCTGCCTTTACTTTGCCCCAACTTGTCCACAAGCCTCACATGGCTCAGTGTGTAAATAAAATGAAAGATTTCTAGAAAGTATGTTCTTACAGTAAACCGAAACCCAGCCACGATACTGTACCTTAATCATTTGAACTGGTTTTTAACTAGGTAACTAGTCTTTACTAAACAGATCTGTTGCTTGTATCTAGTTTGCAGCTAAATAAATAAAGTTAATGTCAAAATTTCAGTGGTAAAAAACGTCATTGAATTGGAGCTGAAACGATTAATGTGATGAATCTTGAACTAATTGAGTAATCGATAGTTAACTGGAGTACAGACTCAAAAAAGGAAAAAAGCCAAATTAGTCACCAGATCAGCCCTATACTTTATAACTTTATAACTTTCTTGATGTTCAGTCCAGCAGAAAGGCCTGAGCTTTTGATGTTGGAATGATTTTTCAGCTCCAGATGCATCTTTTGCTACAAATGACCAAGCATTCAGTAAATGAATGCTGTTGTTGCATTTTATACAAGGAAATGTTCATATAAAAAAGGCTTAAGTGGTTAAATGAAAAATGACTATATGACATTTGACTTTATTAACACAAATCACATAAACATCTACAGCCAGACGGTTCTGTTTCCTTGTCATTCAAGAAACTTTTAAAACAATGAAATTAAACAATCTCCTCAATCTTTAGATCCTTCTTTAAATGTTTCCAGTAATGAGAGTAATGATAATTTAGCTTTGGTGATGATTTCCAAGCATTTGACAATGGAGACCTACTTGCCGTCACCCTAATCTTTTCCTCCTGCTCTACACCCTCTATCAGACTCCAGCTGGGATTCTGTCCGATCCGTCCCAAAATATCAGGGAGATGACAAATGTTGGCAAATTTCAAATACTGTATTACCATATTTTCCGGACTACCCATTATTCCGAGCCCCCATGAGGTTTTGTGTGATTTATGGGCGCGACTTCTGCTGCTAACCGGAACCGCCATTTGTTTACATATTAGCAACTCGCTAACCGGCTTTCCACAGAGGTTTTAGGCTATAAAATATGTAGGTTTACAGTTTACATGTGGCAATATTGTTTTACCGCTACCTACAGCTAATGCGGGGAGGGATGGCGACTTGAAGAAATGGCCGCAAATAACCCGCATTAGCATAGTTAGCTACTTTATTGACTCAGTTGCTTCGGATCCAGATGCGGGTTTTCTTCCCTTGGCTTTTTACCCACACAATGAAATGAGCACATAAAGCATTTTGGGTTCTATGTTCAGGTTTAGAATTTTTAGCCAAATTCTTTTTGTTTCCTTATCTGTCGGTAGGCGATGAAAACCACCGCTTTTGTTTTGGGAGCCGTTCAAGACACACCTGTTTCTGCCACTAATTAAACTTGGTCTGATTATTAAAGTGCAACCATGAACAGCACAACAGTTACCGAGCTCCGAAAGGACAGACACTTTCCAGTGGCAAGTTGCTCTCTATAACAGGTTAATGTGTGATTCGGTCCGGTTCTGGTCCAGTGGGGAGATTCTCCATATTACGGTCTGGAGCGCAGCAGCTGCGGTCATTTCTCCGCTGATTTGCAGCGACACTCAGCACCGGAGAACCTCGAGGTTCTGGTTGTGATGGATTAAATAAACCCAGGTATTTTATTTTGTCTTATAAAAATGTTCCTGGCATAATGATAAAGACTCAGATCATGAACTTTATTAAAATTGCACTTTGAAAGTTATTTACCAAATTAATGATCAGTGGAATGCTTGAATATGTTGTTATCCTTGCTGACCAACTCTTAGCGCGTCTCCATTGGTATTTTGATCAATCATCTTTTGCAATGAGCTCCAAGTGTTTGAGGTTATGAGGCCTCAGAACCATAACCACAGTCTGGAGCTGTCTCCACACATTCTGTTATTGATTCTAGTGGAGACTCTGGCTGGGCCACTTCAGACTTCATTTAACT
Source organism: Xiphophorus hellerii (assembly GCF_003331165.1). NCBI lineage: Eukaryota > Metazoa > Chordata > Actinopteri > Cyprinodontiformes > Poeciliidae > Xiphophorus > Xiphophorus hellerii. The sequence goes on from NC_045677.1 coordinate 497,926, forward strand.
TTCAGTCAGAAAAGCCAGATGGGTCCAGTTAAAAGGTTACTCTGACTCTACAGCTGCCAGGTGTTTACATCAGTTTCAGATAACTGTATGTTAAAATGCAGCAGTTAAGGCTGCATGTTTTTAGCTGTGGGACATTCCAAAGCTTTAGCTTTTCACTGAGAGGCTGCTGGGAAATATAGATGGTGCTGTTAGCTCCCTGTCCTGTGGCCTGTAGCTGCTGAGAATCATGGATTGCTGCTGGGTTTGACCAGGGTTGTGAGAGCTCAACTGGGATTTCCAAACCAAGGGTTATGAAGCACAGTTTATTTTCTTCACTTTAATTTCTCTCCTTATTGAATGAGTTCATAAGATGCCCTGAAGCAATAGCACACTGTGCTGCTAGATATGCTGCCCCCTATCATGCCTCTATCAGCACATCACATGCTCATTTAACTTATCAAATTTCAGTCCTTATATTGATATTATCATATTTTCCGCACTATAAGGCGCACCACATTATAAGGCGCACCTTCAATGAATGGCCTATTTTAAAACTTTTTTCATATATAAGGCGCACCGCATTATAAGGCGCATAGAATAGATGCTACAGTAGAGGCTGGGGTTACGTTATGTATCCATTAGATGGAACTGCGCTACAGGGAATGTCAACAAAATAGTCAGATAGGTCAGTCAAACTTTATTAATAGATGACAAACCAGCATTCTGAAAACTCCGTTCATTCCCAAAATGAATAAACAGCTGTTTTATTATTTTCCCCGAGGTAAAGTCAGTGACGTGGTATTTTCGTGACACAGTTTATCTTTTAGCAACAGCAAGGTGTAACATATAGTGGAGGGGAACTTTTCCTCGATTCAATAAACATATAAAAAACAGTCTGATACTGTTACGGTAAATCAAACGTTAGTGCAATCACAATATATATCCACTTCCACACCATTGATTCGTTCATGTTAAATTCTCTCGCTGCTGCTCTATTCCCGTGTTCTACTGCGTGACTGATCGCCTTGAGTTTAAACTCTGCGTCGTAAGCGTGTCTCTTAATAGGAGCCATTTTGGGGTCTTTACACAAAACCCAGCGTGCACCGCGCGCTTCTTCTTCTACGGGGGAAAATGAAGTCGGCGGCTTCTTACCGTAGTTGCGAGACCTGTTGTGGCTCAATATTGGTCCATATATAAGGCGCACCAGATTATAAGGCACACTGTCGGCTTTTGAGAAAATTGAAGGTTTTTAGGTGCGCCTTATAGTGCGGAAAATACGGTACAATCACACCAATATATCGGCCAGCCAATATATTGGTGCCGATTTCCCTAATTTTAGGAAATCTGTAATCGGCCGATTTTTATACGTGGAGCCGATCTTAACCACCAATTTTATCTACGTCGGCAAAGGTATTTAAATCAACTGTTATTTTCTTCTGCTCTGCTGTGAGAGAGGTTTGACTAGCAGACCAGCCCCTGATCAGGTCCAGGTAACAATAGTCATCTCACTTTTGCTTTTGGCAACTCATCAACTTTCTTGTTACATTTAGCAACATTTTAGACAAAAACAATTGGTATCAGCCAAAATTGGAATCGGCAGGTCAGGATTTGTAACAGATCAGTAATCAGTGATTGGCCAGAAAACTGCAATCGGTGCACGCCTACAAAGGACTGTTTGGTGAAACATTTGGTGGCCTGTTGTATATCAAGCGACTTACATTAAATTTCCAATAGCATTTTTTCATTTTTCTCTGCCTTTGATGAGCACACCTGATGTGGACTTTAATAGCTAAGATCCTACAGTTCATGGATAGTTGTGGGGATATTCTTTTATATATAATATAAAGTAATATTTCAATTAAAGATTTTCCCATATCTTTTCTTCTTTTGAGACAACATAGTAATTCACAGTTCAGTAGTTAATTGTGTAAATTATTATGTTCCTTTTAGATTAAAAATGTTTTTATTTATCATTATTATTCTCCTTTTTTGGAAGAAGCTTGTAATGGTTTCTGTATTGAACTGTAATATATTGTTTTATATTGATTGTACCTTGAAGAACTACAGATTTTTCCCACATTGTTCCATGTCATTTTCTAAATTGTCTGTGTACAAGCAAAATTTGGCAGGTGTGTTAGCAGAAAACGATGGTTTAGATTTTTTTTTTATGACTGCTCTTTGAGGTTACTATCAGTAGTACTTCTCTTACCTGTAGTCAATCTCTCCATTATTTCACACTTTTTTTTGTCTTTTTTTCTATCAAAGTCACTGATTTTGAAGTAACGCTTCAGAAATATTTGCAAGGAATTTTGCAATATTTGCTCTTACGATTGAGGGTAAATATGGCTGATCTGGAGGCTTGTTTTGGTTGAAAACATATCAGTCCCTCCATGATGTTGCAGTTACAACTATCAATGCAAATTCCCTCATTATACGCAGCTCTTGCTTGGACTTGCAATAACATTCTATTCTATTCTATCAGTCATCTCAGCCTTTCCTCAAATTTGACCAATCACCATAGCGTTTCTTATGCTTCCTTCTTTTCTGACCAATCATTGCAACTCATCTAAATTTTGACCAGTCCCCTTAGCCTTCGTCTAATTTAACTTTCTGCTTCAAAACGTCTCTTGAAAGCTGAACCACTACATTGCAACATCCTGAAAGGACTGACCTGTCAATCAGTTTTGTTCATTCTTTCCTTACCAAAACAGGACTCGTGTCTTTCTGAGTGTTATACAATATTAAGGCCGATCATTTTAAGAATCATAGTTCAATATGTATGTGTATAAACACCCTATTGAATTACATTAAGCAGCATTGCAGTGCAGGTGTCCACCTCAGGGTGGTCTGCCTGAACGCTGCAGTGATTGCAGTGTTCTGCAAAGTAGAAACAGTTTTTTTCTCAGTGCGACTGCAGCACATTCTTTCGGTGAGCCAATCCATTTCTAACAGTCTCACATCATTAGAGATATTTAGCAATGAGTCACTTCAAACACCACATTCTCCCTCTATGTAGTTTATTTCTTACATGGTTTATTCATGTTAGTATAATTCCTGTCTATTTCCACTCTTGACATGTTATTTGCTTCTGTGCTTTTTGCAGCACAGTCACATTAGGCATGCAGCCAAAGGTCTTTTTCCATAGTTATTATGAGGAACTTCAGCAGCCTAGCACATTTTTAGAATACATTTCATCTTAGCTTGGCTCTGGAGAGTCAAAAAGGCATAAACAGTTGTGTCTTCTAGTGGAAAGGTCCTCTGGGAGAAATAAAAAAGTCTACTGCCTTTGTCTTAAGTCCATGTTAGATCAGAATGTCTTAGATCTCTTAATATAAGTGATATTTTATATGTTTTTAGAACATCAAGAAACAGAAAACTATTGACTCAGACTAACTAAGTACAAATGCAGTAACACAATTTTTCAAATAAAAAAAAAGAAACTTGTATCAATTTCCTCTATCTTAGCTATGCACCCACTTTCTGTTACACTATGACATAAACTCCTAACAAGAAGCTTGTGGTGGTAACATGATGAAAATCTGAAGAGGTTATTCATATGAATACATGTTATTAATAGGCCTGTCGCGATAAACAATAACTCAATTAATTGCATGATAAATGGAAATTATCGACCTCATTTTAATTGATCGACTTTATCGTTTCTTCCTGCCTTTTTCTCTTTCTATTGATGACACTGGATGAAAAAAGGCTCAGCTCTAGTGCTCTCCACTGACCCCTCCATTCCTCATTTTCCTTAGCGTGAACTATTGCATCAGGTAGTTGGATATGGCCATCTTCTCTATCTAAATCTAATAATTATTGAAAGGAAATATAGTATACAGACTTCATAAACTCTACTCTTTTGGTTGAATGTAGTTTTTATTTGCACTTTGGTTTCATGTTGTGTTTATTTTTTATTGAAGTGCATTTTTTGTTAACAGAGACTGAGAGTCTATTTTATTTTTGGTTGTTTTGTATATTTAGTTTTCCAGTTCCAGTGTTAAGTGTTCTTTTGAAAATAAAGTGTGTTTATTTTGGCAGGATGTGCTTGCATTATTATGTCATTACCATCACATCAGTTTAAAATGGTCATCAGACAATATTATTGTTTATTGCAATAATGTTTGAAACAATTAATCGCTTTATTATCGTGAAGATGCAGGCGTCCTGCTGTGGGCCAGGCGCTGTGCAACGTTGAGGTCAACACCCGGGGGTAGGCCTGTTTGTAGCTGTGGAAATCAGAAGCATTCCCATCATTCGCTCCTCTCCTCTGAGGTTTCACCCAGTCTGTTTGTCCATTCCCTGCTGTGTTTGGAGACAAACCAGATGTAGGATGTTGTTGCACTCAGCTGTAATTCTAGCCTTCTGTGTGTTCACTCTGAGTCTCTTGAAGCTGTGGAGAACTGGGCCTGTGAGCTTTTCAAAGCTGTGCTCCTTGGGGCCGTTACATGTCTCCTGTGTGTTCTTGTTGCAGCTATGCTTGGTTAGACATACTGCAGGACTGTTTGATTCACAAGGTGAAGCCAGGGCTGTCATAAAGGAATGCATGCAGAAACATTGTTTCTTTGTCTCTATTTTTCCTGGGATGTTAACTGTTCATTGAATTCATTGTAACTGTGCTGAAATCTAACTATGGGTGTTCTACCCTTTGTTTTTCTGTGTTTGAACTACAGAAATCTACTCTGGTTTAGTCCAGAACATGGCACCATTGGAGAGTGTGCTTATAAAAATGTGATGTAAACAGTTTTATTAAAGCAGACGTGTATCTCACATGACTCTCAGACATTAACTTTAAAAATAGGTATGCTTGATGGTCATCTGAACTGACTCACCAGACTGACTGTCTGCTGAGACAGCTTTCCTTATTAGATGTTAGTGTTAGATTCCTTAATATTTTGTTGAAAATTTTACCAGGGCTGTAATAAAACAGTCTCTCTTGTTTTCTGTTCACCATTCTGAAGCATGTGAAAGGAAATGAAAAGCAGTATTGACAATGCAGAGTTTTAGTTTGATAAAAATCATATTTTTTTGCTGATATTTAGTGGTAGCTTTTCTGTAACTATGCCCATGCATAGTTCATCCAAACAGAGCCATTTTTATTAAAGTATCAGAAAATAAAATCCTATAGAAATTGCATCAATTCAGTTAGTGAGTAGTCAACTGATTTTTAGCTTGACCATCCCTAAATGGTGAAGGACTGTCAGAAACTCTAAAAACCCCATCTGTTTTAAATCCATGAATACACCATGCCGGCATCCTAAATACAACAATCTTCATCTTGGAAGCTGCTACAGGAAGAGGAAGGCTTGTATGTAGTATCACAGCCGCAAAGGACAGCTTGGGTACAAACAATATTTGACTCTGTATTATTGTCAGAAGTATTTGGTCTCCCATCCAGATCATTAAATTTAGTTGTTCCTGTCACTTTGATGGGCACAGATTTAGAAAATCCAGCACATAGGCATGCAGACAGCTTTTACAAACATTACAGCATTGGAATTGGGAGTTGCCAGGACAACCACACTGGCCTGACTATATCATGTCAAGTATAAAGTTCAGTGGAGAAAGGACTAAGATGTGGGGTGGATTTATATCCTCTTCACTCTACTAAATAGAACTCCTAAAGCAGCAGTATGTAACTTTTATATATATAAAAAAGTTTTTTATAAAAAACTATATTTTTGGTGGTGGTGATGGTAGACGTTTGCCCTGCAATCTGTGTGTTGCTGGTTGGTTTCCCGCTCCTCCTGCTTCTGTTGTTGTGTCCTTGGGCAAGACACTTCCGCTGCCAGTGGTGATGGTCAGACGGTCTGGTAGCTCTGCAGCATGTCAACCTGCCCCAGGGCAGTCGTGGCTATTATCCGGAAGCTCACCACCATCAGCATGTGGATGTATTTATGAATGGAAATGACTGTTTTCATGTCAAGCATCTTTGAGTGCCCAAATAAGGCGATATATAAGTTTGATGTCATTTCATTGCATTTTACATATTTCATGAAACTGTCAATATGTTATGACAGTATGAGACATAATTAGTATAAAAATTGAGCTCCTTTGCCTTCTCCCTTATGGACCTGCTGTTATCTGAACAAGTACACTGAAGTGCCGGAAACAACCAATCAACCCTGGAGGAGGGTCTTAGCGCTGTCAATTATGCTCACGTAAATGCTGCTCAGACCCTCACCCTTTCTCTCTGCTATGCTGCAACTGCTCACAGAATGCACACAGTATTGGGGAGTTTTAGGTTTGGAGTAGAAAAACTTTGACAGGAATAAAGATGGCAGTCTCATAGCAGTTCAGGAAAGAGAAACGGTCAAACATAGTCGGGTGTGGGATGCAAAATGGACTTTATGCGGTTCTGTTTTGAAATATAAAGACTCGACAAGCTCCTTAAGTTATCCTCTTAATACTCATTCACCTGAGCTGTTGCACAGTGGAGCAGCATCAGCTTCTCATCCAAAAATGACTGATGTCCTATGAAGGCTAGGATGTGATGACAGAAAAGCAGAGCGCATAACGCATTACATAAAGTACAACATGGAAAAAACATAATGTCAATAGGCAGGGTTAATTCTGAGGGCTGTCGTGAGTTAATGCTCTTCTTGGAGCAACCACAGAAAGTATTTCTCTATGAACACCTCTCTGTTCATGGGCAATCAATTCTTTCAGATATTTTGTTTTTTTCATCTTTTATTTTTCTATTCAGCAGCCTAAAAGGTTCTGGAAAAATGATGGTTCTTCAGTAGCAGATATTATCTACAAATAAAAAAAAAAGGAGGAAAAAACAAAAGGTTTAAACATTTAAGTTTACAAAGCTAAGTAGTCTTCTGGCTATTAGTACTTAATACTAAAAGAACAAAACTCTGACAAAACTAAAATAGCACTCAGTTCAGCCTAGGATGCAACACTATCATCATAACCTTGAATTTGCAGAAATTCGTTGGAATATAATGCATGTTTTTTGCTATTGATAAGATCTTCAAAGTTGTATGTATGTGTGTATGTATGCATGCATCATGCATGCATTAAAATAATTCCCTTCTTACCCTCCGCGGGTGGTCTCTCATCCTCTGAGCTTGGGTCCAGAGCCCTGGGAACTTGAGGGTCTGTGCAGTATCTTGGCTGTGCCTAGAACTGCACATTTCTGGACTGAGATGTCTGATGTTGCTCCTGGGATCTGTTTTAGCCATATACAGTATATATACAGTATACAGTATATATATATACGTGTATGTGTGTGTGTATATACTGTATATACAGTACAGACCAAAAGTTTGGACACACCTTTCTAATTCAATGGGTTTTCTTTATTTTCATGACTATTTATAAGGCAAGAAATCCCACTTATTAACCTGACAGGGCACAGCTATGAAGTGAAAACCATTTCAGGTGACTACCTCTTGAAGCTCATCAAGAAAATGCAGAGTGTGTGCAAAGCAGTAATCACAGCAAAAGGTTGCTACTTTGAAGAAACTAGAATATAAGGGGTATTTTCAGTTGTTTTACACTTTTTTGTTTAGTGCATATTTCCACATGTGTTATTCATAGTTTTGATGCCTTCAGTGTGAATCCACAATGTCAATAGTCATGAAAATAAAGGAAACTCATTGAATTAAAAGGTGTGTCCAAACTTTTGGTCTGTACTGTATATATATATATATATGCTTGTGTGTATACTGTATATGTGTGTGGCATAGCTCTTTTATTCACCAAATGATATTCAACATGTTTTTTGCTTAGTCAGTAAAGTTTTGCCGTTGAGGTCATTGGATTTTCAGTAATGCTAGAGCACAGCAGCCACATGTCATGGGAAGCTGGTTGCTGATGGAAGCTGGTTTCAGGTATAGTGAGGAAAAGAGAAGAAGACGGCAAAATAAGGGTGAACCAACAATACTGTTTTGACTTGCAGGCACAGTCCTTGTCAGCAAAACTCAAGGAGTCGGTTCTCCAAAAAGGGAACAAAGGGTAAAAACACAGGCCTTTAAAATGTTGACATCCCATTGGCTTAAGGTGGCTGAACTTGTGGCAGCATGAGCTTAGTAGCTTGATGTTTTAGCACAGATGATTAAAGGATGGAACCATACATTGAGACTTGAACTTTATTTCTCAGCAGCGAATTGCTAGGCACCATAGAAAGGGATAAAGTAATGGAGTAACCTTGAGAGGGCAAATTAGAGGTCATTAAAAGGGCTTTGTCCTGAAAACATTGACAAGTCACAAAAAAGGAAGGCTATTTCAGGGTTTCCCCCAGTATATTATAAACGTGGTGACCCGCCAGGCTAAGCATGGCTTGTTTTTAGAAAAATAATGATTATTCAAAAAATTAAGCAGCCCACTTTTTTTTTTTTTAATAAGCCAGACTGCCAGCGTCTGTGTTGCGCTGAGCGTTTCACCAGGTGAGTAGAATTATTCCTAAAAGATGGGTTTATAATAGGGATGCTCTGATCAGGTTTTTTGCTGCCGAATCCGATACCAATCATCTGTGAAGCCGATCTCTGCTGATAACCGATCACTGCCCATTGCCTGGAATGGCTGTTAATTTTTCGCTTTAGACAAATGATACTATGTTATGCCAACTTATCTGGCAAAATGAAAAAATTATCTGGCAATAAATTCACCTAAGTTAGACATATTTTAATACATATCTAAAATCTTTTTTTTTTAAGTTACATGATGCAGCTTTAAGCAGATGTTTGCTGTGAGAGCTCACTGGAGCTCTCACAGCAAACATTGGAGGTTGAGCGGCTCCATGCCTGTGAAATATTACTACCAGTAGCGCGTAGCGGCGGTCCGACAGCCAGAGCAGAACTAGCTCGCCAGCTCGAAGGCTTGAATTATGTTTTGGGTTATTTGTTTAGTTTTGTAACCATGATGCTAATCCGGGTTAGGGTTAGCCTGTTCCTGTTCTACCCTGTTCTCCCAAAATTCAGAAAATCTGCATCGATAAATTGGTGCACCCCTAATTCCTGTTGCTGAATTCCTTAATTCTTTTTTCAAGCTAGGTTCATAAATTAAGTTCTTGGGGTATAGATACTGTTTTGACTGTTTTTCTGGACATCCCTCCCTTCCCTCCAGAAAACAAGAAAAAATGCCAATTATCTACCTGTGAGGTTGTTTGAAAACATGCTAAAAGTGTAGATTAATATGTGGAATCCAACATGTGAAGATCTAAAGTAAGGGTCACTAAAAGCACAAAGCCAAAAAATAGATAATTTAAGGCATCTTGGTAATTATTAAAATTGGTAATTGGTAAAATGTATATAGACAATTTAAGGCATTTAATATCTTGGTGTTAAATGTCAAGATATTGTTTGTATTTTCCACATACATAAAAAACAGTGAACTAGATGTTACCACAAGATAAGGATTCTGGTTTACCTTTTAGTTTGTCATTTCAACATTGCAAAGTATGAAATTACCATCCTGCAGTCAAAATATATCCAAAACTATATATATTTTAGAATTTCTGGAGCCATATTTCTCTCTTACTGCATCCTCATAGCAGATATTTAAAATCTGAACCTTACTTCACGTTGCCTTTTTTGCTGCATTAGCTTTGTGCATTACATAGAATTGGGAGAACCACCAGCAGCAGAAATGGGAACAGCATAAAGATCTAAGGCTTCTGGAAGACACAAATCCAAATATAATCCAGTTATGACTCACATAATCCTTTTGACAGTTTCGTGTCGAGATGTGTGTTTGTTTGCCTGGATTTGAAGGGAGAGGGGGAAAAAGAGGAAAAGTGTGTTATAAAGGTTAGAGGTAAGAAAGCACGCAGAAAAGAGCGGGTAAGGTGCATAGATATCAGTAATTTTACAAATATGCTCTTAATAAGGAATCAAGAATACCAGAAAGATAAAATAAGTTGGGAAAAGTATTGTAGAGCTGTGGGTTTGTGTCTGGACAAAGGTGTAACAGGAGTGTTCAGGGAAGCCTGTAGAAACAGAGTGTGCACTGGAGAGGAAACAAGGAAAGAATGGAGGGGGAAAGGTAAGAAGTAGGGTAATCTGTGGGGATAACGAGCGCTGCCCTTCTTCCTGCTTAGCTATGTGTGCTTTGTTTTGGAAACTTGCATATTAGCATGTGCTGAGCCAGCCCAATGAAACACACAGGCATTCTGTGGGCATAATAAAAACTGTGGGAAAGCCTATGCCTCTATGGTTTGCTGCAAAGGTTGTGGTTTTAGTGTTTATGTCAGCACAATGCAAGACTGGTGGATGAAGGACTGTGCCACCACAGGTTACTGTCGAATGAAATGAAAGCATGTACTGTCCGGTGTGCTGCTTACTAAAACCAGCGATCAGGCCCGAAACCTGGGAGTAGTGATGGACTCTGACCTGAACCTTCAGAGCCACATAAAGACAGTTACAAAGTCGACCTTCTATCACCTGAAGAACATTTCCAGGATTAGAGGACTTATGTCTCAGCAAGATCTAGAGAAACACATCTATGTGTTTATCTTTAGTCACATTGATTACCTCAGCAGCATCTTCACAGGTCTGTCAATCAATCCTCCAGCTGCAGCTGATCCAGAATGCTGCTGCTGACGTTCTCACTAAAACCAGGAAGATGGAGCACATCACCCAGTTCTCCAGTCCCTCCACTGGCTCCCTGTAACTCAAAGAATAGACTTTAAAATCCTGTTAGTTTATAAATCACTGAACGGCTCAGTACCACAATACATTAAAGATCTGCTGCTGTTGTATCAACCTTCCAGACCTCTCAGGTTCTGGTTCTGGTTCTGCTTCTGCTCTGCATCCCCAGAACCAGAACCAAACATTGAGAAGCAGCATTCAGTTTCTATGCACCACAAATCTGGAACAAACTTCCAGAAAACTGTAAAACAGCTGAAACACTGACTTCCTTTAAATCTAGACTAAAAACCCACCTGTTTAGAGTTGGATTAGAAACATAATCAATTATGAATTTAATGATGGCTCTTGACTTAATGTAATGTTTTTATTTGTTGATTCTATGTTGCATGATTTTGTGTTTCTGTGTTTGTAATGATGTAAAGCACTTTGAAATGCCTTGTTGCTGAAATGTGCTATACAAATAAAATTTGATTGATTGATTAGACATCAGGCCCAATACAAAACACACCAACACACAGCCAGTTAGTGCTTGCAGGGAGAGAGTCACTCTGGGTGCAAATCTAACTACTGATCACTCGAGATAATCTAGAACTTAAACTGCATTCTGTTTTGTTGGAGTACTGTTAATACTTTATTTAAATTTCAGAATATTACTGCCTGCCTGAAAAGGAAAATTGTTTTGTTTTACTGCTACATACACTTTTATCAGTTTTTAAGAAGTTTAATATGGCCGAAATGGGTTTTCTTTGTAGGGTGTCTGGGCTTTCCCTTAGAGATAGGGTGAGAAGCTCGGTCCTCCAGGAAGGACTCAGAGTAGAGCCGCTGCTCCTTCACATAGAGAGAAGCCAGTTGAGGTGGCTCGGGCATCTTAGGGTTAGGATGCCTCCTGGACACCTCCCTTGTGAGGCGTTCCAGGCACGTCCCACTGGGTGGAGGCCCGGGGAAGACACAGGACACACTGGAGGGACGATGTTTCTCGGCTGGCCTGGGAACGCCTTGGGATTCCCCTGGAGAAGCTGGAACAAGTGGCTGGGGAGAGGGAAGTCTGGGCCTCCCTTCTTAGGCTGCTGACCCTGTGATCCGATCCTGGATAAGTGGAAGAAAATGGATGGATGGAAGAAGTTTAGGACATTTTAAATAATATAATGAGCAGACTTTTAGTTTATTGATTTCTTTTATAGGATTCACCTACTGATTCAGATCTTCTACAAGCCTTTTCACCTAGACTTAGTTTGTATGTGATCAATGTGGAACGAGCATTTGGCTGCACTGAAGGTAGTAGTCCAACATAAAATTAAACAATTACTGGATTATTTTCAGTTTTGTATAAAATCACGACAATCTTACAAAGTCCTGCAGTGTATTGGGTGTTATGTAGAACGTCGGACCGCTCCGATCTAAAATCGGGAATATTCCACATGTTGGATTGTCTTGGCCCGACTGTGGACCTTACCACAGGGGCCGCTTTTCATTGGCTGATGCCCATTCTACGTGGTCACGCACGCGTGGCCGTCTCACAAACACAAGCTTCCCGTTTTAGCTAAGTACAGCATAATGGCAGTACTGATACAACTTCTGCACCTTGAAGCCTGTCTGCTACACAGTCTTACATTAACTAAACAGATCAATATGCAATGTGTACTGTAACTGACGTGCACTAAAGATTTTATTTTAGCAGAAAAGGCTTTGGACTAAACTGTTACTCGTGTTAGCCACTCTAGCACCAAGTACAGCTAGTCAATCAACCATCGCTGTGTTCAGGGAAGCGCTGATTAATAATCGAGAAATAAATATCAAGCCTGGAAACTTGATATCGTAATGGACTGAATGTTATGTTTTAACATAATCTTTGCTCGTCTTGCGGGGGGGGGGGGGGGGGGGGGCAGGCGGTTGCCATGGTAACAGGTGTGCTTAAACTACAAAGAGAGAGAGAGTAAACAGGTACGAGTGGTTTTGAGTTGATCACCTGTTCGGGTTATTTTACCTTTGTTTCCCTTTGCTGTGGCGCATTACAGCCACTGTAGTTTCTAAACGTTGGACTAATGTATACGTCATTCACAACAAACATCAAATAGAACAAATATATTTCATAAAATTTTAACAAACAAATGGCTTCTACCGTGGTAATTATGTGAAATTAAATTAATTATATCCCAACTTCAGAAGATTTGCCTTTACCTTTACAGAGCTCTTTGGTTCCTCCTATCAGTCTGTAGCTTCTCATATTGAGGTCATCAAACCAAATTTCAGATCTACCATAACTGACTGACACCTGCTGGCCTCAGGTTTGCAACCAGCTTGTGACTGAGAAACCAGTAACCTGCTCCCAGATGATGACATGAACTTGTTAGTTCCTCTGTCCATTGTAGTAGCTGATATATTGTGAAAATCCAGTAGAAATGATGCACTAATCGAGTCATGTTTACATAGAAACAACGCGCCACGTGGCTTTGTTTGTGAGACTTGCGATCATGTGGGTCGGTTGTGGGCGGAGCTTGGTAAGGTCCATCGCAGCCTGTGGGGTTTTCCCTGACTGGGAGCGAGAACGCAGCCTGTAGAATGTGACAGGTAGCCAGTCAGAAAGCGCCATGACGTAAGAACGGAGGGGAATCCGTAACAGTTGACATGGCACAACTGAGAGTCCGGTGGACATCGGAGATGATATGTGGAAACATGTCATGTGCTGAATAAACATGTGAACATCTGAATGTTTATTCAATTAAAAATGTTAACTACGCAAAAAATAACTCACCTCCATATCACAGTACAGCAAATAGGGCGGTTGCTCTCTCCGTTTTTTATCAAATGCCTTTTCTTCTTGTTTCGTCTTTTATCGCTTAGAATGAGTCCACAAACTATCACTACTGCTTCTACATCGTCATCCGTGTTTGATTATTCTAAACTCATGTGTGGTATGTCTGGGTTTTCTGGGAGTTTCTTCTGGAATCGGGATGTTCGTGAGTGGAATCGGTTGGTGTGTGGTGTGTTGCTCCTGCCGTGTGGCTGGACACACGAACCGATCAAACCTGTTGGACTTTTATCGGCTCCTGTGTGGTAATAGAGGTCTGGAAAATTGGCCGATAATTCTAAAATCGTGCTTTGTGAACCAGACCTAAGACTCACAAGCTCTACTCCTCCATGCTCTCTGACTCTGGTCGCTATGGTAATGTTTACATATCCCTTCAAAACACAGATACGCAACAAAAACGAACATTTTACGTTCGTGAAAATTTTAACTCACTATAACGACTAATGGGAGCCCTGAGCTTGTTTCTCTGCAACGAGACGGTCCCATCTGGGAGTGATGAGAGACGACACTCGATGTGTTGCTTATGCACAGGATGCTTGGTCTTTAATTGGCAAAGCAGTTTGAAGGCTTCATTCCCTCAAATTTATTTTCAAATTTTATTTGTGTAGCACATTTCAGCAGCAAGGCATTTCAAAGTGCTTTACATCATATCAAACACAGAAACACAATGCAACATAGAATCAACAATCAAAACACAACATTTTGATTGTTGTGTTTTGGCTTGGAATGTGGGAATCACCTGCCGGGATAAATCCATCCTCCTGTCTCTTCTCTGGGCCTTTTCCCCTTCGCAAAGAAACGTTACAAAGACATCTGATCTGTTTCTTACTCATTTTGTGAGAAGGACCTCGCTGCAGCAAACAGAAAGGGGCCGGGACGGACCTCTGTCAGTCTCATACCTTATTTGGTAATGGGACCATTGCACTCCGGAAGTGTAGGGGGCGCCATTTCCTATATAGGTCCTTTAAACGTGGCCTCCTGTTTTTATTTTCTTTTGAAGTCTCTGATATATCTTCACCTTTAGGAAGGATTTTCACTCTCAGCATGTATTTGAACTTCTCTCTTTTATTTACTTCAGCGCAGCTCACAGTTTTTAACAAATTCTGTAGCTTTCGGTGTACTTCTAAATCTGTTCCTTAGTCGCATCTTTTCGGGCTTGATACTGCCTCTAGTGGTGTGGGGGTGGTAGCACAACTAATCTAATTATATTACTAAATCAGAATACCACAAAGTTTTTATTATTTACTATTAATTTTGGCATTTCTGGCACCGTAAAAGCTAAATTATCTTATAAAACACCATATTTTTTACATTTCCTTAAGAATGTAGAGCTAATTAAATGACATTTAATTAGGTAAATGTTATAATTTAGTTTGGTTAAGAATAATTATTGTGAATAAATGATTTCTAATAAATGTTCTTAATTGCCAGAGGAACACAGTAACGCCTTCATGAGCTCAGAGGTTCAAACTGACAAAAAACAAGGATGTTTCTTGCCGTCTTTCATGTTCTTTCAGCCAACAGTTGAGACAGAGTTGTTTTTGGTTTTACCACTATTTACCTGCTGTTTTACCTGCCATTGAAAGTTTTCTTAAAAGATTGTCAGTTGGTCTGCAGCTCATGTGAAAAAAACAACTGAGGAAATAAAAAGTTAAAACTTGACTTAAGATGTTGTTTTAACTTGAGTTGAGTTAAAACTCTAGTTAGAATGTTAGGTTTTAACATTTTAACTCAACAACCTCTACCTAACTAGAGGTTGTTAAGTAGAGGGTTACAAGATCACTAGAGCTTCTTAAAAGATAGAGTTTAAGGAATGACACAATAAATTTAAAATTTGCCACAGTTTCAACAGGTTGGCCCTGAAGTGAAACTGGAATCACTTTCAGGTTTTGTTTATCTCATTTAATTAGCTCTACTTCCTTAAGGAAATGAAAAGGTATGTTTTTTTGTGAGGGAATTTATCTTTTACGGGTCCAGTAATGCCAGAATTAATAACAAATAATAAAGACTTTGTGGTATTCTGATTTAGTAATGTAATTAAATTAATTGTGTTACCACCCCCACACCACTAGAGGCAGTAGCAGGGCCGAAAAGATGCGACTAAGAAGCAGATATAGAAGTACACAGAAAGCTACAGAATTTGTTAAAAACTGTGAGCTGTTCTGAAGTAAATAAAAGAGAGAAGTTCAAATACATGCTGAGAGTGAAACTCCTTCCTAAAGGTGAAGATATCAGAGATTTCAAAAGAAAATAAAAACAGGAGGCCGTGGATAATATAGGAAATGGCGCCCCCTTCACTTCCGGAGTGCAATGATCCCATTTCCAAATAGAGTATGAGACTGACAGTAGTCTGTCCCGCCCCTTTCTGTTTGCTGCAGCGAGGTGTACTTGCATTTTGCTGCTTGTGGGCTCAATGTTGGTGTGCAAGATGTAACTGAGAGAATCCGTTTCAAGGATTGTCAAAATAAAAGATCCCCCAGACTCAAAAAATACATAAAACGGAAATATTTAATTATTTTTTGTGCGACCCGGTACCAATTTGTACGTGGCCCGGGGTTTGGGGACGACTGATTTAAGGTGTCTTTCTGTGGGCTCAGGCTATTGTCAAGGGTCAATGATTTTTTCCTGTTGCCCAACCTTACTTTCCAGTCAATAAACAGAGGTAAAAAAAAAAAAAAAAGTCAGCTGTCCCAGCCAGTCAACCTCCTGAGAAATTGCCGTCTGTTGTTTCTACAATATTTATATATTTATATATAACCTGTACATAGCAAATCTTACATACTGTTCAGCTCTTATCTAGTCCATTTCAGCCTGCCTGTTTTTAAATTCCAAAATAATTCCTGACATCTGTCTTCAACTTTGCTAGTGGTGACTGACAAGATCAAATTAATGAATTGATTTTTTTTTGTTAATTTTCTTTTAAAATCCACCCCTAGAACAGACAAATATTTAGTTTTAGGAACTCAGATGTTGGATCTTATTTTTCAGACATTAAATTTGTCATAAGGAACTAAGTAGTTTGCAATGGCAACAACACTCTTCAGAGTAGAAGTTGTTACTATGGAAAAACAGCTCATGCCTTTTTAAGTTTCAGTTAAATGTTTGAACTTAAAATCATAGAAACCACGGAAGGCGTAAGACTTTGGCTAGCAAAGATGTACGAGTTTATCCTTTTGAGATTTGAATCTCATTTATAGAAGGTGCTAGATTTGAAAATGTTCTTTAATCATATCACCTGTTCCCCACACACATATTGTTATTTATCAAACAACCCCGTAGAATGTGCTCAACGGCCAGCAATCCACTTTGACTTTGTTCCAAATGTCGATGATAATTCTACATCTGTCCAGGGTTTGACTCTAGTGCACGCTCCTGTCTCAGCACACTTCAGCACCACACATCTTATGTTAATACGACGGTTTACTCATGTTAATTGATGCGATGCACCGCTACTCTCCTGATGTGTGATACAGGAGCCTGGAGTGTGAATGATTTAAGAGTTTAACACTTCGAATAGTACATCAGAACACCACCCTCAAATATTAAGTTAGATTTGTGATACTTATTATTAATGCATACTAATGTTTTCTGACATTTGTATTGATGTTTGCAAAAATAAATCAGACCATGGAGCTACAGAATACCTTGTCTTATAGTGGAGATATCAGTTATGCAGACATCTGCTCTATAATCTTGGGAGTTTCAAATAATTTTTGCATTTAAAGAATGGCAAAATCAATATATCACAGGGAGTTTTTCTAAAAATATGCTTATCAGGATATTGACCTAATCAGGTCTAGGCAGTGTGCAGGCTTGCAGGGCGCACATACACATTACACTCTCCTTCAGATTGCTTTATTCTGTTCTTATTGTTGGTGCTGCATGACACTAGAAAGTCTTATGGTGACGATATTAAATATTTTGATGATCATATCATTTGCCATATATTCCAGTCGTTTTGGGTTCATCTGCTGCCGTAAGACTCTTTATGGATGGCTGAATATTACATTAGTTTGAAAAATTTGGTTTCAAACTAGAGTTAACTGAGTCCCCCTTAGAGATCGGGACTCCAAGCAGTCCTTTATGATGTGAAAATTGAACACACTGGCTTTGCGATTGTGGTACATTGTGCAGCCCTGGTTTGAAATGTCCTCTTTGTCTGCCCCACCTCCATCTTTTCCTTCAGGAATACACCAGGAACAGCTTTATGTTGATCCTGATCCTTAGTGGGTAGAAATGAACCCTAAACTTACCACTTCCATCTGGAAGTGACTTTTGCAGCCCCATGTACCCATGTCCGCATTAATGAAGAAAAGTACTTCCTCCTCCCTCGATGTATTCCCCTGAAGCCTTCTGCTGTTTCCCTCTACTAAGAAAGAGAGTGAGCTTGACTTGAGACCTGCTATGTGGGCTATATGATGGCCTTCCTTGCTTTACTGCTGGGGACAGAGGCATGTTTGTCCTGCTTGGCTACTTATCTGGCTGACCTAGTGGTGAACAGTGACTTTGTTGTAGTCTTCAGCCTGTCTGACTTTTTGAAACACTGACTGACCACTCTACTATCTGCCCATCAACCAAGAGAGGACAAAAGACAGTGGCTGTCCTGTTGTTCTCTCCATGCTTACTGCGACTCAGTGACTGCTCTCTTCACACCCTATTCACAACAAATTACACATTGACTAACTATCAGTATCAACTGTGGCTCCATCTACTGTATGTGGAATCAGTGAAAGCAAGAATGACATAATCAGAAAAACTGAAATGCATGAGTAGGATTCTGACACACTGATTAAAAAAAAATGTTGCAATTTTTACATTTTTAAAAATATATATTATTACTATTCACAAGAAAATACAGAAATGTAGAAGGTAATTTCATCTACCATTCCATTGTCTGGGGTGTGTCGATCCACACTTACTACCAACTCGACACCTTTTCAATTGCATTTGAACACTAATGGTAACCCCAACCCTAACTACATGCTTACTAAATGCATAGTTGTATTGAAGACAGGTTGCTCAAGCTAAAAAGAGAACTTCAGAATTAGATAAAGGGGATGCATCCACAGACACACACACGCACGCGCACAAAAACAAACAGAGGTGTTTAAATTCAAGTCTTTTTAGATGCTCTCTGTTGGGCTGCAGTTGCCGCTAAATACATCTTGTAATAACTAGCACTGTTCTTTTCATAGAGATGTTGTGGTTATTATTACACGTTGTTTGTCCCTATGGTTTCTCGGTTCTCTGATTTTTTTGTTTTCTTTCTTTTCTTTCATTGCTCTGTAGAAACAGACTCCTGGAGCGTTGTCTTTAGGGCTGTTCTAAACGAATATTTTAGTAATCGAGTAATCTATCGATTATTCTTACGATTGATCGAGTAATCGGATTTAAAAAAACATCAGTAAATCTAACATAACAGCAGTATTACTATTGCATATCAATATCAGTCCAATTTTTCACATTTTAGTTTTCCTAACAATAACTTTTCTTTAGTTTAGAAAATTAACCTGTAACAATAATGGCTCACTTTCTACGTTAACCTGAAGAAAAAAAATACAAAAATCTGAAATTATATTCAATTTAATAATAAAAAGGCAGGCTCACAAATAGGCTTACAAAAAATGTCTATACTCCAGCTTTTGGTTTATGTATTCATCTCCAGTCAATATAATAGATGAACTCTCATCTTGCCCAGACATTTATAGCTTTTGTGTTCATGTTAGCGACGGGGATTTGACTCCTGCATTCGTCACACACAGAAACTCATCTACCAGCTATGTGCCATCACGATGATTTCCGCCACCCATTTGTTGAGACCGGGATGATATAAAATTACTTTTCCAGTTCGTCCGTAAAGCTACACTTACGTTAATCATCTAAGCACAGCCGCCCGCAGTGCTCATATCCGCTTACCTGTATAAATACACTTTCAGCGCTCTTCCCCGCTGTTCTCTCTGAACCGCCACCAGGCAGCAGCTCCAGGAGGAGAAAAGCTCCAGGCATCGTGCCAGTCATTTTAAGGATGCTTATTGGTCCCCCGAAAAACGACAAAAACCTGGACATTATCATGGATCAATAAAATCCTCCCAGGCTGAACTTGAAAATTGGACGTTATGCTGCTAACACTTAGCTTTTGTCAACAACTTAGGCGGAAGTGAGAGCGCTGGGCAACGCAAATAATAACCCGGCCAGAACACGGTGCGCTAAATAATAAAATATAACTTAACGAAGCTTCGAGGCAGATAAATTTTCCTCGAGGAATTTTAATAATTGAGGTACTCGAATCACTCGAGAAATCGTTTCAGCCCTAATTGTCTTAGGACACACATCCGTTCACGCACCCCCCCCCACCACCACACACACACACACACACACACACACACACACACACACACACGCACGCCCACCCCCGCCCACACACACACACATACACATACACATATACAGTATATACAAAAGAAAGACATTCCTATCTACAGCAAGACAATTTTATTAAGAATAACTTTATCATATAAAATACTTTTTGAATAAGTTAAAATGCCTTTTCATAGTCTAAAACTTAAGGAAGAGAATCATTTATGGTGCATTATTGGTTTCTTTTTTTCTTGTTTTGTCTGCAGGCGTTTAAGGAGATGTTGTATGCTGCACAGGACCAAGCTCCATCCGTTGAAGGTATTCCAGACACACACAGTCCAACTAATCATATCCCTTACCTAATATATAGTTATTGTATGAATAATTATAACCTCAAACGCCTTCATTCACATCTTAGTCTCCAACCTGCAGATGTGATTTTGGGTCTAATTAGAACCAGTTTCTAGCCCATACGGCTCTTATAGAAGTACTTAAACATTTGTGCAAAACATTAAACGTCTCATTTGGCACATTAATGGTATTGTTTCATTAAATATAATACAGGACACTGTTAAATACAAATATTTCCATTAACAATCACTGCTGTATTCTCCTCGGCTGTGCTTCACAATTAAGCCGCAGCATCACCGTTGGTCATTATGGAAACACAGCACTGCATTCTGTTGTGTCCTTTAATCGACTGCAGTAAGGCTGGCATAGAAAATACAGCCCTGTGCCTGGTATTATAATGTGTCATTCTCTCTCACTTGTTTTTTTAATTATTTTTTTTACATGTACTACCTCAACTTGTGTTATTCCGTAATGATGCATTTCTTGTAAAGTTACACCACCAGGAGCCATAGAATCATCTAAATGAAGCATTTCATGGACTAACCAGTTAGTGGGACTCTTTTTTTTTGGGATAATTACAGGCCTGTTTGTACTAAATAATACTTCTCATTATGGCATGTCTATGTCACCTTTAACTGGTATCTTCATTTGACAAAGCAGGCTTTTTGTTGTTAAATGAGCTCACCTTTGTTAGACATGACCACACACCATGAGTGTGTGTCTGAAACGATTACTTCCTTCTTATTTTCAGGCTTCCTATATATTACTTTCATTCAGATATCATGTTTAAGCTTTAATTTAGATTGTATATCTATGCTGTGCCCAAATACAAAGAGAAAAGAGAGTATAGCAGTGGTGTGAGGCTTAAATGTAAGAACAGAAGAAATCAGTGGATTCAGATTCCAGTGAAGGCAGTTTCTATATTTAACTAAATATATAAGTTGAAGGAAGCACCATGAAACTTTCATAGTGTTATAATCTAGCTGAAGTTTATCTAAAAACATGTTAAAAGACATCTTCAGTTTAACTTGGTTAGAACTCATTTAAAAGGAACCTGTGAAATGTCTGATGCTGTCCGTTTTTTTCAGCTTTTCACAAACTGGGGAATGCTTGTAGATATTTTGTTTCTGAGGAATGTCTTCTGGATTAAGGGAAATTAAAAGTTTGACATTTAAGACAAAAATGTCATTTTCTTGATTATGAGTCATTACATTATTAATTTAGGTTGTGACTATATATTTTAGAACTGAGTGATATACAATTATTAATGTAAGATGTGCATAGTTTTTTTTATTTCACATTTTCTGCATTAGCAACCATGATTTTGTTTTCAGCATGTCCACATCTTTCCCCATGCAAGCAGAGAATCATCTATAGAAGGCTGGGGCTGCACCCTGTGCCTGCAGACCCAGAAGTGGCTGTTTGGACCTTCCACAATGGTTCTTAGTAGGGGTGCACTGATTTATTGGCCAGCTGATTTATCGGTGCCAATTTCCTTAATTTTGGGACATCAGTGATCGACCGATCTTATCCACTGATGTTATCAACATCGGCAAAGGTCTAAGAATCACACACGGTGCTTTTTTTTTTCTCCCGTGAGAGAGGTTTGACTGACAAACCGGCCGACCAGCTTATGTCTGCACATTTGTCATCCCATTGTTGCCAATTCAGCAACCTTCTTTTCAGACAAAAAATGGCATCGGCCAAAATCAGAATTGGTAAGTTAGGCTTTTTAAAAGATTGGTAATCAGCGATCGGCCAGAAAACTGCAATCGGTGCAGCCCTAGTTTTTAGTCACTTTGGCTAAAAATGATAAAAAACCAAGTCACATTTTTAAATATAGATAGAATATTGAATGCAGCTTTTAGCAAATATCTACATCATATACATAGGCAGACAAACTTTGTTGTCATTAAACTGTACATTTAAAATTTACATATTAAATGAAATTTTGTTGCAATGCTCCAATCATAATAAAATAAATGAGTAATAATAAAAAGTGTCAATATTTTAGTAACTAAAACTAAGCTCTATTTTAATAAAAGATTAGTGAGAGTTTAGTAGTCATATGCAAGAAAATGTATCCATCATCCGTTTGCAAAAGTTGTATGCTTGTCTTTTTCTTGAACCCAAAAATAGAAATAATACTGTTGTTTCAAAATTACAACACATTTCATATTATGGATATTTATCAAAAATAAAAAAATCAAAGGTCATGGAACATTTAAAACTCTAGAGCTTCACATTTAGCTTGACCGAAGGCGAAGATGGTTTTTGGGTTGCAGAATATAATGAATGTAATGAGGTATGAACATCAAAGGTAGTGAGAGTGCCTCTACTGGCTAAATATGTTATTGCACTTCAGAGACTGAATTGATGGTAATGGACTTATAATGGCCCACTAAATTTTTGATACAAACATTTATTTGACATTTTCAAAATGTGCACTATGTAGTGCTGGTGTAGTGACCAGGTCACAGAGTTGTATGCTACTGTCTGTACTAGACTGTAGGTTGTACTAACAGTCCATTCAACCTTTTTGTAAAATACTTGTTCTAATGTGTCTGCACACATCTCAAACTAACTGCTCGTCAGTCTAATTAGTGACTTTCAGGTTTTTTTTCAGTTTTAAAGAAAGAAACTGAAAAAACAATGAATTCAGTAATGTGTCGAAGTTGAATTACTGCCACTGAGTACTTTACTTAGTGATATCTGTTCTATTTCTTATCCAACATGTAGTAATGGCAAGATGAGGTGGTCATTGTGCTTCCGTACCCTGGCAAGCTGTCAGAGACAGACTGTAATCACTACACCACACAGTGGAGCTGCAGCAGTAGCTTACCCTGCCTCGCTCAGTGCAGCCAGGCTTGGTTAAAGTGGCAGATAAGATTTGAGGGAGGACTCAGCTTCCGACTTGTGGACTTTAACAGGCAGGTGCTGAAGAAGCCAAGCCAGCCTCTCTTTAGAACACTGTGAGAAGGAGCGTGACATACACTGATGTGGGAGCTGTAGCGCCAGTGTATGAGAGGTGTGTGTGGATAGAAACGTACCAAAATAATGTGACTGTTCTGCATCAGATGAAGTATGTCGGCGTCTTAACTTTGCCAACAATATTCACTAAGTTCAAGTTTGAAATAATTCTTAAGAAAAATGTGAACATAGTAAAATGTTCAGTTTGAGATGTTCATGAGATGTTCAGCTCTTAAGATATTTGCACCTATGATTTAAATCATTTTTATATCATCATTTCAACTTTTTTATTTTATTTTAGGAGGTTTTTAATTTGAACTTTCAGCTCATTGATGCAAAGTAAAATGTTACTTTTATAAAATATATGTTTTTTACATATTTGTTCAAACTGTTACCATTTTGTTACTAGGGCTGTTGAAAACGATTATTTTAGTAATCGAGTTTTCTATCGGTTATTCTGACAATTTATTGAGTAATCAAATAAAACATTTGATGAAATAAAATATTGGTAAATACTGCCATAATATCAGTGTTAACATCCGCTGTCAACATTGGCCCAGATTTTCATGTCTGTGCGTACCTAACAAGTACTTTTCTGAAGAGAATGAACCTGTAACAGTAATAGCTCAATTTTTAAGGTGACCTGGACAAAAATGATAAAAAAGTGATATTCAGTTTAATAATAAAGCAACAGGCTCACAAAGATGCTTCTAAAAATGTCTATACACCAGTTTTTAGTTAATGTATTCATCCTCAGTCAATTTAATAGATAAACTCTCACTTTGTCCAGACATGTATAGCTTCTTTAGTTAGTCTAGATTTCTGCTTTGTCATCCTGAGATAAGACCTGGGGGGTTTTGTCCTACAATCCAAGTTATGTGGTGATTTCCAGATGCCATTCTGGAGCCATTTTGCTCACCTGTGCTCTGACATGTCCTGAATCATGTCAGAGCCGTTAGCGAATACTAGTTCCATGAATCTGTGTGTATGGTTGACAACAGAGTTCACCTAGAACAACATCCATCCACATTAAGGAAATCAGTTCTCAGGTGTAGGACAACTGTTTTTTTTTTCATTTTTATAAAACTAGTCCTTATCTGTGGACCAGCTGCAGCCTTGTGTTGTTGCTGCTGCTTATTGCAGAAAGCTGAGTAAGAGTGAAAAGGGGTGTTGCTAAATAATAAACCTAAAACCCCTCAATTTTAAAATGGAAAGTATAGGCTGTTACTGAGACAGATGTGTCATAATGATGATAATGATGATAATGATGATGACATGTGCTGAGACAGAGAGTGAAAACAGCAGAATAAGGCCAAAAAGGGATAAGAAGATTACTGTCTTCTGACTGTGCCAGCTGTTTGTGTGATGCAGGGAAGTTTTACAGGGAGTGGTCGGCGCACTCCAACTGACTTAATTTGGTGTTTTGTCTAAAAGAGTCCAAGTTAGAACACGGTGATTCACTTAGTCTGCACGGTGTGACTCAAAACCACCTGCTCACACGATGTTTGGATGCTGTTGATAAGTCACAGTTCCAAAAGATCCTCAGAAAACATTGTTACTGGTCATTTTTAATAGTTTAGGTATGTATATAAAAAAGAAAGAAACAAGAATTGATTTAATTGAAATTTTATGTGAAAGACAAACATAATGTGGTATACAATTGTGAAGTAGAAAAGAAATTATACATTTTTAACATTTTTTACAAATAAAAACTGAAAAGTGTGGTGTGCAAAAGTATTTACCCCCCTTTTCTCTGAATGCAACCAGTTTCCTTCAGAAGTTTCCTAATGTCTGCTAATGACTGAACAGAGTCCACCTGTGTGTAATCTAATCTCAGTAGAAATCCAGCTGCTCTGTGACGCCTCAGAGGTTCAGAGAATATTGGGGAGCAAACAGGATCACAAAGTCCAAGGAACACAGCAGACAGGTCAGGGAGAAAGCTGTGGAGAAGTTTAAAGCAGACTTAGGCTGTAAAAAGATTTCCTAGGTTGAACAGAGGAGAGCTCTGATCAGAGATGCAGCCAAGAGGCCCATGGTGACTCTGGACCAAAGGCAGAGATCCACAGCTCAGAGGAGGAATCTGTCCACAGGACAACTATTAGTCATCACTGCACAAATGTGATCTTTCTGGAAGAGCGGCAAGAAGAAAACCATAAGAAGTCCAGTTATCCATCTAATCTGACTGAACTTGAGCTGTTTTGCAAAGAAGAATTGGCAAAAATTTCTGTCACAGATGAGCAAAGCTGGTAGAGACAAACCCTGAAGACTAGCAGCTGGAATTGCAGCAAAAGGTGGTTCCATAAAGTATTGACTCAGGGGGCTGAATATTTTTACACACCACATTTTGTAAAGAAATGTTTTGAATCATATATAATTTTCTTTCTACTTCACAATTGTATACCACTTTGTGTTGGTCTTTCACATTAAGTTCTAAAGACATATTTATGTTTGTGGCTGTAATATGACAAATTATGGAAAAGTTCAAGGAGTATGTCCAATACTTTTGCAAGCCACTGTAC
Organism: Xiphophorus hellerii; assembly: GCF_003331165.1. Classification (NCBI taxonomy): domain Eukaryota; kingdom Metazoa; phylum Chordata; class Actinopteri; order Cyprinodontiformes; family Poeciliidae; genus Xiphophorus; species Xiphophorus hellerii. Next base: position 523,509 of record NC_045677.1, read on the forward strand.
ATTTATAGAAATAGAAATATAGACCAAGACTGAACTTCCTGCAGCAACTCCAAAAGTCCAACAAAGGAGCTGCTCATCGTCTTCATGGCTGTTTTTCAGAACAGGACGGGTCCAAACTGCAACAAATGTTCAGGTCTGCAGTGAACATCATCACGGCTGATCTTCCATCCAGGACTGCTGTAGGTTTAGGGTCAGGAAAATTGAAGTCAGCATCTCTGCAGACACACATCCTGGACACAAACTGTTTAGACTTTTACCTTATGCTTATTTACAAAGACAACACAGTATCAGCTCTGTCTGCTAGTTGATCATTTAATCAGCATATGGGTCGATCCCTGTGCAGATGGTCAGATGCTCCTACTTAACATTGTGTGAATCACAGGTTGTTCATTTTTATCTTCTGACTAACCTGGTAATCCACCCTGGAATTGTATCACTCTAACATTTATATCATCGCCATCTCTATTTATTCCTAATTTTAACATGTCTTTCAGCTGTCTCCACCTCAGAAGTACCAACGATCAGTCGTGTCTGGAAAAATAATTCCTGTATAGTCCTTCTCATCACAAGAGATAAATTTATTAAAGTGTCTGGTTTCCTTATCGGCTTGATCAAAATGAAGCCAGCACAGCAAAACTGCCACAGTCATCCAATTTCCTAAACTACAGTTTCTCTGAATTACCAAAATTAAAAAAAAAAGTGAAATCCAACTGTCAGTGTTTAATACATGTTTGGATGTTTTAGTGCTGACAATAAAGACATTGTTGAGTCAGAAGTCTTGTTTACTGTCCACTAAGGTCTTTCCTCTGATTGACTCTGATTCTAAACTTTTTGCCAAATGACTTGTTAATGAAGCCCCAAACAGATCTTCCACCAGACAGGATGATGCTGTGTTCCTACAGATGTACAGGAAAAAGCAGTGATAGTTAAGATACATGGACCAACTAGACGGTGCTCATTTAATAAAAGATTTTTATTGATAATGCTAGACACACCGAGCAGAGATTTGTGACTATTTAAGAGATTGCTTAAAACATTAAATAAAAGAAAACAAACATTAACACCAAACTGCACCCAGTTATCTTGGGATAACTGTACAGGTACAGTTTTCTTGTACCTTGTTAATCTTATCCTATTAATAAAGAAATTCAATAATTAAGAAGATCAGTTATTTCCAAAAAGTAATCTAGCCTTGTTGGTGATATATCCATTAATATTATGTTATTTTCAGTTGGACCAAAACGCTTCTTGTTTTTTCCCCACAAGTAAATAAAGATTTTGGCTCATTTTCTTATGTTAGCTTATGTTGATATTTATGTCAAAACATGCAAACTTAGAATGTTTTCAAAGACCCAGAGTTCCTGCATGACTAATCCTACATAAGCACATTTCAGTTAGAAAGTACTTCCTGATTTTTCTATTTGCAGAAACCATTTTGTCTTTGTCCCTTTGTCCTTCTCCTGCTATACTGCATTCATACACTACGTTCCTCCTATGCTATGAAGGTTCTATATTAAAGGGTTTCCTGGCTTTCATAAACACATATTATTTCAAAAAAACTATATATATATATATATATATATATATATATATATAAAAATTGATGGGAAGATCAATAGAGCCGTATACAGAACTATTCTGGAAGAAAACCTGTTGCAGTCTGCAAAAGACCTGAGACTGGGATGGAGATTTATCTTCCAACAAGACAATGATCCCAAACATAAAGCAAAATCTACAATGGAATGGTTCACAAACAAACATATCCAGGTGTTAGAATGGCCAAGTCAAAGTCCAGATCTGAATCCATTGGAGAATCTGTGGAAAAAGCTGAAAACTGCTGTTCACGTGCGTTCTCCATCCAACCTCACTGAGCTCCAGCTGGTTTGCAAGGAAGAATGGGCAAGAATTTCAGTCTCTCCAGGTGCAAAACTGATAAGCGACTTGCAGCTGTATTCGCAGCAAAAGGTGGCGCTACAAAGTATTAACACAACTGGGCCAATAATATTGCACGCTTTACTTTGCAGTTTTGTATTTGTTAAAAAAGTTTAAAATATCCAATAAATTTCATTCCACCTCATGATTGTTGTTGATTCTTCACAAATTAATAATAATAAAATAACAATTTTAGATCTTTATGTTTGAAGCCTGAAAAGCGGCAAAAGGTTGAAAAGTTCAAGGGGGACGAATATTTTCGCAAGGCACTGTATATGTGTGTGTATATATACAGTATATAATGCCTGGATGAACCTCTAAATCATGTCTTGTAATAAAAGGTTATGTATGTTATTATTTTTCTTATTTTTATATGTATAAACTGGCCAGATTTGTATCAATTAGACTGTGCAGTTTCTCACCGGCATCAATTGTTGCAGGCTATAAAATCTACATCTTCACTAACATAACCAACATAAAATGTAATAATTCATAAATAGTATGTGTTGGGGACATCCAAGGATTGAAAGGCATGCATATATTGTGCACAAAATAAATTTGGATAAAACAGGTTAAACATACCCCGGAGTTCTACTGTTTTTGTTTGATTTGATTTCACCAATTGCTTAAGTGGTCATCAATCATGATTATTCAGGATTTTCTTCTGGCCACATTTCTTCCTCAAAGACGATGGATCCCCACTATCCCAACGGTTTTTAATAACATGTTGGACAGTTCTTAACCCAGTTTTAGTAGTTTCTGCAGTCTCCTCTGCTTGATGCATGCCACTGATTTGACCCCTCTCAAACAGACTGACATCTTTTCTACAACCACAAGATGTGTCTTTCAACATGGTTATTTAAGAAATGAGAAGCAACTCACTGCAGCAGTTGGGGTTAAATAATTTGTTGCCAGTTGAAACATAATTGCCCATGCAGTAATCATCCAATAGGAGGCTCATACCTATTTGCTTAGTTCATTTTTATTTTGGCCAGTCAGCATATAAATTGTTTTTGTGTGTGTGTGTGTTTTCCTTGCTGTACATATTGCGGTTATTGTTTCTGTTGACCTTACCACAGAACTACACTCTGTTAGCAGCATTAAGGGATGAAATACAACTGTGATAACTGTCCTAAAATAGTGGATGTTCTGTCAGTATGTCTTTGTCATATTGAACAGACCCGTAGAAAAAGCAGAAGCACAGAAGAAGAACGTTCCGTGCCTGTTATTGTGGTAGATCTGTCTGCTGTCTCACCACTCCCCCTGGTGGTTGAAAAACAAAATGAAGGGTTTTTGCATTGAGTAGTTTTTCCAAGTCCCAGAGAGACTTAGTACATTAGTTCAACCTTCTGTGTCCCTTTGACTGCTATAACTTAGTATCTACATGGAATGGATGAAGGCAAGTTTTCCTTATTGGTGTAACAAATTGCTTTATTTTGTTTTTTACAGTCACAGACGATGATACAGTCAAGAGGTATTATGCCAAGTTTGAGGAGAAGTTTTTCCAGACTTGTGAGAAAGAGCTGGCCAAAATCAATACCTTCTATTCTGGTAATTCCAGCAGTACAGTACTATGAGGCACAACTTCCTTCTACATCTTTAGGTCACTTTTGTTTCCTCCCCAACAGAAAAGCTGGCCGAGGCTCAGCGACGCTTCGCCACGCTGCAGAATGAGCTGCAGTCATCGCTGGATGCCCAGAGGGAGAGCTCTGCCACCGGGCTGGGCCTCAGAAGAAGGAAAACCGTGTTTGCCCTTTCACAGAAGGAGAGATGCAAACATAGAAACATTAAGGATCTGCAGCTGGCCTTCTCCGAGTTCTACCTCAGCCTTATACTGCTGCAGAATTATCAGGTAGATGATAAGACAGTTTATCTACTGACAAGTTCAAATATCAGCACATTACAATGGCTCTTTTCAGGTTTTATTAGAGAATTTTAATCTATAATAAAATGGATGTAGCACAGTGCCTAAGGATTGTTCACTCTCAGCATATCCCACTGACGGCCTTTCTGTGAGCAGTTTCCATGTTCTTCCTGTGCAGGCAGGGATAGTCATCTCTCTACCACAACGTTTACTTAGCCACTCTGAGGTTTCTCTTCCTGTAGGTATTTGAGCACACATGGTTCTCTTGCTGCATTCCAGTTATCTGGGAAGTGTGAACTCAGTGCTGGGTTTGACGTCAGACCCGAGGTAACAGAATCCTAGTTAAGAAGTCGGAACTTCATCATGGCGACAACAACTATAGACATTGTTCACTGAGGGTAGATGGAGTTGCTTCCAGGCTCTCAGTGGGAAATCTGACTTCAGAGAATGTTACAGATGATTTTTCAGATTGGGAAGTCAGAATTTCCCAGTTCCAACCACAACTGGAATGCAGCATCTGTCCTGGTTATGTCTACCCTGTTGACAGATGGAGGCCCTGGAGCTACCCTGTGGGTCATAGATCTGATGTGTTAAATTGCAGTCACAATTTAGACAGCTGTGCTAACATTATGTGTCACCTGTGTCTACAGACCTGTGGTTGGTGGGCTTCACTGACTCACTGTTCCTCTTTTCACTTCCTGTCAGAACTTGAACTTCACAGGATTCAGGAAGATTCTCAAGAAGCATGATAAGATTTTGGAAACTTCCAAGGGGGCAGATTGGAGGGTGGCCCACGTTGAAGTGGCTCCATTTTATACATGCAAGAAGATCACCCAGCTCATCTCTGAGACTGAGGTGAAAGTCACACACACCTCAGAGTTAACTAGATATTTAAATAGTCATGTGTAAAAGAAGTTTTAATAGAACAACGGTTTCCTATGTTTTGGTCTGTGCTCACTAGGCTCTGGTCACAACAGAGCTGGAAGGCGGCGACCGGCAGAAGGCCATGAAGAGGCTGAGAGTTCCTCCACTGGGAGCTGCACAAGTCAGTCACACAGCTTAAACGTCCTGTTTAGAAGAACATTGTTCTGTTGCTCCAAATTAATAAGAAAACAAAATGGTTTCATTGATATTGTTTGAGATTCTTTTTATATTATCATATAATGCAGTGATGCTCTGTAGCACAAACTAACACCATAGAGTTATCTTTTGTCTTACAATAAGGAAGAATTAAAAACCACAAGTATAAGAAACACTTCTTTTCATAGATATAGACAAAAGATGGTTCAATTTGTCACTCTCATTATACTCAGAGGTCAGAATTTTCAAGTTCTGAAGTCTAAAACTCACAGTGATGCTAGCTGCGGTGTGATGCACCAAGCCTAACATGCTGGCAGAGATCATACTGTTGGCTCTGTCTAGGCCCCAGCCAATAAGACTCTGCCTCTGTCTTCGATTTCACTGCTTCAAGTGGAATAGCTGTAGTTGATGATGAATTTTACAATAAGGCCAATCAAATAATCAAATCAGGTTCTGCCAGTCTGTTCAGTCTGACCAAATAAACCATCTAATGTTCAATCATACATATAATATTAGTTTGGATTTATATGCGTATAGACTTTTCCAAGCTCGTCTGCTCTATACTGAATGTAATTCTTTGAGCCAGTGGTTCCAGTTCCAGAAGTTGTAGTTGTTTGTGATGGTGTGGATTTAAGAAATGTGTGTGTGTGTGTGCGTGGGTGTGTGTGTGTGTTCACAGCCTGCTCCAGCTTGGACCACCTTCAGAGTGGGACTTTACTGTGGAGTATTCCTCGTCTTGATTGTCACTGTAGTCATTACAGGTATTACACGCGCACGCAGCCACACACACACACCCCCACACACCCCCTCACACACACACCCCCCCACACACCCCCTCACACACACACCCCCACTCACGCCAACACACACTCCCACACACACACACCCCTGCATACCCCTTCAAACAAACTTGTTTACAATGAAAAGTTGACTCAGTTTTTACTTCATGGAATTTGATATTGTCCACAAGTTATTTTTATTATAGGTCACATTGTTGCTTGAGAGAACATATGACTCTGACTCAGTGTAGACTTACACATTAGCTATCTTGAGTTGGGAGAAAATTGCTACAAATCCCTCTACAGCTGTCTGTGCACAGGTGGTGATCTTATACAAAGACCTAAATGTTCAAATCATTTATTACTCCACTGTAATCAATTATTGTGATCAGGTTCTTGTGTCCTATCTGCAGCTAAATATGTATTAAGCAGATCAAATGACAAATTGTTAAGGAAATAAATAAGTCTTACCTTAGGTGAAACGCTGAGTCAATCAAGAATGAACCAATATGCATTTTGATTATTATTTTATTAAGAAATTAAGCAAAGAATATAGCAATGACTCCTCTGGCTAGTCCAGGGAAGTGAAGAAAAGATGAAGGTACATCGCTTTTAATATCCACCAGCCCTCTTACAGAGATTGGAGCAAAAGGCATTATCCCACCAGTTTCAGTTTACTTCACAGCTCTGGTATTTGCACCTGCAGACTGTGACCCTGTATGGTTCAAACCCAGTTCAGAAATACCATTTATTATTTGTTTCCAGCGATCTGCTTCCAACATGAAGGGTGCTTTATAGCTAAAATTGATTGCTTGATGGATTGATTGAAATAAAACAAAGTTTGACATAACAATATGCAAAGGTTAGTGGTGCTTCTGCTTGGTTCTCCTTTGGGATGTTGTGTGTCATGCAGAAGTTCAACTTCCTGTCAGTCAGATCATTTATCTCACTTCAGAAAGTATTCGGGTAGCTTTCTGGGTTTGTTGCATATAAAATTCTGTAGTCTGTAGTATGGAGAATATTATTTATGACTGCTTTGATGCTTTTAAAACTACATGGATGATTTTGATATTTGTCAGCCATGCTGCCAGCTTGCCAGGTCCATCTTGAAAAGGAGATTTTGAATCTCAACAAAGATTTTTATCTGGTTAAATAAAGCTATTACTAATATATGTTCTAAGGATATCTGTAAAGCCACAACTTAAAGATACTAAAAAAATAGGAATTTTCTGATCATGTGTTATTTTTCTTAATATGATCCAATTCATTTAAGAATAGTTTAAATCCCAGATTTTAACTATAAAAATCAGATTTTCTGAATTTCATCCCTATTAATTTACACCAGATGAGGTGGACAGTATGATACCTGTCCTACTGATGAAATAAAATCACAGATGTGATGATAATTTAGTGCCCATTTATATCTATAATCTAACATAAGAATGATGAATGTCAGTCATCATTCTTCTATTATCTTGGTGAAAGCTTTACCAATTGCACAGCTTGTATTGTGCAATTAAGGAAATTCAGTTCAGTTTTTTTTATATAGCACCAATTCACAACAGATGTTATCTCCATGCACTTTACCAAAAAAAGTCATTTCAATTCAGTCACCCATCCGTCCATCATCCAACACGCGTATCACCCCTGAGGGGTCAGGAGAGGTGCTGGTACCCCTCTCTAGTGGTCATCGGGCGAGAGGCGGGGTCACCCTGAACAGATCACCAGATCATCGCAGGGCAACACAGAGACACACAGAATTTAAAGAGACCAGTTAACCTGACAGTCATGTTTTTGAACTGAGGAAGGATTGACAAACATTAAAGTGTCACTGACACAATAAAACCACTTACATTTAAAAAGATGAACTCTTGTGCTTTTATTCTGTGTTCACAAAAGCTTTTAATAAAAAAGATTTCTCACAGAATACTATAAATGAATAACTATTATGTTCATAGATGTGTTTATTATCATTCAGTGATTTGGAGGCGACAGACATCCAGCTCCAACCCTTCACTGTTGGATCCTTCCTTCCCAGAAATGTTGGAGTCATCGTTGCTTCCTGATCAATATGGCTCAGAAAAATAGCGTTGCAGTCCTTCAGTAGAAGCAGCTCCTTCTTATTCATCACTCCATCTGGCTTCCTCCTTCAAAACTGTAGATAAATTGCTCAAATCTTTGCTGAAATCCTCACAAGTTCCTCCACTTTTGTGTTTACGGTTTGATTTACCCTGATTACATCACAAGACGACTTTGGCGTTTAACCCAGTTACTACAGACGGAAACGGTGACACTCTGTATTCCAGTATTCTGTGGGAAATATTTAAAAGCTTTTGTGTACACAAAGTGAAAGCGCAGTAGTTCATCTTTTTAAATCATCTCAGTGGTTTTATAGTGTCAATGACACTATAAGCTCAGTTTATCATTTCAATTTAAAACAGCAGAATCACCTTAATGTATTTATACTATGGACACAGGTTCTCTCCATTAATACTTTTACACCACAACATATTCAGTAATGTGACCTCTTCTTTCTTCTTCTGCTGTTGCATCACATTTCTTCCAACAGGAGCCGTGAAGATTGGTGGTTCTAAAGTCTGGCCTGTGGTCAGGATCTACAGAGGAGGCTTCCTGTTAATAGAGTTTCTCTTCCTTTTAGGTGAGTGCACACTAACACACATGGAATTTTTAATCACTTTTTAGAATCATTTCTTTACAAATGGTTGTGCACTGAAGCCTTCCACCCCCACTCATACTGCTTTGATATGCTTTTATTGAAGTAGCTTTTATAATTGAATTTTTTGTGCTCTTTGGTTTTCTTTAATAAGACATAGAGATGCACAAATCAGAATTTATTGACCAATTTCAAACAGACAAATTCATGTCAGAGACTTCTCTTTCAGGAAAGCACTACAAAGCTTTAGTAATAGAAAAAGTGAAAAAGTGATTTTCAGAAAACACTGATGTCATGTATGAGCCCTAAATTATGAATTAAAGGATATGATTCCATTCTTTTCTCATCTTTTAGGGATCAACACCTATGGCTGGAGGCAGGCAGGAGTTAATCATGTCCTCATATTTGAACTTAATCCCAGAAACAACCTCTCCCACCAACATCTGTTTGAGGTGAGAACTCTTTCTCTGTCTCTGACACGTTCAGCCACACACACACACACACACACACACACCCACCCACCCACACCCACACACACACACACATCTCAGTCAGTGCCTGTATTAATGCGTTAGAAGGGCTGAGTCTGTCTGTATGGATTGTTCACTGACTGAACCAGTCTTTATGTTTGGCTGCAGATTGCAGGCCTGTTGGGGGTGCTGTGGTGCGTCAGCTTGCTGTCAAGTCTTTTCTGTGATGACATCAGGATTCCGATGCAGGCCAACCCTCTGGCTCTTTATGGGGTCTTCCTCCTGTTTCTCATCAACCCGTCAAAGACCTGTTACTACAAGTCCCGCTTCTGGCTGCTCAAGCTGCTGGTAGGGCCTCTCAATCATAATACGTCTTCTTATTTAACATTTTATTCAGCAACACTGCTATGCAGTTTTTATGATGCGTTACCATGACAACAAGGTTTTATTTTTCACCTTTGGGAGGCACATGTATAACCAATTAATCAATCAAGTTTATTTGTACTGCACATTTCAGCATCAAGGCACTTCAAAGTGCTTTACATCATAAAAACACAAAAATCAACAACTGAAACATTATGTTTTGTCAAGTGACATCATTACACATGTTGGTAAGTGTTTCATTCATTATTGCTCAAAAGCAACTCTAAACAGGTGGGTTTTTAGTCTCGATTTAAAGGAACTCAGTATTACGGCTGTCTTGCAATTTTCTTGAAGTTTGTTCTAGATTTGTGGTGTATAAAAACTCAATGCTGCTTCTACATGTTTGGTTGTGGGGATGCAGAGCAGAACCAGAACCAAAGACCTGAGAGGTCTGGAACAACAGCCGATATTTAATGTATTGTGGTGCTAAGCTGTTCAGTGATTTATAAACTACCAACAGTATTTTAAAATCTATTCTGTGAGTGGGCTTTAGAACTTAATGATGTCCTCTATCCTCCTGGTTTTAGTCAGAACGTCAGCAGCAGCGTTCTGAATCAGCTGCAGCTGGAAGATTTACTGTATTTGTTAGGCAGACCTGTGAAGACACTGCTACAGTAATCAATACAACTAAAAATAAATGGATGCATTTCTCTATTTTTTGCTGAGACATTAGTCCTTTAATTCTGGAGATGTTTTTCAGGTGGGAAAAGGTCGACTTTGTAACTGTTTAGTATCTCAAAAGCACAAATGATACCTGAAGTATTTTTGCAGCTAAACTGTCTAAATTGGGTTCTTTCTTTATTTTTGTGTACAAATTCTGACATTTTCATGTTTAATTCTACACTATTTTCCAAAAATATAGCAAGTAAGAGTTAGTTGTTCTTACTTGAGTATACTTTTGGCTATTCTTCCCACCTCTGCCGATGTTCCATCCCTCGCTGGTTATTTAGTGCCAGAAATAATCCCGCTCCTCTTTCAGCAGAAGTTAGGCTCACTATGGCCTTTTCACATATTTAAAAGAAGTTTTTATTTTCACAATAGAAAGAGAAAAGAGTCAGGCAGGAGACATTAGACCAGAGGCAGCAGCAGGGCGATGATGCAGGGTCTGCTCAGGTAAGGAGCCATTTTAACCAGGCAGCAATCTGTACCGGGTTTTTACAGATATTTCAGAATCACATTCCAAAATATCTTTTGTCTGAATAGCTAGCATAAACAGCATACTATTCCACTTTCAATCAGTTCGTCTCTCACACATTGTTGTCTAATTTTGCATTTACAGAAACATACTTCAAAGATGGGACACATGAATTTCTGAGATGTTTGAGCTAAGGTTTATGCTGAGCATGATTACTCATCATTTTCTGGTGACTCACCTAAACCTTTTGTCATTTTTGTTTATTTTGTATTAATAAACAACTTGGTTATTTCATTTTACATAAAGATTTATTTATATTAAATAAAACTCCTCTGAAGCCGGGTCTGATGGTGGCTACTGTAGCTGTTGGTTACAGCGGTACAGCTTGGTTAGTTAGCTTCAGTTGCTCCCAAGAAATCAGTGAAAAACAGTAGAAGACAAAAAAAACCTGGCAACAGTTTTTTCCCTTGTACTAAGTTAATATATACGTAAGTTCTACAAATATACAAAAAAATATTTAATTTTCAACGTTCCAGTGGCCCAACAGCAGGTAGTGTTCTCTACATCTTTGCTGTATGCACAAATGCATTTCTTATGTATGAAGTTATTTATTAGATGCATCAGTCTTGGAATTAATAAGTTTTGATTTTGAAAACGTATGTCATTTTTTATTTATACATTGCCTTTCAGAGGATCTCAACTGATTGTTTTTTCCACATTTCATCATGTTACAAAGCAGATGGATATTTTTTAAGAGACAGTGAACTGGACCTGTAGCAGTGACTGTGTCCTGTCTGCCTTCCTCCATAGTTCAGAGTGGTGACCGCTCCATTTCATCATGTTGGATTTGCAGACTTCTGGCTGGCTGACCAGTTAAACTCTCTGGTGGTGGTTCTGATGGATCTGGAGTACATGATCTGTTTCTACAGCTTAGAGCTGGAGTGGACAAAAGAGGATGGGCTTTATAGTAACACAGGTGAGATGAACAGAAAGGTCTCTTGATAGAGAAATATCTGGCTGATGCTGATAGATGTGTTGTGTTCAGAAAGCGTGTGTAACACCTACTCCTATGGTGTTCGGGCGGTCATCAAGTGTCTTCCTGCATGGTTCCGATTCGCCCAGTGTCTGCGGCGCTATCGGGACACCAAGCGGGCCTTTCCTCATCTGGTTAATGCTGGGAAGTACTCCACTTCCTTCTTTGTCGTCACTTTCTCCGCCCTGTACAACACACACAAAAGTAAGGTGTTTACTTTTACACACCTGGTTTTCGTAATGAAATAAAATCTTCCTACAGTCTGGAGAAACTAGAATGTCCTCTAGATCTGAAAAACTGGAAATTGTTTCTGGAAAAACAAAATAGTTTTTATTCCCTGTCCAACATCTAAATATTCATCTGTCTTCTGTGAGCACAATCATCCAACCATCACATTGTACATCCATCCATCCATCCATCCCCCCATCCATCCCTCCCTCACTAGTACAGTCCAGAGGTCACTAGTTCCGTTTTTGTTTTTCTCCTTAATGTCTGTGGGTGTTTGAGTCTTCACCTCCTAACTAACTGCCAACTCCTTCCTCCACAGACTCCGAACCCGAACACAAAATCTACCTGTACTTGTACATTGCCTGTTTAATTGTAAGCTCTTGTTATACACTGATCTGGGATCTGAAGATGGACTGGGGCCTGTTTGACCGAAATGCAGGAGAGAACACTTTCCTACGGGAGGAGATAGTCTACCCACAGAAGGTGAGCTTGAGCAGAGCGCTCTGGGATCTGTGCTCACTCATGTAACTATTTACTGAGGTCTGTTTCATGTCCTCTGTCTCTACAGGCCTATTACTACTGTGCTATAGTGGAGGATGTGCTCCTGCGTTTCGCCTGGGTTTTAACAATCACTCTCACCTTGCTCACCAACTTTGCAGACATAGCTGACATTCTAGCTACCCTGCTGGCTCCGCTGGAGGTCTTCAGGTGCTAAAAGGATTTGTCTTCCTAAATCATCTCTTCATTGTCTATTTTTTGTTTCTCTCTCATGCAAAACATGTTATTGATTTTTCAGAAAAAGATGCAGCCATTTTTAAAAAATCCTTTATTCAACATTACTAGCATCAATTATCGGGGACACTGAGCAACATTAATGCATCATTATGTATCGTTTTTTAAAATTTCCAGACGCTTCGTGTGGAATTTCTTCCGACTTGAGAACGAGCATCTGAATAACTGTGGTGAGTTCAGGGCGGTCCGAGACATCAGTGTGGCCCCTCTCAACGCCGATGACCAGACGCTGCTGGAGCAGATGATGGACCAGGAGGATGGAGTCAGGAATCGGCAGGGCAAGAAAAGCTGGAAAAGAAGCTACAGCATGAGTCTGCGCCGGCCACGGCTGGCCTCACAGTGAGCATTTGTCCCAGATAGGCATTCATCATATTCTGCTATATCATAACTATAGTCTGTGTTAGTCGTGTATTCCACCCAATACATGCATTGCTTATAGTCTTTCTCAGAATGTACCAATCAAAATTAGCCCGTTTAATCCCTAATTTTTTCTTGCAAAGTAAGTACATGCATTTCAATCCTTAGACCTCCTTAACACATGATATTTATGAATTATTACATTTTATGTTGGTTATGTCAGTGAAAATATATACTTGGCAACAATTGTTGCCGGTGGGAAACTGCATAGTCTAAATCAGTGGTCCCCAACCTTTTTAGTCGCGTGGACCGGTCAGCCCTTCGCAATTTTGCTGTGGGGGGGAGGGGGTGGGGGGGAGTGCGCGAAATCCGCGAAGTAGTAACCTTTATTTTTTTACAATTATTATACAATGAAATATTCCATAATACATTGAAACCAAAGAACAAAACCTCTTTACAGGCCCAAACATTTGTTTAACAAATAAAAAGTACTGTATAAAGTTTTTTTTTTTTTTTTTTACAAATAACTACTGTACTGTAAAATAATAATTTTAATATGAACTGAAAGCGGATTCCCGTGCCCGAATTGCGGAGATCAGCGCCGCCCCACCGCAACCTGAGTCATTGGATTAGAACGGGAGAAAATTAAAAAACAAAAACAAAGTACAGTAGGACAAATAGTGACTCACGTGTATTTCACTGCTCTTCTGACTGAGCCGCTACAGCCTCACTCCGCTCTGTAGCGTTTTTTTTTTTTTTTCTTCTAAAGCCCGCGGTGCAGGTGTGTTTTTTCGAGAGAAGAACATAGTTATCGGTAGCTGCTGTCGCTCTTTTTTCTTCTGGGAAAAAGATTCTTATAAACCGACATGCCACCATCGATTATGTTAAATTTGGCAAGCTGTTTTACGTATGTGTACATATTAAACCGCAACGTTGTTGACACACAAGTAGAGAAGAAGCGGAGAGACTGTTTAGCCAATCAGAATGCAGAACACAATGCACGATGCAAATCCGCGAAGAAGCGAGACCGCGAAATAGCGAGGGTTCACTGTAGTCCGATGTTGTTTTGTTACTCATTCTGCTGCAAGTTGGCTCAATTTTGACGCGCAAGACGTAACCGGTAAAATCCGGTTTAGGATTTTCAAAATAAAAGATCCGGAAGTAGTTCATTATTTCTTGCGCGGCCCGGTACCGGTGGTTGGGGACCACTGGTCTAAATGACACAAATTTGGCCTATTTACACATAAAAGAAATAAGAAAAATCATTACATGCATAACTTATTATAACAAAGAATGGTTACAAGAGTGCTCAGAAATATTTTAGAAACATTAAAATTCAATGCCACATCCTGCAGATGTCATTGTCTCAATGTGCCAAGTGACCTTTGACCTCATTTGATTATTTTATCAATTAAGCAAAATCAGGTGAAAATGTTAGTATGAACAAATCTGCATCTGAGAGGACACTCTCCCTGCTCCACCAGACCAAGACAAGACCTTCGCCTTGTCCTGAACTAGTTTCAGGCCTGGCGTCATCTTGTGGTCATTCAGTGGACAGGCCACACTGTGTGGAAAGAATCGGCTTTCAGGGGATGGGCAGTGGGGAGGGGTTCAGCTGTGGGAATGACAGTGATGTTGTAGAAGACATCATTTTGAGGTTCCTTCAGATCTAGAAGATGTAAAACATCTTATAGTTTAAAGCTGTGTGGGAACAGCAGGGCATATAGAATAAACAGGAAAGCTATGAACACATAGCACAGTGCTGCTGTCTATGTGTTATTCTAGTGGCAACAATTGTTGCCATGCTCACATTCACTCTTCTTATGATTAAAAGATGAATGAATGGATACAATTTTCTTCATATATCAGTAGAAGACACTTGAAAGAACATATGTACAAAATATTTTATTTATATTTTTTCATTAAAGTATTTTACTGACTTTGTCTTGTACACGTTTGTGACACACATTTACCTCCAGCGTTACAGGCAGGAAGTAAAGAGGTCTGGTCATGTGACCTTTCACACTAGATACATGAAATTGATATTGCTTAGAGTAGACACTTTATTATTTGATTTAAAAACTTCAATTAGCTGCTAAAAGTCGAAACAATTATTTTACAGCTTCCAGAAGTTAGAAAAAATGTCTGGCAACAAGTGTTACCGGTGGGATTAAACGGGTTAAGTGGCCAATCTTCAGTTTTTGTGAAATTTTGGTTTTCTGCTATCATTTCATAAATGACCTTGTTGGCAGCAGTGGGTACTAACCAAAAGGTTAGCTCTGCTAAAACTGAAGCACTAATCATAAACATTGGTTCAACTAAAGTCCTATAGACTTTGGAACTGACGTCACTGCGTGTGACGTTTACGTCTCGCACAGTCGCTCAGCACCATCTTTAAAGGCCACAGACCAAAACAAACTTTATTCCGGCGTTTTCATTGTGTTACCGACGGTAGTGAAGTTTTCAAGTTGGATATTGGATATCCGCGCTCCGCGGAGTAAGGGGCGTTTAGCTCAAGATTGATCCGATTTATGAACGCTGATTCCGGCCAGCTGTTCTCTACCGCTCCCTCCTCAAGCACTCGGAGGTTCACATAGGGACAGTCAATTTCCAACCAAACACTCCTGTAAATAAATGCCTTGTGACCAACTAATACAAAAAAGTGATAACTCATGCTATTACACGAGGCACACTATCCTCTATTAAAATTTTAAGTCATATTCAATATTTTAAATAATTTTAATATTAAATGTTTTCTTCAATAGCTTCCAAATCGTGTGCCTCATTAACTCAAAATCAGTGTGAAATTGTTCTTTTAGGCTGTATAGATGAAGCACACTTATCTTTATTACATTTTGACCCATTTTTAATTTTTTAACTAATTTTATATTTAAAATATATTTTTTTAAATGTTCATAAATGTATTACTTCAGAAGATCATCACATTTGTTACCTGTAATGTTCAATTACATAAAATTCTATGACAGGATCAATTTCATTACATGTTCACTTCTTACCTGAAATATCTTAAATACAACAAATATTTCCTTAAAGTGTCACCTTTAATGTTTACTCTGAAATGTTTAATTACACATTAAATGTTTAAAGATGGGCTCTTTCATCTGGTTTGCTTGTTTACATTAAATGTTTACTGCAAAATGTCTGATTATATAATTGTTTACTTTAATCACATAAAATGTTTATTTAAAAATATAATCTTTCATTACATATGTTTATTACCTGAAATCTTTTAAATATCAAATTTTTACTTAAAATGTGATTCATTTCATCACCTGTTTACATGCAACTTGAAGAGCTTGAATCAAACGTTTCATGAATGTTTACCACATTAAATTATGAAATGAGAGGAAACAGCCACTTCCAACTGAACACATATTTCAACCCAAATGGTTCATGTTGCTCTTCAGAGTTTGCAGCCTTGCTGAGCTTCTCTCCTGGGGTTTCCTCCTCAGCCTCTCCAACTTGCTCCTCTTCTACAGCCTCCGCTGCTGTGTTTTCATGATTTACCTCTTCTAGGGTAAATCATGAAAACAGTCTCTGTAACTTGTTGATCCATCATGGTTTTGCTGTATCGCCTCTTTAATTGTCGCGCATGTCGGTCCGATGTCGTGGCGTTTACCTCGCAGTGACCCAGATTCAGTCTGGATTTATCTAATCCATTTCATACTTGGTTTGCCTTTAAGAGGACATATCAGAACACACATCAGTATTAATACTGTAAATTTGATAACACTAGTAAAATAGTTTACTACACAATAATGGAATAACCTCGATGTCCACTGACAAAACTCGGACTATGCTACATAAAAAATAGAAGCCCGACCTAAACAAGGTGGACCCACTTAAATGAACTCAATGAAACTGAACCTGAGTCATCAGGACAAAATCATAGCAAAACATTATGACACAACACCAACAAAGCGACTTTAGACACTCACCAGAATGGACATGTCTGGAGCAAACTGGTAGATAACTTGGAATGTAGGAGGATGCAATATCAGGACGTCTCACCGCTGATAGCCAGGTCTATGGCAAGGTTTTAACATAAATTCGGTTTTGCCACCCTTACATTCCAGATATCTCAAATTGTTTTAGGACTAGACGTTTTAACGATTTAAGATATCTCTAATTACATTCTGACTAGTCGAAATGACGTCAGATTTACCATTGAGTTGTATGGAGACTTCAATTCAAGATATCAACAATGAATTACTGATTATCTGAAATACACATTTCAGATATCTACAATTAAATTATGACTAGTCATAAAGTAAATGCAAGATATCTCGAGTTTTGTTTTGACTAGTCATAATTCTAACTAAAGATATCTCAATAACACAATAATTCAAGATATGTTAAATTTATTTTTGGATAGGAGATATGTAGTTTTGACTAGTGAAAACTAAATTATAGATATCTTTAAAGCAAATAAAGACTAGACAAAACTAAATTAAAGATATCTTGAATTGTAATTTTGACTGATCAAAATTTCTTTTAAGAAATCTCTAAATGAATTAGAGATATATTTAAGCTTTTCTATTTAAGATATCTTAAATTAACATTCTGACTAGTCAGAATGACATTACTGATATCTTGAATATGTATTCTGTATAGTTAAAACGCCACTGACTTACGTGACAATTTGAATGTTTAATCAAACAATGAAAAATAGAAAAAACGAAAAAAGATGTTTGAAAATGCACAACTTTGATGTTGAAAATTCTTTGACAAAAGCAATTTTAGCTTTTCAAAGCTGTTTTTCAAAGTGCATCCGGTTTGTTGGAAATGAATAAACAGGAAGTTCTTTGCAGATTTGAGAAGCAGTCTTACAGTTGATGAGGTTTTGCGTGCTCCGCATTTCCAACATTGCCGAGCTCAATTTTGTGCAGGAAACATCCAATTCTGCAGGCAACTGTTGGGACAACACAAAGGGCATTCCACGCAATTCTTAATTCAGATAGCTAAAATTGTAATTTTGACTAGTCATAATTAAGTTCAAGATATCTTAAATTGTAATTACGGATGTGTCCCGTCAAATGACGGATCCAGGGTCGTAATTTGAGATATCTTGAAAGGAATTTTGACTCGTCAAAATGTAATTGAAGATATCTCAAATTATTATTCTTACTAGTCAGAATGTAAATGCAGATATCTTAAATTACCATTCCGGATAGTTAAAATGTGGTTTTGTCTAGTCAAAATGCATTTTTAGATATCTAGAATGTAATTACGGATAGTCGGACGGAACCGAATTTATGTTAAAACGGCTTGCCATACAGGATATTCGTCTCCTTTTCGTTAGCTTCGACAGCTTAGCCTCCTCGTGTTGTTTCCAGGCGTGAAACGAAAGAACGTTTTCCATCTTTTTACCATTTCGGTCATGTGATCGGACATTACATCCAATAACGCAGCAAGTTCGTACCATTGCTAAATTATTTTAAGTAACTTGGATTCAAAATATCTGTGAGTCATTATTCTCGGTTATGTTTATGGCCTCACAAGATGGCGCTCATATCCCTACGTCTAGAGCAGTGACGTCACGTTCCAACTCTATACCAACTTGATATCTAGCAGAAGCCAATGCCAGCACTAATTTGCGGAAACTAATGCTAAAGCATTAACTTCAACTACGTCGGTATGTTTCAATGACAAAATGTGTAATATCTCCCTACACTGGACCAAACTGTCAGAGTGGTTGAACTGAGGAATCAGGATTAGCTGAACTTGTTGGTCTAAATAAATGTCATTTTCCTGTTATCGCCTTCTTGAGCTCAGAGGTTCATACTGATGAAGAAAAGGATGGATTCTAAAATCTGATCAAATATTCCTTGCTGTCTTCCATGTTCTTTCAGCAAACAGATGAGACAGAGCTTTTTGTCATTATTTAACCATTAATTACCTGCCATTGAAACAATTCTTAAAAGTTTGTCTTTTATTCTGCAGCTCCTGTGACCAAACCAGCTGAGGAGATGAAAAGTTAAAACATTCTCAACAATTGTCTTGTACACAACCTCTGGTTTTCTAACCCCAAGACAAATAAGTCTTCCTAAAAGATTGAGTCTCTGTGAGCATTTCTTAAAAATCCAGTCAGTGCTTTTAGCAAAGTTGAGCTGAATGTCCAGGAATGACCCAAGGTGACTTCAAAATAAGAAAATGAACATAAACGTCTAACTACTTGAAAAATAACTAAACTAAAAAGCACAAAGTGAAGGTTTACTACACAATGGGCAGGTAAATTTGCAATTTAGAATTTATCTGGGAAAATTAATTTAGAGAAAGCTCAGTGTGCTAAATGTTTTCAAAGTTATCTCCGCTTTAGCAAATTAGCGGAAGTGTTCAAACCACTGATTATTGGAATTTATCTATTTTTCTCCGAGATAAAGATTCACATCCAACAGTCAGTCACCTTGTTAGTAAAAAAAACGATTTAGAGAGACAATATTACTGTTAATTAAGCTAAGTTCAGTCACAAATGGCCATATTAATTAACCATTATTATTCTAATTATTAGTGGTGGTATTTGTATTACTATTATTATGGTACCGTTGACAGTATTGGCATCAAATGTATTAATATTATTGTATAATTGTGTGTTTTCTATGTCTCCTTTCCACCAACAGATCAAAGACTCGTGACACCAAAGTTCTGATCGATGACACCGATGATGACTCCTGACATCAGGCCACGCCCCTCGCCTGGGTCCAGAATTTATTCAAAGGAGGAAACTCCGCCTCCTAAGCTAGAGATTACCCAGCGAGCGGGCGTTGAGCTCAAGAACAGGACGAGGTTTGACCTCTGAATCATTTTCCTATCCACAAGCCTCTGCTGGGGTTCACAGTTATTTCAAGGGAAGAATTGTCAGCGTTTTAAAGCAGCTCTTCGGCTCCTCCACCTTCAATAAAAACTCTTCCCGACCCAGTGGGGGCATGATCCTTCCTGATGATTACCCAGCAGTGGACTCCTCAATTATCACTCTGAGTGTCCTCAGAGCCTCAGCAAGAACAATGCAGCTACTGAAAAAGCAAGCGTTGAGAGGGGCCCTCAGTAGCACAGGGGGTTCCTCTGTTCATTTGGACCAAACAGTGAGAGAGAATCTCTTCTTCCTCAACAAGAAAACTGAAACGGTCTCTTCCTCTTCCCCTCCATCATGATGCAGTTCTGATCAACGTATTGCAAGCCAACCACTCCCCCCGACCCCACCTCGTCTCTAGCTCCTCCCACCTCGTCATCACAGAGCTGCCTTCTTGCACCTTACATGCTTTGGAAACACCAACATGCACTTTGTAGAAAAGGTCATCCACTAGAGCAGTGATTTATTTCAATGTATCTGCATGTATGAGGAACCCAGGGTGACGATCAACACACTGACTATCATCAAACATGGTTGTAATCATGAGACAAACTCATTTGGTCAAGTTTGTGAAAATGTTCAGAAACAATCAAGCAGAAAATTAAGTGAAGGTCTGACTGTTTGGAACAGCAGCTGGAATGAAGTTCCTTATGAAACAATGAAGATCCCACAGCTAACTTCCACTGGAATGTGTGAAGAAATACTTTCTGTTAGAAGACAGTTCTCCTGAATGTGTGTGGGGGTGTGTGTGCCTGTTTGTGTGTGGGCGTGTGTGTGGGTGTGTGACTGAGAGAAATGCCCAAACACCGCCTGCTAACTCAGTGTCTGTCCTCAGAAATCCAAACTGAAAATCTAAGGGCCCAGAACAGGAAGGCTAATTGTTCTACTGCTAGCACTTGTTTAGCTGAAGTGCATGAATGATGATGAAGAGGAGAGGTCACCTGTCTGTCCCACACTCATTTACACTGCCAACATGAACATCATAAGAGTGAAAAGATATGTTTGCTGAAGGATCATGTGGCAAATGAAATCATCCAGTTTGAAATCTACCTTAGAACTGGTTCTAGTGGTGAGCTGGTGCTGTTCCAACATCAGCTCATTGGGCCCAAATAAAGTATTCAAACCCATTTTACTGTTGATTCATACCAAAGTTTTACTTCGCTTACATTTAGGTACCAATAAAATTAGCAAAACGGATCTCCCTTTATTTCTAAAGTGAATTTAAAAGCATTCTATTTGAAACAAAATGCTGTCTATTAGGCGTGGAGTTAATACTATAGTTCTATCTGTTTTTAAAAGATTTAAAGCAGTAATGTGAAGTTTTAAGTCTGTTAAGTTGAGCAGTAAAGCAGTTCTGTTCCAGTCGTTGTATGCGTGTCTTTCAGGGGTTAATCTGACTTCTTTTTGTTCACCTTTTAGTGACTGTAGATGTGAGTGTAAGCAGCACTGTGATTAATCACAGGTTATGCCTGAGGAACACAGGTTGTTGTCTCTGTTAACAAATGTTCTCCACCTGAACATTTCTGCTTCAAAAGCAAGAAATCTGTGTCAGAATTCTGATGACTCGTCCACAGGTTCTGCCTCCACTCTTCACAGGTTTTAAGATGTAATCACTGACTGATCTGTTGGTGTTTTATTACTGAAAATCCTGGCTTTCTGTGAACAAGTGACCAGTCAACAGTTCTGTAGTAGAAGGAGTTAGCAGACACATCTTCCATGAACCAGGGTGTGCTGGACCACACTGGGAACGCCCAGAATAAGATGGAAGGTTCTTGGAAGCTAATCTATGTTAAATGTTAACTGATCTGCCTCCAATGTGCTGCTGGGAATCTATATATCTGGTATACATTTGGGCTAACATGCACACTTCCATCATAGTTTTCATTTGAAGCTAGTATGTTGTCCTAATGTCACCTGCCAGGCTGTGCAATTTGAGATATTCTTTTTCTTTAAGGCGTCCTGTAAGGATGAATGTTTTCTGTTTGTCAGTGAGCAGCAGTGGAAGCTGGTGCAGTGCATGTTTTTCATGTGTTTGTAGCTCATATCTGTGCAGCCGTGTCGTCATCACCAAGCCTTTGTTTGGACACAATAGAGCAGAACCTTTAGATTCTGGTAGTACAAATAGGTTGATGATGCTTTGTGTCTAATGTTGTGGTTTCTACCTGGTTGAACATTAGAGAGCCACTTGGACTGTTGTCACACTTAGGTTCTTTGCTGGTTGGTTTAACCAAGAGTGCAGAAAGGAAGATCCATCCCATCTTGATCAGAAGGAAGCTGACATGTGAGTCGGCTCCTCCTCCTTCTGTTGGCTGGCTGGCTCTGCTGTAGAGAGAGGATGAGGAGCTCACCTTCATATTTTCAGTAGGTACATTTAGAAAATCATCATGAAAAATCTCTCTTGAGGGGTTTTGGCTGTTAATGTCAGAATTTTGGACCATATAAGTGCTGTTTAGTTTTGTGTGTGGACATTTCCTTGTGTTTTGATGAGGGAGCAGCTGTAGAGCCATAAGGTGGAGCCTCAGTGTTTCCCATCAGGGCCTGAGATGAGTGGGAAGCGATTTGAACTCAGGATATTTTCAGCATGTTTGCACCTTCACCTGCTGATTGTAAAGCATCGCAGCAGCTTCTGGACTGCCCGTCAGACATTCCTGCCCCGTCTTGTCAATTGCACATTAACTTAAAATCTTCATTATTTTACAATGAGAAAATGGACCAATAAGTTGACTGACCTAAATTTATTTATTCTCACTTTCACTTAATTGTTTCAGCCTCATTTAGGCCATGTTAAAGCTTTTTAACATTCCATAGAAAGATGCAGTCTGTCAAACACAGCAGCCCATCATGAGTAAAGATGCATAACCCTGGCTCAGACAGATGACTCATCCTCCCCTTTTCATCCTTCCGCTAAATATTTCCCAAAGTAAAGCGTCGCCCATGTCATCAAAATCTTTGAAAATGCTTGTTGTGATTTTTATTTCTTTTGTTAGTCTTCAGATACAGAGTTCACTTAGATCTTACCATTTGGTAAAAGCAATGTTTTCTTAAGTCATGGGCCATAACATATATTTTTTAAATATTTTTAATTTAGAAAAGGTGTTAAAGAACCTTGATTTAAATAGTGGAATTTGCAGCACCAAACCCAGGTTCTTTCAGAATGTCTTAGGAATGTCAAAGTTGAAGATCTAAATCAGGAATAGCTCACTTTGTACCAACAGATCCCAACCAACTCCTGACAACGCTCCAGAGGTGACTGGACCAATCAGAAAGCCGTGCTTTGCTTCTGCTTTCAGGGAACTCTGTGGAGTTTTCTCTGGCCTGTTCTGATAAAGAGGTCACTGTGTCAATTACATGAGTCATAAACTGCAGAAAGCTGAAGAATTCAAGTTGCATGTCTGCAAAATCCTAAACTGACTTTGGACTGAGCAATAAGTCAACAGTGTTACAGTGTCATTTGTTGAGAAACAGTGCTCTGATTAATTCAATGTTCTCTGTATGCATCACTCGGCAATCAGGGTTGCTTCTGAGGTCTATGCGACTGAACCGACTGCTTCAGGCCAACACCTTCCTCTCTGCTCCATCTGTCCCTCTTGAAGGTTGTTTCCGCCTAAAGGGGTCGTGATTTTCCAAAGTGTGACTTTTCCTTGGTTGATGAACAGACAGTGGCCACATCAACTAACTGGTGTCTGCTTCCAGGAAAAGTTATGATGCTCTTCGTCAGTGGATGATGTTACAAACTGAATGAAAGTTACTGACAGTTTATATGTGACACTTATGACTTTCAAAGAACAGATGATTAAAAAAAGTTCAACTTTCGCATCGATCAACACTCTGTGACATTATCGTGTTTGTTTGTCTCTGCTAACCAGTTTTTGAAAAGAACACAGATGACTTTATCCACACCCTGATCCTGCTGCGCCACACTCTGGAACTCCTGATTACATCTTATGTATGTATATATATATAATTATGAAATGATTGAGAAGCGTATAATCAATGACTGTGCTATTGTTGTTGTCTGTATGTTAGCAGTGTGATGATACAGAGGTGCCTGGTTCACCAAACTGTTCCAATTTTGTAGTAAAAATGGCTAAAGCTGTAAATAGTGGCTCTGTGTTCTTTCATATGCAGGTGCTGGTCATAAAATTAGAATATCATGAAAAAGTTGAAATGTCAGCAATTCCAGTCAGAGTGAAACTTGTATTTTATATTAATTTGTTACGCACACACTGATATATCTCAAATGTTTATTTCTTTTAATCTTGATGATTAAAACGGACAACTAATGAAAACCACAAATTCTTCATCCATCCATTTTCTAACCCCCTTGTCCCTAGTGGGGTCAGGAGGTGCTGGTGCCTATGTCCAGCTAACGTTCAGGGCGAGAGGCGGGGTCACCCTGGACAGGTCACCAGTCTGTCACAGACAAATTCTTTATCTCATAAAATTAGAATATTACTTAAGACCAATACAAAAAAAGGATTTTTAGAAATCCACCTGTTGGCCACCTGAAAACTAAAATTAAAAGTATGAGCATGTGCAGCACTCAGTATTTAGTTGGGGCTCCTAGATTCAAGGTCGTAGGAACGTGGGGGGGGGGGGGGGGGGGGGGGGAGACGCACATCGGAAACCTGACAGATCAGTAAATAGCTTGAGCAGAAATATCATAAACAATTGTGCCATCAACACGTCAGTAAAGCGTTACTCTAACCTGGCCCCTTGTTTCTGTAACAAGTATTCTAACACGTTACTATTTACAATCCAATAATCAGATTAAAGTTATGCATCCATGTAGCATAATGACTGTCATTCCAGGACTGAACACTAAACTTTATCATTTGCCTCACAACTAGCAAGCTAAATACTCTGGTAGCACACAGGCTACCAGATTCTGATATATTTTATTGGTGAAGAGACATTTGATTATTGGTCAAAATGCATTGATGTAAGTTGACTGGTAATTGAACAGGTTCTGCCTCTTTCTAAAACAGCTCATAAAATAGGACTCAGCAGTTTTAAACTCAATCCAGCAGTTTGACCAACAAAAATAAAATCTAAAATCAAGTTTTGTTCTTCTTGAACAACTCTCTACATCAGTGCAACAGTTTGATCTACAAAATAAATAAAAATGATACTTTTCACATCTAACTGACACCTTAGCTCCTAACTGATAACTCAGTCTCACTTTCCAGCCCTGCATTCAATAATTTACCAAACATGAGCCATAAAAACACTGAGGTAAACAGACTAAATGGTTTTTTTCTCCTGTCATTTTCAGCCACAAACATTTAACTAAAATATCTACTGATTGTGTTTCTGTCTCTGCCTCCCTCTGACTGTCTGCAGCCTGATGTTCCTGCATGGATTCATGTATTTACAGACACTACAGTGATGTACAGTATCAGAATGTGAATTAACTAAAGATAAAAAAGTATGTTTTATCATACAGAATGAGAATTTAAACAACTTAACAATTTTCAGATGCATACATTATTATACATCTCAACTCTATTTACTGTGTAAACCGTTTCCTACAGCAAATGTTTTTATTAGAATTATAATATAATTAATATAATATAATACACATGTTAAGTGGTCAGTATGATCAGGTGTTGTATAGCCATTGCTCACTTTAAATAATAAAAAGGTTAATTTTTCAGTCTCATTCTGATAAAATAAAACATTGTGGTTAGAGTAGCTAACGTTTGGACAAAATTAGCAGTAAAATTTTGGACATGTGACAATTCCAGAATTAAAACGGCTTAACCAAAAATATTTTTGTGATATATGTGAAAGTAAACTGACAGGAAGATTTTATAAACAAGCGATATTCATGGCAACATTCCTGACAGACTGTTGACCTCATTCATACGGAGTTTCTGGCTCCCGCTGCTTCCTAAACACTCTGAGCCGTTCAGAGGGGGGAGGACGCACTGTGCTGTAGACGATGCGGTGCGCCTTCAAAATAAAAGCACGCAAGTGGAAGATTTCAAAATTCGTCGCAACTGCGGTGAAACTATTGGGTGGGATGAATGTGACTGTCTCCAATATTGGGGGGGACACGTCCCCCCCATCCTCCCCGGTTCCTACGCCTATGCCCAGATTACTGCAGCAATGCGGCGTGACGTGGAGTCCATCAGTCTGTGGCTCTGCTCAGGTGCTATGAGAGGCCAGGTTGCTCTGATTAGTGACCTTCTGCTCTTCTGAATTGTTGGGTCTGATGTATCACATCATCTTCCTCTTCACAATACGCCAGAGATTTTCTATATGGCGTTAAGGTCAGATGAGTTTGCTGGCCAGTTAAGAACAGGGATGCCACGGTCCTTAAACCAGGTCCTGGTAGCTTTGGCTCTGTGTGCTGGAGCTAACTCCTGTTGGAAAATGAAATCTGTATCTCAATAAGGTTGGTCAGCAGCAGGAAGCCTGAAGTGCTCTAAAACGTCCTGGTAGGCGGCTACGTTGACCTTTAACCTCAGAAAACACAGTGGACGGACACCGGCAGATGACATGGCAACCCAAACAGTCGCTGACTGCGGAAACTTTGACTGGACCTCAAGCAACGTGGATTCTGTGCCTCTCCTCTCTTCCTCCAGACTCTGGCGCCTTGATTTCCAAAGGAAATGAAGAATTCACTTTCATCAGAGAGCATAACTTTGGATCACTCAGCAGCAGTCCAGTCCTTTTTGTCTTTAGCCCAGCTGAGACGCTTCTGATGCTGTTTCTTGTTCAACAGTGGCTTGACAAAGGGAATGTGACAGCTGAACCCCAGGTCCTGGTATGTCTGTGTGTGGTGGTTCTTGAAGCTCTGACTCCAGCTGCAGTCCACTCTCTGTGAATCTTCCCCACATTTTTCAAGTTTTTGTTTTGTTTCACAGCTTCTAACAAATCAACTTTAATCTTCATTTGCTGCCTATATATCCACGTTTTACAACTTGCTTAGTTTACAAACTAAGTTATTGAGTAGGCATGTGGCACCAGAAAGGGGCGGCAATGATGCAAAGCTATGAAACCTGAAGTCTGCAGTCCTTTTGTTGTTCCTGTTCATTTATCATGCTGAATATTTGTGCTGCTGCAGCAACAATGTCTTCAGCTGAGCATCTGAGAGAGTTTGTCAGTGAGAGATGATTCCTGTAAGAAGAGCTGAGCCGTCAGCGCGGACCACTGGACACCACCAGGCAACCTGCTGCTTGCATCCAGAACTTTATTAGATTTTATTTTACAGACCAACATAGAGTAGAGCATGATTGTGAAATCTGACATTTATATTCAAATTTTCCTTTATATTCATCCTCTTGACCCAATACTTGGAGAACCACTTTTGGATGCAGTTGACTTTTTTTCTTTCTTTTACCAAATATCTAAGCAGCTGTGGCTCAGACAGATTGATGGAGAACATCTACAAACTTCAGTTTGAAAGTTTTTCCACAAACTCTCAGCTGGTCTTATGTTTGAACTTTGACTAGACCACCCACCGCAGAAGCTTTGTCTCTTTGAGATGTTATTGAGGGGGTGGTTACAGTTACCTGCTGTGTGCATGGTGGTGCCACCAGGTGATTTCCAGTAATCTGTCAGCAGATGGACAGGTCTCAGTCCTCTAAATGAAAAGTAGTCAGTTGAGGTGGTTCAGACACATGATCAGCTTCTCCACTGGATCTCAGTCCCAAGCTTATGGGTGTTTAAACCAGGGTTTTATACAAACTGTGTTTCACACTGACTTTAAGAAAGAGAGAGAGAGAGAGGAAAAGAGAGAGAATTATCCCTTGATGGACTGACATTGTTCTCTGGCCCAGAATCTATAAGTGACAACGAAGAGAGATTAGCACAATGAAGAGATCGGCCAAAGAAGATCACAGATCACTGACACCATCTGGATCATGAAGACATGATGAGGATCAGATCCCAGGTCAGTTACTATGGAGATAAAACTGTCTCATAATTCACAAATGCAGACCAAGATTCACAATTGCACAGGACGAGATCCACACTTGTATTTTTGATCCAAATAGCACAGCTTACTCACTTAGATCACTAGGTTGTGATGATAGTTGCACAATTAAATTGATTAACATTAATAATGATAACGTGGGGATAAACAGCTCAATACATTAGATAGATATTTCACTTACCGCTCCTCTGTCAGAAGCCAGGCTGAGGTCAAACTGTCGTGCGTCGTCATAGCTACAGCGCTGCGGGAATGGGTTAATGTGATTGGCTGAAACATAGGTTACCCCAACGTTCATATGATTGGGTGAAACAAGGAAGCTATCTGATTGGTTGCTGATCATCCAATCAGATAGACCATTTATTAAAAAAAGACATTTGTGGATTGAAACGTGAGGAGATTCTCAAAATTCACACACAAACTCACAGGCCAGTAACAGCTTGTAAAACAATATATATTTGTGTTTGCATCAAAATCTCGTCCTGTGCATTTGTGAATTATGAGACAGTTTTAGCTTCATAGTTATCAGTACTTGCCTCATTCACTGCACATTTTGTTTTCGTTTTACATTTTGGTACAAGCATTAGTTTATAAATTATGTACAGCATCAGCCAACAGGACAATCGAAGAGTGTTGGTCATAGCATAGCGTTTCTCAACGGGGGCGTTCAGAGGATCGCAGGGCGGGGAGGGGGGGTCCAAGGTAAGCTTTACACTTTAAATGTCAGGCTCAGGCACTGATGAACACAGGGACTGAACAGAAAATTACAAACCAGGTATTTATTGGGAGGTCGACAAACTCTTAGTCAGACAGGCCTGGGTCAGAACCAGGGAATCAAATCAGGATCAGGCGGCCCCTGATCTTCGGGCCGGGAAAACAGGGGATCCGAGCCCGCGGGTCCAGAGTCCAGGTCGAAACGGGTATCCGGTCAGACAAGCCGGGGGGTCGAAGCCAGGAAGTCCTTATCCAACAGAGAGGGTCAGGGATCATGGACAGGAGAGGGATCTAGGCAGAGACAGACAGGTTAGATTCTGGGCAGTCAGCTCAAGTCTCAGTAGCAGGTCTGAAGGTGTTACCGCTGAGGGTTTCACAACAATCTGACGCCATGCAGGGAGAGTTCCGTCCTTATGTGGCAGCAGCTGGAGATCAGGAGGATGATGATCAGGTGCGAGTGGTCACTGCACAACAGCAGCTGTGACATTAAATGCACAACAATACCAACTTAGACTTTAAGCAACTTGATAAAACTGTATTGTGTAACATTAAAACATGTCTGGCTGCAACTGTATCGATGGCAGCTTCTTCTCTTCAGTGTCTGATAGCTTCTCCTGCTACTAGTGGCTTCAACTCATCAGTTCAGCGTTAGACTGATGGCCTTGCTATGATTCACTTGTCTGGTGTCTGATTTTCAAATATTGTATGTTTTATTGAGGATTTCTGTACATATGTTTTGACAGTACTGTGATCATGTCAAAGCAGCAACTTATATTAAAAAGTGTTTTATTGTCCGTTTGGATGCTGCCCGCTTCCATGGAAGGACAACAGAATATCACTCTTATAAACATATGATGACTAAAATCACGTTACCCTCACTGTGTGTCCCTCTGAAAAATGAACCCATTTAAATAATAATAATAATAATAATAATAATAATAATAATAATAATAATAATAATAATAATAAATCCTCCATGGGTGATACCACGATAGGCAGCGTTCATTTTATACAGTTAACATCGGTGTTGTAAGTGATCCGGTATGAAACGGCATTACGACAGCAGTTTTGAATTTTAATCACCAGAATACCTGAGCTAAAAGGTTTACTACAGTCTGCTGTTCTCCGTCGATACGCGTTTCCCGACGGCTCCGCACCGCAGGGGGTAAAGAAAAAAGAAGAAGACGCGCACGTTGCACAAAACTCTGAAACATTAGAACCAGGATGTAGAGTGGAGCAACGAACTAGATGTGAATCAGGATCAGAGAATCCAGTGAAAATAGGAGTCAAATTAGGTGAAACATATGATGAGTGAAGATTACTGGTGGAGAGCGTCAATACAAACAATAAAATAAAACTAACAAGAAAAAAAACTAAAGAAGACATAATAATAAACCAAGAGAGGATAATACTAATCAAAGAAAACTAAATGGAAATGAATGAAGAACAAAATGCAAGAATAAAGTAAGAAACTAAATTAAATACAGAGGAATAAACTGGTATGGCAAGACCTTTTGAGCAATAATTAATACTGTATGGCAAGAACAAACAGTCATTGTTTTCAGTTAGAAGGTAAAATAATATTGTTGAAGTGCCATGGGTTTGTTGGGACCACATCTAATACTAAGAAGAAATATAATAACAGTAAGGAACTTATCACTTATTTATGTTTTTAATTAGATTTATTTCTTCAGTATTATTTTTCATGTCAGTGTTAATGTCATGATGCTGTTCAGTGACTCCATGACACTTTCAGTTTGACTCATTAGGATTTGACTAAGAACCAGCTTTGTTCTTTGTCATTTCTGTCCAGCAAAACTATTAATCTATAAATCAATAGACAGGTCTGTATAAAGATATAATCCATGTTCCTGTCTCATATTTGTGTGGCATTAAAAGGATCTGGAACTTTTGTTTTTCCACTGAAAGCTCTGGTTAACGCAGTAAATGCCATGTGGCTGAAATTTTATGAATAATACTCTGATGTCCCATTCTCCTGAAGGCAGCACAGAGCTGCAGCACCTGAACCAGAAACGCTGAAGAGAAGAAGAGTTATGATTGATATGGTTGGAGTTCTATCCATGTTTTAATGTTTCAGAGCACAGTCTTTTTGCAAATGGTTCAAAATTTAAACTGGCATTGTTGTACATCTTTTATCTGGTCATTTTGTTCAACATTTAACAACTAAAATGGCTCAGAACAAGAATATTTTTCTACTCTGAAGTGCTAGTAATTAATAATAAAATAATATTCAGTGAAAAGTAGCCTACAAATTCTTTGATGGGGACCTGGCCCAAAAAAGGTTGAGAAATACTGTCATAGCAGAATCACATGAGGCTC
Source organism: Xiphophorus hellerii (assembly GCF_003331165.1). NCBI lineage: Eukaryota > Metazoa > Chordata > Actinopteri > Cyprinodontiformes > Poeciliidae > Xiphophorus > Xiphophorus hellerii. The sequence goes on from NC_045677.1 coordinate 554,140, forward strand.
GATGTTGAAAAGAAGAAAATAATCTGAAAACCACAGGAAGAAGCTGATCTCATACATCTCAAGTTATTATTGTATTTCTGTAAATAGTGCAGCTGCAAACATATCTGCTAAAACAAAACAGCTGCAGCTCTATGTTAGCTTCCTCGGTTTGGTGCAGGTATTTATCAGGATTCTGTGATTGGGCCTTCAGATTCTGTGTAAACTTTAAACTAAATTGCCAATAAGAAATCTGATTCATGATGGACAATTAAAACCAGAAGTTTACATATACACCACATGAAAAGACATACAGATTTTTTTTCACTGTCTAAAGTTAAATCAGACCAAAATTCTCCTGTTTTGGGTCAGTTAAAATGTTCAAACTAACTTATATTTGCTAAATGCTAGAAAACATATCGAGAATATTTTTTAAAGATGTGTTTTGTAACTTCCTTTGAATTCAGAACTTGCATACTATATGTTTACTGTCTCTGTAAACAATGAGGAAATGCCCAGATGATGATGTCATGGCTTTGGAAACCTCTGATTGGCTCACTGACATATTTGAGTAAACTGAAGTTACACCTCAGGATGTATTTCAAGGCTGTGGAACACACCGCTTTCTGCTTTGACACAATGGGAAGGTCAGCAGAAATGAGCCAAGATATCAGGAAGAGAACCATGGAGCTGCTCCAGTCTGGTGAAACACGTCCTGTACCTACGTGGGCTGAAAGGACACTCAGCAAGGAGGAAGCCATTACTCCAAAAGAAGCATCAAAACACAGATTGCAGTTTGCAAATGTCCACAGGTACAAAGACCTTTATTAATGGAGACATGTCCTGTGGTCTGAGGAAACTAAAGCAGAACCTTCTGGGCATAATGACCATTGTTACATTTGGAGGAAAAACGGCAACGCTTGTGCCATCCTAACTGTGCAGAATGGAAGTGGCAGCATCATGCTGTGGGGTTGTTTTGCTGGAGGGAGGAACTGGTGCGATTCATAAAATAAATGGGATCATAAGGAAAGAACATTATATGGAAATATTGAAGCAACATCGAAAAACATCAACCAGGAAGTAACAGTTTGGGACCGACTGGCGAAGTCAGTGGTGATCCCAAAGCCCTGATCTGAAACAAACCTGCCTCAGTTCTGCAGGACGAATGGACCAGAACTCCAGCAAGCTGCTGGGAGAAGCTTTTGAAAGGAAGGTTTGACCTCAGTTGTACAGTTTAAAAGACAATTACTCCTGGCACTGACTCAAAAAATGTTTTACGGCATTTAGCAAACAGAAATGTTGTTGGTAATTCTGAACCAAAACAGGAGAAATTTGATCTGATTTAAATTCAGAGTAAGAGAAAATATGTATGTAAATATCTGGTTTCCTATGTATATGTTATTATCATTAGATAATGCTCAAGCCTTCAGGTTTGAATACATAAATGTGTTTTTTCTTTGTTAAATTCATTAATATATTGTGCTGAACCATTATAATGCAAAGCACAAATTAAATCATTTTATTGTAATAATAAATCATTTACAAGTGCAACAGCGTGTCTCAGCATGGATTTCTGACATGTCTGACATGTCACAGGTAAGTTAAAATTACAAAAAGTAAAAACTATTTTATCAGTATTAATAAGAAGGAGAGCTTGGCTGAGCACTAAATTATTGCTGATTTTCCAGGATTTTCCATTCTGACATGTTAGGCAAACAAACTGTGTGGCTCATGTCTTCCATCTGGACACTCTGTATCCAGAAGGGATCCACGCATGTTTACCACCTCTCCAAATGTATTCACTTTTTCAAACATTAGTTTTTTATGCACATGTTAGAAGTAAAGCAAGTAGTTTATTGTCACTACTTGATGGAATGAAATGAGTCTTTGTTTATCCTGAGAGGGCTGACATTTTGGACCCTGTTTTCTGCTGTAGAAGTTCAATGTATTGAAAACAGCACTCAGAGTAAAGACAATACTCTGAGTATTTTTTCTAGTGACCTTGCTGTCAGAGTGACATGGTTTATTAAGACATGATTTATACCAACATTAATGACTTTACTAAACAGAAACATTTTCTCATTCATGCCCTGCTGCTGACGCCAGATGGCAGCCTTGAGTCTGATTCTGAGCAGAAGCTTTCATTTCTCCTCTGAGCTTTCAGAAGCAGGATTTGATAAGATGAGTTTATATGGAAATAAGACATTTCTTCAGGTTCAAATTTCTTTAGCAGGTAATTTATTGAATTCTTGTAACTGAAGGCTGCATTGATTACTGGTTGAAAACGAATATCTTTGACATCAATGGGTTGTATTCATTGTTGCTTCTGCTTTGCAGTCCATTAGGTTTGTTCAATAAGAGCTATCACTGTTTGGAGCAAAAACATTTGATATGAAAAATGTTCACTGTTGTATTTATGTGACACACAGAGTTATATATTTCAAGCAATTAGTTTTGTTCTTTTATGTTTTACAGCTTAAGAAAACCCAATTTTCAGTTACTCAAAAACAAAATATTACATAAGTCCAATTTTTAAAAGGGCTTTTAAATGGAAATGTTCTGTTTAGACCCTGCTTTTAGCTCAACCAGCACAGTCCCTGACACCGCTAGCCAGGCTAGCCAAAACAAGTCATTGCTAAAGAAAGTCCATAACTAAAGAGTTGTTGGAAGAGTCAGAAATATGGTGATGAACTGGAGCTATGTTCAGAGTTTTGACAACTCTTTATAGATGCAGTATATAAAAAACTTTTTATTTTTTTTTACATATTTGTTGAAACTGTTAGTGTCATAAATGACAGATAATCTGTGAAAAGATCGAACTCCTCCACCTTCTCCTTGTGTTGCTATTGCTGTCTGCAGAAATGTTCTTCTGGTCAAAAACAACCAATCAGAGCCAAGAGGAGGATCTTAGCACTGACAATCATCTTTGTATACACGCTGCTAAATGTGCTAATGGCAGAGAAACATGCAAACTAGAAAATTTCGGAAGAAATTTAGCCGGGGCCTGCCGAGGCGCGCCCGTGGGGTTTGGGCACGGCGTCGTCGCTACAAATCGGCATCGACGCTAAAGAACGCCGCGACGTAATCAGTGGCACGCGGAGAACCGCAAGAACGTTAAGCGAGGTGGACGTGCACCATTCGGTACGATTTAAAATGTTGTCAAGGCTTTTATTTTGGAAGTTTTGTTAAACTTCATTTCAAAGGGACAAACTAATCCCATGCGTAATAGTCCTTGGGTTAAAATAGTTATATAATGCTCAAAACACAAGTAGCTGATGTAAAAATATTCAAGGCTTTTATTTTGAAATTTTCAGTATGCTTCATTTTAAAGTTCCGAACTAATACCACGTGTAAGAGTGCTTTGGATGAAAAAGTCATATACGGCCAAAAAGAGCAATTACGTCATGTAAAATATTCAAGGCTTTTATTTTGAAATTTTCAGCATGCTTAATTTTAAAGTTCCAAACTAATCCCATGTGTAACAGTGCTTTGGATGGAAAAGTAAAATAAAGCCAAAAAGAGCAATTACGTCATGTAAAAATATTCAGGGCTTTTATTTTGAAATTTTCAATATGCTTAATTTTAAAGTTCCAAACTAATCCCATGTGTAACAGTTACTGAGTTAAATCAGTTATATACAGCCCATAGCAGCAAGTAGTTCTAAAGGCCAGTTCTCAGTCCTGATCTGTTTCAACTGAGGATAGATAGAACTACAGCGATGCGTATTTGTAGTCCTGACCACCAGCCAATAGCCTCTTGAGTTCCGTTGCCATGGTAAATAATGGTCTCAGCAGGTGTGAGCTGTGAGTCATACATGCTCACACGTTTTACTGAAAAAAAGCATTGGAAACAAATCCTTCGTGTTCGGGAACCGTAATACATATTCGAAAAGCGTTTCGAGCGTATAAGAGGGCAATGTGTCTTCTGCTATAGTCCCGAGATTCATATCTGTACCTCAGTCAGAGCATTTACAGTGATGAGAGAAAGAAATGTTGTGCCCAGATCTGAAATTCTATTCAAATACATGGGAGAGAGCCTCAGACAGCCTCAGAAAATCCTGTCGCATGACTTTGCTCTGAAGCACCGTGACAGAAAACCGTACGGTCTAGATAAATTTCGAAAACATTTTACCGGAGCAGACAGGCGTATCAATGTCAGGACCGATTTTGATACTAATCGTGCGATATTTGTGGGCGTGATGGCGATTTCAAAAATGATTTGGGCTGAAAAAGTTGTCTTCATCTCTCACTCTAAGCAGCCAGAGACGCACTCTAACTTTAGGAAAAATGAGAAACTTTGGGTCGCTTAGAGGCAAATTGTGGACAAACCGTAACTGGTATCGACGAGCCGTCTTCACTTTCGAAGAGATCACAGACGTATCTACAAAATGAAATTTGAATGGCATTTCTAGGTGAAATTGTGACGACACAGAAAATCCTCAAAAATAGGGTATTTCTAGGATTTTTCCCATTGACTTATAATGTGGTTTTTTTCGTAGTTTTTTGCGAATTATGTCGCCACGTTAAGCCCAAATCCCACCAAAAGTAATAGCTGGAATGGCGTGAATTTTCTGCGCGTTTTGATACCTCATTTGTAGGTTTGCACCCAGCGGTACGAGCCGCATTAACGGTTACGGAAGAAAAATAAAGAAGAAGAAAGAAACACTTTCTCCGACAATAGTAATAGGTTCCTGCCATTGCTTTGCATGGCAGGCCCCAATAAATTGTGTTATAGTAAAACTGATTATCCGCCGTTATCAGTGGCTATGCTAAATAGCTTTGGCACTGATTTAGCAGGAAGAAGTTGCAGAATAGCAGAAAGCAAGGGGGAAGGGATGGGGATGAGACTGTCATTGACTCCTGGCTCTGATTGATTGTTCCTAGTTAGCACTGGGAGAACTGGGAGGAAGCAGAAGAACCAGACTATCTGTCTCAGACCATTCTTTAACAGGCTGTTAAAGCATGTCTGCATGCCAAGGTGTTGGATCTTATACACCTGTGGACATGGAAGGGATTGAAATTCTGATATGCTGATGAAAAGCAGCTCTTATTCTACAGCTTTGTGATTTGCAGAAACAGCAATCTTGACATTAATTTTTAAAGTAGCTGTCTGGATATAATGGATTTTATGCACTTAAAATGCATGTTTATTATTAACTTGGCCTCTGAATTTTCTTCACATTAGAAGATCACATTAGCTTTTTCATGTGCTGCTCTGCCTTTCCTGCAGTTGTCTTTCTTCCCAACGCTGTGTGGAATAGAGTGGTAGTGGTCTGTCTCAGCATAGATGGCATATTGCAGGCTCTTTCCTGAGGGCGGACATGGTCCATCCTCCCCTCAGAGGGAGCTTGTCCCACATATTATTACAAACATGATTCTGGTGTGCTACAAGTGGGGCATCTGTAGTCATGTATGCTAACCTTAGAAAAAGATGTTTTTATGACAAATTTATTGAACCTTGCATCATTAAATTACACCTGGGCATATTGGCACAATGAAATATCTTACAAGGTTGTTTACATTTCTGAATTGAGGTTCTGTCAAGTTATTGGTACGTTTGTGTCCCATGTCATGTTTACAGTTGGCAAAGACCCAACAGCAAAAGTATAATAAAAAATAAAGAACCTTCAGAAATGGTAGGATGAAAAATGGAATATAGAACATGTGAACATGTCCAAAAAATCCATACAGATGGTACTGAAAGACTTCTGTGGTGCCATAGTAACTTGTTGGAACTGAAGCTGTTTCTAAGTTGTCCCCACATCCTTTCAGGGCCAGTCTGGACCTCTGTTTTCAAAAAGACCATCTTCTTACCTACCTCCTGCCTGGAAAGGCCATCCAGCTCTTAGCTGAAGAGGGTGGTGCTGCAGCAGCTGCAGCACCACCCTCTTAGCCCCTGATTTCCATTGAACCTTTCAACCTCAAGGGTTGAGAACAGTTTCAATTTCTTTTTATCCATTTGTTTTTCCCCAAAGCCTGCTGTGTTTGCTTCAGATTAATAATAGTTTTACTGCCATATGAATGCACAAACAAAGATAAATGTTGCACAAGACCCCAATTATGAACGGCACCTTTGAATTTGGTGTTCCCTCGCCCGGACGCGGGTCACTGGGGCCCCACTCTGGAGCCAGGCCTGGAGGGGGACCACAATGCCGAGCACCTGGTGGCCGGGCTTTTTCCTATGGAGCCCAGCTGGGCTCAGCCCGAAGAGGAAACATGGGTCCCCCCTCCCATGGGCCCACCACCCGTGAGAGGGGCCAAAGAGGTCGGGTGCATTGTGTGATGGGTGGTAGCCGAGGGAGGGGACCCTGGCAGTCCGATCGTCGGTTGCAGAAGCTGGCTCTTGGGACATGGAATGTCACCTCTCTGGTGGGGAAGGAGCGGGAGCTAGTGTGTGAGGTCGAGAGGTTCCGGCTAGAAATAGTCGGTCTCACCTCGACGCATGGCTCTGGTTCTGGAACCAGTCTCCTTGAGAGGGCTGGACATACTTCCACTCTGGAGTTGCCCAAGGTGAGAGGCGTCGGGCAGGAGTGGGCATACTTGTTGCTCCCTATCTCGGCGCCTGTATGTTGGGGTTTACCCCGATGAATGAGAGGGTAGCCTCCCTCTGCCTACGGGTGGGGGGACGGGTCCTGACTGTAGTTTGTGCTTACAGGCCAAATGACAGTTCAGATTACCCACCCTTCTTAGAGTCCTTAGAGGGGGTACTGGAGAGTGCTCCTACTGGGGACTGCTTTGTTCTGCTGGGGGACTTCAACACTCATGTGGGCAATGACAGTGAGACCTGGAGGGGCGTGGTTGGGAGGAATGGCCCCCCATCTGAACTCGAGCGGTGTTCTGTTGTTGGACTTTTGTGCTCGTCACGGATTGTCCATAACGAACACCATGTTCAGGCATAAGGGTGTCCATATGTGCACTTGGCAACAAGACACCCTAGGCCGCAGTTCAATGATCGACTTTGTCATCGTTTCATCGGATCTGGGGCCGTATGTCTTGGACACTCGGATGAAGAGAGGTGCGGAGCTGTCCACTGACCACTACCTGGTGGTGAGTTGGCTCCGGTGGTGGGGGAGGAAGCCAGTCAGGCCTGGCAGGCCCAAACGTGTTGTGAGGATCTGCTGGGAACGTCTGGCGGAATCCCCTGTGAGACGGAGCAGTAACTCCCATTTCCGGCAGAACTTTGAACACGTTCCGGGGGAGGCGGAGGGCATTGAGTCTGAGTGGACCGTGTTCCGTGCCTCTACTGTCGAGGCAGCTTATCGGAGCTGTGGCTGCAAGGTTGTCGGTGCCTGTCGCGGCGGCAACCCTCAAACCCGTTGGTGGACACCTTCGGTGAGGGATGCCGTCAGGCTGAAGAAGGAGTCCTATCGGGCCTTTTTGGCCTGTGGGACTCCGGAAGCAGCTGATGGGTATCGGCGGGCGAAGCGGCATGCTGCTCGGGTGGTTGCCGAGGCAAAAACTCGGGCATGGGAGGAGTTTGGAGAGGCCATGGAGAAAGACTTCTGCACGGCTTCGAGGCGATTCTAGTCCACCATCCGGCGTCTCAGGAGGGGGAAGCAGTACAGCACCAACACTGTTTATAGTGAGGATGGTGTGCTGCTGACCTCAACTCAGGATGTTGTGGGCCGGTGGGCAGAATACTTCGAAGACCTCCTCAATCCCACCAACATGCCTTTGATTGAGGAAGCTGAGCCAGGGGACTCTGGGTTGGGCTCTCGAAATCTCTGGGGACGAGGTCGCCGAGGCGGTTAAAAAGCTCCTCGGTGCCAGGGCCCCAGGGGGTGGATGAGATTCGCCCGGAGTTCCTTAAGGCTCTGGATGTTGTAGGGTTGTGTTGGCTGACGCGACTCTGCAATATCGCATGGACATCGGGGGCAGTTCCCCTGGATTGGCAGACTGGGGTGGTGGTCCCCCTGTTCAAAAAGGGGGACCGGAGGGTGTGCTCTAATTATAGAGGGGTCACACTCTTAAGCCTCCCTGGCAAGGTCTATTCAGGGGTCCTGGAGAGGAGGGTCCGTCGGATAGTCGAACCTCGGATTCAGGAAGAGCAGTGTGGTTTTCGTCCTGGTCGTGGCACACTGGACCAGCTCTACACCCTCGGCAGGGTCCTGGAGGGTGCATGGGAGTTCGCCCAACCAGTCTACATGTGTTTTGTGGACTTGGAGAAGGTGTTTGACCTTGTCCCTCGGGGAGCGCTGTGGGGGTGTCTCTGGGAGTATGGGGTACCGGGCCCTTTGATACGGGCTGTCAGGTCCCTGCATGACCGGTGTCAGAGTCTGGTCCACATTGCCGGCAGTAAGTCAGGCTCGTTTCTGGTGAGAGTTGGACTCCGCCAGGGCTGCCCTTTGTCACCGATTCTGTTCATCACTTTCATGGACAGAATTTCTAGGCGCAGCCAAGGTGTTGAGGGGATCCGATTTGGTGGCCTTAGGATCTCATCTCTGCTGTTTGTGGATGATGTGGTCCTACTGGCTTTATCAGGTCGTGATCTGCAGCTCTCACTGGAGCAGTTCGCAGTCGAGTGTGAAGCGGCCAGGATGAGAATCAGGATAGGGGGGGGTGTCCTGCCCCAAGTGGAGGAGTTCAAGTATCTTGGGATCTTGTTCACCAATGAGGGAAGAAGGGAGCCGGAGATCGACAGGAAAATTGGCGCAGCATCTGCCGTCAAGCGGGCGCTGTACTGGTCTGCCATGGTGAAGAGAGAGCTGAGTCAAAAAGCGAAACTTTCGATTTACCGGTCGATCTACGTTCCCACCCTCATCTATGGTCATGAGCTTTGGGTCATGAGCTTTGGGTCATGACCGAAAGAATGAGATCGCGGATACAAGCGGCCGAAATGGGTTTTCTTCGTAGGGTGGCTGGGCTCTCCCTTAGAGATAGGGTGAGAAGCTCGGTCATCCGGGAGGGACTCAGAGTAGAGCCACTGCTCCTTCACATCGAGAGGAGCCAGTTGAGGTGGCTCGGGCATCTGGTCAAGATGCTTCCTGGACGCCTCTCTGGTGAGGTGTTCCGGGCACGTCCCACTGGGAGGAGGGGAAGACCCAGGACACGCTGGAGGGACTATGTCTCTCGGCTAGCCTTGGGATTCCCCCAGAGGAGCTGGAACAAGTGGCTGGGGAGAGGGAAGTCTGGGCCTCCCTTCTTAGGCTGCTGACCTCATGCCCCGACCCCAGATAAGTGGGGGAAAATGGATGGATGGATGGATGGATGGATTTTTGCACAATTATTACACAAGTTGTGTAATAAGTTGTAGTTTTGAGGATTAATTTTATTGTTGAACAACTCCAGCTCTCTCCGGCCCAAGTAACCCCTCGACTGGGTTGTGTATTTGTTTTTAATGAAGACAAGGAGTTTCTGGGTGATCAGGCAGTTTATTTCCTGAATGAGAACATATCGGGGTTCGAATCAGTGCAACGGCTCAGCTTCACTCAGCACACTACAACAGAACGTTATGTTAGCTTTTAACTTTAGCACATATAGTATTAAAGAAACTAAATGTACAAACACTGGTGCCAGGCACACATCTAGTCAATATTAATTACACTCTATTTATCTAAATTAATAAAAATAGTGTTTTATGTGTTGCAAACACTTTTCTACACTGTGTGATGAAGAATGCAACTCACCTCTCGTGCAGCTTTCACAGACTGGCTCTGAGTACAGGGGCCAGCAACATGTAAGCCACACAGAGCGGGGGCGCTATTTCCCCATTGCACTGATACATATAAAGCAAGTGGGATTCTACAACCTAAACACTATTACATAACTGGCCACATAGTGGAGTACTTTGATGCTTGTTGGAGCATAAAAATCATGATCTTCTTGAAAGATGCAGACTTTTTCCTGTATCACTGCTTGAAGAAAGTGTTTTGTAAAAACTGGCTGTAGGTTCAGGAGTTGATTTTGAATCCATCTTCAACCCAAAAAATCTTTATAGCACCAGTCCATACCATTACCTGCCTCCACCTTGATGGTGTCTAATGTGAGGTGGAGCTCTGTGCCCATTACTGATCCAGCCATGGGCCCGTCCATCTGGTCCATAAGAGTCACTCTCATCTCATCAGTGCATAAAACCTTTGAAAAATCTGTCTTCAGGTCTGTCTTGGCTCAGCCTTGGGGTCTCAACTTATGTGTCTTGTTCAGTGGTGGTCAGCTTCCAGCGTTCCTTACCTTGACCATGTCTCTGAGCTCTGAACAGCTTGTCCTTCTGGGAACTCCGGGGAGGGTGCTGGAAGATGATGGGTTCCTGTAGCTTCACGTTTGATTCTTCTCAAATCTTTGACAGTTAATCTACATCTTTTTTTCGCAACATATTTTTTGCAACCCTGTTGACTATTTGTAGCAAAAGATTTGATGGTTCTGTGATCACGCCCCATTATCTTAGCAATTTCAAGAATGCTGCCTCCCTCTGAAAGACTTTTTACAATTTTGTACTTTTCAGTCACCTAAATCTCTTTTTTGACCAATTTTGCCTGAGGAAAAGAAGGTGCCTAATAATTACGCACACCTTAATATAGAGTGTTGATCTCCTTAGGACCCACCCGCCCCCTGATATGTTTATAAACATATTATTATTATTATTATTATTATTATTATTATTATTGCTGCTGCTTATTGAATATAAGTATGAGCATTCAGGTTTATACATCTTGGAGTTGGAAAATATGCATAAAAATGTTGATATGGTCAAAACTAAAACTTGCCTAATAATTGTGCACACAGTGTAGACCTCGTGATGTGCATAAACTCTTGTGTCATGTAATTGTGTTCGCTGGACTTCTATTCAAAAGCGAGATTAGTTTATACCTTTTTTTTATCAGTGGTTTGTATTGGCAGGTCATAGAAAATGTTGATCTTCTGGTGTCGTCACACACAGAATGGACTGAAAAGAGAAAATAATACTGTAGCGTACCAAGACATTTTTGACAATCTCTGCTCACGGTGGAAACAGCTTCACAAAGTAAGGGCCTTAAAGCATAGAGGAATGACTCTGGCTTAGATCAGTGGTGTCCAAACTTTTTGCCATGAGGGCCAAAATAAAAGCACTTGGTAGAAGCGGGACGGGGAAGCACAGTTTTAAAAATGTATCTTTTCTTTTCAATAATGAACTAAATGCGCAAGATTGTATTGAAACAAACAAAATAGGCCTTTGTAGAAAATGGATCTGTGAATCATTAGAGGATCTTGAACAGATGCGTTTAGGATTTAGCCTGTTCAGCAATAAGAATGGGACATGGGTCACTTATCCAAAGTGCATGGGGTCAGTGATAATTAAGAAGAATGCAGAAGCCTGGATAAAAAGTTCAAAATATTTTTTGTTGAGCTTACAGGACAGATTTGCTTTATTCTAAATTCAGAAATGGCCGAACTTTGGATACGTCTCGTTCACATGAACCTGACTGGCCTATATTCTATTCTCTCTCTCTCTTAGCGGTATATAGATATATTGAATCGAAATCAATTGAACATGGGTGGTAATAGGTGGTGTGCGTCATACGTTGCGCAGCCCGCTGCGCTGCTCTCGGTGTGTTTTGTGCTTAAGAAAGACGGTGGAGGAGAAGCTTATTTTGAAATCCTCGACAGGATATGTGGCTTGTTTTGGCTGAGGTAGAGAGGTCCACCTGCTGCAGCAGAGCGGCTACAGACCTGCTGACTGAATGACCGGAGCTGCGGCGGGACTTCAACTCTGCTCTGCTTCAGAGACGCCGCACGTTTCTGAACGAGACTGTTTTTCCACTGACATGTGTGGAGGACACAGCGACTGGATTCCTGCGCTGACGTTTTCTTTTTCGAAGAGAAGAAACTGAGCCGAAGGTGCGACAGCGGACACATCTGCTCTGTAGGCAGCGAGCCTTCTGTCCACCCCGTCAGCTGATGCAGGCTGGCCTGTAGGGATCTAATTTTACTCGGTCCAGGTGTGGGCGGACAGGGACTTGGCAGGAATTTCGCCAAAATTACGACGGGAATCAAGTACAGTTCACTGTCTCCCGGTACCGGGGGAGACCATCGGCCGCTCGTCATGTCTCGCGCCAAGGAGCGACTGAAAGCCGGGAAGGAGACGAAGGACAGTGTCACTCTGCTGCCGTGCTTTTATTTTGTGGAGGTAATCAATCAATCAATCAATCAATCAATCAATCAATCAATCAATCAATCAATCAATCAATCAATCTGTCCATCCATCCATCCATCCATCCATCCATCCATCAGATGTCAGTCAGGTGGACTGCTGATGTTTTCCATCCCATCCCCCTCTGTAGTTATTCTGATTGTCGCCAGAAGTGACTCGTGCGGGTTGGAAGTTTGATTCTCATTCCTCTCTGCCGTGTTTGCTCCTCTTGTTTTGGCTGCCAGTGACTCTGCAGTCGTTTCCAGGATATTGTTATTCATCCAGCATCCAGCAGTTTGGCCCAAAAATTCTGAGGCAAATATTTTGATTGGCATTTAACAGTGAAGACTTCACACAAAGCATATGAGACAGTCCTAATGCACTTTAGGGCCTGGTTCCATTTAATCATGGTATTGGACATTCATGCTCACAGTTTAGGGTTTAGCCATTTTTCTAGCAAATCACTGACTTTCAGTGTAATTGTTTTTTCCTCTTGGCCTAAAGCCTGCAGTCATGTTGCATTTGGTTCACCGCCTCCAGACTGTTGAGCAGCCCTCCAGCATGCTCACTAGTTCTCTCTTCTGGCTGGAGATTATATGTTTTCCTTGCTGACATCCCAATTTGCAAAATCACACGATGGTTATTGTTGTTGTTAAATAAAGCTATGAAATGAAATGCATCATGCTGTAACTATTCTGCTGTATTACATAGCAGTCTTCAGAATGAAAGCAAGCAAAATTAACAAACAGCTGAAAATGTGTTTCCACTCAGAAAATATAGAAATAAACTTTCATTTATTTCTACTAAATTAGAAAATTCATTCACCTATTCAGACTGATCCAAGTCTGAATGGGTGACTTTGGCTCAGTGGAAAGGGTTAGGGTTAGGGTTAGGGTTAGTTGTCCTGCAATAGAAAAGTTGTTCAAGTTTCCTTCTTCCACATGCTGATGTGCCCCTGAGCCAGGCACTTAATACTGATCTGATCATTATTGTGTGAATAAAAATCTGTGTGAATGTGACTCTATTGTGAAATAATTTGATCTGTTGGTATGACTAGTGCTACAAAGAATTCAGTCCATTTACTATTTAACGTCTCATTAGCAGTGGCGCCGCCGGGTCTTAGGAAACTCTGTCTGCCCCTGCAAAAATGCTGGCCAACCTGCCAGCCCCTCGGAGAATCTGTTCATTTCATATAAAGGCATACAGAATTATCGTCTTCAGTCAATACTATTTCAGTCTATTTTTTGACATTTGACTGACCTGTACCGTAAAACTATGTAGAACCTAGTATCAATGGGAAAAGACATCAGACAACCTTAGTCACTACTGGCATTATCAAAATAATTAATATCTCAATAAATAGACACTAGAAAAATTTATAATTTGAATATACTCATTTACGTCAAATTCATTATAAATTGCATTTGCCAGAATTTTTGCATTCCCTCTGACTGCAGCGCTGCAGTAACAGACACTTAGCCTCGCTGCTGGAACTGAAAGCTTTAAACTCTAACATGTCAAATATATCCGAAAAAAACCCACATTCAACCAGGAGTCGCCCTAGACTTTTTTGTTCTCCATCATTTGACCGACAGCATTAAAAAAAACCAAAATCGGTCATCTCCTATTTTTACCCATCAAATTATAATCATATTAACATATGCTACTTTGGGGATTTTTAGTTAATATTCACCTAGTTGAACCGTGAATCCAGATCCCATCACACATAAAGGAGATGAATGCATCTACCTTTTTCTCTGGAGTGACAAAAACCACTGATTGTGGCCCCAATAACTTATAATAAGTGAAATTAAACGACTCCACTTAAATTACCAGCACTTCACCTACTGCGGTCTGAACACACAGCTTCACAAATTCCTCCTGGTCCACATCTGCAGAGAAATCTGCACTGGTTCATCAGTCAGTTGGATCTGTCTGATCCAAAGCGATCAATTGAACTCTGCGAGCTTTTTACCCTGTGCGCGGTCGGGGCGTGCGCTTTTACGAGGATCTTTGTGCGCGGTTTCGCTTCTAACAAAAACGGAGACAAACAGTAGGTGGGATACTCTTCTTCCCCGCACTGCCGATTCAATAGTTGCTAAAAGTCTAAAACTAATCAACCTCTATCCATGATGCTAAAATAATCAGCATCATGGAGTTGAAATGCACTTATAACCACTAATTCTGAATTATAGTGATATTTGCCACAGTTTAACCTCAAAAACAAAAAAAATCTGGAAAATCTGCCTTCCTGGAGTGTGTTATGTTTAATAATATGTTAAATAAAGTCAAAGGGTGGTTGTGACTTACTCAGGTCCGTTGAATAAAATAGAGATCCTATGGTAGGACTTGCCTGGATGTAGATCCATAAGAAAAGTGATTATACAACAAACTTTAGTTTTCTTGCTGCTGTGAGAAGTCCAGTGCAGTTGCACTCCACAAACCTGGACTCATAGAAAAATGATCATTTTTTCCTGACACATGTATGTGCAACTTTCTGTTGTTCTCCTTCCTATAAAACACATTGAGATTTGTGGTTTCAATCTGAAACCACATTCTAAAACCACAGGACACCAATACTGTGCAACTGTACTCAAGTCCTTTTTGAATTAGAAGCATATTACTTTGTCTTGGTACTGTGGCTTTATAGTATTTTTCTGTTTACTTTCTCCCTGAGGCCTTTATGTCTATTTTCAAGCAACTCTTTCTAGAAGTGTGCCTATAGCTCGCTTAAATGTGGCTGAGAATAGACTGACTAGACTGCAGATGACTGAGGAGTTGTTGACTGAATTGATATGTTCATAGAAATATTGCTGTTTTCTGTTCTTCTGTTCTTTCTGATCTGAATGGTAGGGGAGGTTCAGTATAGCTTTGGGTTAACTATCAGAAGTGCAAATTTCTCCGTTTGCTTCCTTCTGTCCACAGCAAAGCTGTGCTTGTATCTCACACACTGCCACACTATGATACCCACTTGCTGGCTGCTAGGCAACATGGCCTTCTGAATGGGGTGTATTTTTATATCTGTGTGCTCAGGGCTATGGATGTTATGAGGAAGAAAACATTCTTACTGCAGCCTGTTTTCTGCTGCATGCTCAATAGAAAACCTTTGGTTCAATTATCATTATGCATTATCTTCAGATCAGTTTTATGTTCTTAACAACAGAAAATTAGACTTTATACTTTCTTTCCAACTAAATTTAGATAACTGTTGTTTCTATGTGTGTCTGTGCTGGGGAATCTACCTGCATAGTGTCTCCTCCCTTGGTAACTTCAGCATGTGAGTTGATTTAGGGCAGTAAATTAGGGCAAGAGCCTCATTGCAATGCAGCACAGTATATTCTGGCAGCAGTGGGAGTATTTTACTGTAGAGAGTATGACATCATAATCTGATGAGCATTTGATTAGTTATAAATGAATGTGAGGATTATGCTGACTACAAAATAAAAATAAACACCCAGAGGAAATGGTTCAATTTGGAAATGGTTTAGTCCACTTCCATGGAATTGTTATATTTAGTGAAAGCAGGTTGTGGGACTCGATTATCTTTAAAATCTTTTTTTTACTCAATCTGTTCTTCAGGTTCTTCAGTTATCAGATTGGAGCAAAGTGGTATTCTATCCATTCATTCAGCATTTCAGTGTTTCAGAATTTCCTGATGATTCGTGGAACTTGTTTAGAAATGTGAACAGTGGACGCTGACATTAGCATTGGGGACATCTGTGCTGCTGCTACATGTTTTTAGCATTGAGATACTATTTTAGGCTTGAATAGCTTCACTTACAAGCTAACTCCTTATAGCACAACTTGATGGTGTTTTTTTAGCTTCCCATCAGATCGTTTCTCTAATCAGAAATGAACCCCACTAGGCTGTCACTGTTGTTAGCGACTGTCACTTGTACGTCCGATTTAAGGTTGTACCAGAAACAAAATACAAAGAGTCTGGCTCAGGATTTTTGTATGTAAAAAAAAAGTGATTAATTGTGTAAAAAATTTTATTGTCTTAAAATCTGTATATTCAATTAATAATCAAATTTGACGCGTTAAAGTCTCAGCGCTAGTTAAAATTTATTGCAATCGAAGCAGTTCATTGCACACTGATATTTGGTGTACAGTAATACTGCAATAACAATATACTTGCTGTACATTGTGCAGTCCTAGAAAGTTGTATCCTGGACCTTTTTTCTCTTTGTGCTGGTTTTTGGAGCCTCTTTATCTTAGAGTAGTTGCTAGTTTGGCCCTGCAGGAACTAATTTGGATGATTGGAATCAAGAGATGTACTGCTGAGACTTTAGGGCAGATGGAAAATTAAAAAAACTACGCAATCTAAAGAATATTGTCTATCTGAACTGGTTCCCCTGTGTCAGCCTTGGCCAGCAGGTTATCTCAGATCTCCTGGATGATATGTAACAAGACTCTCTTTCTCACCTCGTTCTCTTCCTGAAGACATCGATGCAACTGTGGAGCAGAGTTCTCCCAAGGACTTGCTCATAGATAAGACAATCAGAGACTGTTGCCTGGGAAAGCTGGCTGCATGGGGTTCACGGACTTACTGCACACATATCTCAAGGCTAAAGATACACACTCCCTGATTTCACCGCTTTTCGCTGGCCGCATGTCTGAATGTTGCTATGTGTGCTGGGATTCTCTACGTATCCTTCCTGATGTTGTCATTTCATCACCTGTCTGTCTTTTTATTTCATTATGAATTGTGGAGTACCTATTGCTTTAGACCTACATTTAGCTTTATAATTTTAATAATGGAGCGAGACCTAGAGAAATTCATGTTTATAAGTTTAGAAATTATTCTTATTATCTCAGAACAAGAATCAAACATGGAGAACCAACATTTAACTGTATTCTTTACTAATCTAAAACAAACTTAGATTTTTTTTTCTTTTATTGTGCTTGTGTTGTTCTTGTTTTTCTTCTAATTCATGTAAAGCCCTTTGAACTGCCTTGTTGCTGAAAAAGTGCTAGATTAATAAAACTTCTTCTTGAGTTCAGCAATCAGATCGCAGTCGCTGGGCTCCGTTCTCCTCCAGTTACATTATGCTTACCACATGGTTTTTCTAGGAGAACGTTTTGGTTGATTTAACACTTTAAAACATTAAGGAAATAATTAGAGACCAAATACAGCAACTGGATTTTCAATTTGACCTCAGAAAATATTTCTCTACCATTTAAAAGAACGTTAAATATGCACGATTGGTACCGTAATCTACCTTCTTCCTCCTCCTTACTTCTTCTCTTCCCTCCAATCTGCTCCATACTTTGGATTTGTTAGTTTCCAAATACTCCAAACTAAGTTATTTAATACATTTGGTCATTTGAATAAAACCAAAGTATTTTATTCAAATTGCTTCTTAGCTTCCATTGATAATGTACATCAAATAATTATAATGTGTACTTTATCTCACTTACTAAACCCGATTGTTTTACTGGGACCTGATCCCAAATGCAGACCAATCACTTTGTCTATTGCAGTGCTAGTGATAAATTTATCTCCGTTTGTTTATTGATTTTCAGTAAAGATAGATTATTACTGAAACAGCTGATATTCATAAGGTTCAGGATGTCTCTCTGATCACTGATGGATTTTAACTGGCCTCTTTGCTTCCCATGCCTTTTTCCACTTCCCTTTGTATGTGTTCAATATTTTTCCTTGTGTTATTTGACATTATTACACGACTTAATTTCTGAACTTGTTTTTTTTTTTTTCTATGTATGGATTATTTGGGTTGTTACCAACAATGTCAATATCACCTTTATCACCAATATTGATACCAATATTGATAAAGGTGATATCACCTTTATCAAAGTAAACATCATATGTTTACTATGACCAACTGCAATGTGTTCAACACTTATTTTACTCTCTGTATATAGCTGAATAAATATTAAGACCCAGAAATAACATCAGGGGTTTCCACACCTATGCTTTATAATAGTGGAGATGATATGCTGGCGTGTTCATGTTAGTGTGACTGCCTGGTTTTAAGGCTTTTCTCTGAGGTTTTGTTCTGATCTTCTCTCTGTGTCGCAGCTCCCCATCCTGGCCTCCTCTGTTGTCAGTCTTTATTTTCTGGAGCTGACTGATATTTTCCAGCCGGTGCATTCTGGGTACACTTGTAATGACCGCAGCTTGTCGTTGCCCTACATCCTGCCCAGACAGGAAGTCTGCCCACTCCCTTTGCTCTTCAGCTTGGCCTTTGCAGCTCCAACAGTCACAGTAAGTTTTATAGAAATCACATTTTGTTAATGAATGAAATTGAATCTGGTCTTATTAATGAACTATCAAAACAGATATATTAGAATTCTTATCTGAGGTTTTAAGCAACACATCAGTCAGGTGAATTTATCACAGTGGAAAAAATACAGGCCATTTATAAATTGTGAGATGAATATCATATTAGCTTGGGTATGTAAGTTAAATTGCTTTTAGTTCCTAATGTCAGTGTGATTATGTAATTAGCCATTCAGTTACTCATCACTTTCAGTTTTTATATTGTTTATTTCAATCAATCAATAATTTTTCTAATGATTCTCTAGCAGTAATCTTTCCCTTATTTTTATATCCTAAATACCAACAGCTTTTTAATCAGTATTTTTATTTTTCTTCAATGCTGAAATTGAAAACAAATCTGTTATGAAATTCAGAATTAATGAAAACATTAAACTTTAAAAATGAGTGAGAACCTGCCAATGTTGGGAAAATGGTTGATCTAAACGATGGTAGGTTCTGTTCACCAGCAAAGAAAGTGTGATTTTTTTAAAAAATTGGTGCATATAGCAAATATATAGCATACAAACACATTAAATTTCTGTTGCATATGAATGCATATATTGGTTTTCCAGCACTTTATCACAAATAACAATTAATTTGTCAGCAATTTATATTGTCTGCCATCTTTGAAGTTAGTTGTTAAATGATAAGAAAAAAACAGTTCCAAAAATCTGTCACGTTCTAAAAAAATACATTTCATCCTAGATTAGCCATTTCTGTTTCCACCTCACTGGAGCTTTTATGTTTAGAACATGATGGGGATTCATGTTCTTGTCTGGAGATGTATCTCTGTCAGATGTTGTACTGGCTGCGTTTCTATTACAAACATGCACAAATTTTTGTCTATTTCCTGCAAATATCGAAAAACCAAAATTTTGCAATTGTGTTGTTTTTATTAAATAAGAAATATAAATTAAAATCACATGTGAATAAGCTTGTTCATGAGATGAGTCATTAAAAATCATGGCAGCACTGAATGCAAACAGTTACATGATATATATTATATACCTTGATATATATTCATAATTCAGTTCTGGCTCTCGTCATCATCCATCAGAGGAGACGTTGCTGTCTCATTCAGGCGTTGGAGCGCTAAGTGTGCGGCATTTTGGGAAATTGTAGTCAGTGAATTTAGAGAATAGCTATGGATTGTTGAGACTAAATAATTCTGTGTTTTCCTTTTATCTCTTTTAGTTAGTTACTAAGCTAAAGCCAGAGGAAAGGACATGTTAGGAAAAGTCCTCAAAGCTAAGATTACAGAATACTAGGAGCTAGGTAACGCCCTCTTTGGGGCGGAGCTCACAGAGAGGGTAACAAAGGGAATGGGAAACTCTTGTGGGATACCATTTTGACTGTTAGCTCTTAAAGGTAGCAGGTCATAATGGACCAGCTGTATTTTGGTGTTAATAAATGGAATTCATGAATTCAACTCACTGACTCTTCTGTAACCTCATACATCAAGAACTCATCATGGAGAACGGATAATTCTCCACAGGATTCAACATGTTCAAATGACACAAAACCTTTTATGAACAGTGTGATGCTGTGAGAGCTCTGGTTTTTTTAGCTGCACATTGTCTGAAAAAAACAAAAACAAGCCATCTTCCTAATACGACTTCCTGCTGTCTTCTTCGTGGTTTTCGCCAGTAGTAACAGCCAGTTTTTGTTCATGTGACTCATGTGATGCAAAAAAGTGTTTCCATTGTAGTTCTGCAAAATATACCTATTTCAATATGACTGAAAACCACCTCATCCTAGTGCAAAAAACTTTTTATTGAAAAAGGTTGTTTTTTTTTTAAATTGCCGTGTTTCCATTAAGCAAATTTATTTTTGTAATTTCAATTTCTGCAATTTTATGGTTAATGGAAACGCAGCTACTGGTAACTACTATTTGTTTGTTAAACTATTTAAGTAGTCATTTATAAAAGTTTTTCAAATGAGTCTGAAGTATTGGTGGATTTCAGCGAATCGTGGGTGGTTGTGAAATACATGAAGATCCATGCATCCCTAAAAACAAAAAAATGTTTACATCTGCAATCAAACATCTTACACTACTCTGTGTTTCTTTTATTTTTTTTTATCTTAACAGTTTAGTTAGTCAGCAGCTATAAAAGTCTGGTTTGCCAACTCTTTTGTGCTGCAGATCCTGATAGGAGAAGCCATCCTGTACTGCTATCTGTCCAGGAGGTCGTCAACCACTCAGACTGAAGCTAACATCAACGCCGCAGGCTGTAATTTCAACTCCTACATTCGCAGAGCTGTCCGCTTTATAGGTGGGAGAATATATGCCTTATACCACAACAGATTAGAAACATCTCCATAGTGTCTGTAAGAAACATAAAACCAGCAGAGCTGTTTTCCAGTGTGAGAGGATATAGTGGCAAACAGAACAACTGAAGAAAGCAAAACGTCTATAAAATATGTGTATTAATCTGCAGGTGTAGAAGTTGTACATTATTGTATGATTATTAACACAAGCATGCTTTGAATGCGCTCTGTTGCACAGGCGTCCATATCTTTGGCCTGTGTGTGACGGCTCTGATTACGGACATCCTCCAGCTGTCCACTGGGCAGCATACGCCCTACTGGCTGGATGTGTGCAAACCCAACTTGACCCACATTAACATGTCGAGCTGTGATGAAGCCTTCATTCTGGAGGATATCTGTTCTGGACCGGACCTGGGACTCATCAACGCTGGGAGGTGAGGCTCAATGAGCCACTCAGGATGTCAGAGGATGCTTGTGGGAGTGTGGGGATTATTTGTCGGTTTTGGTAGTCGCACTGACTCACATAGGGTTCAATTTTCTCATCACAGTTTTTGGTGGCCTGTTTGTTCTCAGTTCACTAATGGCCATGGAAAGAAAATTCAAAATCAAATAAATTGTTGTGTTCCACACTATAAATTATATATGTGCGTATACATTGAATAGAGATACCCAAGACAATTTTCTCCCAGATCAGTTTTCCTCAGTCGTTGCCATAACTACTACCCACTAGCTTTTTTAAAAAGCTGAACTGAAGCTTTTTTAAAAAGCTAGTGGGGTTTATCTCATTATTTTTGGGAATAGGAACATTCAAATCATTTGTTGATCTGGATAGATGCGAGATACTTTTCGGTAGATATTTGTTCAATTAAATTAAATTCAGTTTTTTTTAATATAGCGCCAATCTACAACAGATGTCGTCTCAAGGTACTTAGTAGAAAAAAGGTCATTTCAATCCAATTATACAGACAGATTCAAATCAATTGCATATATTCAAAAGGGCTCAAAGTGTCCTACCTACCCAGCAAAGTGGTTCAAGTCATTGATGTGATGCAATCAGCATTCACTCCTCCTGAATGAGCATGTGGCCGCAGTGGACAGTTGGTGTCGTTGCAGCAATCCCTCATGCTGAGCATCAGTATTTATGGATAAAAATAGCTGAGTATCATCAGGATAACAGTGGAAATTTATCCAACTTAGCCTTGGGCTGTTTCCTTGATCACTACAACATGTTCAGGCCTTTATAATACAAGGATCAACAGGATCAAATGCAGCTACAAGAGGATTTATCATTAACATGAACAAACTAATCATCAGGACATGAAGTAGCAACAACTGTGTGTTAAACAATGTAATAATGTGTTTTTACCAATCCAAGCCAAAGTTACATTTTAAACCATACTAAAGAGGCATAATGTGTCATGATGTGTGACACATTATAACCCACCATAACCCTACATAAATTTGTACTTTTAATGATGACAATGAGGAGTACAGAAAAGTCCAGGCAGCACAAGTGAGCAATAAGGCTAGGAGCTCAGAGTCTGGTAGCAACTGGAATAACTCAAAACAGGCACTGGGGAGACACAGGCTAACATGACAAACGACAGAACAGACGAGGACCTGACAAGGAAACAAGAGACACAGGTGGATTTAAATACACAGAAGGTAATCAGGGAAACAGAACGCAGCTGGGATCAATCAAGGGTAGACGGGACAACAGGACAAACAAATCCTCACATAATGTGGCCTTCATTGTTATTCTTTTACATGCTGCATTTATACACCTGCTAGTGCAGTGTTGCCACATAACTCATCCAAGTTTCTTTAAAAGTCACATTCCTCGTTTAGATAAATATTCAGCGATGTCCTTGGCTGTGTGAACATGGTGCAGAACACTCAGCTTTCCTTGCTTTTTGTCTTTTAGGAAGTCTTTCCCATCCCAGCATGCCACACTGGCTGCCTTTGCTGCTGTCTACATCTCTGTAAGTAGTCTTTGCACTTTTGTATGTGCAGAGTGAAGCATGTAAATGCTAAACTCTGTCATTATTGTTAAAAAATGATCAGAAATAATAAGTGGTACACTTGTAACTGTGTCTCTTAGATGTACTTCAACACAGTGCTGACAGACTCAGCCAAGCTCCTGAAGCCTCTGCTGGTCTTCTCTTTCGTCATGCTGGCCATCCTGGCCGGATTGATCCGGATCATTCAGTTCAGAAACCACCCTGTGGATGTGTACTGTGGCTGGTTACTGGGAGCCTCCATCGCTGTTTATTTGGTAAAACCCATGTTTCAGTATTAAGAAAATATACTTTAATTTGATAGAAGGGAGTCAGTCAATAACACACACCACAAGGCCGCCAGTACCGGCCAGAGTACCAGGGAACTGGTACTCTGTTGTCTTTGTTGCTCTAGTTATGGCTGATTTTAATATTAAATCTGAATGTGAATAATATGCTGAGGTAACATATCTCAAAATGAATCTTCTGATTCAGTTCCTGACTGATGCTTTTTGGTTCAGTACACTTGTTTCATCACCACTAGCAAGATAATAAATATCAGCTTAAGGAGGTTAGGGAGAGCTTAATGCTGGCTACGATCTTTGTACAATAACAAGACTGCTGATCCATCCCTCTGCCCATTTAGAAGGGCGAACTGAAACTGGGAGCTGGGTCCACAGTGGAGCACAGGTTGGTGCATTCTGTGCATTACTTTGTCTTTCCATTGTAAAAAGTGACCTATGCCGCTCCATTCCTGGGCTCCCTTCAGCTGCAGCTCCATAACACAACGGTACTGGACAGTTAGAGTGGAGCTCTGGGTGTCACACAACACAGTCCATTGATTGGGAGACAGCATGAGACATTCTAGTGCGCCACCTTTTTCTGAGTATAACGCTTCACTAGACATTTAGGTTTAACCCTAACCTGCCCAACTGGCAGTAGAAATGCTCTCCTGAAGAAGGCGGAGCATACATTAGTGTTGGCCTTTTGTAAGTTACTATTTTAGTAATCTATCAATTATTTTGATGATTCATCGAGTAATTGAATAAAAAACATTTATGAAATAAAATGTTGGTAAATATTTTAACCATATTTTATTGATAAAATATTACAGTATCAATATCAGATATCAACAGCGGCCCAATTTTTAATATTTGAGCATCCCTAACAATTACTTTTTTGTGGTTTAGAGAATTAAAATGTAACAGCAGTAGCTCACTTTTTAAGTTAACCTGGACAATTTGAAATTATATTTAATTTAATAATAAAGCAACAGATTCATAAAGACACTTCTAAAAAAATGTCTACACCAGTTTTTAGTTTATATATTCATCTTCAGTCAATTTAATAACTGGACTCTCACTTTGCACAGCCATTTATAGCTTCTTTGTTTATATCTATCTGCATATCTATACAAGTGAGTCTCCGCTTCACCTGTATAGATACACCTGCCACACTCTTCGCCACTGTTTGCTCCAAACTGGTCACGAAGCAGCAGGTCTGGAGGAAAAAGTCTGTTGTATTCCAGGCTTCATGCCAGTCATTTTAAGGATTTCTATTGGTCCTCCCATAAACGATAAAAACCCGGACATTATCATCTGTCAATAAAATTCTCCTGGATAGATCTTGAAAATTGGACGCTACACTGATAGCACTTAGCATTCATCAACAACTCTTAGGCAGAAGTGAGAGTAGCACAATATAAATAATAATCACCGGCCAGAACACGGTGCGCTAAACAGTAAGACATAATTTAAGTAAGCGTCGAGGCAGATCATTTGCACTAGTAACACCAATTGTTACTAGTGGAAACACAAAGTGATGGTGCGTAGCAAGCTCTATCAGCACTGGAACCAGTTTCCCTCAAACAGTTGTTTCAAATTGTTGAATTTTGGTACATGAACCCTTTCACCCTGAACATACTTGTATTTAAATTTGATATGACATTGATAGGTTTTCTATCTATTATCACATCTACAGCCACGCTCACTCACCCATCACTTGAAAGTTGGTGATCTCTACATGTAGCAGCAGAAAGGTTGGCTTACTTTTAACATTTGAGCTTTATCAGGGCAAACAAAAATCTTCTGTATGAAGGATTGCTGCAAAGTCAACGACACCAAACAGGTGATTGCTACGTGACTTGATGCAATCGGCTGGATTTCCTTATATAGAAACTTTAAACCAATTTGAATGATGAACTGAAACTGATGCGCTTTTTGAAAACTAGGATCAGTTGGAATGTTTGTCTGATTGAATTGATTTTAAACCTTACACTTTTCATTTTTTTATGTTTGTGTTTTTTGAACAGTTTTGTTTGTATTCAGTTGAATTGTACTGGATGTTTGTTACATTATATGCAAAAAAAAAAAAAAATAATAACAGTATCCTGGTCATTTGATTTTTTTACATCACAAAATCCTGGCATTTTAACAGAGGTGCGGGACATTACTAACTAGAAACTGTCTGTCTGTGTGTGTATTGTCTTGAAAATGTAGTTTCTTACCACTAAACTTCCAAAAGACTACTAACATTTTAAAATCTAGTATGTTGAATTTCAGTGAATGTGAAAATACTGTATATGGCCTTTCAGTCATCCCCACATGGTAGCAGCATGCAGAGCACAGAGTGCTGTTGCCTATGTTGTGTTCAAGAAATGAACAAGGAAAAAAAAAACTGTGTATATAGCAGGTACATGCCTCACATCATGAGACCTGCACAAGAGCTACAAGAACAGAAAAATGGTCAAATCCAGTAAACACTTGGGACTCCCTCTAAGACACCTTTAACTTCCTATTTTAATAGTTCAATTACCAAATATACTTTAAAATGCATTAATAGTTTATTAACTATTAATAAATAGTTAACAAACTATTAACTATTTATTAATAGTTAATAAATAGTTAACTATTTAACTATTTATAGTTAAATTCACAGCGAGACTTTAACTATTTAACTATTTATAGTTAAATATTTAAAGTTTAATGCATTAATAGTTTAAATGCATTAAACTATTAATACATTAATAAACTATTAAATGCATTAATGGTTTATTAATGCATTTTAATAAACTTATCACAGTAGAAACCATCTTTTTATTACAGTTGAAGCAAATAATTATGGTCCATTTTATGTCCCTCTTGGGAGTATAATCAATCAGCACCAAGGAAAATGATTGCTGTTCCTGCATTGGCTGCTTTGCAAATACAAGCAATAGTGCAGCTTTCCAACCTGCATTTTCTTTTATATATTTCAGACATGTCTTATAGAAAAATCTAGTCTACTGTACTTTGTTCTTGTAGTGTCAGGAAACAAATTAGTTTGTTTTTGTGGAGCATTTTGACTTGGCTGTCATAATGTGGGAAAAAAAGCCTGGTGCTTTACCACATATCTGTACAACATGAGAAGCATGCCTGCTGCTCAGCCTGCATGTTGTATTCAGAGCATCAAATCAGGGAGTTTCCGCTCCAGGATTTTTTGGTATCAAATAATTTAAGTGACTTGATTATTCATCTCATCCTAAATCAGAGTATGATCCCCATCACTTCAGCCTGTTCTCTCACTTCCTTTATCACTCTGAACACAGCCATCTGGACCAACCTGCAGGGGTCTCTGCAGTTGTGGGTTGTGTGAATAGTAGACAGGTGGCTGGTGACCCTGCTGAGTCATTTATTTGATTATATCCTAATGATGGAAAAAGAAAAGAAGAAATTCATTATTAACTTCATGAGCAGAGTGAGCATTATAACATGAAAATATTACACCAACAGTCTTATCGGTTTTTATAGTATACTTTAATAGTGTTTAGCATCTAGTTAGTCAGTTAGCTATCAAAGTTGCTTAATAAATAGTCAAACTCATATAACATATGGTACATGTTATTTAGATGTAAGATTCTTAGAGCCAAGCTTCTGACTGGGAGGAAATCCTGATATGTAGGAACTGCTTGGTTGATAGTCATATAGTATAATACCTTCTACACACCACAACCCTCGGCCCACTCTCTGCTTTAGACACTACCAGTATACACTTTCAGACTTTCTGCTGAAGCATTGACACATCTACACATTCTAACACTTCCCTCTGCAGCTACCCACGTTTTTTGTTGTTCTGGTTTGTCCTGTAGGATGAAACTCTGCCAGCAGATATGCCTGGTCATGTTGAGAAACTTTTATTCAGAATCAAAATCTGAATTTACTCATAGTTATAGGAAACATACTCGTGGAAGTCTGATATGTCCTACTCTCTTCTCTATTACAGATTTGAGGTACACAATAATGCCATCATAGTGGGTCAGCTCCCCAGAACATTGAATTCACGTGGCCCAATAACTTACATGTACAGGTGTATAAAATTCGGCAGCTTGGCTTTCAGACTGCTTCTGTTTGATTCAGTTTATTTATCGCACCAATTCACAACACGTTGTCTTATGGCACTTATAAAATAAGGTAACTGTCCAATCATACAGTCAGATAAGATTTGCAGTCAGTTACATGCTTTAGAAATTGATGCTGGTTACTAACTGATGACGCCAAGTTCAGTTTATTATTCAAATTTGTATAAATTAATTTTCTGCCTAAGGAAACTCAGCAGATTCCATTGAGTCATTGACTTGCAGCAGTCACTCCTCCTGAACGAACATATAACATGTTGTTGTCTGATAAACCCTCATGGTTTTGACATCCCTTCTGGTTATACATTGTTTTATTTGACTCTACTGAGGCTGAACTTATGACAGTTCCATTTGACATCTAACGTCATGACACATCTTTATTTTCTGCTGCTAGCCTGGGTCTTTGTCTGCTTGGGTTTTGTTTGTACAGGGTGTATACGCAGTAAGCAACTTCAAGCCAAGTGAAGATCGCTGCAGAAGTCAACTGAATCCTCCCATTCTTAGAGAGCGATCCCTCTCTTCCCTCCCCAATGTCAGCCAATCAGCAACCAGCAATAGCCACCAAGGTAAAATCTTGTGCCTTTTGAAATGTGTTAAATGACACCTTTAACACACATTGTACTTTCACACTAAAGACTCCCACATACTAAGACATACTGCACATATGCTGTTAGCTGCACAAACTCTGCAGACGGTTGAAATTTTATAGTCAAGTATACTGATTGCCTGCATTTCTTGTGACAAGTTCCTTAATTTCTCACAATCTTTCCGAATTGATACTAGTTATCAAATGATGAAGCCAAGTTCACTTCATTATTCAAATTGGCAAAAATGAGTTTTTTGTCTAAACAAACCCAGCAGATTGCTAGCAAGTTTGCTGAGCCAGCTGGGCACCTAGTCCCGTTTCTGCTTCACCAGGGCAACCACTGCACACCTGTCAGTGCGGCACAAAGTAGCAGTCTGATGCGCTTTCTAGCAACTGATTGCGCTGACTCTCAGCCTTATCAGCTCAGTGTCGCTTATCAAACAGTTTGATGTGAACACAGTTTCCACTGAAACACTGAGCATATGCATATATGGCTGTAAAAATGTACCTTTGCACAGACGTGTCCAGCAGATATAATGTGGAGTGAAGTACACCAGAGTATGTGGGGGCCTTAAGGTACACACCAAACAGAGACAGAACACACTGAGACAATTTTAGGTTTTTTGTTTTTTTAGACTCTGTGTCTGCATGAATCCAGCGTTTTGGCAGGCCAGAAAAAACAGTCATTTTGAAACTGGATCCCAGAGTTGATACATTTTAAAGTGAAAACCTCCATCCACCTCACTCACACAAATAACAAACAATATTTTTGCTTACAGCACCACCGATTGGCCCGGCATACCTTCTACAGCATTTTGTACTGCGCCCTGTTGTGTGGATTCACATTTTCTATTAATTTCACAAATATGTAAAAAGCACTGCGACAGATTGGCGACCTGTCCAGGTGACCCCGCCTCTTGCCTGGAACGTTAGCTGGAGATCGGCAGTGCCTCCTGACCCCTGGTGCCTCACTAGGGGTCATAGAAAAACTACAAATGCTTCACATTTTGTTCAGTCTATAGCAAGTTATTATTAAAGTCAAACTGTATTAAAGCTCTGGGAATTCCATCAGTTTTGATGTGGTCCAGATATGGCTATCTGAATTAAATTTTCACTTTAATCAGATGTCCTAATTGCCTCAGATTTAACCCAGCAGTAAGAGTTTAACTCCTTTTTTGCTGTCTTTGAAAGTCCACCACACCCTGGCCCCCAGCCCACCAAAGCCCATCATTACAAGGACCTCCTCCCACACTTTGGCCCCTGACCATCCAGTACCCATCCTAACCCGAAGCTCCTCCTATCGGGAGCCATCTATGAGCAATCTGAAGAGAGCCAGTGCTGATGTGGAGGTGATCACTCAGTCCAGTCCACCTGGAAACCGTGACAACATGATGACCTTCAGCAGCAGCACACTGCCAAGGTAGCAGTTTGTTTCACACCGAACACATTTAGTCACCAATGTTGAAGGTTCTAGTGAAGTTTTAAAGCACCATGTACTTTAGTTACTCTTTTACAGTGGTTTTGATCTGAGCTTCTCTGGCCTTTCAGAGGGTCTTTCAGTTCTTTTTTAAATTGATCTTTTCATGGAACAACTTTATTTGAGAGATTTGTGCCTACATAGTGACCTTTGCCACAGTCTTCTTTTGTCTTGTATTTCATCTCATCATTCTCCAGGTCCCATGGAGGCTCCTCTGTGGAGGAAGGCCGTATCCCACGACGACATGCCTCCATCCACACCTCCATGGACTCCACCAGATCCAAGCAGCTGCTCAGCCAATGGAAGAACAAGAATGATAACAGGAAGCTGTCGATGCAGGTGATGGATGGAATAAGGCCGCTCCCTTCCTCTTCTCCCCAGAGGAACACAGAGTTCCGTTGCTCCTCCGAGCCGTGTGCAATGGGCCTGGAGGCGGAGCTCCGAGCTGGAGCCCACATACCTTCGTCCTCAAGCCAGGAAGTGGAGATGCGTGCTGGGGCCCATATCCCGGCGCAGTACATGAAATTAGCAGCAAGCTCTGTCCCTATTAGCAATCATAATCACCTGGCACATAATGGCAGCAGTGGAATGGCTGGTGGGGCCAGAGTCTCCATGCAGCCTCGTCCTGGATCCTCCCAGCTGGTTCACATTCCTGAGGAGGAAAATCCTAACAGCAAGGACCAGGAGAGTGAATCAGAGGACAGCATGATGGACGGTGGAGGGTCAGTGAGAGAAAAATGGCTGAGAGTGGCTGAGAAGACCACCCTTCCTTGCAGACCCCTGAGTGCTGGAGGACAGCCTCGTCTAATGCAGGTTAAACTTCTTTTACTTTCTGATCCACAGATATTTTAAAGGGAGGGTATTATGGAAAAAAAAAGTTTTCTCTTGGCTTCACATCATACTATATAATGTTATACTATAATCAAAAACATTTTTGGAGTGTTGCTTTGATTTTTTCATGCGTGTTTGAGAGGCGCCTATTCTATTCAGAGGAACCTAAACACCTGCACCTCCACCTATGTCCACAAAGCTCCCCCTTAGAGCTGCAGTCTTCAGCAGAGCTTCTGCTTCACAGAGCAGCCCTCCACCCTGCCTGGTCCTAGCCCTTCAGACTAGTGGCAGCAGCAATTGGCAATCAGCTGGTGGAACTGGAGTCTGCTGAGCTCATCATGAGAACTTCTTCTCATCCAATTCTCCTAGGAACACTTGTAAATGGAATAATGGAGAAACACTGTTGTGACGACTTTGTGAAGAAGGAATGTTGGAAAAAGCAGGAGGTTATGAAAGAGACATAGGCCCAATTTCATGGCATCAAATTGTGAAGTCAATTTCTCTTAAGTTATATTTGATATAAACAACATTATTATAAAAACTAAAGGTAACATACTTACTTGATCGTGCTACAAAATGGCATCATGTGCCTGAAAAACATATAATGCCACCATGACTGGTGAGGCACAGACTCCACCAAAATCAGATGTGCAAATTCAAAATCCAGTATAGAACCTATATTTTAATTTTGACCGTCACTAATTGAAACTTGTAACAATATAATAGCAAGAAAGACAAACTAATATTTAATAAGGTCACAGTTTTTTAATTATTTGAATGTTTTCTTTATCTGACCTCTCTTTCCAGATTAAAATTGAAAATCTGGAAAATGTATGATCTTACATTTATTTTACATGACATCCATGCACCTATCCCTCTCCATGAATATGTCATGGAGAGATCCTTGCATCTCATTTTCCTTTAATTTTCTAAAATGTGTCAGCCAAACAGAATGGTCTGTATCCCCACCCCCAACTGATTTAATTCTCTTCAATGTGTAGAAGAAGAGCACCTGTTGCTCATTGTGTCTATAGAGCTCACTCAGCACTGCCCCCTATCAGTGAAGCACAGTACTTTCTTCTTCAGCCACAAATTTTCACTGCACATCTATGGTCAAATAGAATAATGAAATATGTCACACACATTCATTAAATATATCAAACAGGCTGTGGAACGTCAAAAATGTAGAAATTGGGTAGTTAAACAAGTACATTAGCAATATAGTCTGGAGACAGACAGCAGCAAGCGCCAATTGTATGCTTCATTCTCTTGTCTGACACAGCGCCCCCAGAGGTGAGGCACAGCACTGCACTGCCTCACCCTGATCTTACTTCATGTATTTCAAAAGCTTAAATTCAACGAGTTTGACCATAAAAACGTTGAAATTAGCAATATAAACCATTTATAGAAAGTGGACAGACTGATTTTCTCTCATCATTAACATATATATTACTTTTCATGGGCGTATGTTTCATTTGATATGTTTACATATCTGCTTCCCATGACAGCATGTCACTGAATGCCACCCCTTTAACAACATATTTTAAAAAGATTTACTGTACTGCAAATTAATTTTGTTCATTTCTACCAAAGTGACATAATTGGAATACAAGAGGCTCATCCTCTGTAGATCCTCTCTATTCATGTTTACAATAATTCAACTTAAAGACTCTATGTGATGTTTTTAGAAGTTTTCCTTTCCTTTCCTTTACCGGATCCTTTCCTTTGGGCTAATATCAGTGTGCAAATTCAAAATTACATATTTTGAATTTGCACACTGCTTAAAAGACAAAGTCACCACAAGGCAACTGAACTGTGGCAGGAGGATGATGTTGTGTTTGGAACCTGAGCCTTGGGGATCAGTGGCCATTCATGGAGAATGAAGTGAAAGCAAAGCCCCCAGCTTCAATTGGAGTTCATAAAATGAAGATTAATGTGGCAAGATACCAGAGGGGAGGAGGATGTCTGACAGAAGTAGCTTGGAGACTCAAACAAACCAAACAGTTTGCTACCCACTGATTTAAACAAACAGATTTAAGCAAGTCTACTCTGCCTGTAATTCACCAGGCTGCTATACTATCAATACTTTCAAAAACACAAATTCAGCCAGTATTCAGGAAGGTGTTGCAATTGCTGCTCTGCTTCTGATCAGCAATGTTGTTCTGATACCCATATGGGTCAGCACTAGAATGCTTTATATCACTTAGCCATGCAGTCATTATAAAGCTTTTATATCCAGTGGGTCTTAACTCTGGTCCTCCGGGCCCCTGTCTTATGCTGTAGATGTCTATCTAGGAATCCTTTTCCTAGACTTCTATCTGTAGCACTGCTACTTCACATTCAGCTGGAAAGTTAGGCAATTTTTTGGTCTAGTTTCCTGGCAGCAGTGTTTGGAATTGGCCTTCATTTATTGCCTCTTTCTTTTTCCAGGTCATAGCCTTGTCCAAACAGCAAGGTCTCCTTCACTCTCCTCGTTCTGAAGATGGTGGATCTATTCGGTACAGAGCGCTGACAGATCAAGATCCATCTCCGCCGGCCTCTACCACTGGGGCAATAGGAGTTGGAGGTATCTGCGCACTTTTCTTTGGCAGTATGAATCTTGGCGTAATCATGTCAAGATATTTTCTGTTTCAGAAGTCTTTAGAAGCACATAGATGTGAAAAGACAAATCCCAAAAATGGACTTCAGACAGTTCTATGCCATGCCACCAACTGTTGTTGTATGATGTACAATAGATAGTTGTTTCCTTGGTCTGTTTTGTAGGAGGTGGTTTGGAAAGAAGTGGCAGCATAGTTCGTGTAGAAGCTCATCCTGAATCCAGACAAAAGCCTGTGGTGAAACCTCCAAGCACAGATGGCAGTGGATCATGGCGATGGAAACCGCCAGAACAAAGAGCATCCCTTCGACAGTCAACGTTCGCCCTAAATGACCTAAACAGACACACAGACAGCTGCGATTCTCTGAGAGATGGAGGTTCAGTGGATGGAAGGAGGAGCGTGACAGGGACTGAATCAGAGAGTGAAGGTGGGGGGGATGTAGGAGGTGGAGGGGTAGGGGGAGGAGGTGCATACGCCAATCATCCACGTGTGATGCATCCTTTGCACCCCTTACACCAAAATAATCCTAACAATTACCAGCATCACAATTTTAACCCCAACAATCCCAATAATCCAAACTTTAACAATGTTCATCCAAATTATAACCCCAGCTCCAACAACTCCAACATGTCTTTTCCTTCCACTGTCACCTTTGCTCCTCCCTTCCACCCTCATCCCCAAGCAGTCACCACTATCAGGGTGACCCCAGTGGAGACGACAGCTGCTAGCAGTGACGGAGGTTCAGACAGCCAGTCAGTGGCCTCGTCCAGCCGGGAGTCCACTCTTCGAAGAAAGGGCAGCACCAATGTTGTTCATGTCCAAGACCGAGGGCCCACCCCGGATCTCCATAACAACCACCGCCCCAGTGATGACAGCAACCGCCTTGACAATGAGAGCAGCAACCGTTTCCATGAAAACCTTCGAAATTTTCAAGAAAATCCAATCCAGCCTAATTTCCCCAACAGGCAGATGCAGGTCGTGTTCGGTCGTCCAAGCCCAACTCCTCCCCCTACTCTGCCCCGCCCCCTCCTGACTCACACTCCACCTCCTACTCTGGGGCTGGCCTATAAAGAATGAGTCATCCATCTGTACCTGTGTTTAAAACAATGTGACCAGTTTGAGACTGCTGGTGGGACCAAAACTTGTAAGAGTGTGGAATCATATCTATCCACTGTCCGGGATCAAGACTGGGAATGTTTCCCTCTCCCACAGCAGTGAGTATTCAACCAGTTCCAACCAACTCCATCAGTTGTGAATTTTATAGCCTGGGCTCTATGTGTAAGAGTTTGAGCCCATTTTTCATTGTGTTATTATTATTTAACTTTATATTTAAATCAACGCCTGTTGGAGAGACTGGATAACTTTTGCCAAACAGTGACTTCATAGGCACATACACAATGGGCTGAACAAACTGAGTGATGCTAGTGTACGAGGGAACCCAGATCTCCATCCGCTGTCCTCCTTTTACACCTGTGAGTTTGACGCTGATTGGATTCACAAACAATCATTTACAAATTTATCAGCTTTTATACTTTTACTAAACAAACCATCAACTTGTGAACATTACAGAGTGAGCAATTGATCTACATTCTATGGCCACCCTGTGATGTTTTTGTGTGTGAATCTGCAGCCTGAAATGAATCGACCCCCCAATCTTCAGTGTGAGTGGGCCGCAGTCCTGAGTGCAGTCAGAGCAGTAACAGTATCTTATAGGTGACTGTGGTATTGTGTTTGTGGTGGCAGAGATCAATAAGTTACATATTGTGTTAAATATACAGTAAAACATGCTGTCTTTATTCTTTTAGATGCAACATTTTAATTTTGTGCAGTATGATTTGCTGCTGATCTTAGTGTTGTTGGTGCTTTGACATGTGGAGTGTGAATGATCTAAATCCACCGAAACAACAACGAGGCCAAAGACTAAACCCAAGACGTAGAGATACAAATTACACATTACGATTCAGAAAGATTCATTTATTATAAAAATCTACATATAGTTTAGGACAGTGGTCCCCAACCTTTTTAGTACTGCGGACCGGTCAAGACTTCGAAAATTCGCTGCGGACCGAGGGGGCGGGGCACGCAACAACACTTAGCATATTTGCTACGGACGGGCGTGGGGGAGGGGGGTTGCGCGCAAGACTGCACTGCGGACCGGGGGCTGGGGGGGGTTGCGCGCAGAGACGGAATTATTTAATTATTTCTTCCGCGACCCGGTACCAATTGGTCCACGGATCGGTACCGGACCACTGGTTTAGGGGATATAGTATTATGGGAAATGTAATTTTATTTATTTATAATTATATAAATTTCAATATGATTTTAAAACTAACAATCCATAACACATCAGAATCCCTGTTCAAAATGATAATTAAACGGTAGCAATTTCTTTACCTGTCTATAATTTTGTATCCATAACAAGCTTTAGATGTTAATGTGTTTATAGCACCAAAATGAATAAGACAGTTTATCTTTAATGTATAAGTCAACTTTTTAGTTGTTTTTAGTGAATTTTACACACCTAAACCTTTTTTGCTATATCAATATCATTACAATTGATATTAATAATTGCTAGGTAGTTGTACATATATTTATGTCAAAAATGTTCAGTATGGCTCTGTTGATTCTCTACTCACTAGGGCTGCATAATATATCACAAATGTATTATCATCAAAATATCAGTGTGCTCAATATTCATATCACAAAAAAATGTTTGGACAGCAATAATTGTTGGGTAATATATTTTACAAGTTGTATTTTTCATGTTAATGCAATATTTTGCCAGTAGGACAAAGTCTGGACAGCAAAAGGTCAAACCAGGCAAAGAGATCACAGAGTAACCACAGATTCAAAAGAGAGGAAAGAAGAAAACAGGCACCTGATATTATCATCACAATATTTACCAAAATTAAAATGATTGCCATCAGTAGATTTTATAATATTGTGCAGCCCTTGTACTCACTTGTACCAAACCTACCTAGTCCTGTTTTAAACCTGAAGAACAAGTGGAACCAAAATGTGAAACTCTGTTAGTACACAACTTTTTAACGAAAACACGAGAGACGATGAACAGACCAGAACAACAGTCTGCTGCAGAACATTATGGTTTATGAAGAACGCTTCAAGCTTTATGTTGCCATCATTCAACAGTGAGACATTATGTAGCTGGTTCTACATCAATCAGATGTAGAACCAGCTTCTTCTTTCTTTGTTCCTTCCTCCCTTCTTTCCTGTAGTCACAGATCTCACGTGATATTATTGCAGTATTTACTGATATGATCCTATCACAACATTTTCTAATATTGTGCAGCCCTAATGTGAACTCCATGCAGAAAATACCCAGGTAGGAATTTGAACCCAAAAGCTTCTTGCTGCCAGGCAACAGTGCAGCTCCAGCAGTGATCACATCAGTACAGCCTTTTCATTTTAATGGTAGGATAAATTCAGCAGGTATAAATCCTTCAGTGATTTTTTTTTCTTTTTGCCGGTAAGCCAGCTTGTCGACAGACATGATCTGTTTTCACATTCCTGTTTTACTTCCTGCCAAAGTGTCATCAAAGAAGACATGTACAGTCAGCTGCTCTCAGTGTGTTCATCGTTTTATTGAAACTTCCTTGGAAACAGAAATGCTGTCATGTTTTGCTTGTTTGATATATAAGCACAGTTGAAAGAGCTATTTATGTATAAAAACAATCTCCTTTTCTCACAGTCTGACATTTATTCAGATAAAACGGTTCTTGGTCAGTTAGTGAGATACATTAGTTTTGATTTTTTTAAACATATTTTACATTGAAAGGCTTTGATACATTTCCTCAGTATTGAGTAGAATTCTCTGTTAAGTTTTTTGATGTGGGTCAAAAGTTTCTGGTAACTTTTCTCAGTCTCAGACTGGTTTGCCTTTACAGTCCATTCTCTCTGACAGACTGGAACTGAGTCACGTTTGTAGGCTGCCTTGCTCACACACAGCTTTATGGTTCCGCCCAGTAATATTTTGGAACTCATTTGTCTCTTTGGGTCACTGTCTGTTTGGAAGACCCATATCTACCCAAGTTTTAACTTCCTGGTTGATCTTTTGAGATGTTGCTTCAATATTTCCCCACAGCAGTCTTTGTTCATCATGTCAGCTATTTTGATCAGTGCACCTGCAGAATAACAATCACACAGCATGACACTGCCATTCCCATACCTCAAAGTTGGCTTACAAGCTTCCGCCTTTTTACTTCAGATGTTACAATGGTCATTATGGTCAAATACTTCAACTCTAGTTTATCAGACCTGAACATGTCGCCAGAACCTAAAGCGTTTATCCCAGAATGCATCTGCAAACCGAAATATCATCAGCCATCACCAGCATCTTCACCAGATCTCCTACTTTTGTTGTGGGGTTGATGCACACATTTCACACCAGGTCCTTCCTGACTGCTGTTCATCCTCATCAATGATAGTTTAAATAAATGAACCTGGCACCTTCCAGCCATGGATGAACCAGATTTTCAGTTGGCTGATTTCTTTGGATTTTCCCATAAAAACACACATTAAACAGTTTGTTTGAGACGCAACTCAGAAGTTGTGAGTTAACCTTTAAATCAATAGCCTTTAAAAGCACAGCCTCATCAAATGTTATGGTTAGACAAATTCTTTAAAGGCATGGTAATCATGTATAGAAACTTTGAACATGAGGCAAGATAAAATTTCTCTAAAGAAGCCTTTAGAAATGACTTTAATGTTTTATACAGTATGTAAGTATCAGGTGTTGGCTTTGTCAGAAAATAGACAGAATACAATAGATATGTATAACTGCTGCTTTGTATATTATGATTTTTATAGGCTTCTGCTCAGATGTTTGCTTATTATGAAATTTTAGCTGTCATGATGAAGCTTATATGATGATAATACGCTGTCAGTATGTGTTGATGTATTTTTAACTTCATCCAAAATAGTAAAAGGAAAAAATATTTCAACTTTTATTACAAAGTGGGCATTATTTTAGAAGTGTGACTGAATGTGTTTTAGCAGCTACACAGGTTGAGTCTAGTCAGTGAAGGATGGGCTCCAAATATCCTGATCACTCAACAAAAAAGCACATTGTTGTGCTAACCTTTGACCTGGTTTGATGTTTTGCAGTTGTTAGATTATACAAAGGATTTTATAGGAAATTGGTTCTATTGTCCTGAATCAGGGTCAGTGGAAGGATGAAAAGCTTGATCATCATGTGATAAATGGAGTTAGAGCCCCTAAACTCTGAAAACGGAATGTAGGAAAGGAGGAAAAAGAAGTGTGATGGCAGTCTATCATTATCTGACTGGGAGGATGGAGAAGCTGGGGGGCAGCGATTCATGGTCCGGGTGGAGCCAGAGGCAGCGCATGGTCCAGGTTCTAATGGAAGGAAACATGGCAGGAGAGTAATGAAGTGGGATGGAAACATGTTGTAGTCCTCTTAAGAGCTTGTGGAGGTGGGTGGTGGTTGAGAAGTCTTTTTTTATTGTTTTATTTTAATGTTTTAAATATTTTTAGGCTCTAGTGAATTTTATTGATTAATACTGGAACTAGGGAGGAGACAGAAGGGGAAGACAACCAGCAAAAGGTCTGAGATAAGGAATGGAAGCGGGGACAACTGCATCAAGGACCACAGCCTCTGGTCATGGTGCATGCTCCTCCCTGACACCAGAACCACCCAGAGCCATCAGAACCACCCTGAGCCATCAGAACCACCCTGAGCCATCAGAACCACCCTGAGCCATCAGAACCACCCTGAGCCACCAGAACCACCCTGAGCCACCAGAACCACCCTGAGCCACCAGAACCACCCTGAGCCAAAAGAGCCACCCTGAGCCAAAAGAGCCACCCTGAGCCAAAAGAGCCTGCTAGTTGACAGTTTGAAACACAGCTAAAATTTGACCCTCATGGTTTTGTTCATGTGGTGGTAGCAGGATCTTCTATTGTAAAGCACAGTCAGAGAGTCACGTCAGGTCATTGACCCGAGCATAGGAATGTTCCAAGAATACATAAATCATCTTTAAAGTGTGTAGAGCATCTGGGAAGTAGAAAACAGCAGAAAAAACTTCTTTGAAAAGTACTAGCAGCACATCATCGTCATGGGGAAAATTTAGCTAATTCACTGGAATCCATCAGTTCTGATAGTTCATGTGGAGCGTCTTCATCCAGTGTGATGCAGGTCTTAACAACGCTCCCTGAGGAGCTCTCACAGAACCAGTATTCATTTTCAAATGCTTGAACACTAATATAGAAAAAGGAAGTTATTATACAGAATGTCAAAAGGAAGTCATTGTGACTATATCCTAAAATATATAGAACTTAAAAGTGTTCAAGTTTGTTTACAAATCAAGATGTATTTTAATAAGTTTAAAAATATTAATATTTTTTTTATGCTTATTTAGTTAAAATAATTCTGCTAGAGATAATACATAGATTGTTGGAGTGCCCTAAAAGACCAGCACTCTGTCTAGAAGGTTCAGACTGAATAAAGTTGTATTTAGGATCTATAATGAATGTTAGCAACATACAATCCTGGCAAGGATGAACGACTCCAGTTTGCTAGTTTGAAATATTTCTCAAAAAGTGCAATTTTTCCAAACGTAATTCTAACATTTTGAAGTTTACTCTTTCACAGTTGCGTTTACTTATTTTTACATTAATATTATATGTGATAATGGGCAAAAACTACTTCTGGTGCTGTCTCCAAACTGTGCCGTTAAAACCACTGCAAAAAAGAGCAAACCAAGAGTACCTTTTTGTTGATTTTGCAAATCTTTATAAATAAGAGAATAACTGCTTTATCAGTCACAATTGGAGGGCAGAACTTTCTTACATTACCTACCACAAATACAATGTTTCTCAATCATCATAAGCTAGGAATCGACATCACATCCAGTGTCATTTTGTTTAACTTGCATAGTTCTGAGAATGAAAATAAAACTGAGTTTATGTGTGCACATCCCACACAGTTCAAAGCTTTTTTAGAGGGACTCTGAAGTTAATTTGAGCTATTTGCAGATAGATGTGGTCCATAACTTCCAACAATATTGGGGGACAGTGTACCCTATGCATATGTTTATCCCTCTGTATAGTTCTGCAGAAAGGAAAGAATATTTTGATAAATGTTAGTAAATGTGATTTCTAATCATCCCATGATGTGATCTAGTCTGGTGTTGACACTTATTACCCGACACATGAATCCCTCAGAATATTTGATCATATTTGATATTTGCTTCAGTTTCAGGTTGTACCTGTAGTTGTAATTATTTATATTTTCAGCAGGATGTTGTTGAAAATCTCCTTGCTTAACAACTACTGTTCAATGTAAATGTAAAGAAATTTGATTTCAAAGCCTAAAGTCATTTGTCAATGGAAACTTATGTCCATTTTTTCGATGTTGTGAAATGTTATTGACCTTATGTACCTTTTCTTTTTCTGGAATATAACATTTAAAGTCAGGCTGTACTGGCACAAGTCTGAGCGATCTGGAAGCACAACTTAGATCCACGCAAGAAATGAGTCGACCCCAAAACATTCCAACAAATCTCACTTATTCACCGGAAATTCACTGAGCTGTCCTTGACTTTAAAATGGATTGAGTTTGCCGTTTAAAATGTTGATCAATTTCCAACTTTATGACATGAGA
This sequence comes from Xiphophorus hellerii, assembly GCF_003331165.1. Classification (NCBI taxonomy): domain Eukaryota; kingdom Metazoa; phylum Chordata; class Actinopteri; order Cyprinodontiformes; family Poeciliidae; genus Xiphophorus; species Xiphophorus hellerii. The sequence continues at coordinate 594,295 of NC_045677.1, forward strand.
AGCATTCTAAAGAGCTGATTACATGTCTGTGGTCCATCCTTGAGTCTGAACTGCTTTCTATGTCGTTGCTATGGAGCTGCGTTATTAATATCAAATGTGTAAGTAGCTTTATCAAGTGTTTACAGTTCATATGTTGATTTCATGTTTCACTCATTCAAACCATGGTGAGAGCTTTTCTGTAGGAACCTTTAGTGTCCTGGACGGTTCCGCACAAACATTCTGAAACATACTTAATACTACCTATTGGTCCAAAGTTAATGACACTGAAAGTGAATGGTTCAGAGAAAATGATTTAAATACTACGTATTTCTAATACTTTGTGTTTTTTCTTTTTATGGCTTGTAGTATTAAACATTATGTAGATATTTCTCTTAGTGTATAGCTTTTATTTACTCTGGCTAAATGTGAATATTTGCCATAGCAACTACAGTATATAGTGTACTGACAGGGTGGGGACTGGCTCTCCGGTCAGGCCTGTAGTGAGCTGTGAAGGAATTGCTGTAACCGTCTGAGAGCATCAGGTCCATCTAACACCACTTTGTTTCCAGACACGTTGAAATGCTGAAACACTTACAGTGGGTTTGTCTGAGAAACTGGTGCTTGGATGTGGAAATGACATCATGCCAAATCAGAAAACAAATTGCTTTGTTGCTAATTACCATTAGCAATTCAAGTCAACAGAATTAATTTTCTCTCTGTTTTATGTTAAAAGGCTAAAGAGACATGTTCATATGTAGGGGTTGTAAATGTGATACACAATATTAAAATGCTGCAACCTTGACTGGATTTTATATGCAGCCATATGGGACAGTGGCTGTCCTGGCTGAAGGAGGCATATTGGTACAGTATGAGCGTAAGAAAAGCAAACTTAACCCTTAAAATTTCCTACAATTTAACTTTGAAGTATATAATGTATTGCATTTCAACAATTCATGTTTAAAGTTCCAGCCAGCACCGATGTCTGGTTGGATCCCATTCAGATGAAGACTGGGACAGGCCAAAGTTTCTCCAGTTTTAGCTGTGATCTCAAACTCCAGCCCTGAAGGGTCGGTCTCCTGCAACTTTTAGATGTCTCACACCAACATTAGTTCATCAGCAGAGCTCTGTGGAAGCTGACTGCATGCAGTTTAGCCATTTACAGTAATTTCAGTGTGTAGGACAAGGGACACATCTAAAGGTGGCAGGACACGGACCTCAAAGACTGGAGTTTCTAGTTGCTGCATATTTCATCTGTGAGGTTTTTACATTGGATCGGATGCCAAATCGGATTCGGTGGGTCTTGGCCTTAACAGTATGTCTCAGTACATTTGATGCTACTGAATTGCGTCTACTAGTGAAAATGTTTTTATTGCGCTTGGATGCATAAAATAAAGAGAGTTCCATTGCTATCTGTTCTACTTTAGGCACATGTAGCAAAATTTCACTGGGTTTCAGATTTGAACCTTGAACATGATCCCAGGTCCAAGTTCCACATTCTGAAGCAAAGGAAAGAAATCATATGAAATGCTACAAACTAGAAGACTCTTATATTTTTTGTGTATTAAATAATAGGTTGCTGAGCTACCAAACTGTACGACCCATAAACAGCAGCGAGGGCTTTTCCTGAGGGCTTCACACTCTTGATGTTTTATGGACTAAATAAGAGGTTTTTCTCACAGAGCTGCTGCAGTGTTCCCTTTATCAAGACACTGCCTCTAGACTGTTAAAGACAAATGTCCAAGAATGTCTCACACATGGTCCAGATTTGCATTTCTAAAATGTTGCTGCTGTAAAATGTTTTTGAAGGTTTAGTGTGGTTTTAGCTTGTTTTTTTCTTTAAAATATGCTTATTAATGTGAGCTTTGCTGTTTCTATTGCTAAAAAAATAAATATTTATATCTTTTTACTTATCCCTGTAAAGTGTTCATGAGCTCAGACTGGTTCTCCTGGTTCTCCTGGTTCCATGTAGATTTGCTCATTGTTCCAAAGTGTTAGCCAACCTGCTGATTCTGACATCATCAGGTATGTTGGAAAGAACAGACATTTGGAATCTGTTCCTAACTCGTATAAGTTTCAGTATAAGTGTGCTGACTCTGTAGCTACAAGTACATTAAACATGAAGATCATGAAGAAGTTCAATTCAGTTCAGTTTATTTATATAGCACCAAAATTCACAACAAATGTCTCAAAGCAATCATTTCAGTTTAATTCCAATTGATTCTAGTTATCAAACAGTACAGTATGCTCAACTAATTATTCAATGTAGCTTAAAAAGTTTCTAAGTAAAACCAGCAGAGCATCAAGTTATTGACTTGCAGCAATCCCTCATACTGAGCATGCATGTAGTGACATGGAAAGGAAAAAGTCCCGTTTAACAGGAAGAATCCTGCAGCAGAACCAGAACCAGAACCTGGCTCAGTACAGGCACCCATCTTCCGCTAATAAAAGAGTTCAAAGTTTATTTTTGTCATTCATTTCAGAAAGTGAAACTCACATCAATAGATTAATCACATGGAGGGAAATATTGTTGTAATTTTGATGATTATGGCTCACAGATATTGAACACCTAAAATTCAATGTCTCGGAAAATGTGAATATTACAAAAAGGAAAATATTAGAACCTCATGGTGAAACTGACACCATAATAAGTGAATTAACCTGCAAACAGCTGAAGGTTTCCTGAGTGCTCTCTCACTCTGGGTCAGTTGGCTACACACAATCTGCTGACTGTGTGTAGTCACAGTCAGCGTCCACAAGGAGGGGAAGACACAGCAAGTCAATGCTGAAGAAGCCGGTTGTTGCATCCAAGCATATTCATAGAAAATTGAGTGGAAGGAAGAAGTGTGGTAACAGAAACAGGGAGGACTGGCCTGACCTTTAACCCCACAGACAATCTGTGGGATGTTGTTAAGAGAAAGATGAGGTCCCAGACCCAACTATCAAAGCTACCTGGACTTTATTACATCTGAGCAGAACCACAGGCTGATCTCCTCCATGCTGCGCTGTGTTGATGTAGTAATTCATGCTAAAGGAGCCACAACCAAGAACTGAGTGCAGAGAAATGAACCGGCCTTTCAGCAGCCTCATATTTGTGTATAAAAAATCCTGTTTCATTAATCTAATGTAATTTTCTGAGACGCTGCATTTTTGGTTTTCATTATCTGTAAACTGTAAGCAGCAAAACTGCAAGACATAAGGTCTTGAACTATTCCACTCTCTATGTGTAAAGTGTCTGATCTGACAAGAAATATTCAACTTTTTCACAATATTCAGATTTTGAGAAGTATGTCTATGTTTCTGAGGGCAGTGTATTATATACTGGTCATGTATTTTCCGCCTTATGCTTTTGACTCGAAACAATAAGCATTTCAGATTGTCTTTATATAGAGAAGCATAAAGCCTTCAGAGATGGAATTTTTTAAAAAAATTTTTTTTAATATGATATTTACAGTGATTAATCACTGTAGATCAAGATGTTTTTTTATTTCTTTTCCATTCTTGGAATTAGAACATAAGCATTTCTTTCCCCCAGCCTTTAGTGAGTGAGGTGTGCTTCATCACTGAGAAGTAAAGCCCTCTCAGATGAAGAGATTGTGTCAAACTGGGATTTTTCTCAGCCTGTTTCGTGTTTTCACATCATCTTTGCTGTTATTTGCCAACATGCAGAGTAAAACAGTGTTTTTACAGGACGACCAGCTCAGACATTGAAACTGGGATCAAAGTTAAACAAGGGAAACGGGTGAGGGTTGCTCTTGAGCTGACACTATAAGGTGGCTTCCACATTCAAAGTGTCACATGAAGACAAGCACTGCATTGCTTAGAGGAAACAGAAAGGTTTCTACATGCAGTACAATTCAGACTAACTGTTGATGTGATGAAGAGAATTAACTGTTACTCTACCGTCACTGATCAGTTCAGTGTACCGATACTGACAAATATCAAAATTTATGTTTTGCAGTGGTGTTTCTGTAACAAAATAAAGGTTTGATATCAAAATGACCCTGTCAGTAAAATGTTTGTTATATTTCTCTGATCTGCATTTATTGGAACAGAAACTGTATTTTGTTTCTACAGAAAGACACTAAGCAGAAATCCATTCTAGTTGCTGACAATCCATTGCTAGAAGGAGCGAGAAATTTCAAAAAAGGAGTAACACCCTCTAATATTTCTGACACTTTGTGTTGAGAAAATCGTGCAGCAGGGAAGATTCAGTAGGAACAGTGAAGCTGGTCAGAAGTAAGGGGAGGATTTAAACCTGTTAGAGCTACAAATCTTCACTGGGCAGAGATTTACCTCCCCTAACAGACTGCCAGAGCTGCAGTGGAACGGTCTGGGTCAGGGATCTGCATCCTCTACGAGTAACTGTTACCAAAATGGTAACAAATTCTGTTAACACTTTATTTGATGGGTTGTGAATAAGACTGTCATGACACCGTCATAAACATGACATAACACCTGTCATGAACATGAGGAAGTCTTCATGAATATTTATGACTGTTGTCATAAAGTGTCATTTGGTAAATCATAACACTTTAATGCAAAGTTGACATTATTCAAAATGTCTTTACTGATTAAACTTTAGCTTTAATAACATAAAGCTGCATAATTTTAAAGTTGAATCACTAATACTTTTATAACAAATTTATGTCAGATCATGATTTCTTGGTTAATGTCAAGTTGTCATAACAAAGGCATTTTGAATAATGTCAACCTTGCATTAAAAGTGTCATGATTTACCAAATGACACTTTATGACAACAGTCAGAATTTTTTTAAATTGAAAGTTAATAAATAAATAAATGTTTCCTTAGCAGTTTCTCAAATGTATATGCACTGAATATTTTTGTGGTAATGTTTTTGCTTTCAGTTTGCAAAGTAAAGGTTTTCTATTTCTTAAAGAAATGTAATAAAATGTGAATGTCCAGGGTGAACTAAGGGAACTGGCGAACTGGTGACCCTCTGATGGTCCCACTGGTGACCCCACTGGTGACCCTGCAAGGAGAAGCGTGTTAGGTAACACATGGATGGATGGATGGATGTTCCATTATAGAAAAGTTGAGGATTTTTGAAAGAAAAAAAAAATCTATCAAACATGTACAGGTGGGTAGTAACTAGTTACATTTCCTCAGTTATATTTACTTCAGAAACTTTGCAAAAAACAAAACAAAAACAACAACATAGTTTTAGGCTTTACTACAATGTTTTTATTACTTTTACTTGAGTAATTTAAATATGAAATATTGCTACTCTTAATTGAGTAAACTTCTGAAAAATGTCCCACGGTCAGTAACTTCACTGAAAAAAGACCAAGCTTGTTTTAACCAAAACCTTGAGATACAAAACACTCCTAGAGTTTATGTTAAAGTGAGACCTCCTGTTTACACACAAGCTTTGTTCTGACGTTAGTTTCAATTTATTCATCATTTCTTTCCAATCATGCTCTACTTTGTGTTGGTCTGTCACATAAAATCTCAGTTAAAATGTGTAAAAAAAAAGTTCAAGGGCTCAAGAACACTTGCAAAACATTAAGTGTGATAATTGCTATGAAAAGATTTGATTTCTGCGGTCATTGCTTCTTATCAAAGTGATGATTAGCCTTAGATTGCCAGCTCACATGATAAACACTGTGAGGGATGAGAGCAGAGGAAGGGGATGTGTTAATGGAAGTGTTCCCTGCTATTAATAGCTAACTGAGTGACAGTGATTAGGGCCAACGTGGAACATTATAAGGTCACTGAAATCTGGATTGGTTTGAGTCAGGAGAGGGAAAGAGAAGCACAGCAGTGTTTAGTGCCTGTTAAAGCTTTTCAAGGAAAGCTTCTTCACCCCCTCAGTCAGAGGGAGGGACAGACAGCAGGGACAGAGCTGCTGACCTGATTTCTGTGCAGATGCAGGACTGATGTGGGAATGATGACCTCCACATCACCTGATTAGGCATTTAAATCAAAAATATACAAAAGCATCTCTTCTGTCTTCCTCGTTCCCTGGTTTTCACCGGATCTCCTCTCTGCAACTGCAACCCTGCAATTTCAGCTGAGTTTCCATGGCAATAGGAGGAGGGAGCGCTGGGAAGCCAAACAAACCGGGGGCGGGTGCAGAGACACCAGAGACATTTTGGTATAGAAATGCAATCTCTTCATGTCTTTATGTAGTATGAGCTTTACATAACCATGTGTGTACACATTTGCACAAACACGCACACGTGACAATTACACTGCTGTGTAAGCTTTGATTGGCTGGTCAAAAATTCACCATGGCAACAATGCCAAGGAGCTCACTTCACCACAGTGTTGCACACGAACACACACTGCAAAAAAGGAAGAGATGGAGTGAGGCAGGCCAGACCTGACTGAGGCTGCAGAGGAGTGTGTTTTACAGGGCCAGCATCATTCATCTGGGGCCCCTGGGCAGAACCGGGGCACAAACAACACTGCTTTTTGATGACAGCTAAGGGTCAGTTTTATTTCACAAAATTTGCATTAATGCATTTTCTTCTTTTCTGATGTGGAGGCAGCCTCAACAAGCTCTGACAAGAACAGAGTGTCAACAGCTGAACCGATTCTCTAGGATGACACAAGATGAACTCTGCTTCTGTCTTATGGTTTCCCTCATAGTTTAGGTTTTTAGTGTGTTGGTGGATGGAGTCACTTTTCCAGTTAAGCTGACCACTCAGTTACACACATTTACCCATTTGCATTTACAAATCAACATGTGACTGGACTCAAACCTACAACCTTCTGATTGCAGGAAGGTTCTAGGTTTTTCTATTTCCATCATCTGGTTCTCACCAGGCTGCTTCAGTTTATGTTCTGCTTGGACTGTTTTGGTACTTTGGTTTTAAAATGAATACAGAAAAGCTTTTGACTGCCATCATGATGAGTTTAGCAGTTAATTAGCTCTGATCCCCCAGTCGTCCTCCAGAAAACTTTGATGCAGAAAAGGTGAATCAGTACCATGAAGGTGAGAACTGCAACCAGAAATCCAGAGTTTTCTTACCAACAAAATCAGACATTTTCATGAGTTTTCATTCTTCTTTTAAAGTTGGTTCTTCCCAGTTTAATTCCGAAATACTGACCCATCTTTATATTTGGATTTTAAAAAATACATGTATTGGAGCCCCATTAACTAATGATTGATTAAAACGCACAGAAGAAACAACACTGTAGTAAAGATCAGGTTTCTAAAGAAGAAACAAACAAGGATAAATTGTTGGATAAGGTTAGAAAACAAACTGAGACTGAATGTGATCAGTTGATAGAAGATGAACCACATATTCTGGTTTTTGCTACGAGATGGAGACTAAATCTAAGAGCCCTAAGGGAGAGAGCTAGGATGACACCTTCTGGCCAAAGTTGGTACGACCATAGAACGCAGAGTGAAATATTTGAGATTTTTCAGTTTTACAGCTCATAACATCCTACAATATGTTTCTCAGAAGATTAGAATATAACATGAGATCATTAAAAAAGAATCTTTAACCCAGATAATGTGTTTTTTAAAAGTGTGTCTCCATGTACATTATATGATGTGCTTAATGAAGGGGATTAAAAAGACTTGAAGGAACGCATGCACTCAAAATGCACTCAATGCATTGCACTCAATGCATTTTCAGTTTGCATTCTCACACTGAAAATGCAAGCTCTTTATATTTAGCATTTTTAGCATGAAAATTGCAGTGATTTGCTGGACATATAGAAGAAAAACTGTAAACAAAAGTCTCAACCTCATCACACTAGTTATTGATCCGACACTAATAGTATGAATATTCAGATCAATTTGTCCAGGCCTAGCAGGAAGTGCTTCAAAAGGTTCTGATAGAAGATGGCTGCATTGACTTGGGACCAACGCCAGAAGAGGACACGAGTCCCCAAATCCTCGCTGACTGTGAACTCCACATTGGACCTGAAGAAACCTGGGTTCTGTGCATCTGCACTGTTCCTCCACATTCTAGAACCTTGATTTCAAAATAAAATACAAACTTTACTTTCATCTGAAAGAGACTTCGGATCACTGAGAAACTGTCCAGATTTAAGTTCTCAGGTTCAGAGGTGGCTTGACCCGAGGAATCTGACAGTTGTAGCCCGTCTCCCAGAAGCGTCTGAATGTGGTGGTTTTTGAAGTGGTTACTTCCTCCTCATTCAACTCTGGTTCTCTGCTAGATTCTTAAATCTTCTCTGTTTGATTAAAGCATTAAAGCCCACGGTCATCTCTTTTACTGGTGCATCTTCACCTGCCACATTTTGCCCTTCCACTAGACTTTCCATTGAGACGTTTGGACACAGCTCTCTGTCAACAGCCCTCCTTAGCTATGAACTTTGGAGGCCATCAATGATGGTCTTCTGGCCAGTTGGGTCTGCATTCTTTCCCATATTGAATCAACCTGTGCAGGTGCTTTGAGTTTAGATGATTAATGTGTCACACTCAGTTGACAATGTCCATCCCCTGTAAAAATCAATATGTAATATTTAAGCCATGTTGTCATTTTTGGAAATATGTAAGATAATTTTGAACATAATTTTCACATTATTGGCATTGCCTGCCAATAAAATTGTGTTTGATAACAGTGAAAAAAAACTTTTAATGGTATGTTATGATGTAGACCTATCAGAGCAAAAAACGTACACAAATTAACATTGATTCCATACCTTTGATTCAATATGAAAACAGAAATGCACATATAGAGTCACATTCAGATGATGGTTGAAATGTAGACAGAGGAGTTTGTTTGCCTGCGGCTGTGTGGCCTGAACCTCTTCGGCTCAAACTACAAGAGTTTGAACCTTTATACTCTGATGACAGGCTTGACATTAATGATGGTGTTATGTTATCAAAAGACAGAAAAATGCTGGACACATTAACGTGTTGTCCCAAACATTTTATTTTAGCTTCCAGAACAGTTTTTACAGAAAACTATGCCACTTCAAAAATCAAAAACAAACCATGGTGGCATGACAATAATTTATTCACCACAGTCACTGTCCAGAGAAGAGCAGCAGGTCTGCAGACTGAAACAGAGAACATCAACAGAGGCAGCCAGTCAGCCTGATGCTTCCCTGCATCTGAGGCGGGTCAGGCTGGGAATGTATGCCACTCATTAGTGATGAAGATTTGGTTCACAGGGATTCTCTGGTGTGACCTGGCTGCTCTGTGCCTTTAACTTATTGCTCTACTGTTTATTTCAAAACACACTGAAAGTGGCCTGGTCCCTTCAACCTGCCGGTCACACAGCTTATGGCTTTAGATCAGAACGCTTCTTAAAACAGGCTTCATGTCATTCCTCTTGACTTTTAGAAAGATTCATTTAAAAAATCTAGAAGCTCTTTTAGTAAAGTTTGTAATGTTCAACACTAAAAATGTCTTTCAGTTCACAGCCACTTACAAAGGGTGAGGAAGTAAAAAAAACCCAAACGGTTAGTGTTACAGGACAAAACCACAGCTAGCACACATCCCCAACAACGTGAGGGGTTAGAGACACCAAAGCCCAGCTGCTGCTTTCTAATGCGGCGCTGCAGGGACTGGACCGTTTCATCGGTGTCTCTGATTGGTGGTGTGTCAGTGGATTTCAGCAGAAGCTTAGTGATGGATGCTCAGTTTACAAGCCGGCTTCTGCAGTATTCAGAATACAGTTCTGTATACGGACATTAAAATCAATCATGGCTGGATGTGTAGGAAAATATTTCATCAGGTTTGTAATGTCACGAAGGTAAAAGAAAATGGTGGAATAATAAAAGTTATCCCTTTAAGACGGAACCGGGAAGTTAAACAACACAATTCGACTCACAGCTAGTTGAAGCTAAGGGTGTCCCGATCCGGTATCAGAAACTGATTATATCGGCCTGCTGATAGAAGCACACTGATATTTAGCACTCTGAGCATTTAGCCTGCCCAGATCTCCATCCACAGGCAGACACATTTAACGATAAATGGGTCAGTTGTTCTCATACCTGTTGTTGGCTATTGGAGTAAAATCACTTGATCAAGCCTTTTCAAACACTGCACACTACAAAATAAGTAATAAAAGTATGTTTAATTTGTGCTGACATTGCATCTGGTTAACATCAGTATCAGCCAAAACCGATAAAGTTGTATCGGGACACCCCTGGCTGAAGTTTCCTCAAAAACATAATGGCTGATCTGTTTGACGCCCCATGAGTCAGAAGTAAGTCAACAAGAAGAACAATTGCATGTCATGGAGTGAAAATGCTTCAGTGCAGCCTGAATCCACAGCTGGCCTGAGCTCACACTTCAGGACCTGAAGCTTCACTTTAAAACTTCTGACAACTTGTTTTCTGGTCAGGTGATGATACCAGGGAAACAGAACTTACAGAGCAAATAGTCAGTCAGCCACACTGAGAGGAGGAACAAGAGGTAAAGTTTCAAACATAGACATCCTGATTACATGGGCTCAGAAAGAAATGATTGGATAAACGCTCAACAGACAACTCAATCTCACACACACACAGACACGCACACACAGTTTTCTGTCAGAGTGCAGGTCCTAGCACATGGCTCATCCAGGAGTGGTCATTCATCTGGCCTGGAGTGGGCAGAGGGAGGTGTGGGGGTGGTGGTGGTGAGGTGAATGCCGCCTCACCTTTGCATAGAATCAGAAGTGGCCAGAGCTGACCTCAACATTTACATGAAAGAAGGAGCAGAGCCGACTGGACCGACTGCATGAACAGAGAATGAGGTTCTAGTCAGGAGACAGGAAATGTGCTCTGGCTGCATTCAGACCAACGTTTCAGATTAAAGTTTGACTTCATCACTAACGTTAATGAAACTGCAGCAGGATCTGGCTCTAAAACAAAATTATTATACAGAAAGACTCAAAAATGAAAGAAATAGTTTGATATTGCAGGTAGACGCACACATATCCCAAACATTCCCCAAACTCTGAGCAACTTATGTTGCTAAATTTAAAAAAAAAAAAAAAACAACAAACAAAAAGGATGCCAAAAGGAATGATGAAAATACAGGATGGGGAAAACAAACAACAATACCGTTTTAGTAAACAATTTATCCAAAGTCTCACATTTTTACTAAAGGAACATTTTAAAAAGAGGAAGTGAAGATGGGGGTGGGGTTGTCACAGAGACTTCTCTGTATGTGGAGAAATGCATGACTCTGAGCGAGCTCAGATCGCGCTGATCCATCAGCGGCTCCATCAGCACAGTGAGCGCTGCTGCCTCTACGTTTCTGCTGGAAGGAAGAAACACAGTTAGCAAATTCCTTCTGGTAGCTCTTCTTTGGTATCTGAACACAGTAAATACTGGCCAAGATTTATTGCAAGCCTTCATATACATTCAAAGTTATTGTAATGATTTAGCAAGCATGTGTTTTCCCTAAACAGCGGCCTTTACAAGTAGTGAGAATGTCTCGTCTGCTGCATCTCCAGGTCCAGGTTTGTGATCTGAACCAGGTGTGTGTGCATGAAAGCAGCTGAAACACTGAGCATTACATGTTAGGAGGGTCCAACCACAGCACAGAACTTATGAAGAGGGAGAACAACGTTTCTCTGAATTTCATCTGCACATGACTAAAGTGAAGCAGTACTGATGTTCAGTTTGGAGCCAAATCCAGACAAAATAAACATCTACAAGTTAGCATAGCACTAGCGTGCCACCTCTTTCACAAGATTTAACTCTAGCTACCTTCCACATTCTTGGATTAACACATAAATTGATGATGCTGTTCATGTGTTGCTGTGGAATATCGTCTCTGCTGCTCAGAAATTCAGTCAGAGGCGTCTGTATTTGTTGTAAGACTGACTGCTACAGGAGATCCTTCCTGGCCACAGAATCACCAACCACAATATATACCACAATAATATTGAAGATACTTGGATGATATGAGTTATGACAGCATTTAATTTTTGGAAAAAGTCTTTTTGTAATGAATTTGAATTGAATTTAGGGTTGATGTGCAGTGCTAGTTTTAAAGTTCTATTTTGGTTTCCTCTCACCAAAGCAGCTTCTATATTGTTTGCTGTGGTTCTTTTACAGACCTGTGGCAAACCTCTTCCTTCTCTTCCAGAAGGCCAGTTTGTGCCATGCATGTCTAACAGCTGTGCTGTTAACAGACTCTTTCAACTCCATCAAAAATGATGCACTTCTTTGTTGTGGTTTATCACATAAAATTGAACCAAATCCTATGAAGGTTGCAGCTGTAATAGTTCCAGGGGTGTGATTACTTTTGCAGAGTCTCCTCTAGAAGTTTAATCTCCAGCAGTAAAGCCAAGCTAACAAGCCCTCTCTCACTTGGACGGTGGACAGGACTTTTACCTGTGGGCTCATCCTTATGCTGTTCCTCTGTATCAGCAAAGTCTGCTGCTGCTGCTGCTGCGCGCCACACACATACACGCACACCCCCCCCCACACACACACACGCACACACACACAGTGTGAGAAGTGAGCCCAGGAGGACCATTCACATGGGAAGAATGTTTTCAAAGAGTTACCCACCTTCCTCTGCTTTCTCCTCTACCTCTTCTTTATCTGTAGATTAACAGGGAAACAGAAAGTATGAAGAGAATGGTGCTTAAAGTGCAGGAAGGTTAATAAACACATATTTGAACACCAGAACCAGACTCTGACTACTTGAACTTCAGCTTGAGGTTTTTCTTCCAAGTTCTATTCTCACCTGGAACTGATTGATCCTCCTCTAATTCTTCAGGAGTTTCCTCCAGAGCAGCTGCATCTGTGGCATCTTCAACCTCCCTCCCGTCCTCTACAGGCCCCTCCTCCTCTATAGGCCCCTCCTCCTCTACATGCCCCTCCTCCTCTATAGGCTCCTCCTCATCTGCAGGCTCCTCCTCCTCTGCAGGCTCCTCCTCCTCTGCAGGCTCCTCCTCCTCTGCAGGCTCCTCCTCCTCTGCAGGCTCCTCCTGCTCATCAGCTTCTTCTTCTATGGTTGGTTCTTCTGAGAAAGCTTCTTTCTCCTCCACAGCTGCTTCTTGTTTTTCTACAGCAGCTTCCTCTGGGGGCTCTGTCTCCTCCTCAGCTACATCCTCTGAGTGTCCAGCTTCTTCTTCTGCAGGCCCCTCCCCAGCAGGCTCCTCTGAAGGAGCTCCTCCCATTTCCTCCAAAGGTTCTTCCTCTTCTTCTGTGGTAGCTAGGTCCTCCACAGCTTCTTCTGCGAAGGTCTCCTCTGCCGCTTCCTCAGAGGGAGCATCCTCCTCCTCCTGCTGTTGAACTGGCTCCTCCAGAACTCCAGCAGGAAGTTTCTCCTCCTCTATGGGCTGATCAGAGTTTTCGGTTTGTTCTGCATCCCTGGCCTCCTCAGTTTCCTCCTCAGCTGGCTCCTCCTGAGGCAGAAATACTTCACTTTATGAAAAACACACCTACACTTCCTGTTTACAGCTACAGCTGCAGCTCAAGGAAGTAGAACAGCATAAAAATGTTCATTCATTTTAGTAATTCAAAAGTAAACTGAAAGGTCCATTCATTAAACACAGAATAATGTATTTAAGCTTTTATTTCTGAGAATATCAAATAGATGATCAATTATAGCTGTAACCCCCAACCCTCAGAATATTTACATTTTCTGAGAAACTGAATTTCAGGTTTTCCTTTGCTGCAATAAATCCTCATCAAACATGACAGAAATAAATGCCTGAAATAGAGCCGTTTGTTAAATCTGTATATGGTTTTATTCCAGAAATCCACATGAGTTTCACTTTTAGAACTGAATACAAACATCAATCCTTTTTATGCTATTTTAATCTATAGATATGGACTTCTATAAGGTGCTTTACTTAAAAGGTAGATTTCAAAAGCAGGATTTTTCTCCCTAGTATTTGCTAAAATGCATAGCTGCACACCTGAACCTAGTTAAGATACTTTAATTTACTTTATTCCACATCCAAACTTCCAGTTGTAATAGTTGCATTAAAAAGCAGTTATTACCACCATGATGTAACAGAATGATCATATCACAGACCTCCACAGGAAGCTCCTCCTCAAGCACCTCTGGATCCTCCTCTATCACCTAAAACACCACACAGCCACGTAAATGTTCCACATTTGAAATCAAACATTTAACTGAACTGATAAGAAAAGTTCTGAACTGGAAGCAAGACTAATATGTATTGTATTACATATTTGTAACCTGCATTAAAACGTATTATTCTGCGACTATGGGATGAACTGTTTCTCCTCAATGAATACACAGAAAAGAAAAATATGCTGGCTCCAGTCTTAAGGTTTTTCTTCAGTAATGAAGAATCCCACCCATTCTAGCTGGTGAGCATAGGATGTGTGGACAGGAGGAGCTCATTTAGCTCAGTGTCCAGCATGTAAAGGGTTTTGAGGCTGCAGACTGACTGTTTTAATGTGTGTAGCGTTCTGGCCGTGGCCAGCTGTTCTAAGATCGTTTCTGATGACTTTCTTGGAACTAATTTGGGTCAGTTGTAGAATAAAACTCCAGCAAACCAGCTAATAAACTTCAACTAGCTGATCGACCAGACTGTCTACGACCCATAATTCCTTTGGTTTCTGGTCAATCAATCAACAAACGACAAAACATTTCAGTTTCAACATGTAAGTAGACAGAGAACATCCCAAAATAAAAAGTGAGCTGGACATTAACTTGCTGGACTGTTCTAACCTCAGGAATCTCCTCGGGTTCTGGTTCTGGTTCTGGTTCCACCATCTTAGGCTCAGCAGGTACTTCAGGTTCAGCTTCTAGGACAGAGAAGTAGAGAAGTGTTCTATGTCCATGAAACTTTCTGAGTCGGTCAGAACTCCCTCACAGTTCAGACCCATACCTGGATCATTAGAATCTGCTGTATATGGTCCACATTCAGCCAGTGGTGCTGATGTGGGACCACAGATTTCTATTGGCTGAACGTTCTACTATCAGCCCAGGGCAGGAGGTCAAACTCATTTTTATTTCAGGTCACATGAAGATCATGTTTTTAGATCATGACTGATCTAAAAACAGCTGGTTGTAGCAGAACCTATTGATCAAACGACCCATTAATGAACTGTTAAAAAAATTGACAAATGGCTGCTTTTCATTAGTACTTGAAAGTTCTAATTGGAGGCCACATAAATAGCTATTGTGGTCTGGATTTGGCCTGCAGGCCTCCAGTTTGACACCTGGCATAGACAATCACTGGACATCCCTGCTAACACCGAAGAGATCTACACTTATTATAATAATACCATTTGCAGATAGTCACCTAGTGATGGCGCTGCAGTCTCCTCTGCCACAGCAGCTTCAATCTCATCCTCAGTCAGATCTTCCACAGGCTCAGGGTCCAGTTCAACTATGGCTGAGCAAAGATCAGGACATAAAGAAAGTTATAGTTCAGCACCAAAGAGCTGCTGTCTGAAAACCTACCATGAGTCACATGGATCTGCTTATGGATGAGGCATCGCTCAGGTAAATACTGTTAATGTCAAGTTTAAATATTGCTAATCTGCAGCAGCATATAATGGTTTGGGAATGACTTATTTGGTGTAATGCACTAGTTTGAAATTTGAAAGTTGTTATCTTTGGATTTCTCTGTAGATCCAACCCAACACTGCCCATGTTAGGACTGGTAACAGAGTGCTTCAGGATCTAATTCTAAACATTTTTATGTTGTCCATAATGTAATAACCATGTTTTATCCCCTTCATGTAGAATTTTATCCTCAGTAAAATCAATAGATGCAAATCTAAAAACAAAATATTAAATTTGCAACAGCAAAAATAAGATCTGAAAATAGGTAGAACAGGACTGAAAATGAATAAAGAGGAAAAGTCAAGTCCAAATATAAAAAGTACTCATGTGGTTATAATTTAAATTAACTTAACATTTAATTTCAATTAAATATCACATCAATTCCTTGTTTCAGACAACAAAAATCTTAATCTGCTAAACTTGAAATGGTGTGAGGAACAGTCCTGCTGAGGCCTTCAGTTCAGCCTGAACCTGACTTGCTGCTGAGGGTCAAACCTGGAACATGTGGTACCTTCTGGTGTTGGTTCAGGTTCCTCAGCATCCACAGCAGGAGCAGAATCCTCACTACGGGTGAAAGCGTCAGCAGCCTTTTCTTTCAGTCCTATATTAAATAATGCACAGATTGTTGGTAGGTCGCATGTAAGAGTAAAGAACAGATGAAGAGTGCACATGTTTGTGTAATACTGTCATGTATGTAGAGCCTTTCAAAGGTATTCACATCCCGTCATTTTTACCCTCACGTTGTCACATCATGACCAGAAACTTCTAGATTTCTACCACACCACAACAAATTGTGAAGTAAAAGGTTTAATACTGTATGGTGACTTAAAAAGGTCTTTAAAAAAAAGAGACTTTGTTAATGAAAGAATAATTGATTTTAAAATACTGATCACCCAAAACTAAGGAAATCGGGGCTGATTCATTAGTGATCCACTAGTCTGTTTTAACAACCAGCAGCTTGTCTTCTAGAGTGTTCTGGATTTACCTCCATCCTTCTTCCCATTTGGTTTGACCGCCCCCCCCCTCGGCCCTGCTGAAGAAACATGCTGCCATTTCATGGTGCAGTGGATGTGTTCAAAGTGTCAGTCTTCCAGCAATCAATCAATCAATCAATCAATCAATCAATCAATCAAATTTTATTTGTATAGCACATTTCAGCAGCAAGGCATTTCAAAGTGCTTTACATCATATTAAACACAGAAACACAATGCAACATAGAATCAACAATCAAAACACGACATTAAGTCAAGTTCCATCAATAAATTTGTAATTGATTACGTTTCAAATACAATCCTAAACAGGTGGGATTTTAGTCAAGTTTGCATCCATAAAGGTTTACCTGTTACACTCCTACTGTGTTATATGGAACAAAATACCTGTTGCTATTTTTATTCCCACTCACTCTCACAATCACACAGTTTAAAATGATGTAGACAGCATTTTAATGGGCTTCTGGCACAAGACTCCGTTCACCTCTTTCATGGAATTTCGAGCAGGGACTCGGCCGTCCCTCACGGATTTTTGTGCAATTCTATGGACTCATCGTCTTGATTGTAACCAAAGGCCATGTAAGCCTTTGGTTTTCCATCTCCGAGAGGTTTAAACCTTGGAGTCTTGTTTTATAACTAAACCCAGTTTAGTCCCCCCCCCATTCAGTTCCCTGCTGTGTTCCTTGGACTTCATGTGTTTGTTCACTAAAACCCAATAAGCTACATTTCAGTGCATTCTTAGCAATAAACCCTCGAGTATTTACAGACTTCATTCCCACTATGACTTTCTGATCAACTTGTTTTAATGGTTTTGGTTTCCTTTGCAGTCAGCAGCCTCTCCCAGCATTTCAACATTCTAGTATTGTTAAAGTATGGCTAATCAAAAACTCTTCTTTGTAACTTTGTCAATTCAATTCAATTTTTTTTGCAGTAGATTTGAACTGCATTATGTTTGTCCATTTTCTTCACTGTTAACCAAGTTGGTTAAGTACAACCCAGGATTTCACACAAACGTTTTAATGTTAAAATGTGTAACTACAGATGCTACCCCGAAGTAATGTCAACAGAGCTGTGTATAGAAAATGAAATTGTAATGAAAAACTTGTAAAGTTAACAGTGAAGACCTAAAGCTGCTGTTCAACAGTTTCCTGTAACAACTGTAAAACATGTTTTACACAAGTCGAAACGTGAGGACATGGAACAGAATTGGAGAAACATCAAGTCCCATAATGTGTTTGAAGCATATGTGTTGTTTCTGATGCACTTCTGCTCTGAATAGAGCAGGGATGTCAAACTCCAGTCCTCAAGGGCTGCTGTCCTGCAACTTTTAGATGTGTCTCTGCTGCACCACCTGAACAGAATAATTAGGTCATTAAGGCTCTGGAGAACTGATCTACACAAGGAGGAGGTAATTAAACCATTTCATTCCAGTGTTTTTTTTTTACCTGTGGCACATCTAAAACCTGCAGGACAGCGGCCCTTGAGGACTGGAGTTTGACACCTGTGGACTAGAGCGTGTATACTGAGACCAATGCAGTGGAATTTAATGTTCTGCTGAATCCTGAATGGATATGAAACAGGATTAAATGTGCAGGAAGGCTGCGTGGGAGCGTTATTATCCTATGGCATCAAGTCTTCCAACGTCATTGAAATCAAATGCTGATACATAATTTACTTGTGAAGATACAAAGAACACAAAACAAACAAAAACACAAAATATATATAAAAAAGTTTTAAACCAGTTACAAGGATGAACAATCTTTATTGGCAAGAGAAAAATCAATTTATTCCATCTTACAAGCTAGGTCCACTAGATTCTTCAGTCCAGTCAAATATGAATATTGCTTTGATATGCTGTGTGTTAGGGATCATACATAATGAGAAATAGTACCTAATTTAAGGTATTATTTTTAATTTTCCATCTATTATTTTAAATAATTTTATCCTTAAAGGCTACAACATTAATGGTTCTGTAAATGTGGTAACTCTTTATTTGATGGGTTGTGAATAAGACTGTCATGACACCGTCATAAACATGACATAACACCTGTCATGAACATGAGGAAGTCTTCATGAATATTTATGACTGTTGTCATAAAGTGTCATTTGGTAAATCATGACACTTTTAATGCAAAGTTGACATTATTCAAAATGCCTTTGTTATGACAACTTGACATTAACCAAGAAATCATGCTCTGACATAAATTTGTTATAAAAGTATTAGTGATTCAACTTTAAAAATTATGTATCTTTAAGCTATTAAAGTTAAAGTTTAATCAGTAAAGACATTTGGAATAATGTCAACTTTGCATTAAAGTGTTATGATTTACCAAATGACACTTTATGACAACAGTCATAAATATTCATGAAGACTTCCTCATGTTCATGACAGGTGTTATGTCATGTTTATGACGGTGTCATGACAATCTTATTCACAACCCATCAAATAAAGTGTTATCGCAAATGTTAAACTTCAGAACATAAAAATTATGACATTTTTAATAGAGAACTTTTTAATTCTGTGAAAACATTATTTATGGCTTGATTTTTGCCAGTCTGATCCATTTTTCTGGGAAATTCAGTAGAAAGAGTCGACACAATAACGAGCGTAAACACTGCAGCCTTCTCACTGATCTCACCGAACGCTTTTGTGAATATTAATATTTTACACTCAGACACTTAAAAATCTATTGAGCAATTAGATTTTTTTTAATTCACAAAAAAGAGCAAAAATAGATAATATGAGATGTTATTGAGGTGTGATTTCATGACTCCTTGCTCTGATAGGCTGCATCAGGCTCATCACAACAGTGCAAATGGAAGGACTGGTTTCCATACAAAGATCAGCTGACTGCACTGGCTCCATTTAAAGGGTCATATTTAAACAAAACAGGAATCACAGGTAAAACAGATCAGGACCTATAGTCTCATCATTTAGAGGTTCCTGTATTTATTACACAGATAACGACTATTAAGTAAAACATATATTGACTACCAGTCCACCAATCAAAAATGGCTGTGACTGGGATTGCCTTTCTTATAAAATGTACAGAGCTCGGAGTTTATTTTTTGCCTTCTTTAACAGATTTCTCAGCTCTAATTTTCTTCCATTTTTCTTTGAGAGTCAATTTAACCTTTTCTTCATTTTTTACTTCCTTTCCCAGCACCTTTTCCTCTCTTTTCTTTGATTTCTTCTCCCCTCCCTTATCTTTGGTCTCTTCTTCCTTTTCCTCGCCGTTTTGTTTAACCTTTTCCTTTCGCACTTTTTCCAGAGCCTTTTCTATTTCTTCTTTCTCCATCTTTTCCTCCTCCTCCTTTAGTCTGCTGGCCACTCTCTCCTTCACCCTGGCAGTTATTTCCTTCCTGCCCAGGTCCAGCTCCTTTTCCTCCTCTTCTTTAGCCAGCAGCTGCCTGACTTCAGCCAGAGCCAGCTTAGCCATCTTCTTGGCCTCCACACGTTCATGGATGATTGTCAGCTGCTGCTTCAGAGCCTCCCGAAGCTTTAAGCCAACATCTCTGGGTGAAAGGGATTCTGGGACAGAACCATCAACAACACTGTTTGGTGCCGCACCAATCAGAGGAAGGATGAGCAGCAACACCATGCTCAGGTTCTCAGCAGGCAGCCATGGGAAAGTCAGTTTAAATTCAGGATGTCCATCCACAGCAAATACAGTTGACACCAGAAGTTTACATACACTGAATAAAAAGACACATTTTTTCCTCACTGTCTCAAGTTAAACCAGACCAAACTTCTCTTGTTTTAGGTCAATTTCAGTTACCAAAATTTTTTCTATTTTCCAAATGCCACAATAATGAGAGAAAGCCTATGAAACGTATTTATTAAAATCTGAAGTTTACATACTTTCTCTGTATTTGGCAGCTTTAGCTGGTCCATTCCATCAGACAGAACTGCTGGAACAGAGTCAGGTTTGTAGGCCGCCTCATTCTCTACAGGGCAAAGAGACCAGGGCTTTCTCATGACCACACCTAAACCTAAACATCTAAACACTGACTTTGTAGTCACTATGTAACCTGGCTATATCTTAGGGTCATTGTCCATCTATAAGACAAATTTACTACGAGAGTTTAACTTCCTTCCAACAGAGGAACGCAGCAGCTTCAAGCATCAGTAAATGGTTCCCAGGATGAACCAGACTGGAGCAGCTCCATGGTTCTCTTCCTGATATCTTGGCTCATTTCTGCTGACCTTCCCATCATATCAAAGCAGAAAGCGGTGTGTTCCACGGCCTTGAAATACATCCTTACGTGTAACTCCAGTTTACTCAAATATGTCAGTGAACCAATCAGAGGTTTCCAAAACCATGACATCATCATCTGGACATTTCCTCATCATTTATAGAGACAGTAAACATATAGTAAGCTTCTGATTTTGAAGACATCCATAAATAAATCTGACATATTCTCTCATGCATCGATTCATTTATCAAGTAGTCATTCTGACTTAAAGCAAGAGAAGTTTGGCCTGATTCCGTTCAAACCATGTGAAATGTTCTGTGTATGTAAACTTGTGGTTTCAATTTTAATCTGTAAATCTCAACAAACCAGTAAACTGAGAATTCATTCAAATGAAAACCAAGTACAGTCACACTTTGTTTAGTCCAAGACCAAAACCATGTAGAAGAGGATTACACTGCATCTATTAGTCCATGCTACACTTAAATACAACACATCTTCATGCTGTGGCTGTTGCAACTATACCTTTATTTGCTCCTCTGTATACCCCTTCTGCAGGTTTATCATCTGATGTTTAATAAAAACAAGATAAGGATTAAAAAAACTGCTCCTATTCACCAAATATTTACTCTTGTCAGCTTTGCTTCCTTTGTGTTTTCTTCTCTTCTTAGCTGAACACACACGCAAAGAGGAAGAGGGAGAAAAACGAACCAAACTAGCCATGGCAATAAGTCATTTGATACTACACGTAGAAAAACACACAACAGGTGTTCATTACTGACATTTTCTGAATTTAGTGAGTCAAAACAATTCCAGTCCTGAACAATCCTCTGATCACCTCATGTCTTTATATTACACCTTTAAAAGTTCAGAACTCAAAAGCAACAGCCAAACATTAAATATGAAGATATAAATTTTTGTTGAGGAAAAGTATCAGCCACTCCCCCTGAATCATTGCTAAACTGTAACATAAAATAACTGCCAAGTCAACTACAAAAACATCACGCACAAGATATCTGGTGTAACTAGGGGTGTAAAGAGATCCTGTCGTATGAGACATTAAAACTAGAGCTGCACAATGTACCGTCATTCGCCATGTCAGTGTGTGCAATATTCATCTAGCAAAGGACTTTTGGGAGTGCAGTAATTGTTGGCTAATATATTTCAAGGGTTAGGCACTTTCATTTTCCATTCAAATGTAATGTTTAGTCACCTGAACAGTCTCACAGCAGAAAATGCTCACACTGATGTGTAGCAGAGGCAGAAATATAAGCCTTGTGCTTCTACATGTACCTCTTCAATTAAAGCTGTTTAAATTGCTGTAATGTTTAAGTGTTCATAAATTATTTGATGACCAAAAAAAAAAAAAATCAATAAAGCTGATCATTCAGTTTTGTTTTTTCTGCTTTAAAGGTTTGTGAACGTGTTTGTGAACAAGTCACAGCCAGAGGTGGTTCATTTCACATCAAGAAAAGCCTGTTTTTAAAAATCAGGTGTAAGCCAAGTATTCCTGACTATTCTAGGAGTTCACTGCAAACTGTGACTCAGAAAAACACCCTTCACATTCACTGAATACACCTGAGGCAGGTTTCAGCTCAGTAAGCCTGTAACTGTCACTGACAGGAAGAACAATACTCGGTGCTGAGACAGAGGAACTGGCATTCAGAAAATCTGTAGAGGGGAACGAATACTTGTCTAATCTGCAGCTTAACAGGACAGAAGTGTCTGAAAATCAGTTATGATCCAGTGTTTTAGATAAATGCAGCCAGCTACTGTAGATGAGGCACAGGCCAGGTTAGCAGTTCCTGCTCAGGCAGGCACACAGAGAAGATGGAACTGTTGCTGCATATTGTTCAGAGAGAAGAGATCTAGTGAGCTTGAGGTGTGACTAAATCTCAATAAAAGAAATACTAATTAAAAACACAGCTAGTAACTTGATATGGGAAATATAGTGTCATCTATCATAGAAAAGAAAAATTGTGGTAATTTGTCATTGGTAATAAAATGGTCACTAATGATTCAATGAGTGGAATAATAAATGCTGTGTTCATGTTTCAAAATATGAACAAATGGAATCATTATTTTGCATGGCTAAAGGGTAGAGCTGTACCAACAAGTCAGTGTAATGAAATCTATTTGAACAGCTGCTTTCACTAAGCACTGAGAAGTTATACTATAAGTCTAAAAGATTTAATTGAATTTTAGATCCAAATTTGTCATGAAAGTAGTTACAACCACAAACTATTGCAGTAAATTTGAGGTTGATATTCACCATCACAAATGTTAATAATCTGTAATTCAAGTAAATCTCATTAGATTCCCTTCAGCACAATAATTCTGCTTTCTTTTGGGAATAAATGTGTGGCTTTGTGTCTGTCATAAAATAATTTCATCAATCTGATAATATTTCACAGTTTAGCATGAAGTTGAGATACATCACACATCGCCAGAGGAAGAACCTGCAGGTCTGGTTTCCACATTCCTACAGCATTCTGGGTACTAATCATCTATCTACTATAACATTTACATTTTGTTTTATTCCAAATACAAAAAGTTTATTCTTACCAGTGAAGAAAATTAGCTCAATATAAAACTAAAAGTTTTAAACTTGAAAGAGGCATAAAAAAGGCACAAATGCATGCAAACTGTACAAGTGTGTAGCAGCTGATTTCAGCTCAGGTTTCTGGCATGCAGCGGAGCCTCAACACATTTCATGATTTTTACAGTGTTACTGGCTGTTGTCAACAGGCTTGTGCAGAAAATATACACCGACTGGCCAAAAAAAAAAAAAAAAAAAGATGCCACCAAAATGGTCACTGACATTTGTTCGGATCGTCCTTAGCTCACCGCTGTGGAGTTGCTTTGATAAGCTTCTGCAATGCCACCAGATTTATTTCCATCCAATGGTGCATTAACTTTTTGTCAAGATCTTCTTGTATTGATGATGGGAGTCTGACCATTGCTCACAGCCTTGTCCAGACAGAACATATCAAAGAGTGACAGTGGGGTTCAGGTCTGAACTCTGGAGGACGATCCACAGCAGAACGCTTCAGTGATCAGACATCATTCATTTTTTCTGGCCACATTTCTTCCTAAAAGACAATGCTTCCCCACTTTGCCTTCAACTGATTATAAAACCTTGGCAGTTCACAACCCAGTCATTTCTGCATCTCTTTAGTCTGTTTCAAAAAGGCTCAAATTATTGCACCAAGCAGAGAAAACATCTAACATATTTTACACAATGACAGGATGCGTCTTTCCACGTGGTTTAAGACATGAGAAGCTAAATATTAAATAACTTGTTGTCAGCTGAAAGATAATGCCCAAGCAGTAATTATGCAGTAGGAGGTTTGGACCAATTTGCTTAGTTAAATCCAGCTGGTGACTTTGTTTTGGCCAGGCAGTGTATGCTTAAATTCTTAAGGGCTGACGGAGAGAAAGTGAGAGCAGAGTTCCTGAGGATCCTCTCCATGTCAAGGCTAAGGAGCTGACATCATAGGAAAAGATCTGCTGATGCAGGAATCCAGTCAGTAAAGTTTGAGATCCAGCTTTCCATCAGTGTTCATCCTCTCACCCCCAGACTACAGCAGCAGACGGCTGGCCAAGTCTGCCAGGGGCCCAGTCAGTCTGCTCTGATCGATTGGAACTGGATCACAGTTCCAATCTGGCCTGAACCTGAATGGGACTGGTGAGACTGAAGTGAAGGGTATGGGTTTGTACAGCATGGAGCTGTCCTTCACAAAGGAACTAAATTCCACTGAGAGAATAGGCTCGGATAGCAATACCCTGGCTTGGAGACGTTGGTATCTATAAAAAGTTTGAAAATGATAAAAGACAGAACCTGCTAAAGCAGGCAGGGAGAACGCCCTGAACTGTTCTGAGCAGCTGCTGCCATTACTACTGGTTATGGAGGCCCACTATGACGATCTTCTGACCCTTATTTCCATCGTCTTTAGCACCTCTTTGTCTGACTTCTTCCTCATCTTCTTCCTCATCCTCCTGCTGACCATTCATGAGTCCTGAGATGCCATGATCCTCCTCGTCCTCCAGGGGCTCTAGTGGGTTTATCACACCGAACAGGAAAGTGAAGAAACTGTTTAACCAATCAGAGCCACCTTCCTCCACTTCTTCTAACCAATCCAGAACCTGGGCTTCCCCCTGACCGCAGCCCAAACTGGTCAGGCCTACGCAGACAAGAGGGTGAGGGGTTGGGGGAGGTGAAGGGGAAGTTCAGGGACCAAATGTGTGGAGGTGATAACCAAAAGCAGTGAACAACAAACATAAGGTGGAAAAAAAGAAAGTTTGATCAAATGAAGGAAAAAGATGTGCTGAGGAGGGAAGAGAGGATGGGGGAGAGGAGAGAGAAGGAGGGGGAGAAACAAACGGAAAAGGTAAGAGAAGTTTAAAACGAAGGTTAGGTGGCGAGGGAACTGTTTACACCACTAGAACCAGTCAGACCATCTGCACAGGATCCACTGGGAGCGCTGCCTGGGGCTAATGCTAGGCTAACAGAAAGAGGGATGCCTATGGAGAAAAGAATTACACTGATCACTATGTGCAGACAGCCATGAACACACAGTACACTGAAGGAAAACTAAGGCTGGGTCTACTGTGACCTCACAAGGATGACAAATAATAAATCCAATTATTTGCTAAAAATGTAAATCTAATCTGTTACATGGGCAGTAGAATAACATCAGCAAACCAATACATGTTATTTGGATGCTGAAAAGAGCCTAACTCCTATATTTATAAAGTTCCAATTATATATTCATGTAGATCTGATTCATGAATACATGTCTTAAAAATTCATGTGTAAAAAAAACAAATATGTATATATTTTAACACATCTAAAGAGGATAAAGAGCCAATCTAACATTCCATTTCTGATGGACTGTGGGCCGTCAGAGGGGGTCACAAAGGAGAACATTTAGACATGGTTACTCTGCTCCTTTATAATTTGCAAAATTTCTGCTAAGCATAATTTATGGTGTCAAGCCAGGTGCAACAATTGCTACGTAAAGTTGCACTGATTGCTCAGCAATAACAGAAACTGACTGATTTTCTGTTTGAACAGCTAAACCCAGTGGCTGGCAGATTTGGAACTAAAATCTTCTCCAATCTTCTCCTGGTCTATTAGTGCAGCATAGTGACATAGCTGATCAAATGTAGCAGCTGAAAGAGCTGGGTCTGACGTATCTTCTCATCAACAGTTTTAGCTGTTGGATTTCTGAAAGGACAAATGTGACTAAGGTTTGTAATCAATATGCAGCCGTTCTGCTGCTGAGCCACAGTGAAAGGCTGCATAAGGTAAGCCAGCAGGGCTATGATCACAATTATAAAAAAAAAAAGATAAAAAAATCAATCAATTAATTGAATCAAAACATAATCATAATGTCATAATTTTAAGTTCTCAAAATGAACACTTTCTTAAAACTGCTACAGTCTGTTTATGTGAAGTCACTGGCCTCTGCACTACCGTTTCCAAACAAACATGGCTGATAGAGCATCATAACTCCCTGATGAGGTTAACTTTAAGGAGAGAAATGATGAATAGACATCTGGACACTCAGTTTTATTATGGACCACAGCAGCAAAGCACAGGAGACTGGAGCTAAAGCTTAGTTGAGGAGTTAATGTGAATATTTAAGTGAATCAAACTTTAAACACAAAATCTAAAATGAATACAGACACCAAATGAAATATCATTTTAAAGTTAGAATTTCTGGCTCTGTTTGGTGGTTTTTGACATGTATTTTTTCAGATGGCAATAGTAGCACGGGGAGGAGGTGGAGGCAGATCATCTGCCTCATATTATACTGTCACAACATGGTGACAGTTTTAAAAATGTAAACAAAAAAATATTTTTTAGAAAAGTTGCGTACTGCAGCTTTAATGATGTATAGCAGCAAGAAGTTTCTCTGTTAAAGTAAATGCCTCAGAGTGTTTCTATATATTCACATGCACACTGGTTTATCTTTATGACTTTGACTATTTTTTGCAAAATGTCAGCGATGTAAAAGAAATGCTTTAACTGCATCTCGTAGCTTCTTATTGGAATGAGATCTACATATTGACCAATTTTAGTTCAGTTTTGGGGGCTTTGGCAAATCAATCCAACAACCCGGTTTAATGGAAAACAAAATGACTTCTAATTGTAAATAGAATGATATTCACGGAAAAGTTTGAAAGCACACAGTGTGAGCCAGCTCGTCAGTCAGTCGAGTTTAGGACTCATTTTATCCTGAAACTTTGTTAGAAGTGCTGTAATCAATGCTACATTAATCAACAACATGATGGCACTTGACAAAATCTTTCATTTGTTGACTGTGTGTTCTATGACTTTGTACTTTTGTATTTTTATGATGTGAAGCACTTGTTGCTAAATGTACTTGATTAGATTTTGCTACAGAGAAAAGAAGGAACAGGAAGAATGAGCTTCTAGGTGAACATCTGAGCCAAGTTATGAGTCGAAATACCATCTAATCATCATTTAAGGCAGTTTCAAGGTTCTGATGAGAACAAATCGCATATTATCATCACCAGGCTCCATACGAACAACATGGAAATGACATGAGGGTATAGAGGCTTCCCTTTCCATTTGGTCATTCAGAGGCAACTGGTCAGAGAACACTTGATGGATTATTTAAAGTCACAGAGCTCAAAGAAGCTGCTGCAGAGAACAGTGAATATTATGAGTTACAAAACCATTTAATTTCCCTTTGGGATTAATAACGTATTTTTCAACTGAATAGAATATCTTGTAATGTTGAGACTTTCAGCCCCAGATCCTAACATTGCTTACAGTACGTTAAAAATCCCCCAAAGCTTTCTGATGTCAAGATTTTTAGAAATTTATTTCTAAATGTTATCACTGTTGGCAAATACATTTTAGTGCACTTAGCTAATTGAAAGCAGACACCAGATAGCATGCTCTAATTCTACTAAAAATCCTCTAGATTCTGGTTCCCTTGTCAGCAGCTCAGATGAACGCAGTGCTGGTTAAAAAGAAATAAATCCACTTGCCTAGAAGCACCTTAGCGTCCTCCACATCAAAGTCACCATCTCCATCAGTGTCGTACGCCGCCAGTTTACCTACAGAAGCCACAAACATACGGAGCCATCCAGAAACAGAATTACTGCATCTGTCTAGACATCAGACAACATTCTACATTCCTACTGAAGCTCAGAAAATGTTATCCAATTGGACTAAGCAATGAAATTAAGTTAGTCCTGTAAGTTCATCATCATGTTATCACTGTTCAGTATTTCTATCAGGAGTTTAGCCTGTACTTCAGAAGGAGAGTCTAACAGCCAGGTGTGTGTAAAGTCTTGGAAATTGTATTTTATAATAAACTTTTAGAATACTGCAGTCAGCTGGGTGACTGATTCAGCCCCACATTTAGATCCTAGGGGGAGGGGCCAGACACCTGGACTTAAAGAGGAAGACCCCATTTATAAAATGATGCTAGAAAATATTCTGGTCAAAGGAGAACAGGTACATCCAGAAAAATTACAGCATTGTGTAAAAGTGTAATATTTCTTACCAGTCATCTCCAAAAGTGAAACATTCATTTTATAGAAATTCATTACACAGAGTCAAAGATTTCAAGTTTTTATTTTTTGCATTTTGAATGATTACGACTTACAGATAATGAAAACCAAAAATGCAGCGTCTCAGAAAATTACGTTAGATTAATGAAACAGGATTTTTTATACACAAATATGAGGCTGCTGAAAGGCCGGTTCATTTCTCTGCACTCAGTTCTTGGTTGTGGCTCCTTTAGCATGAATTACTACATCAACACAGCGCAGCATGGAGGAGATCAGCCTGTGGTTCTGCTCAGATGTAATAAAGTCCAGGTAGCTTTGATAGTTGGGTCTGGGACCTCATCTTTCTCTTAACAACATCCCACAGATTGTCTGTGGGGTTAAAGGTCAGGCCAGTCCTCCCTGTTTCTGTTACCACACTTCTTCCTTCCACTCAATTTTCTATGAATATGCTTGGATGCAACAACCGGCTTCTTCAGCATTGACTTGCTGTGTCTTCCCCTCCTTGTGGACGCTGACTGTGACTACACACAGTCAGCAGATTGTGTGTAGCCAACTGACCCAGAGTGAGAGAGCACTCAGGAAAGGTTAATTCACTTATTATGGTGTCCATTACTGAGCTTTTTCACAGTAGCAGAATTTTCAGAGAAACTGAATTTTGAGTTTTTGTTTTCTGTAAGCTATGATCATCAAAATGACAAGAAACAAAAGACTTAGAATAAATCACTGTGATGATTCTGTGGAATATATGAGTTCCAGTTTCTGAGGTGACTGGTAAGAAACATTTCACTTATACAACATTCCAATTTGTTGATGTACTAGTATTTCAACAGCTGCTGTTACCTAAAAAACAAACACAAACAAAACAAAAAAACTCCATTCTGATCTGAAAGGAAATGTTTTGCAGTCATGTTTGACTTACAATTCACCTTGTAATGCACTAGATGCTCTAGCTAGGGGTGTGGTTGGGGTGCAGGTCAGGACTGCATGCTGTTCTAATCCAGGCAGAATGAACTTTGGCTTGGTAAACATGTTTGAGCAATACTGAGCATTCTAGAATAATAATCTGTGGAGTACAAAAACAGCTAATAGAAATATCCATAACAACAAGAGAAACATGTCTAGTGTTCTTTACCTTGCAAGGTTTCAGACAGGTTAATCTGTATGCCCTTAGCCTTGTCTGCATGCAAAACAAGAAATTTGGAAGAACAGCAAGATTAGCAAAGGGAGCAAAGGAGATTCACAAGGAATACACTAATCAAAGATACATACCACAGACAAGAATGTATCATTTTTTATTAGGATGCAGATTAATCAGAAGACACCGATCCAACAATCAGACATGCATTTAAAAATACAACAGGATTAGGTTTAAAAATCAAGTTTCTCACAAACATTTTCTTCCTTTATAAATCCAGCACTAAATTCCAGACTCCATCTTTAGAAGGTGATGCTTCAGTCTGATTTGCACAGAGTGATTCCAAGCTGGATCACAGCAGAGGAAAAATATCAACCTCACAAGAAGAGATGAGTTTAAAAACGAGAAAGACTTCTGGAAGGATTTTTAAACTTGCAACATCATGAAAAGCAGCAAAAGAAAGCTTTGCAGTAAAATATTGAGGAAATATTTCAAATATAGAATTAGATGAAACTGGTCTTTTGAGGGCCCTGAGATTTGCTGTCTCCTCTTTTCATGTAAATGTTACACTTTATTTTAAAATGCAGCACCTAAGTGCTAAATCAAGCGTTAAGATTGCAGATCAAGTTCAGCAATAAGTCTGAGCTTAATTTAGAAATAAAAAGGACTGAAAACACTGGGTAGTTATTACTGACTGTCCTGTCAGTGGCTGTTAGCTTGACTTGCCCATTCCTGTCTGCACTGACTCTAAACAGGGATGGTACAGAGCGCTGTCTAATGCAGATATGATGCTAACTCTTTCTATGCTCATTATAAAAACAAGCTATAAATTAAATTAAATAATTAGATTTATGTAAAATATTGTAAAATAAAAACATTGTTTCAGAGCTAAAACTGCTATTGCTTGCCAGTGCCAAGCGTAGTTCTGTTAAAAAGCTATGAGCAGTCAGTATCTTTCCTGCAGTGGCTCCTCAGAGTTACTTCATCAAATCCATTTAGAATTTCAACTCAGCCTTCTCAACCAAAGCTGATTTGAAGTCCCCACAGATTCCAGGGCAGCAGTAAGAGGGAGAACCCTAACAGGTTTCACTGTTACAACCTGCAGCGTGCCATGTTCTGTGGTGGAAATTAGCATACTGATGTAAACACAAGACTAATGCAGACACTGAGCGTATTTTTTTTTAGAAAAGCAGACATAAAATCACTAGGATAGGTTTTGAAAGTAAAGTGGTTTAAAGATGTAACCTGACTAGCCTCTGCGTGGAAAATATTTGTGAACTGATTGCATTTTTCTGGCTGATCACCTGTCTTTAAAAAGCCTGACATAGTTTTTTTTGTCTGCAAAGTCACTAAATATAGCAACAAGCAGTGGGGTGACATTTGCAGACATTATCTGGTGGGCAAGTCTGTCACTGTAGAGCAGAAGGAGACTGTTGCTGATTTTCAGACTTTTGGGGAGGGAGAGAAGGTCGGATTCTCATGGAGGCATCGGCTGATCGCCAGTCTCCCAAAATTAGGTAAATCAAAGTTGATTTATCAGCCAGCCGAATTCTTGGTGCACTTCTAATGGAAAACTAATCTTTCTTTTAAAATGAAGATGCTAACAACATAGCATTAAAGTGTCACAACCTGCTAACAAAACTTCAATTCAAAAATCTGAATTATCCCTTTAAAGTAGCTGGTGCAGCTTTGCCTTTTGTACTGAACTCACTGGACTGGCCAAACCACAGCCTATTTCACAGTGCTGCATCTGCACATCAGCATTTGGTTAAAATTACAGTTCATAGAAAAAGAGGCCAAACAACCAGGATAAAGTGCTGAAAGAGACATGTTTCATGAACTGCTATTTACCGTGGATACAGTTAGCTCCTATCAATTCACTATCATTCACTTTGGAGGCGGCAAGCGTTAAAGCCACAAATACATGAAGACAGAAACAATATGAGTCTTAAGTGTTAGATGTACAGTATGTTCCAACATGTGCCCACCTAGAACTCCTTGATAGTCGACCAAGTCAAAGTAGACCACAGCCACAGAAGTCCAGACACCGAGCAGGGCCAGCACGATGAACCAGGTGAAGAAACTGCTGCTGCTGCTGGAGCCAGAGTCCGGCTTCTTCCCGTTCTTACTGGATAAGGGGCCTTTACCTGCATCTGGAACAGAAACACACAAAGCGTCAGGTTTAGGACCGTCAATTAGTTTTCATTAGCGAAACCATTTAAATGATGACTTTAACTAAGGTCAGTAAATAATGCTTTTCCAAAAGCACCAGTTTACCTTGTCTCGCAAAACATATTCTTTATGTCGATGTTTGTAATCAACAGCTGAGCAGTAAAAATTAGAACATTTATTATCCACCAGTAAAAAGTAACTGTGTTAATTTAGCTTGATGAGTATCTGAGGTTCAAAGAACAAGTCCAATAAGCTAGGTTTAATTATTTCTCCCCTCCTTGGGCTGCCACCTTATTGGCATGGAGGTGTTTGAGTGACCCAATGATCCTAGGAGCTATGCTGTCTGGGGCTTCGTGCCCCTGGTAGGGTCACCCAAGGCAGGCAGGCCCTAGGTGAGGAACCAGACAAAGCGCAGTCCGAAGACCCCTAATGATGACTGAGAGCATTGGATTCAGTGTTCCCTGGCCGGACGCAGGTCACCAGGGCCCCATCCTAGAGCCAGGCCTGGAGTTGGGGCACATTAACTAGCACCTGGCAGCAGGGCTTTTACCCATGGGAGGGGCCAAAGAGGTTGGGTGCAGTGGGATGGGTGGAGGCCGAGGGAGGGGTCCTGGCCACCACCCGGCATCTCAGGAGGGGGAAGCAATACAGCAGCCTCGAAAAAAAACTGATGGAAACGCTCACAAAGCAAGTGGAGTAGAGCTGAGCTGGGTGGAAAAGGGGCATATGTTTCTCGGCTGGCCTGGGAACGCCTTGGGATTCCCCCAGAGGAGCTGGAACAAGTGGCTGGGGAGAAAGAAGTCTGAGCCTCCCTTCTTAGGCTGTTACCCCAGCGACCAAAACCCGGATAAGAGGAAGAAAATGGATGGATGGATGGATAATTATTTCTAGGGATGAACAATATGAACCTGTAAATTTTATCTGCCATTATTTATCTATAATCCATTCCCTAACATTCTTGTATATTCTGTATAATCTGTATAATCTGTGCATACAGCTCCCATATTTATATTTATACACAATATCTATATCTCTTGCTATAACCCCTTATAGTCCATACATACATAGTCTTGTACATCTGTAAATAAATATTTATATCTCGTAGAGCACTTCTGGATAGATGCAAACTACACCTCGTTGCTTGTACTTGTGACAGTGCAATGACAATAAAGTTGAATTCTATTCTATTCTATTCTATATCAGGACTGACATTGGTATCAGCCGATATTAACCATTTTTTAACATGTTGGTATTGGCCCGATAAATTAAAATGGGCTGATATTAATGACTGATATTTATTTATATCTTATTTCACACTACTGAAATATAAATAATATTGGTAAACATGAGTTATTGGTAGGCCTGTCGCGATAAACGGTAAATCAATTAATCGTACGATAAATTAAAACTATCGACGTCATTTTAATTATCGGCATTATCATCTCTTCCGGCCTTTTTTTCTTTCTGTTGATGACACTGAACGAAAAAAGGCTCAACTCCGGTGCTCTCCACTGACTCCTCCCTTCCTCATTTCCTCAGTGTAAAGCCCAGCGCACACTACACGATCTTAGAGCTGTCGGCCGATTGTCTGCCCAGTTTCAAAACCTGACAGACCACACATTAGCCGACAGAAATCCTAGATACAGTATAGCAGTTCGATAACAGTTCGATCGGGTTCGGTCCTGCCGTGTGGTGTCCAACAATGGGCACAAAATAATGGCCACAAGTCCAGTTAACTAATTTTAAAACTAAATTTTAAAATCAATGCTTTACTACAATCTACCTGCAATGCATGTGGCTAGTGTCAGCTAAAGTCCTGACTGAATGAAAATCATTATAACCTATTTACGTCACGTTAACGAAGAACAGCTGAAAAGTTACCGGGTTTATCAACTGCGGTAGCAATTTCGCTGCAACTCCTCCTCTTGTCATTTCTATATTCTTTGCATGTTGAATAAACATTAATGTTGTTTCCACATATCATCTCCAATGTTCGCTGGACTTCGGGTTGCGCTGTTTCAGCTGTTTGGGATTCCCTGACGTAATTTCCCCTCAGAAAGCACAGAGGGGAATCCGCGCTTTCTGATTGGCTACCTGTCACATTCAACAGGCTGCCTTAACGCTCCCAGTCGGGGAAAATCCCTGATTTAGATCGGAGCGGCCACGACGATCTACCATAACACACCACACAACCTTAGAAAGACCAACGTTCTAAGATTGTTGTAAGGGGAAAAATAGGAGCAAAAAATCATGTAGTGTGAACTATTGATTTTCTATTGATGTGCCCATCTTCTCTATTTAAATCTAATTATTACTGAAGGGCAACATAATATACAGACTTCATAATCTGCACTCTTTTGGTTGAATGCAGTATTTATTTCCACTTTGGCTTTATGTTGTTTAGTTTTTATCAAGTACATTTTTTGTTAATGGAGACTGAGAATCCATTTTGTTTTTGGTTGTTTTGTTTATTTTGTTTATCAGTTCCAGTGTTAAGTGTTCTTTTGAAAATAAAGTGTATCTATCTTTGGCAGGAAATCGCATGGATTATTACGTCATTTCCATTAAATCAGTGTAAAAAGGGCTTCAAACAATATTATCGTTTATCGCAATAATTTTTGAGACAATTAATCGTTGAGCAAAATTTGCTATCGTGACAGGCCTAGTTATTGGCCATCACAGCAACATTAATGGCCCGTACTTATATCGAATATTGGCCCAAATTTTCATATAGGTGCATCCCTAATTATTTCTAGATTAGAACCTCTAATGTAGCTAGATAAACAATAGTAGGATTTGTTGCCAGATGTAAGGATCACACAACTCAGCAAAGTTTCAACGTCTCACTTAGATCATTTGTTATAGTGAAAAATTCTTCTAACAAAGTAACATTTGTTGATGCATTTACAGACTTGATTAGTAGTGGGAATTTTGAGTTTTCATCCATTAAATAGAAAAAAATTAATTTCAGGGTTTAACTTGCTAATGTAAAAAAAAAAAACAGCAGTAACAAAATAAATAAATAAAACTGTCAAAGTATTC
Organism: Xiphophorus hellerii; assembly: GCF_003331165.1. Lineage (NCBI taxonomy): Eukaryota > Metazoa > Chordata > Actinopteri > Cyprinodontiformes > Poeciliidae > Xiphophorus > Xiphophorus hellerii. Next base: position 628,806 of record NC_045677.1, read on the forward strand.
CTATGGTCTACAGTCAAGTTCATGAGAGCCAGTCATTTTTCCTGATTCTCAATCCCCTTCCCTCATCTGCTGCTCTGCTCTGCCGTCTGATAAAAGGCTATAAATCACTTTTTTGGACACATTTCCACAGGAAACAAATAACAGCCTATGGAAACTTTTGGCATACATATGCCACAAAAGGTGCAATATTCCACATTATAAGCATCCAAACTTTGAAATTTTAATTATTAAAAGGGATTTAGATAACATTTTTATAATTGCAACAATGAAATTGTTGGATTATTTTAGCACCAACAGTAATAAGTGCTGCTATAAATAAAAATTATTCTGCTCATATAAAATTTTTGTTTGACATGTTGATACTATAGTACTTTGATCCTGTAAAGCAACAGTATTTTAAATCACCATGGAAATCAGCAGTGCCTTGATCCAACAGGCTCTGCCTGCACTGCAATCACCTGAATCAGGTGTGTTAAAGTAGGGAAACTTTTAAAACATGCTGGGTAGTGTGGACTGAGGACCAGAATTGAAAACCCTAAAGCACTAGTGCAGGATTGCTCAAGTCCAGTCCTCCAGAGCTACCATCCTGCAACTTTCAGATGCTTCCCTGCTCCAACACACCTGAATCAAATGAATGGCTCGTTTTCAGGCCTGTTCAGAGCTGATCCTGGTCTTTGAACTAACGATGCATCTAAAAGTTGCAGGACGGTAGCTCTGGAGGACTGGACTTGAGCTCCCCTGGAGGAGCAAAAAGGCTACACCAGAAAGGATGTACCAGATCCAAAAAGTTATTCCGGGTGTGCCAAAGATATCCCACAATGCATGACGGGAGAAAGGGCAGAGAGAATGAACAGGTGCTAAAGGGAGATTTGTGTTGCCAGGTCAGATTTCAGAGACCCCCAGCAGTGCTCAACTCTGAACACTGTTCCAAATGTAAAGCTCACTAACCTGGGTGAAACAAAAGGAATGTTTAATGCCTTTAACCTGTAAGGGAATTCTCATTGCTTCAGAACTGTGTGAAAGCACAGTTGGACACAGAATGCCTAAATGTGGCCAAACGTCAAACATAGGTGTGTACCTGACTCCATTAAAGGTTTCTAACAAACATTTAGAATACATGATAAAATAACCAATGAAGTTAATAGGACAGGATGACCTGACACAACCAGACCGGCAGGTTTTCAGAAGACAGCTGTCCTTCACTCTGAGCCTAACAACCAGTCCCATTCAATGGCCCTGAACCTGCCCTCACCTTCCCTACTACCCAATCAGTCACTCATGAGCAGACCCGTTCCTCACCTTGCATTTCCCCTGCAGGAATCGCTGTGACAACAGGCGGTGTGATGGACTCCACCAGGTTTGCTGGATCACCCATCCCTGCCGTATGAGAGCTTGACAACTAGTGGTGAGCTGAAAAAGCAGCTCTGAGTCCCCGCCTCTGCTGCCTCCTTTGTGTTCCTATCCGGCCCTTCCCTCCTGACTTGTTTTGTTGTTAGTCAGGTCAGTCAGTAAGTCACTCTTGCTGTGGGTATGGATGTGGAGGTCACTCAGCTATTTATAGTGCTGTTAAACAGCTGGCCCTGACATACAGGCAAAGAAAGGAACACAGTCACTGTCCTCCACAGACTGGAACAAGTGGAGGGGGAGTCAACAAGAATTTGCTCCCAAGCAGAGAAAAGAGAATAAAATCTCATGTTTGACATCTACATCTTACATAGACCACAATATTATTTAAAGATTGTGCTAAATAATGCACTGCCTGATTCTGTGAACTAACCTCAGCAACAATCAGTCCCTCACTGAGTGAGTTAATGGACCAGGAGCTCCCCCTTTCACCTGACAGCCACAGCGTCTTCCCTGCTCTATCTCCACCTACTGTGTCCCTCCAAACAGACATTTATATTTCTTATGGCCATTCTACGTCAGCTAGGCATCGTCTCCACTAGGTCCAGGAAAATACATTAAGACTACACTTTGTTAGACCATTGTGGTTGGTTCAACTTTCATCAGAGTATACAGTGGACAGTTTGGTCAGCTCATTTGATCAACCCCAACAATATTAAACCACATTTAAACATTAGCAGCAGTTTTTATGTTGGTCTTCCTTTTCATCCCCCTTTACGTGCTTGCATGACAGGAGACATTGCTTTCCATGAAAGTTTCTTCAGTTCCTCGATGTAACATCATACTGCTGGTATTTAAAACAGCTTGCCATAACAATGTTGGCATTCTGGGCGTGCCGTGGTGGCGTAGTGGTTAGCGCGACCCGTATTTGGAGGCCTTCAGTCCTCGACGCGGCCGTCGCGGGTTCGACTCCTGGACCCGACGATATTTGCCGCATGTCTTCCCCCCTCTCCTTCCCTGTTTCCTGTCAGCCCACTGTCATATAAGGGACACTAGAGCCCACAAAAGACCCCCTGGAGGGGTAAAAAAAAACAAAAACAAACAATGTTGGCATTCTACTACCCTACTGTGGGACTTTTTGTAACAGGAAATATTGTTCTCATAGCCTCTGTTTGATGAAAAGCATAGCAGCCTTCTTTCAGCCAGTTGACTGGTAGTGTGCAGTAATAGTTTATAAGTATGTTCCATTCAGCCCCCTCTAGGTAACCAACTCATGCTTACCTGTAGAGACTGAAGAGCATTTTGTTTAGTAATCATATCTGTGTGAATATCTTTATGTAATTTGGTGGATCTCACTTCACTGCTCTGTGTACTGGATAAGTGCACAGAAACCAGTCTCTCTTTCTCAAAGCAAACAGTAAAGCCCAACCCAGCATGGGCTCACCTCATCTCAGAGTCTTGAAGTATTTGTTTTGCTCTGCTGTGTCAAAGCAGATAGCCTACATGACATTTCGTGTAAAGAGGTCACTGCCTTTAGAGTTGGAAGTACTGTTGCCTTGCAGCAAGAAGGTCCCAGGTCCCAGGCAGATACAGCCCCCTACCACCCTGAATGGACAAGCGGGTATGGACAATAGATGGCTAGATAGGCCATCACCCTCACTGTTTTATGAATACACCATTTTTTTCCCCCTCACAGCGATTTTGTAGTCCAAGTTCAGTTATGCCAAAGTTGCAATTAGGCAACTCAAAATGTTTGGTTCTAGTGTGTATTAACGCGCACAATTCCTTACATCGCCACCCCCAGCATCAGAGCCTCTCCGAAGTGTTTCATTCAATTAGATTTGTCTTGGGAATGTAGCCATATCAGTGGGAAAGGTCCGTTGCAGTGCCTCTGCTTCCCACACACAGCATTTCATTTTTGGTTTCATATGTTAAATAACAGTGGCGTGAAATCTGTGGTGTGGTTTTGTAAACTTGAGGTTGGATTCAAAAGTCTTAGAACTTTGTAAAAAAGATCAGATCATTTACATATCAAAGTCCTGCATAGCCAGCCTAAAATCTCTCATAACTTCACTATGCATGGCATTCAAACACAAACAGATGCAACGATTCACTCCATTGTTCTCTTTGACAATAAAATAAAAAAATAATAATCCCATGTACTTTGGCACTGAGATGGAAAAACCAGAACAGTCCCTTCATCAGTTTAGTAGTAAATTCACAGCCAGTGAGAGTTTGAATAAAATTTGTTTTGAATAAAATAGATTTACATGAATTAAACATTTACCATCTGTTATGAATGTGTCTAGATGTTGAAACATGAAGTTTAACAAGAAAATGAAAAAAAAGTGGCCCAATTTTAAATGGTCAACCACAAAGAAAGCATGGCTGTAAATGCTGCTGCTCCTTTTTCATTTGTAGTTGTGTTGCAACATATTTGAGAAAGCAGGAAAATCTGGTTTATGCGTTATGACAAGTGAGTCCCTGAGCACCACTCAGCTTAAAATATAACATTTGGGTCAAATCAAACTAAACCAATTAAAGCAGAAGAAACCTATGTAGATTAAACTGCACTGATCTCAATGCCCCAACAGGTTTTAAAACAAGACCACTTAAAGTAACCTTGTGCAGCTAATGTCTTCAAATTTAGAAAGTTTAATTGAACACCAGAGGCACAGACTAATCTACAGGTGTGTCGCTATCAATTGAAGGGCTATGTAAAACTGAACTTTCAGAAATTCAATTAGAAAAAGTAATTTTATCAAATTGTAACATTCTAGAAATAATGTTTATGCTCACTGGTAAAAAACCAAAACTAAACAAAATAAACCAACAACAACAAAAAAAACAACTAACAAAGTATTCTATCCATCTGCCATTTTAAACCACTTGTGCTTGAGGGTGACCAATGATCTCCAGCAGTCAATGGTCAAGAGGCAATTACGGTAACTTGACAGTCTTGTTGTTGGCTGTAAGAGGAAGTCAGAGAACACTCCATGCAAACTCCATGCAGAAAGACCTCAGGACCTCCTTACTGCAAACCACCAGCTCTACCAATCACACCACCATGCAGCACACACACTGCTATTTATCAGAAATGTAAAACAAGGGGAAGAAAAACAAACAACAACAAAAAAACTATGGATGTAGTGTTAAAACATTTTCACAGAACTGTACCCATTGAGACATCTAGCATAACAATACATAATTGATATTATTCAACTCACTAGATAAAGCAAGACAAAGTTAACAGTTTAGCAGTAGAAGTCAGTTTGTGTCATCCAGACTTTGTCTTTAGGAAATGTTTGCAGTCCCAATGATTCCTTTTGTTAGTCTCCATGGATAAATATCAGTATCATCAACATTATGCTGAACATTTTTCCAGTGCTGTCTAATATTTATTTCAAGTATGTATAACACAGTTTGTGCAAAGAGAAGGCTAGCCAGCCCATTCACACATACACACAATAAATAAAAACTGCCGTGCCCAAACACAGAAACTGTTGCATAACATACCGTTCCGTTCATCCATGCCTTCCAGATTGTTAATGTTATTAGTGCAGCAGTTATTTCACACACATGGTTGGATTCCAGTATTTTTCAGACAAATAAGAGACCTTGCTGCTGAGTCTCTTCTTTTTGCACACATTGTTCAGTTTAAGCTACTCCTCTTAAATCTTACGCAAGTTCTGCCGAGTTCCTGGCTCCTAACCCCAACTCTTCCCCTGAAGGCTTTTTACAAGCATGCATGCTGTTGCGTCCACACTCCACTCCCACATGCATCTCTGTATGCCTTTGAGGACATTCAGGCTTCTCTCACTGTAACTTTTGACACAGTCGACAAACTTTTCACTAAATCTGTCTTTTTAGTTCAAAGTGGGGACTATCAGGTTTTCCACTTTGTGGAATCTTGCAGAAACCCTGGCTGGTTCACTTTCAAGCACTGGAATCTGTGAACTTGGACAGTGCATTCCAGGGATGGAGGCTGGGAGCTCAGCACCTCAAAAGCAGTAAAAAGGAAATCACATCTGGATTTTTGGGGAGAAGAATCCTGAAAGTCTCCCGTATAAGTTGAAAATAAAATGGCTTAAAAGATACAGTGGAGGTAAAATAATTAATTCCTAAAGTAACCTAACAGTAGCACTAGAAGTTCTTTAGTCAGCTGCTAAAGCTTATAAAAAGGTGCTGCTAAAATTCCAGAATACTGAATACACCTTAAGAGAATCAGCCGTTTCCTGAAAACAAAGCTGAAGGCTACATTTAACCTTGCAAAGTTCAGATTAGTTTAACTGCAGACACAACACACCTCCAAACGAAAACCAAATGAACACAGCACCGCAAGTCCATGCAAGGTCAGCTAGAGGAATTTGCATTTAAGGGTTTTCGTGACGTTATGCAAATTTAAAAAAATAAATAAATAGAACACTACAACACACAGCACAACGATCCCAGAGGAACAGACTTGGCTGTTACCCTTCCATCTCTGCAGAGTTCAGCACCTCCCAGGATTCTGAACAGGGAAGAAGGAGCAAGAGCCTTTAAGGAAACCATTACAGAAATGTAAGAGCAAATATAATGAGAATGATGAGAGCAGTGATCTTTGATTACAAACACACAGATCCAGCTTTTCATCCATTCATCCAGCAGACATAATTTCATTAATGTCTCTGAATTGTCCTTTGTCCATGGAGGAATAATTAAAAAAGACAAATTCAATGAATCATTAAAACAAGAATTGGGTGCACAAGTTTGAATTTTCTGTGGATTGTTTTTGGCCCATACAGTGTCAAATATATACATACAGCCCCAGTAATAATTAGATAAAAGTTGATGTTTGACCACTCTTTGTGTAATGAATGGTCCAGTTTTATTTCTTTTAACTGGTTGATTTCTGGACACTGCGACAGACTGGTGACCTGTCCAGGGTGACCCCGCCTCTTGCTCGGAACGCGAGCTGGAGATAGGCACCAGCATATAATATTTGAGAATGTATGTATGATTTTGACCCCATTTAGATTAGAAAACAAATACCACAGTAAATTTAGTCTTGTGCTCCCAACTAATGTTTGTAAAAGTTAACATTGTGTAACGTTTTGAATAGAACCAGACATACCAATTACAAAAAAAAGGCCTCAAACATTCCAAGAGTCTAATGATCAGATTTTCAAACACCTGGCTAACAGCTCACTGGTTGTACACCTTTATCAAGCAACTCAGTAAGCCAAAGTAAGTATCTGAAGAGCCACTGTCAGTCCTAACAGAAGAAATGCTGACGAGGCACATGTTCTAGTCACATCAATTAGATCAAACACTCCTTTTGCTGTTCAAACATTCAGCAAGAAAGGCTGAGAACAGCACTGATCCTAATAACTGACAGAAATATGGGTTCCTGAGAGAAGTGTGCACTCAACCAGTCAGAACACACAAGAAAGTTGCACATAAACTCAGGAAATTCTTACACCGTTTTTAGCTTTGGAGTTATTGGGAACTTGAACCCCGTCTTTATGTTTTAAGCTGGTTGAACAGAGTAAAGAATCAGAAATCAAACCTCTGAAACATAGGAGGCTTTTATCTAGGAAATTTTAGTCTTTGCAATATTTAGGACAAAATGTATTTTTTATTTTGATATATTTTGTAAGAAGAGAATGAGTTGAATTCCTTTTGTGTGTGTTGGGGTGTGTATGTGTGTGTGTAAATGCTGCAATAAATGAAATAAAATGAAAATAAAATGAACAGACTACTTTTTCTGGCCAACTAGCTAGTGGAATGTGGCTGATCAGATGTCTGCACCTGCTCAGTGAACTCCTTTTGATGTGGAGAAGCAGAGGCTCTACTTCGAGCTCTGCTTCAGGACGTTAAAACTCCTCACCCTAACTCTAAGGCCGAGTCCAGCCTCCCTCAAAAGAAAGCTCATTTCATTGTTTGTATCCAGGATCTCATTCTTTCAGTCTTGATTCATATCTCGTGGGGTCAAAACGTACATAGACCAATAAATCGAGAGCTTTGCCCTGGCATCACCACAGTAGAGCAGAGTGGTGCCCTCAATACTGTAGGCAAAGATTCAGTGTGTCTGTTAATCTCCCATTCACTGGTGAATAAGACACTGAAATACTTAAAGAAAACAAAAAATTGTTAGAAAAAACCTGTAAGTCTATAAAATACATTTTGCCCCATCCAGATGACTCAACACTAGATGAAATGGAGCGCTAAGGACTGTAAAGATATGAACATTTTCTGTCAAGTTATGGTGTGAAATTTGGTTGTCAATTTTCACTGATATGTATTTTTATCAATATTATTAAAAATTTATTTTTGCCTGAAACCATCTCACTACTCACTAATGAGCCTCTTCTGTCAACTGGTACTTAGGCAGTTGAATTTTCCTATTGGTTGCAGCCGGTGCAGCTTGGTACAACTTGGTCACAGCCCCGCGTTCGGGTATAAAAGCACAAAGCTCCCCCCTCCACGGAAGTATCCACAATAAAGTCTTAGCTGTCTTATCTCTATTTATTTGCATACAGCACAGTTAGAGAGATCCAGGTCAATGTGTCCACTCAGGATGCATTTAAATACCTGTCTGAATGACGCAATTAGAGCAGGAGGCTGATGATGATGTCAGGACTTGCTATGTTGGGTTTTTGTATACCATATCATTGGTAACTTTTAGAATTGTGACACCATAAAGGTGGATACAATCGATAAACCCCTTTTTCTGGCCCAGGTAACAAATGCATGGCCAGCCACTACTTAGCAAACCCTCAACTATAGCACTGTTTACTTCTTGACTTTACTTCTGCATAGTGAAAGTGTCTGAGATGTTCAAGGGACAACCCAATCACAGAATATCCAATATTGAGTATAATATACTGTTTTAATGGTCTTCTGATTTTATAATAGAAAAAAAACAGCATTTGCAAATTTGATCAAAGAAATCAAAGACAAAGCTGAGGTTGGCTTCCCATTGTAATCTCTGTTTCAAGAGATGGCTAAAGGGCGGTTCCACCTAATTTTTCACTACCTTGAGAGTTTGTTTAAAAAAAACTACAATCCTTAGACTCTTCAAATCTGGACTATATTATTCCACACTAATTACAGAGTCATTCAAATGGCCTTTCAGGGTAATTTAAAAACTTTTTTGGATCTAAAATACAAACAGAGGTTTAGGTTACTCTGGGTTACTCTCAGGAAATCTGCTGCTATCTTCTCAAAAGGCTCAAAGATAAATGAAGTAAGCGCAACAGGCTTAATGTTATACATACAGTAAGTGCAATTAGACATTCTTTCCAGAAGGGAGGGACCCCCAAGCTCCATTCAGAAGTTACCATCCAGGTAAATATATCCTGGTAACTTCTGAATGTTACCTGCTGTGATCATTCATTTCAAATATACCAGTAGAGGGAGTAAGAGAGCGGATGGAGAAGAGTGGTCTATAAACAAGGCAGCTTTCCATACAGTATATACATTTTCTATATATTTCCCTTCCTGGACTGAACAACCTAAACTTCTCAGAAGTAGGGGATGTTCTGGGTTTGAGTGTCTGATTCTCGGCGCAGGTCCCCTACATGACAGACTCCAGCAGCAGTCTGTCTATCTGCTCCTGACGCTTGAAGAGACGCAAGTAGTGAGGACGTAGCTGTACAGGATCATTCCGTGCTGATTGGTTACTGGACCACGGGCCGCCTTCTGTAAGACACCCCTCCGCAGGGTATACTGACACGTGAACGTTTGGAAAGCGGGGCGCACAGTTACTATGACGGGGAAAGTCAGCGTGTGTCCCAGAGTTTCCGCGGAGAGTGGCAAGAGGCCTCCCTGCTGCAGAGCCCGCGGACTGGGCTGAGCGACTGGCGTCATCTGTGCGTGTGAAGCGGCGCTCCACAGTAATCCCTGTCGCTAGATCCGCCAGCCAGCCAACCAATAGCTCCAGGACAGACGGTTACTCAATCATACAGATGATAATTTGGGCTACTATGAAAATATTTGACATAATAATGCAAGCAGCGAAGTTAAAGCGTTTTGAGCGAACAGCTTAGAGTTGTCTTTCTGACGCAGCCGTGTTGACGTGTAAACGCAGTGAGCTCGCGCTAGTGCTGTTTACATGCGTGCAGAACTCAGTGAACCACTAAAACACTCGGCAAACGACACGGTGACGCAACTTTTTAATGCCTAAATAGCGAGGAGAATAAGCCAGGAGGAAAGTTCAAATACAGCTTATAAACTTCTCCAGGCCTGGCTTTGATAACAGCATTTCAACCACTGTAACCTCGTAGAACAGGATGAACAAGATTAGCAACAACGCACCTTTGCCTTTTGTGCTTGACTTTGAAGTCTTCTTTGAAGCCATGCTGGATGTGTGGCAGAACCGAACCTGGAACAGCGTACTGACACAGTTCCAGCAGTGAAAAGGAATCAAAAATTCTTTGAGATCTGAGTTCTATAAAGCAGGAGGACAAACCCCATCCGCTGTTTGCCCGACAGCTCTCACGGCCAATAAAATGTGGCACTTACAAAAATAGGCGAGTCTTACAGATATCCAGGCCAATGGTATTCCAGAAGCGTTGGGCTTATTCAAGCGTGTGGCTAGTCTTTATCTTTGTCCCGCCCCCTGTGTTCCCCTGGAACGTGGCAAGATGGTAGATCCAGTGGCGTCGCCTCTGCTCCCTGCATTTATGGCCAAAGCGCTTAATGTTTAAATCTCCTACTCCCTATCATTAAGCGATGATTTGGGTTCTAAACATGATCTTTTTCATTTGGCAAAAAACAGATGTAATATTATTTTATATTATTAATACATAGGCTACTTTTGAGGATAATGGAATCTGAATGAAAGTGTGGCAAATAATTTGAAGACTCTTTACAATCATGACCCACGAACGCAAACAGGAACAACCCCTGTAAACATTTACCAAGAGTTTGTGTTTATTCTGGAAGATTTTCACTATGTTGTTCACTTACAGATCTGGGGCTTCAAATACTCTGTAATGGATCCATCCATTTTCAGATGGATGGATCTGAAAATGGATGGATCCATCCACCCATCCATGTTCTTACAAACCTAGTGGGGCTGGGCCTCAGTTCAATTAAATTCAGTGTATAAAACACCAGTTCACAACAAATCAATTCACAGCCAACTGATCCAGATGACAATTGAACTCTAATCTTGAAGCAATCTTTTCTCCTGATAAAAGAATTTGGAAAACCAACTCCATTTTAACGGGAAGAAATTCCTCAGCAGATCCAGTTGTAGATGAGTATCCATCTCCTACAGCTGAATATGGATTGAGAGGACAGAGCAAAAACAGAAAAATAGATATACTGTACAGGAATACTTTTTATTTGAAAGAAAACTGAGTTCACAGATGTAATGGCAGCGGAAGGTCCAGAATGAACTATTGTTGCCATAGTTCATAAGAGTAAATCCATTATTTGTTATTTCAAGGCATTTTACAGAAAGAACACATCCAAGCAGTTATTGAGATAGATTTATTGAACACATATTCCTTATGATCAAAGTTCAGTCAAGTTCAGTTTATTGTTGGTCAAAAGGTTCTCGAAGGAAACCCCACAGATTGTGGAGAGTTAGTGAATTTCAGCATTCACTCCTCATGGATGAGCCAGTAGCAACAGTGGACAGTCACTTGCATTGTCTCTGAATAAAACACTCTCTTTTAGCAGGAAGAAATCTACAGTAGAACCTGGGTCAGTGTGAACAGAGATCTTCCACAACTAACTAGAGGTTTATGAATAGAGTACACACACACACCTGCACTCACACACACTCCTATCTCCAGCGAGACATTTCGGGTGAGAGGCAGGGTCAGCTGGACAGGTCGCCAGTCTGTTGCAGGGCAACACAGAGACAGACAGGACACACAACCACGCACACACACACTCACACTCACACCTAGGGACAATTTAGAGCAGGGGTCTCAAACTCCAGTCCTCAAGGGCCGCAGTCCTACAGGTTTTAGATGTGCCACAGGTACAAAACACTGGAATGAAATGGCTTAATTACCTCCTCCTTGTGTAGATCAGTTCTCCAGAGCCTTAATGACCTAATTATTCTATTCAGGTGTGGTGCAGCAGAGGCACATCTAAAAGTTGCAGGGCTGTGGCCCTCGAGGACTGGAGTTTGAGACCCCTGATTTAGAGAGACCAATTAACCTGACAGTCATGTTTTTGGACTGTGGGAGGAAGCAGGAGTACCAGGAGAGAACCAGGTGCACAGGGAAAACATGTCCATGCAGAAAGACCCCAGGCCACGAATCGAACCCAGGACCTTCTTGCTGCAAGGCAACAATGCTACCAACTACGCCACTGTGCAGTCCACTTCCATAACCACTTTGGCCAATTCTTGCGATGTCCAGCCAATGGCCAGTCGACAAACATAGTCCCTCCAGCGTGTTTTGGGTCCTCCTCGGGGAAGAGGACTCAGAGACTCAGACTAGAGTTGCTGCTTCACCACTTCAAAGGGTGGCTCAGGCATCTGGTTAGGACCACTAACCCTGGCGTCCTTCCCTGGTGAGGGAGGTTCTGTTGTGGTGAACCTTCTCTATGATCTTTGCCCATTATTATTTAGATGCTAAATTTGTATATGTAGCAACAAAAGTTGATCACTGTTATCAACTTTTGTTGATAACGTGTAAGAACGCCCTTACCCTCTTGTCTGGATTGAAAGAGCTAAACAAAAAGTCTGCTTGATTCAATTGTTTAGTGCTTTCTGTCATTAAAAATAAGTACCTTTTTCAAATTGATAGAGTAGTTTTATATGTGAAAATAAGGCATGATTTGCATTGAATTGACTTGACTCTACTCCCCTCTGCACAAAGCAGATCATTTGGTTATTCAGCAGGCATGTCCATTGTTTGGTCAGCTTACAGACAGTAGCCTCCGGGTGTGTGTTTTTGTTCTGTAACAAGAATGTGTGTGTGCGTGTGTGTGTGTGTGTGTGTGTGTGTGGGGGTGTGTTTGTGTGTGTGTGTGTGTGCGCGTTTGTGTGCGTGTGTTTCCTGACAGCTGTCCTTGCCTACTATTTGTACAATAAGCCATTTGATATAACCTAATCATGATGGAGAGAGGCGATCTAATCAGACTAACAGACTATCATTTGCATGAAATGAGAACAGAGGCACAAGTCTACTTACTTACTTAGTATCCCCGCCTGTCACGCGGGAGACCGGGGTTCGATTCCCCGACGGGGAGTGAAGTTTGTTTCAGGTCCCTCTTGAAAATGAGATCTAGATCTCAACGGGGTTTACCTGATTAAATAAAGGAATATTATTATTAGTTTGTAGTTTGCTAATTTATATTTGTGTTTTGTAATGCAGAGATTGATTTATGAAAAACTTCTAATTTACATTACATTGACTGCAGTATAATGATCATAAATAAACTTGACTGAAAAATCAAGTCATCAGGTCGCTACGCCAAAACCTAAAAAAACAACAATAGACAATTAACAAAGTAAAAGATGCATGGTTTACAGAGTTTGATTCTTTCTTAAAGATTTTTTCTCTCAATTTTCCAGCAAATCTAAGCCTTGAATTAGATACTGTATATCCAGATTTGTTTTGGCAACCCAAAAGTAATCATTACCTTTCTAAATCTTTGTCAATTTGTTTATTTCCTGTTTGACCATTTCCTGTAATACTTGTGTGTTGAACTCTGCGGGTAGAGGCTTATGTGGGGCTGTTTTCTTTGTTCCATTATCCCTGCTCCTGCTGGATTTCTGTCCATTCCCTCATGCTTCTATACATTCTGACTATTCAGCCTGTACACATACAAATGCAAAGTTCTAGTTCCAGTGGAGGTATGTCACTTACTTTCTCATTTTTAAATTCAAATTATTTGATTATTTTCTGATAATCAAATAATTATCAAAAGATAATTATTTGATTATCCCTCTAAAGCTTTATAGGATGTCCCTATAATGCATTATTTAGATACCATGTAAACAGAAACATCATCTGTCTAGAAAAGTAGGATCATGAGGATTAAATAAATGGCACCAGATGGGATTTTTAAAATAAATTCTTTTCTTAGGACTAGTTTTTGCTTTGCACTTTATGACAGGCAGATGGCGCTGAAATAATGGAATAAATACTTTTAAGTGAAGGTTGGCAAAATTACGTTTTACATGCAGATATATGTAAAATATTTCAAATATTGTGAAAAAATGCAATCCATTTTGTCACTCACTTCATGAAGTCATATATTACATAGTTTCATTGCACATAGATGAAATATTTCAAGCCTTTATTTCTTGTCACATTGATGCTTATAACTTACAGATAATGAAAACCCAAAACTGCATCTCAGAAAATGTGAATATTACACAATATTACACTGAGTGATGTGGAAAGAGAGGACATCAGTCAGTCTTGGCTGCACAGCAAACAAAGCTGGATTATTGATTCAACACAGCAGAATTCAAAATCACAGCCTTCCCATCAGTCTCTCTGTCACATCTAGCAGTTCACCTCTATACAGGTCAAGCCACGCCTTCTCAACTTAAATCAGCCAATCACCTCAGCCTTTCAGAGTGGGGAAAAAGGAAACAGTTGACTTTCACACACATAATATGTTAACAATTATTTTATAATAATAACATGACAAACTGTAGTTGCCACCATCACCCCTAGAAAAGCTATAAAAAGAAGATCCATCTAGGAAAATGTATGGTGTAAAATGAAACAGTCTTTCCAAATTAAAGTAGCACAAAACCAAAAGCTGACATTAGAAAACAAAACTAGTTGGGGTTTTTTTTTAATCCAACATGTCATGCTGGACTGTACATAACTGCCCAGAAGGTGGCAGTATAACAAATATTTGACACTCAAACTTTACAAAAGGCGAAATAAAGATTAAGGCAAAGAAACTGGATGAAAATGATGTGTTTTAGTTTAATTTTATTTCACTTTTGTCTTCACTGCCCTTATTGGGAAACTCAGTGAACGGTGCTGGACCGATTGGTGGCGTCTCATTTACTCCAGTTGCAAATACAAGAATGTTTAGAAGCTTGGGTGATCCTCCATCATAAAACAGTTTTTTTCATCAATTAATATACCAAATATTCATAACAATACAATAATTAAATGGGTGTGTATCATGTGGACATATGTGGGAAAACTGCAAAGATTTTCTTTCTCAGTTGAAATTAAAGCTAATGTAACTGAATAATCAATGTAACCAGCAGTAGGCCAGCCATGTTTGTATGACAATAAGCGACTGTGTAGTATTACTCAGACGAAGAGAGTTAACATTCTGACCAGCATTGTTAATATGAAATGTAAAAAGTGTTGGGATAAAGTGCAGATACTTGAGGAACATCCTCTGTAACTTCAAAATGGAGACAGAGTGTGATGTTCACATTGTACTGTTTTCTGTTTGAGCCAATCCTAGTCACGCCCCTCATTTCCGTTATTCCTCGCACCTGCGTTGCTTCCTGATTGTCTCCCTTCTTAAGCCTCTCTCAGTCGCAACCACACTGCCAGATTATCGAACGCTTTCAGCAAGTAGTTTTCCAGCAGTCTTACCTCGCCCTCATAGCTACGACCACGCTTTGTTCCTCGGACCTGCCCCTTTTGCCTTGCCCTTGTCGGACTGTTACTATCGCCCTTCTGGATCTCGACCCACGCCTGTTTCAGTTACACCGCTCTCGCCCACTCCCACGGATTCTACCCTTAGCCCCGATCGTGCATGACCTCGGCCCGTCTGACTAAGGATTCGGATCTGGATTTGGTTCTTCTGCTGCCTAACTAGTTTGTACGCTGCCCTGCATCAGCGCTTCCCTCCCCAGGCACTTCCTGCCGAGCTCTGCGTCAGCGCAGCATCCGCGCTCCTCCTGGTTCCTCAGCCGATCACTTCAGTTACTGATCGCCAAGCCAGGTTAGTGTTCCCTTAACACACACGCAGTAACAGATCCTTTTGTTGCTATTTGTCCAGTCACCGATCTCTCCTCTCCGCCCCCCTTCGCAGTGCTGCAGCGGACGATCCTGCGTGCCCGGTTTAAGCTGCCTTTTAATAAATATCAGAGTTTTCTGCTCACTCCTGTGTCGTGGCTGATTTTCTGGGTCCCTCTAGTGAACCATTACAGTATAATCTGGCCACTATGGACCCATCGCACGCACAGGAATGGCGCACTGCTGTAGAGAAATCCATTTCCAAATTGGAGGTCAATATGCAGGAAATGATGTCTATGCTTTCCAAGTTGACAGTCCCCACAGCGCCTCCCAGTGCCTCGGCTGCGCCAGGACAAGCTCCTCCTCAGCAGGTGCGGTTACCTCTTCCCCAGGAGCCCCGTCTGTCCCCTCCTGAGGTTTTCTGTGGTGAGCCTAGCCAATGTCGGCCCTTTATTACCCAGTGTGAAATTCATTTTGAGCTTCAGCCCAGCTCTTTTCCCTCCGAGCGAGCTAAGGTCGCTTACCTGATTTCTCTACTATCGGGCAAGGCTAAGATTTGGGGTACAGCTGAATGGCAGAAGGACTCGCTCATCTGTTACAGTTTTAATGATTTCTCCAAAGAGCTAATTCGTGTTTTTGATCCCTGCCTCCCTGAGAGAGAGGCAGCCCGAGGGCTCTGGAGAATTAAACAGGGCAAGAGACGCATTAATGAATATATCATTGACTTTCATACCCTTTCTGCTGACAGTGATTGGAATGATGAAGCCTTGTGTGACGCCTTTTACCAAGGTCTGAGTGAAAATATTAAAGATGAACTCTCAACTCGTGACCCCCCTAAGGATTTGGCTGACTTAGAAACCATGGCATCGCGGATTGACCAACGGATGCATGAAAGAAGGCTAGAGAAGGCTTCTGACCGACTATATCCGACTACATCCTTGGGGGTCCCCTCCAGGCTCACAATGAGGTCACCTTTGCCCAAACCACCTTCCTTCCCCCCCCAGGACCAACCAGAACCAATGCAGATTGGTCGCTCCAGGCTGACGCCCGAGGAGAGGGAGCGCAGGCTCAAGAAGGGCCTGTGTTTCTACTGTGGCAGTGAGGACCATCAACTTCGCCAATGTCCCTCAAAGAGGTTAGTTCCTTCAGTCTGTAGTGCTCTACTTAACCAACATACTACTACCAAATCTTCATTAATTACCATTAGTGCTCAGATTTCTATGCGTGGTCGCTCCCACTCTCTAGCGGCTTTTGTTGATTCTGGAGCCGACACTGAATTTATGGATGCTGAGCTAGCCCGCTCACTCCACTTGAAATTAAAAGAAAGTACTCGGAAGACTGAAGTCCAGGCTATTGACGGTCATGTTTTACACCAGGTCAAGCTGGAGACAGAGCCAGTCCGACTGATCGTGGGAGGGAATCATCAGGAATCCATCTCCTTTCTTATCATCAACTCGCCTAACATCCCGGTAATTCTGGGTGCCACCTGGTTGAGACTACACAACCCACATATTGACTGGGTCCATGGTTTGGTCCTCGGCTGGAGCACTCATTGTCTGTCCACCTGTCTTCAAGCTGCTAATCATCCGGGGCCAGTCCCTTTGGGTCCCCCAGTTCAGGACCCTGACCTTTCAGGGATCCCCAAGGACTACCATGACCTCAAGGAGGTTTTCAGTAAACATCGTGCCACTTCTCTCCCTCCACACCGCCCCTATGATTGTGCCATCAACCTGCTTCCTGGCACCTGCCCACCCAAGGGTCGTCTATTTTCACTCTCAGTCCCTGAAGACCAAGCCATGCGAGACTACATAAAGGAGGCCCTCCAAGCAGGAATCATTCGTCCTTCCTCATCCCCTGCTGGCGCAGGATTTTTCTTTGTAGGAAAGAAGGATGGTTCACTGCGCCCCTGCATCGACTACAGAGCACTCAATGACATCACCATCAAGAACCGTTATCCCCTCCCACTCACAAACACTGCATTTGAACGCATCCAAGGCTCTACCATCTTTACTAAATTAGATCTAAGGAATGCGTACCATCTGGTGCGTATTCGGGAGGGGGACGAATGGAAGACTGCCTTCAATACCCCTACTGGGCATTATGAATATTTAGTGATGCCATTTGGGTTGACCAATGCTCCAGCAGTGTTCCAGGCCCTCGTGAATGATGTCCTTAGGGACATGATTGGTCTTCATGTCTTTGTCTATCTAGATGACATCCTGGTTTTCTCTAAGGATCTATCCTCACACATCAACCATGTTCGTTCGGTACTTCTTCGTTTACTACAGAATAACCTGTTTGTTAAACCTGAGAAATGTGAATTTCATGTGTCCCAGACTTCCTTCTTAGGCTTTCTAGTCTCCCCCAACCAGCTATCCATGGAGGACCGCAAGGTTTCTGCTGTGCTGAGTTGGCCAACTCCTCAGGACCGTAAGCAGCTCCAGCGGTTCCTGGGGTTTGCTAATTTCTATCGGCGGTTCATTTGCAATTACAGTTCTATTGCCTCACCCCTTCATGCTCTAACCTCTCCCAAGTCTCGTTTTCAGTGGAACCCTAAAGCAGATGAGGCTTTTCAAAGACTTAAACACCTGTTCTCTACTGCACCAGTTCTCCATTCTCCCGACCTGAATAGACAGTTCATTGTGGAGGTCGACGCCTCGGAGTCTGGTGTTGGCGCGATTCTTAGCCAGAGGTATGAGGATGATAAGATTCATCCATGCGCCTTCTTTTCTAGAAGCCTCTCCTCTGCTGAGTGCAATTACGATGTGGGGGACCGAGAGTTGCTAGCGGTTAAACTAGCATTGGAGGAATGGAGACATTGGCTGGAGGGAGCTAAGGAACCCTTCCTAGTGTGGACTGACCACAAGAACCTCCAGTACCTCAAGTCAGCCAAAAGACTCAACACCAGGCAAGCCAGGTGGGCCCTTTTTTTCTCTCGCTTTGTGTTCACTTTGTCCTACAGGCCTGGCTCCAAAAATGTGAAGCCTGATGCATTGTCCAGGATTCATGAACCCCTGAACAAACCAGTGACTTCTTCAGAAGAATTTATTCTTCCAAGGTCTGTTCGGCTGGCAGTTACTCGGCTAGAGGTCGAGAACCGGGTCAGGGAGGCCAACCAACAGCAACGTCCCCCCCCGGGCTGTCCTCCCCACCGCCTCTTCGTACCTGACCGTCTTATCCCTGAGGTACTCGAACTTTGCCATGTGTCTAAATTGTTTTGTCACCCCGGTGTAGTCAAGACCCTAAAAGTGGTCCAGTCACGCTTCTGGTGGAGGAACATGGCCAAGGATGTCAAGGAGTTTGTCTCTGCCTGCCGGGTCTGCTCCCAGGCTAAGCCTTCTCGCCGACCCCCAGCAGGGCTTCTCCACCCTCTACCTGTTCCCCACCGGCCTTGGTCACATATTTCGATGGATTTCATCACGGGATTACCCGCCTCCAACGGGTACACTACCATACTCACGATAGTCGATCGCTTCTCCAAAATGACTCACTTGGTTCCCCTAATGAAATTGCCCTCCTCTAAGGAATTGGGTGTGATTCTCACCAGGGAGGTGTTCAGACTTCATGGACTTCCCATGGACATAGTCTCTGACCGTGGTCCTCAATTCGTCTCTTGTTTTTGGAAAGAGTTTTGTAGGCAGCTAGGGATCCAGGTGAGCCTCTCCTCAGGTTTCCATCCGCAGACGGATGGCCAATCTGAGCGTCTCAATCAGGAAGTGGAGATCAAGCTTCGCATGCTCTGTGAACAGGATCCAACCAAGTGGGTGCAGAATCTGCCTTGGGTGGAGCATGCCATCAACTCACTTCCCTCCAGTGCCACTGGGTTGTCTCCCTTCCATACTGTTTATGGTTTCCAGCCACCTGTTTTCTCCTTGCAGGAGCGGTCTGCCATGGTTCCCTCTGCCCATGCCTCAGCCAGGAGGTGCCTCAGGGTATGGAGAAAAGCCCGCAGGGCTCTTTTAACTACGTCTGCCATGTATTCCAGGTCAGCCAACCGACACAGGATCCCGGCTCCTGCTTACCTTGTAGGTCAGAGGGTGTGGCTGTCAACCAGGGACCTTCCCCTTCGGGTAGAGAACAAGAAATTGGCTCCACGCTTTGTCGGACCGTTCCCCATCTCCAAGGTGGTGAATCCTGTGGCCGTCCGCCTCCAGCTGCCTGCTTCTCTGAAGGTCCATCCCACTTTCCATGTCTCACGCGTCAAGCCTGTCGCCACTTCCAGACTCGTGCCCCCCTCCAAACCCCCTCCTCCCGCCCGATTCTTCGCTGGGGGTCCCGTCTACACTGTGAGACGTCTCCTCCGATCTAGAAGGTGGGGCCGTGCCACCCATTATCTGGTGGACTGGGAGGGTTATGGGCCAGAGGAGCGCTCATGGGTTCCATCCCGCCACATTGTGGACAAGGCCCTCATCAGGGATTTCCATCGTGATCACCCCGACCAGCCTGGTGGTCCTTCAGGGGCCGGACCTTGAGGAGGGGGTACTGTGATGTTCACATTGTACTGTTTTCTGTTTGAGCCAATCCTAGTCACGCCCCTCATTTCCGTTATTCCTCGCACCTGCGTTGCTTCCTGATTGTCTCCCTTCTTAAGCCTCTCTCAGTCGCAACCACACTGCCAGATTATCGAACGCTTTCAGCAAGTAGTTTTCCAGCAGTCTTACCTCGCCCTCATAGCTACGACCACGCTTTGTTCCTCGGACCTGCCCCTTTTGCCTTGCCCTTGTCGGACTGTTACTATCGCCCTTCTGGATCTCGACCCACGCCTGTTTCAGTTACACCGCTCTCGCCCACTCCCACGGATTCTACCCTTAGCCCCGATCGTGCATGACCTCGGCCCGTCTGACTAAGGATTCGGATCTGGATTTGGTTCTTCTGCTGCCTAACTAGTTTGTACGCTGCCCTGCATCAGCGCTTCCCTCCCCAGGCACTTCCTGCCGAGCTCTGCGTCAGCGCAGCATCCGCGCTCCTCCTGGTTCCTCAGCCGATCACTTCAGTTACTGATCGCCAAGCCAGGTTAGTGTTCCCTTAACACACACGCAGTAACAGATCCTTTTGTTGCTATTTGTCCAGTCACCGATCTCTCCTCTCCGCCCCCCTTCGCAGTGCTGCAGCGGACGATCCTGCGTGCCCGGTTTAAGCTGCCTTTTAATAAATATCAGAGTTTTCTGCTCACTCCTGTGTCGTGGCTGATTTTCTGGGTCCCTCTAGTGAACCATTACACAGAGATTTATGCTAACAACAAAAGAACATCCTTTTCTCCTCACCAGCGAGGAGAAAAATACCATTGAGAGGAAGAAACCGCTTACAACTGGGAACTGTTTTTAAACCAATTGATGTTTGGGACAGAAAGACCTGTACAGTCTTTACTGAGTACTGTGACAAAATAACCTTTCTCACTCATCTTTTTCCTGATTTGAATAGCTTTTGAGCCAAAACCATTTTACAATGAACATCCACTTAAAATTAGCAAAACCTGAAAAGAAAAGTCTGTTTTGTTCTGTGCTGTCCTGAAAATGTAAAGTAGCACAAACAGAAACAACTGTCCAAATGTTGACACACTGAAGACCACACTGTCTGCTTCGGTTCAGTTTAAGAATCAAATAATCTAGTTGTGCTGTTTTGTATGAAATAAGCTTCAACAGGTCAGGTCAGTAAAATATAAAAACAACAGACTTCTTTTTTCTTTCCTGCCAGGTTTCAATGTAATGATTAACTGCTTTTCTCTGGGTGCGCACTTGGTCATAGGTCAAGTTTCATAGTGTTTGAAACTGAGGACAACACTTTCACAGACTTGTTACTAAGTTGTGTAACATTGACTAAACAATATTTCAGAATCACATGGAGGGGAGATTAGTGGTTTGGTAAGAAAATCTAAATGTTGGGGGCCCAAGTAGTCTACAATACCTTTTAATTCATTGTTATCCTAATTAAGAGTAATTATTAATTTAATATTGGTGATAATTGAAAAACATTGAGTCATAAAGAAATACTGTATTCAAAATCAGTCAGGCCTTTGAATTTGGTGTTGTAACTATCAGTTAACCTGTTTTAAGCAGAGCCCATTGAACTGTTATCAATATAAGCTGATATGCAAACTGCCAGCAGAGATAAGTAGGTCATGATAACCTGCTGTACATGGTTTCCACAACACAGCATGTATCTGTACCATGTAGAACAACATATCTAAAAGGCTTTCTGTGCATCTGTCTGAACATTCACAGCTCATTCATCATCAGGCAGATCAGAGAATGTTTGTCTGACTTAGTTTGGGCTGATTGACATGAGGTTCCCTCACCGACCAAAGGTCTGTACAGTGTGTACAGAGCAGAGCGGCATAAAAACACCAACAAGGAGACAAGGAGTGACAAGGAAAAGAATCGTATGTGATGTCAACTGTCATGGAAGAGAAGCAGGAATAAGATAGAGGGACCTAACTTTGTCCGTTCTGAATATTTAATATAATAAATGAAAAAATCAAAAACGGGGACACAGGTCTATGCTAACAATAAGAACATAAACATGACCAGAAGGATGCCGGCTTCAGGACACACATTTTATTATCAACTGACAGACGCCATGTTGTCCTGTTTGATACAGCCTATCAACTCACAGGATGTGCCAGAACATATCAGAATGCATTCAAATCACTTTTTGAAAACATGCAATTCAGAGAAAATAACAAATACATTCATAGCACATTAAAAAGTACAGCTTTCAATTGTAGTGTTATGGATCTCAGAACTTTGTGAAAATGATTGTAGCAGCAGCATCATGAGACCTAAGTTCACACAAAAGACCAAAAAGTATTAAAAATATGAAAAACCAGATTAATAACAACAATCACAAAATTCTCTACAAGATTATGACAAAAATTACTGTCCAGTTATCAGAAATAAAAGTGCTGTACTCACAATCAAGGAGATCTGCAACTGAGGACAATGACTTTTTAAATCTACATAATGTGCATGTGTTGTAAGTTGTTTACAATACAGGCTATTAGTGCAGGAAAGAAAACACAGATATGCAATACAGTAAGACAATAAAAGCTGTACAAGCCATTATCCTACCTGCACACAGTTGCCACTATCAACAATGACTGTTAGACACAATTTGAATAGTTTGAGTTACAACATTTAAATTTTCTTTGGGTTATTTATGTAATTTGGTTTAATTTGATTTCAGCTGGAAGTTGTTTTTGGGTATGTAGCTACATTACCAGCTTTGAATTTCTCAGAGTCTCAGAATTTCTGGAGACTGACGTTTTTTTCTTAGTAAAGTAGGAGAAACTCAGCCAGACTGTCAGTATTCAAGCCTTGCCACAGATTCTCATGTAGATTTATATCTATACTTTGACTAGTCCATCCTTAAAAAATAATATGGAATGACCTAAATCATTTAATTGTTGCTCTTTCTGTATGTTTAGGACTGTTGTTCTACTTGAAGTTGAAACTTCAACCTACAGTTTGTGAATAGACCTATATTTACATGTGAAAAACCTTATGTTTTGGTATTAGCACTCATCTTATGTAGTGTCAGATGGAGGGAAAACTAAGTTCTGGCTTTGGTTTCCCCTTTCAAAATAAATGAAGGTAAATATCTACATATTTAAAATATATATAAACAGACTTTATTTTTCATGTTGGTAACATTTAAGCCGGGGTTTTATGAAGCACAAACCTTTTAATTATAACTTTATAAAAAAGCACCACATCAAGTCAGTGCTGATGGGCAGCCTGAGCGCTGGTAAGAACCTGAGACAGCTCTTATAGAGGGAGGAAGGAAATGTTAGTTTATTTGGTACTTGTGAGAACTTTGTCAGAAAAGTTATATTTGATTATTGCACTACATTATATTATTTACCTAAGCAAAGTTATAAATGTCTATTAGTGCAATGTTGCTTTGATATTGTCTGACAAGCAGAGAAACCACAAGTATCTATGGAATCCAATATAAAACCATATGTTTAGTGATGGGTTAAAACCTTCAATCTATGAAGTAAAACTGAACATAACTACATTCAAGAAAACACAAATAATCAGACATATGAATGTTTCAGGTCATTTTATTATCACCTGCAATCCAATTATTGCGCAGACTTGTTTTTGTGCGAGTTTCGCATGTGAAAAATGACATACTGACATTTTTAAATCATACTTCATAGGTTAAATTACTCTCAACAGAAATCATAATTTAGCATTTTAAAAATAATTATAAATAAATTTTATTTCTTCAAAGCAATACTAATAATCAAAATACAATGTATTCACAGAAACTGTTGCAGAAGTGACAGAAACACTGAATATTACACAACCCACTCACATTATTACATTAACATCTATGTTAGTCATTTCTACATTACTGATATTAGTCCAAAATATATTCATAAGTATGAAGAATAGAGACAGTCAGGTTTTTTGGAAAAGTTGTTAAAATTGTAGATACGAAATGTGATTGAATTAAAATGAACACATTATTAAGATGTTCTACAAGCAGTAGGAATGTGAGTTTAACAAGTTTGATTATATGAGTGGAGCAGTTAAAATGTTATGACTTCTGCCTTTAAAGCTTGGCTGTAGCAAAGGACTGAGCAGGTCTCTGTTTTTAGAGATTGGTCCAAAAAATGTGGAGGATCTCAGCCAGTAGAACCAACATCAGAATGAATGAACTTGGTTCTTTTGAGACGTTATCAGCAGGTAGCGTCTTACCTGCTTTGCCTAACTCTTTCAATGCCTTCATTTTGTATTAGTATTCAGTGTGTGATGATAAATCAAGCTCAATATGACAATACAATATGTGATATTGGGTTCACAAGAACAAACAAAATAAACACAACATACATCCTAGGGAAAAAGAAAGAACCTTTTCCCCCAACTATTGTAAGATTTTCACAAATCAGGAACCTCACTTGAAGAATGTGTAACAAGTGTGAAATAATAGTCCAGACTTTTCTAGAGTTTTATTCTATTTCTATGGTGTTCTAAGTCTAAGAAAACTTAGAAACACACAGTCTTATGTTTTCAGAAAAATAGGGAATTCCATAATCTCAAATTGTGTTTTAAAGAGTCACTTTTAGGGATGAATCATAAAAACATATAATCTTGACTTTGCAATATTATTGGTAAATATTGTAATTTTTTTCTGATTTTTTCCATTTGTGCTTTCAGTCCACAAATGAACAGTGGCCTTTTGCATCTGGGTCTCTGTTTTGAGCAGCTACTGCTAATTATTAGTGGCTGATGGCTACCCAGTTACAACAGGCTCACAACAGTTATAAATAAAGTGTCTTATTTTCTTATTTCCATTTTAAACTTATCATCATCACTTATACCACAAAAAGAATTTAAAAGTGCTGGAGGCTTCCTAGTAAACACAGTCTTTGTTAGCCAACTCTGCTGTACAACTGGACAACAACTTCCAATCTTATTTGAAAATAAGTTCTAAATTGAGATAACAGGGTGCCAAGCTTAAAGCTCACACCTTCATATCACAGACTCATATTAATAGCTCGGACTGAAACGGCAGTTAAAAACTTAAATTTGGTGGAAAGATTCTGTCTGTTAACATCTGAGGAAGGTTTTTTTTTTTTTTTTAGAAGTTCAAGCTATAACAGCAAATGAGAGCAGGGCCAATACATGCTATTCAAGAACAGGGAAATTTGTTCTCTTCCCTAGATTTTCAAGAACAAAATGACATTCTGTTCTTTTAACATTTTAACACAATATTTCTTTTAACATGTTACATTTGCATTAGAAAGTGACTTGGATAGAAATCAATTGTTATTAACACTGAAGATTGAGGCAGACACTATACCACTACCAAGCTCCCTCCAGGTATGACAGACTGAACAGTGTTCAGCATTTGAAGCTTCCATAACTGTCTGGTTCAAAGCCAACCAGGTGTAAAAACCTAAATACTTTATTAGTGCATCAAATGAGAATCAGAAATAATAACTTTACTTTCTGGACCTCAGATTAATCCCAGCCTGTTCAGACATAATCCTGACATCAACATCTTCTGGTTGATGTTTATCTGAGTAATTTTGTTGCAACTTCATCCTCTTGATCAGAATTTGAACTAAAAGTGTAACAAGAAAGACTGTTAATTCAAAAGTAAACTTCACTAACAACACACCATCACTCAGATGATTTGGTCCTGAAAGGTATAAAGCAGCTCTGACTTTAGTCATGATGTCACCCAGCCAACAACTCATCCATCAGCCTTCGGTGCGTGTCATTGTCTCATTTTCCTCTGAGATCAAAGTGTCTCCAGTATTTGTGGAAATGTCTCCTGTTGGGTGGGAAGCAATCTGTTTCAAGAGGTTCTCAGATTGAAACAGTTCCTGGGTCCAAGCCTGACAGACTTCTTCTATCCCCAAACCCTCTCCTCCATACTCTGGAGGGAGAACATCTGGTGAGAAGAGGTCACTTAAAGTACGGTGAAAGTCTGTACCATGCATATGAACCTATGGCAGAAAAAATACCATAAACCTTAGAGTACATCCACAGTGGATATTTGTGTGTAAACCAGGAAGTAAGAAAATGGTTATTGTCATCTCTGTGCTGTAGCAGATCATTGTGTGGAAGCGGGCAATGATGATGACTCTCACCCTCTGCTTGATCTTATCTGGTAGAAAGGGACGGATCATAGTGAAGACTGGACGGAAGAATATCGGCTCATTAACCAAATGAATTCCTCTCACTTTTAGTGGAAAAGAGTCCTGAACAAAGGATTATACAATCACATTATTTGGTGCTGGACACAATAACATATAAACAGTAGTTAGAGTTGAGTCTTGCGTGTCATTTTCATCCCATGCCATCTTCATACCGAAAGCACAGAGGATATCTTTCTGGCGAGGGAAGGGTTAATCTGCAGGGCATGGCCCAAACTCCACCCCTTCAGGTCAAATATCACCTTTAAACCTCGCCTCTGTGTCTCTGTCTCCCTGGAGATGATTTCTGATGTCATCAGGCTGACCCTGAACACCTGGAAGGCTGACCAATCTTTTGGGTTCCATTGCCCTGCAGAAATACATGTAGCATTAGGCTTTTGGATAAATGTAACTGCAAATAAGTGAGAGACAGAGTGCACCCTGGGTCAGTCCCCATTTCATCACGACAACACAAAGGCCAAGACCATGCACACATACAGTACAGACCAAAAGTTTGGACACACCTTTCTAATTCAATGGGTTTTCTTTATTTTCATGACTATTTATAAGGCAAGAAATCCCACTTATTAACCTGACAGGGCACAGCTATGAAGTGAAAACCATTTCAGGTGACTACCTCTTGAAGCTCATCAAGAAAATGCAGAGTGTGTGCAAAGCAGTAATCACAGCAAAAGGTTGCTACTTTGAAGAAACTAGAATATAAGGGGTATTTTCAGTTGTTTTACACTTTTTTGTTTAGTGCATATTTCCACATGTTATTCATAGTTTTGATGCCTTCAGTGTGAATCTACAATGTCAATAGTCATGAAAATAAAGGAAACTCATTGAATTAAAAGGTGTGTCCAAACTTTTGGTCTGTACTGTACATGCACACTCTACTAATAGCATTAGTAGCACACTCTACTCTACTAACAGCATTGTAGAGCAAACAAAAACCTATCATACCTTATTATGAAATGTGAAAGGGAGAAACTCAGAGAACACATCTGAACTCCACACTGAATGACCCAGATGAGATTTGAGTAACATCTGCTTCATTGTGCAGAATGAAACAAACATTGCTTAACTGGTCCAATGTCAACAAATAGTGTCTCCTCTAAAGCTTGACACAAACACTATTTGCTTTCTATTCTCTCCTGTATCAGGTTGGACCCCATATGTTGGATCAGAGTTTACATCCCAGAGCAGGAGACCTGAGGGGCCACAGAATAACCTCAACATGGCAAAAACAGCCTGTGGACAAAAGTTATCTTTGTCCACATCAAAGATGACATTTACATTACATGACAATAATGATGTCATGACATCATTATTGTCATGATGCCATGACAGTAATGCAGGAGTTAACACTGGCAAGATGTTTTGAGAATGTGATGCAGCACATACACAGGCGTTTAGATTCAGATGATTTTCAGATATGCTCTGCTGGGGGTGCAGTTGCCACTAAATATATTATTTAGTAACTTGAACTTTATGCATTTCAGCTAAATTATAATTTATTCAAAAAATACTTTAAAAATCCCAGAGGAGAATTAAATGTTGTTATAGTTCATTATTCAAGTGTCTTCAAAGACTTGCTGATGCTGATGCATCTCCAGTAGCAGTCTGCTTTACAATGAATCAGGAGATAACAGTCTGATGAAGAGGATGCTCAGGGTTCTGCATGTTATGAAGAAGCTTCCTTTGTCCAGTCATCTCCAGAGGTTCCCCAGAACAGAACCCGCCTGTTTATGTCTTTCACTCTGATGACGCTATCCCAACAGATGATACGGAATCTGTTGGGATGCCGTATCATCCCAACATCAGCTACAGATGATTTGCAGCATCTTGCTGCAAACACTGAAGGATCTAAACTTGATTGTAAAATGGATGGCAAGCAAGGGTTTTAATTTCATGGGGAGGAACTAGATTCTTCAAGTTAAAAAAGTTTCAATGTCAAATTTATTTCTAAAGCACATTTAAAAGCTACAAAGTGCTTCACAAAGGGTAAAAGCAACAACATTAAAAAAAAATAATGAAATCAAAAAATAGGATAAACTTAACAACAGGACAGTGCAACCAAACAGGTCTGATTGAACTCAAACTGAAACCAAAGAAATGAGTTTGCAGGAGAGATTTAAAAAAACTGTACAGACTCTGCAGCACAAATATGAAGGAGTTGGTTCCAGAGTCGTGTTTCTGCAATGGCAAAGCCTCGATCTCTACTGGGTTTTAATCTGGTCATCAGCTGCACTAAGAGCATGACGGAGACTTTTTGGATTGTAAAAGTTAAGGAGAACAGTTAGATAATTAGATGCCAAACTTTTATGAGTAAGTAACACTAACATCAATACAAAAATGAACAGGCAGCCAATGTAAATCCTTTAAACTGGAGTGAGAAGGTCATGCCTTCTGGCACCTGTTAAAAGACGAGCAGCAGCATTTTGGACTAACTCCAAGTGATGGATTGATGATTGATTGATTGATCGATTCCTTGCAATAATCTAATCTGCAGGTAATAAATGCAAGAACAATAGTTGTCAGGCTTTTAGGAAGAATGTAGGATTTGGCAATTTGGTATAACTGATAAAACTAAGTCTTGACTACAGTGGACATTTGTTTCTCAAGTTTAACAGAACTGTCTAAAAACACTCGGAGATTCCTGCATTTCTTGTGCCTGTAGAGGCTTCGTGTGTCACAAACACACAGTTATACACACCAATCCTGTAGATCAGCACCCTGCTGCCAGCGTGGTCCCGCTGTGGGAGAACAGCATGGTATGATGTCTTGAGGAGACCAAAGACAGATGAAGGAGACAAGCATGTGCTGATCTCAGGACTCTCCCTCCTCCAGTGCAGGTAGTTCAGCAAGAGCTGGAAACACATGTGGAAGAACTCTTACAGCTTGCTCTCCCATACATGAGCTTTGCATTTGACTAGACCAGGGGAGTCAAACTCCAGTCCTCAAGGGACCCTAACCCTGTCCTGCAACTTTTAGATGTGTCTCTGCTGCACCACCTGAACAGAATAATTAGGTCATTAAGGCTCTGGAGAACTGATCTACACAAGGAGGAGGTAATGAAGCCATTTCATTCCATCGTTTTGTAGCTGTGGCTCATCTAAAACCTGCAGGACAGTGACCCTGGAGGCCTGGAGTTTGACACCTGTGGACTAGACAATCAAATTGATACACCGTAGACCCCCGCCTATTCAATATTCACAGAAAGTTCTGTGGAATGTAAGATGCAAGTTATTTAACCGAAATCAGATTTTTATTTTTTGTAGAGCATATCCAAAATACTTGAAAGAAAGCAGTTGGAAAAGCTGAAATACTTTCATGCATTGATGGCTCACACATATTGGCTGGTGTTTGCTTGTTGAGAACAAAACAGTTAGTGAGCACCATTGATTTTAATTGGCACAGATTTACTGAATCCATATTAGTGGATGTAAGGCACATAGTAGATGTTAGCTTCTGTGTAGAAATAAGAATTTCCACTGAGCACTTTAATGAATATTAACCAAAAATACGAATATATTTCTTTGGAACTTAATGTGAAAGACCAACACAATATGGTAAACAATTGTGCAGTAAAAATAAAATTAAAGTATACATATATACATGTATAAAGTCAAAGTTTAGCAGCTGTTTCTGTGGAAAGCTTATTTGCTGGTGTCCCAACTGCAGAGCTTTGCCCCGGTTGGCTGGGCTCACACTGCTTTCAATTGGTCTTGTTTGTCAGACATAAGTATTTTCCACTCATTCACATTGCAGGACAGTTTGTTTCTAAATCACTCAGAAATTGGTGCTCAAATAAGAACTATTAAATTCTCTAGATTTTAGAGCAAGAGTTAAACTAAAATGAGATTTCTTAATGTCCCGTCTTTTAGGGAATGTTGCTCAATCAACAGAAGTCAACAATGCTGTTTGTTTTGCCTTATGTGTGTTTACATGATCATATATATTGTTTGTAACAACTCAACTTTTTTGCAAAGTATTAAACCAAATAATATTACTGAATACTTGAGATTATTTAGCACTGTTGTGTTGTTTAAGAACCAGCAACTTTGGCTGCAAGTCAATGGGTGAGTCAGAAAAAGTGAATTTTTTGCAGCAGACATGCTTCATTGGTTTACAGTTGTTCTCTGTTTTGAGAGAAAGTGAATATGTCTCAATATTGTCATCTGAAGTGCCTCAAAGTATGCTACCTCCTGTGAGCTTTATGTTGTCAAAAAGTGAGATTTGAAAATATGTGCTTCTTGTGCCTGAATTATTTATTGTTTTAATATTTATTTCTAGAAATGTTTTTTTATTTGAAAGTACCAAAGTTTGCATATTACTTTCTGTTTTGTTCACATAACTTTGACAAATTAAATCAGACGTTATGATTAGTTAATATGTATTTGAACATCTTTGTACCAAATATTTTTTTTATTCTTACTTGAGTCATTTTTAGAATAACAAATTCTAAAATATATTAAAGTAAAGCAGCTCTTATTGAGTACAAGTGCTGGTTACTCTGCTTACCTCTGCTCAAATCTGATACAGATGATCATCCAAGATACTAAATTTTCCAGAGAATGGTGGAAAAATCAAGATTTGCCACATGATTAAGAGCAATTTACCAATGCATGAATTTACTTTACACAGGTCAGGTACCATCCGGCTGTAGCAACTGTAGGAACTATGATGCCAAATCCAGACATCGAGAGACATTTTTGTGTAGATGTATTTCCTGCACTGTGAAGAATATGGCTCTTCACTCTTTACATTTGCATATTGCCTCTTTTCATTGGGTTATTTCTCTCAGTAGATAGAGTTTAACTGGACAATTATCCAGTTAGATTTTTGTAGTTTATTATTTTTTGGTGTTGTGAGGACTAAAACTAGAGTTTAAAATACTTAACACATTATTTGCTAATTTTCTATTATAATATTGACTGAATAACTACAAAAAACACACAATTAAAACAAATGAAAATCATGAAAATAAAAACCTTATTCATCCAACTTCTTATTTAATCCTGCTTTTAACCAGATTCTTTTAATATACTTATATCTTAGAAGTTTTTAATTATGTGAATAATTCCTTTAATATTGTTATAATCTTTATGCTCTTTCTTTCTGAAACAATTCCTAATGTTCATGCATAGATGAGGCTATGTGATTACATTTAGCTAATGTAGGCAATTTATCCCTGGATCATAGTTAACTATAAATGAATGCAGCCTCAGCTGCTCTAAATGAAAGAATGAAAGAATGAATGAATGAATGAAACAAGATATAGGATATTTACAATTTATAAAACATGAATATCATAAAGTAAATAATAGTGTTGCTGTGGTAACAGGACTTAATAGTGAGCCTCCAAATTAAATTCTACTCTGTGGTCCATGATATGATGGATGTTAAAGTTTGTACTTCTATATTGAATCTGTGAAGGCCTGTTGAGGACGTCAGGAAATCATTTTACAGGCTTTGTGACAACAGATGCCATCTGGAAGATATCCTCAGAGCAGACTGCTTCTGCAAGATATCCTAAATAAAATGTTTTTGTTTTAATACTATAGTAGATCCATTGTCTGAGCTCTATTGTGTCTGTTTTGGTTTCAAATCTTCAAACCTTTGGCACGTAATGTACAAAACAAAAAAACCCTTATTTTCTTTTCGACACAGAAAATTGAAAGTCTCTGTACTCGGTTGAAACTTTGGTGGTAAAAGCACAAGCCTTCCTGCTGGCTGGTCTCCCAGCCAGTAACTGCTGAGTGTTTTCCAGCTGGGAAAGCGCAGGTTCTGTACCTTCAGAGAGAGCGTCAGGTCGAAGTCTCTGGCGCGGAGAAATCTGATGAGGAAGCCGTCGGAGAACGTTCCCACAGCGGACAGGTCGTAGGCCTGCAGGGCTGCCCGCCTCAGGCTCACCACATGCGGCCTCAGCTGCTCTGAGTCGTCCGGGAGCTCCGTGATCTGAGAACCGTTCATATCGCACTCAGGTCGGCTTTCTGCTGCTGGTCTCCTCCGGACGCTGCTAGCAACCGGACAGGAGGGGCCGGTCCGGCTTCCAGAGGGGAGGGATTGAGTCGGAATGCACTTGCAGTTTACTGTACAGTGGGGTGAAAGTGGGGTGTTTCGTCACCTCTGTTAGCACTTTGAATGTGTACATATCAATCAACTCATTGGGTTTGTCGCAATTTGTCCCGAAGTAAACGGCAAAGTAATCCTCAAAGTTGCGGACTGGCTATTGATTTGCTGATTGCTTGCTGTTGAATGCGCTGCAGTCATAGAGATTGTTAAAAGTTGTGCGTGGGGGATATGCACAAGGCGCACTTTATTCAGAGCAACTAGAGAAGGGAATAGACTTTATTCCATTTTCAAACCTGGAGTCTGGAAAAATGTAAAAGATTGATAAATGCTTTCAGCCGCCCATAAACAACTAAATAGTGATCGACAGTATTAAAACACAATGTTCGTATGGAGGTTTGTCATCATTACATCATATGCTTATATGCTTAATGATTAAATCACAGATCAAGGCGCCAAGCTGGGTCCGAAACAGTAAATATGTGTTGTTTCTACACTGTGAAACCCAATGGTGCTTTTTACTAAAAATAAGATAGTTATTTGTACTCATTTAAGCTAAATAAGTAAGTAATAGTAAGAGTAACTTTTATAAATTGAGTAGATCCAAAACTATCAGTTTGAGTTTCTAACTCATTTACAATAAGTACACACATGCTTATCATTTATTTTCAGTATTGTTGCTTTGAAATGTTTAAGTTGTGATCATCGACATGAATACGGTTGTGATCACTGACTCAGACCAAAGAAATAAAAGCCCTAGTCTTTCTGACGTCATCACTGAGCTTTGCACACGATGCTGAGATGTTTTTCCGTGGACTGTCGGCCATTAGAGGAAAGTTTCAACAAAGAATTTTAGCAACTCCAATTTGAAAATACATGGAAAGTGTTTTTCTGTTAAATGTTTATATACAACTTGAAGAAGAATTTATTTAACTATTTCTCTGATATGCAGAAAAATAGGCCATGCTAGCACATGGGTCTTGCTAGCCCAGCTGCCTCCTATATTGCTTAGGTTTAGTGGTTGGGGGCTTATTTGGGAAAATAGATAAGTTACAATTTTAAAGCTATGTAGCACACAACGTTATGGTAAAATAGACCATGACTAGTTAAAATGATAGTTAAAATGATGAATTAGTTCATCATTTTAACTAGTTTTTCTAGTCCAATCCAAATGTATACATGTATAAACAGCATGTGTGAAATTAGATTTTTTAAATTAGGAACCTCTTGCATCTCCAGTCCACTGCAGCACCGACTCTGCAGTAAATATGCACCTTTTACAGTTAATGAGCATGTTTACTCTGCCTCCACACGGTGGCGCAGTGCATAGCACCTCTTTAATAGCTATGAACAAAATTAGAATGGAGCAAAACTTCTCTGCGCTCACACTTAGTCTATGCTTGGACTCTCTGCTCACTTTTGGAGATGCCTTTTCCATGCTGACTGGTCATTTCTCTGGATTACCAGAGATACCATACATACTGGATTACAAGCAAGCAAGCGAGCCTGCCTGTCTGTCTGTATGTCTGTATGTATGTATGATTGTATGATTCAATACATTTTTTATATTTTTTGAAAGATTTTAGAGGTGACAAAGTGATGTTTGTGACATTTTGTGACCAAAAATGTCACCAAATTCGTGAGCATAATATCGTGTATCCTATTGTATCGTGAGATTAGTGTATCTCAGCCCTAATCAGAATATTGCGAACAAGTAAAATAATAACAATACCAATGCATCACCTGTGATTTCTATGGCTCATAATGACAACTAAAATTATTTGCTTTAAAACTATTGTAATTATTCTGAATTATTCTTTTATACTAAATAATAGGAGTTAACAAACAAATGTATTTATATTTGCTTTGGGTTCCTTAGATTCCAATCACGTAATAAAATAAACTAAAATAGTTTTAGTTACAAAACTTAAATTAATTTGTGCAATCAGTTTCCCCAAATAATTTGAGTTAACTTGTCTGGTTTTACAGTGTAGTTCTATAAATACTGCATTTGGGCCAGATGTGGCACATATATAGAATTCTTATTTCAGTTTCGGCAGATTTGATCCAGACACGGACGGCATCGGAGCCAAAGCTGGCTAAAATCAGCTTTGGCATAACAGTCTTTTGTCACCCAAAGACTGTTATGTCTTTGGGTGACAAAACAGTCACCCAAAGCTAAACCTTTGGGTGACTGTTATGACTGTTATCTCCTCCCGCCTCCGATCCAGCGTCCATTCCTGCCGGCGCTCCTGCCGGCGTTCCCGCCGGCATTCCTCCGCCGCCGGTCCCGAGGCTTCGCTCCGGCTCACCTCCCAAGCCGCACCGTCTCTCCGCCAGCCCAGACCCAGCTCCAGCATCTTCCAGCCGGCGCTCTGCCGCCGGCGCTCCGCCGCCGCCGGCCCCGAGGCTTCTCTCCGGCACCCCTCCGCTGCCGGCTCCGAGGCGCCTCTGTGGACTTCCTCCGCTGCCGGCTCCGAGGCGCCTTTCTGGACTTCCTCCGCTGCCAGCTCCAAGGGCCCGCTCCGGACCACTTCCGCCCCTCTGCGTTCCTCCCGAGACCCCGACTCTCGGTGCTCCTCCCGAGACCCTGCCTCTGGGGACTCCTCGTCGCCACTCGTCGCCACCTCCAGAGCCGCGGGCGACCACCGGACCACCTCCGTGGTTCCTGCCTCCAGCGCCGCGGACGACCGCCGGACCACCTCCGTGGTTCCTGCCTCCAGCGCCGCGGACGACCGCCGGACCACCTCCGTGGTTCCCGCCTCCAGCGCCGCAGACGACCGCCAGACCACCTCCGTGGTTCCCTCCTCCGCCCACCCTGTGGGTAGTTTTTTGTTTGTTTTTGGACTCTTGGCCCTTCCTGTGCCTCCGCCCACTCCGTTGGGTTGTTTTTTGTTGTTTTGGAGTCTTAGTGTTCCCTGTGTTTCTGCCCACTCCGTGGGGTAGTTCTTTGTTGTCGTTTTGGACTCTGGCCCCCCCGTCCAGCGCCCCTCCGCCCACCCTTGTTGTGCTTTGTTTTTTGGGCGTCTGGTAGCCGCCCTTGGGGGGGGGGTATTGTCATGTTCCGTGTTTTTCTGTGTGTTTATTTTGAGTTTCCTGTGTTCTCTGAGTCTCCGTGTTGTCCTGTCTCCCTTTGATTACTCCCAGGTGTTTCTTATTCCCTGATTACCCCCAGTGTATTTAATGCCACCTCTGTGTCTGCGTCTTTGTCTGGTCCTCGTCGCTTGTTGTGTGATTTCTGTCTGCCTGTTCATTTGCCACGCTATCGTTCTGTTGCTACCGGTTTCCGCTCAGCCGTGCCGCCAGAATCTTTGTGGACTGTTTTTGAACATTATTCAGTATTAAAATTACCATCTTTACCTCATCCTGGGTCTGCTGCGTCTGCCTCACCACATCCACCGCACCGATTCATGACAAAATGTCTCTGTAAGTGCGGCAAGCTCTCACTAGTCTGGCCCATTAAAGCTCTTTCATACGCGACACGTTTCTTCCAAAAAAAAAGAGGTCATCTTTAAGTCTTTACTGAACTTAAAAGAAAATAAAAATAACAAACAGATTTAAAACAAATAGAAAGTGACGGTCAAAAGACTGTGTTACTCTCAAGGTGCCAGACTTCTACAAAGAGCAAGTACTTTCATCTTTAATAAACTAATTTGTCACTAACCAATCAAAAGGCACCATGTCATAAGCTCAAACACAATACAATTACAGACGCTTATCTTTTTCAAATAACAGAATAAACAATTTAACTCACATAAACACAAAATAACATTTTGTATTAAGCTCCAAAAATGTATATATGGCTCCTACAGTCTCTTTACAAAAATACTTTAAATTCAATCACACTTTTGAACTCAGTAGAATAAGCTCAGTTACTCATTAAAGTAGTTCAAATAGACGGTATTTCAACTGAAAAGTTGACATTTTGTCAACACTGGGGGGTTGGTGATGGTGGAGATGCATTAGACACTGCCATAACATTCACATCCCAAGCAGCGGATTATTAAAATGTAACTAACCCCCTGGGAAAGTATGGCAAATGTTGAAAATCCCAGCAAAGTAAGCAGAGTCAGTCCACTCCAAAGATTTCTTCAGCTGCAGTTTGACTCTTGGTGCTAAACTCTCTCAGATACTGAACTGAAATAAAATCTTTTTTCAAACGTGTAAAATGTCAGAGAAAAATATATAACAAAAATGAAAGAATAGAAACAATAGCCAAACATAAAAAACAAACATATCCAGGTCGAAAAGGAGTAGCAAGAACCCAGCACCTATTAAATCCTACCCTCATTAGTGTCATAGAGTATACAATGAGCATTTCAGTCCAGAATGTAGAATCCAATTACGCCCCACATGCTAAATATTTACACATCTAATTTTTCACATATCACCATTTTTACACTTTCAAAATTATATCTGTATAAGACAATGTTGCTTCAGCAGCTCAAGTCTTCAGTTCTCATACTCAAACTCAGTCTGATGAATGAACAGGAACAACAAAATGACTGCAGACTTCAGGTTCCATTACTTTGTATCATTACCGCCCTCTTCTGGTGCCTCATGCCTACTGCAGTCTGTACATCAATCTACATTTTGAAATAACTTCCTTTGTAAGTGCGGCAACTTCTCACTAATCTGGCCCCTTAAAGCTCTTTCGTACGCGACACATTTCTTCTAAAAAATGAGGTTTTGAATCCGACGGTCATCTTTAAGTCTTTACTGGACTTAACAAAAGGAAATAAAAATAACAAACAGATTTAAAACAAATAGAAAGTGACGGTCAAAAGACTGTTACTCTCAAGGTGCCAGACTTCTACAAAGAGCAAGTACTTTCATCTTTAATAAACTAATTAGTCACTAACCAATCAAAAGGCACCATGTCATAAGCTCAAACACAATACAATTACAAATGCTTATCTTTTTCAAATAACAGTAACAAATGAAACTCACGTAAACACAAAGTAACATTTTGTATTTTTGAAAAAAATGCATATATGGCTCCTACATCCTTAATTTGTACATTCTTTATCAACATCCTCCTCTAGAGGCAAAACATTATGACCACTCATATCTGAAGTGAATGACACTGGTTATCCCTCCATCATGTCAACTGTTAGTGGGGGACAGTGGGGTATGTAGGCAGAACTTATTGGCAGAACTTATTGTGAGCATCTAATTGCTTCTGAGATAAATAATTTAACAACAGAAAAACTCACATATGAACATACAAATTCCACTTTCATAATGTTCAGTTTTATTCTTCCTCCTCCTGATCCATAAACCTGAAAAGGTTGAGTTTGGATTCATCACTCCACAGACAAAAATCAAAAATCTCTGGCTTCTTTCTATGGCTGTGAGGAAATTTGAGTTCTTGTTATTTGGGTTAGTAGTGGTGAACATGTTAGAGTGAGAGTATGGAGCCCACAGCTTTCCTGTCAAACCTCAGATGTTCTTTCTTCCACCTCAGTCATGGATTCTTCTGCTTCCACAAGTTTGTCTTCAACCAAATCAGGAGATGCTGCAGCTCCCTTTGCCTCCACCTCCCACTTTTCTGTATCTAGAAGTGAAGAGGCAGCTGGGTTAGGTGGTAGGGATGGATGGATGGATGGATGGATCAATGGATGGATGGATGGATGGATGGATCAATGGATGGATGGATGGATGGATGGATCAATGGATGGATGGATGAATGAATGGAAGGATCAATGGATGGATGGATGGATGGATGGAGGGAGGGATGGATAGATGGATGGAGGGATGGATGGATGGATGGTTGGATGGATGGAGGGAGGGATGGATGGTTGGTAGGTTGGATGGATGGATGGATGGATGGATGGATGGATGGATGGATGATGGATGAATGGATGGATGGATGGATGGTTGGTAGGTTGGATAGATGGATGGAAGTATGGATAGATGGATGGATGGTTGGTAGGTTGGATGGATGGATGGATGGATGGTTGCATGGATGGATGGATGGATGGTTAGATGGTTGGATGGATGGATGGTTGGATGGTTGGACGGATGGATGGTTAGATGGATGGATGATGGATGGTTGGATGGATAGATGGATGGATCGTTGGTTGGATGGATGGATGGACCGATGGTTGGATGGATGGTTGGATGGATGGATGGTTGGATGGATGGATGGATGCATGGATGGATGGATGGATGGATGGATCAATGGATGGATGGATGGTTGGATGGATGGATCAATGGATGGATGGATGAATGAATGGAAGGATCAATGGATGGATGGTTGGATGGATGGATGGATGGATGGATAGTTGGATGGATGGATGGAGGGAGGGAGGGATGGATAGATGGATGGAGGAATGGATGGATGGTTGGATGGATGGAGGGAGGGATGGATGGTTGGTAGGTTGGATGGTTGGTAGGTTGGATGGATGGATGGATGGATGGTTGGATGGATGGATGGATGGATGGATGGATGGATGGATGGTTGGATGGTTGGATGGATGGATGGTTAGATGGATGGATGATGGATGGTTGGATAGATGGATGGATCGTTGGTTGGATGGATGGATGGACCGATGGTTGGATGGATGGTTGGATGGATGGATGGATGGATGGTTGGATGGATAGGCCGATGGTTGGATGGATGGATGGTTGGATGGATGGATGGATGGATGGTTGGATGGATGGATGGACCGATGGTTGGATGGATGGTTGGATGGATGGATGGATGGATGGTTGGATGGATAGGCCGATGGTTGGATGGATGGATGGATGGATGGTTGGATGGTTGGATGGATGGATGGTCTATTTTACCACTCAAAAAAAGAAAAAAAAAGAACAAAAAATAAAATGTCACAAATACACTAATAAAGCAAATGAGTTACAACTTCACTTATTTTGCCTTTGGGATTAATTAAGTATTTTTAATTTAAATTTGAAATATCCTCTTTAGAGAGTGAATTTTCCCAGACACATGTAGGCAACCATTATTTCTGTCTGATTATTTGAAATGCCAAAGACTGGACATGTAAAGAAAGGAAAGGAAAGAAAAAAGAGGGCTTCAGTTTCCTTTGAAATAAAATGTTCAGACTTCACACATTCATTGTTTGTATTTTAGGGATGGGTTAGGGTTAGGCTAACCCTAACCCAGGGACAAACATCAGTCCATAAAGAAGCACCGCTGACAGAAGCAAAAGGCGTAGACTTTTCTGAACCTTAGTTCAAGTTCTGATCCCTAGATGTTGCTCGTGTACTTTGGTACTTTGGGCCCCCATTCACGACCAGTTCAGCTTACTCTGACATCGCCCCCTTATTCACGCTCTAACTGCCTTTCTCTTCTCTTCTCATGCCCGGAGGTCATGGATTCTTTTTCCTTCATCTTACCGCTTCAGTGCTCTACATTCCTGGGCTTGTGTAGCTTGGTGTGTCTTGCTTTTGTAATAATATAGAATTAATTCCTCTACTCTAATATGATTAAGAATACCTACAGCAAGCCGTTTTCTTCATGGGCATATTTATTTAAACAGCATAAGCTGCACACATTTAAAAAAGATTTAATTGATTATTGATTTTCTAATGCCAGTCTCACTATGTGTTGTGACTTAATATAGATATATTGTAATATATTCTTCATAAACTTAACCTGGTTTTAATTAAGCTCAGTATCCCAAAGAGACTTTGATATTGTGAGGCTGTTGTTATAACTCGTTCATTGTTGTTTTTATCTTCAACATATTTTTGCTGTCTAAGCAAATTAAGATGAAAGAGGAAACCAGGGATCAGGAATTATAAAATCTAAAGACATCGTCTTCATGGTGGAAGGATTTTTGTTTTTTTTACACTGAGCAGCTGGTCACATTTCTATCAACAGTAAAAACTGGTGTGTTTCCAACATTAACTGCTTAATAAACATGATTTCATTTAAAAATAATTGGACAGAATTTATTCCCCTTGTTAATCTACCATTTGTCTCTCATACATTTTATTCATTGTTAGCTTTCAAGGCTCTGTGATGGACTAGTGACCTGTCCAGGGTGAACTCCGCCTCTCATCTGATGACTGCTGGAGATGGATTTTTAAGGTAGCTTTTAAGGTAGCTTTTCTCCCTTAAGTTCACACTTAAACCAACTTCATAGTTAATGCCAGCATCAACTGATTCTATGATATTACTGACTATTTTTTCTACTTCTAACATAAACAGGCAAATAAGTCACTCAGAAATGTTTTTTCACTCCAGGCATCCGGTCCCAATCATCATCAGTTCTGATGATGTCACATACATAGCGAGTCCACAACATCCTGAAATTGTAAGTTTGACTTTTTCCTTTGCCATTTTTCTGTACTCTGATTAATTGCTCTATTGTTTTATCCTTTTTTGTAGGTTTCTGTAAAGTGCAGTGAATGGAATGTTCTGTTATTGATCCTCACTGTTCATAGGAAGGAGAAATGTCAGTTTGTCTGCAGTAATACTGGAATACTGTGACATTGTATTAAAACAATATTCTGTCCTTGGTGAAACATTTTTCACATTTCATCTAAAGTGTATCTGTTGTTTTATTGTACTAATTTTCATAAGCATGTTGTCTGTAAACTTTGAGTATATTGTCAATTTATACAATTTTCTGATAGTATATTGACAATGTACTCTTGATAAATGTGAATATATTGAATGCACAATATAATAAAAGTGTGTTGTAATTGATCATTCTGTGTTCTGGTAGCCTGATGTGTTTGCAGTACTGTAGTGTGTATGAAGCATTAATGTACAAAGTGACAAAGCAGAACAACAAGTAACATTAAGTAATTAACAAGTGTACTTTTTACACTTCATTAACAGGTGTACTTCATTAGCAATTATAATAAACCAGAATTAGCATACTGTGATCACACTTCTAATATATAAAATATATATAATGCTTATTTATTTAAAATACATTCTAAATATATTTTAAATGTAATTTATTCATGAAAATGGTACACTTAATCAAGCATGTATTTATTACATAAAAAGCCATATACTTAAAGTGTACAAAGTATAAATACATTAAGCACAAAATTAGTTGTTTCAACATAGCATGCTTCAAGTTAAATAATCCTTAAAAAACCTGAAGTATATTGATGATTAGTCTGGCTTCAAGTGTGCTATGATTTAATATACTTAGTGTATTTATTTTTCATTAGAGCCCTACTGACTTTTTCCAAAACAACCAGCAATAAATCTAGCGACTCCTTTTCTATGTTGTTGGAGAATTTAATGGTGACACACAGTCACACAGTCAACACCAAACCTTCACCAGTAGTCAGAGCAGAGCAGACTTATTCCACTCCGTGTCCACAATGCAAATAAATCACACATTTCTAAATCTGAGTAACAATATCGATCACTTTTGCCTGAACAAATTACACTTTATAATCTGAATATTCTTTAGTATTTGTAATCCAAACTAACAAACAAACCACAGTACAGAATCTGAACATTAGCTATACAAAATTCATCAAAAAAAAAGAAAAAGAGAAGCATAGAAATTATAGATAGGCATTATTCATTCAAAGCCCAGGCAATCCTTTTAAGTTAGCCTTTTGGGATCATTCAGTCTAATAAAAATTGTTTTGATGAGTTGTTTGAAAAAATCCATCCAACATGTTTATACCTTCCCGCCTCTCATCCTTTGTCAGCTGAAGATAAGCACCAGCACCACCAATGGGATAAGGGTGTAAGAAAATGGATGGATGGATGTTTATACCTATTCCAAACAAAAACCAAAGGACTCCTGGACTGGAGCACATTTGTAAACATTAAAATTTAAAATAGTAGTAGAGTGAAAATGAAAATAGTATTTAACACTAAAAGGAAAAGTTATGAACACAGGTGGAAACGATTGCAGAGGTGAAGAGCAGCAGCCCAGTTCTCTTCTGTTCATCATGTAAGTGCAGAAAGGATACTCTCACAACCTTGGTTGTAATAATTGCTTTTGTGAGCTACTCTTAGCTTTCTCAAACCAGTCATTTCCAGTTAACAGACAGTGAACATTGGCATCTTTTGTATTAGAGCCCCGCCCACATGGAGAGAAACCTGGTAAATTTTTGTAAAGAACAAAAATATGTGTCCACACGGCAGAATGAAGCATCACTGAAAATGCTAAAGAAGGTATGCCAAGCCACAGAATGATGCAAAAAAACACTGCAAACAACACAGAACAGCATCATGTTTGTTATTTGTGAGAGTGAGGTGCATGCAGGTTATAGAGAGAGATGGAGCTACAATGTCATCATGGACACACTGAAACATGAAACTCAGATTTTAAAATATATCCACTCTGGGATCTGGTTTCTGGGATAGTTTGTGGTCTCCCAAAATATCAAAACCACAGAAAAATCTTTGCAAAGATCCCTAAAATCTTCTCAGCGTGAACGGGGCTGAAATATGAAAAATACCGGACCAAGAAACAACAATGGTAAAGGCATGCCTTACTATACACGTCATTTTTTTGTTACAAACGTGAACATGTATTAATATGACTGCAGTATGATCTGTTTGGTGCTTGCTAGCATATACAGATAGTCTCAGTCAATCCCTATAAGAGCTCCCTCTACAGGCTGTTCTTGGAATGAGAGGAATTAAACATCTGTTCATTGTATAAAAATTCAAAATTTAAATCTAGGAGACAAATCAAATGTAAAATGTGTGACAGTCACTGAATTCTAAGTGGAATCCCAAAATAACACCAAGCTCGACCAACATATATAAGGGTTGTGCTTACATATATATTATAAGACATAAAACATAATTAGGGCCAAAAAGTGTCAAATAATAATAATTTTAAAAAGAATTAATGAATTTTTACTGAAAAAAGGTAAAAAGGGAAAAGAAAAGTGGCTGAGATGATTCATGGAGTAAGGCAATTCCTAGGCTGTTGTGAGGATAGAAACTGACAAAAGCAGACCCAATAGCAAACAGAGCTGAGTCAAGAGAGAGAAGGAGGGAGAGACTGTAAGATGACAAGCAAGCTCTCCCAGAGTAGCTCAGCCTCACGGAAGGACTCAGCGGTGGCTGGAAAGCAGTGGTCCAGGACAGAATAATACAAACTGACCACATGCTGCAAGCGACGTCTGAAGAGGACATGAAAAGGAAGGATGCCAAAAATGCTAATTGCTTTTTGAACAGGAAATAACACAAGAATGGAGACCTACATCATTTTCAAAAGAATAATCTAATAATTAACTCTTCCAGCAAAGAAATCCAGCAATCATTACCAGCAAAGAAAAAAAATAAGAGAAAAAGGGGAGCAAAATCCTCAACATAATAACCAAACTGAGAAGGAAAACATTGAAGAACAAAACAGTAAGTAAGAAGAAAGCAAACTGGAGTATTTCACAAACGCTCTGCTCAGCTCAGGAAGAAAGATGTCCAAGTCTTCTTCCCGAGGTGATCGGCATGGATCAGCTGGTTGGAAGAGCCCTAGCTTGAGAAAGGAAGTGCATGGCAATCGTTCATGCATGTTAAGAATTGGAGAGAGACTGATGAGGGCTGGTAGTGAAGGGAACCTGCTCGACAAACCCATCAAAACACACAGCCAAATTTTCTCAGATGGATCACAGCAAGGATCAAAAGGGCATGCACAACTGCCAGGCCTGCAGGACAAACCCAAGAGCACAGGAACTAACTTCAGCAAAGGTACATTCACTTTCTTTACATCCTAACTTAAACACAGCTGGTCTAACAGGGAGCAGAGAAACAACACGGTTCAAGGTGAAAAATGATCAGTTGCCAATGTCTTGAGGAGACTGAATATCTCTTATTACAGGGAAGATAATGCGCATAAAACATGTTTTCTCATTAAACATGTCTACATTTAGAGGCTTATGATATAAAACAAACTGATTTTGATGCCTATGTAATGTTAAGATAATCACATTTACTATGGCAACTAGCAGACATGTTCGAGGCTAGAGGGGAGGGGCTTGAGCCCCTTCCCCTTTTATCCTTGTTTCTTTTTTTTGTGCTTTTTTAATTTGGGGTGTCAGGAGGCCTGCTTGTGCCCCTCAACAGTAGAATTTAGCTAAAAATGACAATTTAGCAAAAATAAATTAGTCTGACTGCCCTTGGTCTAAAAATGATTGTCAGTGCCTCTGACTCCATGTTGTAAAGACTTCAAATAACAACAACAATAATAATAAAAATAATAGTAATAAATCACTCAAAGTAAGCATAGTGGGTACAAGCGCTACTGATCAGGACTTTATTTAAACCAGCCACTGTGGATCGAGAAACAGCGGTGAGTGTCGTCAGCATCAGGTCTGCAATGGGGGGTTTATTGACAATATTGCCGGCATTTATTTATTTATTGTTTTTGGTGGGTCCACTAACTAAAACCTGTCATTTATTCCCAGTTTATTTAGCTAAGTCTCATATGTTCAAAATAAGTGAATTTAGAGTTTTAAAAGAGTTTAAAAAGAAAGGGAACATCGCTCTTTCTAAGCTGGGTATTTGCCTATTGTATTTTTATTTTTTGGGTTATTTGAAGGTTAAAGAGAGAGCAAAAGGATAATACCTGTTTATTATTTCTGATTATTCAGCTTGTTGCTAACAATATTTGGGATGGTATATTCTGTAATTTCATATGTGGTCTACTTCAATTTTAAAGTTTGGTAAATAAATACTTTATAAAGTCTCATTATTGGTGGGTCTGATATTGCTAAGTTAACAAATGGTGGTTCATGGGAAATAAAATGAAACCAGGTTCTTTGGGTGCATTGGTAAATAAATAGAACCCAGAACTCTAAATTTAGCCTTAGATACTAAAAGTGCTACAATATTTCATAACCAGCAACCTTCTCTCCTATTGTCTGTGTAGAAACTACAGTCTCAGATCAATACACTGCTCCAGAGCAATAAGCTTGCCAAGATGGTAACGTCCATAATTGTCGAACTGTTCTTAAGGGACAATGGTGACATGGGTGATGGGAGTCATCCCTCCATCAGTCCATTAAAGTCCATCACATTTCTCTGTTTATAGACAAAACAAGTT
Source organism: Xiphophorus hellerii (assembly GCF_003331165.1). Taxonomy (NCBI): domain Eukaryota; kingdom Metazoa; phylum Chordata; class Actinopteri; order Cyprinodontiformes; family Poeciliidae; genus Xiphophorus; species Xiphophorus hellerii. Next base: position 673,784 of record NC_045677.1, read on the forward strand.
GTGAAAACAGGAGTGGGAGTGAGAGAGTTAAGAACATCCTCATCCTGCATTATAATCCAAGTCAAAATTACACAAACCTGTTGTCAGAAAGGTGTTCAACAATAGACTAGGCTGACATACTGTCAGCCACTAATGTAATAAATATCTTACTTTATTTTGTTTGTGAGTCTCACAAGATGCCTGATTATAGTGATTTTTTTTACTGGAATGTTTGACAGGAGACATGAGCCCAAAAGATCTGAAGAGTGCAAGAAAATCATTGTCCATGCATAGAAATTGTCCATGGGGGAGCTTTTCCAATTGGAATGGGTGTCAGGCAATATTGCCACCAGAGGGCAGTTCTGAGTTAGTCTCCAAATTGTGAGGAAACTGTCAAACAGCAGCAAAAATGGGCAGAATGGAAACAGTCTTGATAATGTACATTCTCTCAAAGAGACAAAAAAAGGTAGGTGATATGTGAAGATATTAAAACGGACAGAAATCTCCATCCATATGTGTCTGCATATTTAACATTCCATAAATGAGCCTTAAGGGAGAATAGGACTGAGAGGAAGAAATAAAAGGTTCCTCATGGTGAGCCGGTCTCAGGCAGGCTTGCCAGATCATTATACACATCATGGTTGACATGTTGCACTGGCTTCCTCAGTTTAATGAATTGGTCATTTGATAAAACAAAGTAAAGAAAAAAAAAAGACATTCTAAATTTCAAACTTGATGCTATGTTATAAATTCCTTTCTGAAAAAGAAAAATAGAACAAAAGCTACAATAATAGGACCATAAAATTCTGTACGGTCCATACCAAACTGTCAGGATCTGTGTTTTTCTGTGTTTATTTAGAGTTTTCTGTGTCCTTAAGTCTCTTCGTTGTCCTGTCCTCCCCTTGACTGTTCCCAGGTGTGTCTCGTTTCTGTGATTACCCTCCCATGTATTTAACTCCACCTGTGTTCCTTGTTCGTCGTCGGGTCCTCGTCAATGTCTAGTCGTCGTCGTCAGTGTTTCCATGTGCCTGCTGCCTGTGTTTTTGGACAGTTTTGACTTCATTCGCCATTAAATCTCATTATTCATCATACCTGGGTCCGCTGCGTCTGCCTCACCATCCTTCACCGCACCACTTCATGACACAAACATTCTTGCTTTTTCAACAAACACACAGTGTGTTAGACAACAATACCATCTCAGACATCCATAATTCTGGGGAATTTTTTTTATACCATGGAAGGCAAAGATTAAGACTAACATTTTTCTGTTTGACAAAGCTTGTAGTTGTAAGTAGGTTGTTCCTTTCCACTGTCACCACATGCTTTCTCAGAAAGGCCTGTTTGCTTGCAAAGTACCTTAAGATTACATTTACTGTATAGATGTAATCTTTACAGTAGATGTAAAGATTACTTCTACTGTAAAGTGATGTGTGCGTGTGTGTGTGTATAGATGGACTGAATTGAACAGACATGAATTAAAATAGTAACTAGGTGAATGAAATGTTTTTTGTTTTTTTTTACCAAATGTTGTTCTTTCCATGTTTCTTGTGATTTATAGATGATCCAAAGACATTTCTTAGAAATTCTGAAAGTTACCACATTGAATCTATTAGTTGTCATTACAAAGCCAAAAAATGAGTGTTTGTACAAAAAAAAGCCCACATTCCAACTCACATGTCATATTTTATTAATATGACAAATTAATAAAAATGTCATATTAATAAACATAATAAATATTTATATTTATTGTGTGCTGATTCCATTACCATTGGACTATATAACAAAATAGTGTTGCAACACAAGATGTGAGAAAGATATATTTATCATTAGAAGTAATTTATTTTATATATTACATCTTGTTTTGATTTCCCTCTTCTCTCTTTTTGGCTTCCAATGATGTGATTAAGGAGACAGGACTGATCTAGTTCACTGGAGGCCTGGAGGTAAATCTTTGTTATTCACTATGCTGAGCAACACTGTGAGAATATTTAGATACAATTTAGACACTTGGGCAGCTATTCAGTCAACTGATTAACAGTGTTGCTTAAACTTGTATATGCTAGTGAGATAAATGTGGTTTTTATCTTTGCTATTTCTTGAGACAGAAAATTGCTTTAGTGTTAAAATAAATGATTAAAAAAAGACTTGAAAATGGCAACATTTTATTTGATGTTTTGCACAGTTTACATATGAAGTGTTGAGAAACCCCAACCATGTATTGCTGCATTTAGCAACCAGTGAGCATTTTTGTTTTTTAGAATAAACTGAAGTACAGAAATCTGTGAATAGCTTAACAAGACAAAACAGCTGCAACAAATATCAGATGAAATATGATTCAAAACTGTACACATACAGCTATAGTTTTAAAAAACAAACATATTATGCATGTTACAAAACATTTCTAACAATAAGATGCAGTTCCCAGAAGACGATCAATGTGGTTTAGGAATATTCATAGTTAAGCTAAAGTTTTAGGTTAAATTCAGATGTAAGCTTTGTAGACACAAGGATTTGAAGATTGAATGAGTAGTTTTGAGAATTTCAATTCTGTTGCACCAAATGCACCAAGAAGACTGAGAGAAACTGAGTGGGTGTAACCTGATCAATAAAGTGTTATCAGTGATGTCAGTAAGTACCTGGACTGGAGCACAGTCGTTACTGACGTCAGACCACTTTTTTCAGCAACGCGTTGCTATTTCATATCCAGTAGTCAGACTACAGTTACTTATCAAAATCATTTTGTGTTACTGTGCGTTACTATTTTCTTTTGGAATTTAATTTTCACGTCTTGTCGAGTGATCACCGTTTCTATGCAACAGTATCAGCAGCGACAGAAATGTAAACAATGGAGGGAAGAGGGAGATGCGCATTTTGTTGCTGGAAAAATAGAAACTATTTTGAGTTTCTGTCGCCAAGTCTGATTATTTTAAGCGGCTGTGGACTTTTTTTTTTTTAAAGTCGCTAGCAAATTTAATGAGTGTCATGAATCGGTGCGGTGAGGCAGACGCAGCAGACCCAGGTAAGGTGAATGATTGATTTTAATCAGGAAAAAACACAGTCCAGCAACGGGCAGCACGCACATTAGACGAGGACCCGACAAAGAACAGACACACAGGTGGAGTTAAATACACAGGGGGTAATCAAGGAACGAGAAACACCTGGGAGTAATCGAGGGGAGAACAGGACAACACGGAGACACAGAGACACAGAAAACTCTAAATAAACACACAGAACATGACAGTACCCCCCCTCAAGGGCGGCTACCAGACGCCCAAAAAACAAAAACCACAACAAGGGTGGGTGGAGGGGCGCTGGACGGGGGGCCAGAGTCCAAAACAACAACAAAAAACGACCCAACGGAGTGGGCGGAGGCACAGGAAGGGCCAAGAGTCCAAAAACAACAAAAAACTACCCACGGGGTGGGCGGAGGCAAAGGAGGCGGGAACCACGGAGGAGGTCCGGCGGGCGTCCGGCGCAGGAGGCAGGAACCACAGAGGTGGTCCGACGGCCGTTCGCGGCACTGGAGGTGGGGACGAAGAGTCTTGGGGGCCGCACGGAGGCGGCGACGAAGAGTCCCGGGAGGAGGGACGGAACTAGGGGACTCTGAAGGAACACTGGGGGGCTCTGGAGGAACACTGACAGGAGCGGCGGCCGGAGCGCCGGCTGGAGGAAAGCCTGAGCGAACCCTTGGGACCGGCGGCGGAGGAGGTAGCTCCGGAAAGCGACGAGGGGCTGGGTCCACCGGCGGCTCACGTCGCTGTCTCGGGGCAGACAGCGGAGGTGGTGGCTCCGGAAAGCAACGAGGGGCCGGCTCCACCGGCGGCTCACGTCGCTGTCTTCCCGGGCGGAGGTAACGGCGGGGACCGAATCCGGGGGGCTCTGGAGTGGTGACTGGTGGGGTACGACATTGGTTCCTCCATAGATCATAGTCCGAATCCAGCCCCATTTCCTCCAGCAGCAGCGGAGATGGCAGGATCTCTACATCCCTGTAGAGATCCCTCTGAGCCAACTCCAACTGCTGCTGGATCCATACCTCCTGGTACGCCTGAGTCATGAAAGCTGCTTCCTCACGTCGTTCTGGTCGGGTCCTTCTGTCATGAAGCAGTGTGTTGAGGGGTGGTGAGGCAGACGCAGCAGACCCAGGTAAGGTGAATGATTGATTTTAATCAGGAAAAAACACAGTCCAGCAACGGGCAGCACGCATATTAGACGAGGACCCGACAAAGAACAGACACACAGGTGGAGTTAAATACACAGGGGGTAATCAAGGAACGAGAAACACCTGGGAGTAATCGAGGGGAGAACAGGACAACACGGAGACACAGAAAACTCTAAATAAACACACAGAACATGACAATGAGTCGCGGGTTGCGCTTTTTGGGCTCGTTTTTGAAACATGAAGTTGCTCATTTGGGCTTGGAAATAAACAGACATAAACCCCAGAATGTGTCTGACCTCCAATTAGTTTTAGTCAGGCTCTCCATGTCCATCATTTCCCGGATGATCCGTCCCGCGGTGTCTTTGTTAATGTCAAGTTAATATATTACTTGTCAATTACATCGAGCTATCCAGAACATTGGAAACATCGCGACTAATATGAACAACGCAATAAACGTGAAAACAGCGACAAATGAACGAGTCCGTAAAGTTGTGCAACTAAAATGCAGGGCCGTAACGCACAACCTGGAGGCTGGGGGAGTGGGGGTAAAATCCTTCTTAGAGTTTTCCAGACAATAGTGGACCACACAAAAACATGCACAAATTACTAACGTTTTTTTTTTGTACTGTTGTAACCATTAAACAATCTCCCCTTCAGTTCAACCTTATAAGTGGAGACACATTGTTGATGTTACCATTATAAAATAGCTTACAATAAAGTACTGACAAAGATCAATGTAATTTTCACAACGTTGTTGTTAGCAGCTGCTGAAAGTAACTAAAAAAGTTACTTTTAATGTAACTTAATTACTTTCCAAATCAAGTAGTCAGTAATCTAACTAAGCTACTTTTTCAAGGAGTAATCAGTAATCCGATTAAAGTTACTTTTTCAAAGTAACTATGCCATCACTGGTTGTCATGCACTTTATCATGAGTTTTAGCTGTCCCTATAAAGATCACCTAAAAACATAGTTTTTAATTTAGCCTTTTTAATGCACTAGGGCTATCTAGCTACTTCTGCAAATGTATGTCAGGAGGCCCACTATGCTGCTTAGCAGAGGTGTGACCAAGTCACTGTGTTGCAAGTCTCAAGTAAGTCTCAAGTCTCTGTCCTCAAGTCCGAGTCAAGTCTCAAGTAAAGACAGGCAAAAGTCGAGTCAAGTCTCAAGTCAGGAACCTTTAATTTCAAGTCATTTTGAGTCGTTTTTATTTTTTTTTATAATTTGCAATTATACATAAAATTCAAATAATAGACCATTTGTTCGTTTTAAAATATGTATTTATCTCAAATGATAGAACATGTGTAGCTGAACACAAAGTATAAAAAACATTTTTAAATTGGACCACTTTATTGCGCAGTTCTGTTAAACTTGATATTCAATAAAAAAAGACGAAAATGCTGACATTTCCACAGCACAATACAAAGAACCATAACAGCAGTTTTTTCCTCTTTTCTCTGACCTGTCAAAACAATATATTGTCAATATAATTTCCCAACGTAGATGTCTTCAAATACACCAACCATCCTTAGATGATACTAGACCCGGCTCATCATCATGATGGGACAGAGAGACTCTGTTCCCTGTGTTCAGGTCCAGAATCTGCTTTCTGTTCCGGAGCCCCGCTCACTATCCACCGGCTTCCTGAGCTAACACGGTGCACATTATTTGTGGAGGCATTTGAAGGACCGGATTTATGGTAAATCATCACCAATTTAACCCGGAGTACACATGCTAACACGAAGTTAGCTAAAGTCAACTATCTTACAGCAAAAGAAAAGTGCCACCTACCGATCTTTGTGAAGCTTCAAATGCCGGACAAAGTTGGACGTGGTGGCATCTCCATCCGATATTCTCTTCTTGCATGTTTTACAAGTTGCAGTTCGTTTTTTAGTCGAAAGTTCATAACCTACGTAGCCAAAAGAAATTACTCGCGGAAGCATATTCCAGCGGTTATTTCGTATTTCGTTCCCTGAGCTCTGTAGCTTTGCCGCGTTTTTTTAAACGTCCAAATCCTGTTAATTTGATTGGTTGTGCTGCAGCTACGTACACATACATACATAAGGAGAGAGGAAAACATAGTGACGGTCTGCGCATATTGATACGGAATGAGTGAAATTAATTAATGACGCCACTTTATAAATAATGTGTTTTAAATTTTAAGACTTTGAGTAAAAAATATCAAGTCTTTTCAAGTAAACAGCTTCAAGTCGAGTCAAGTCCCAAGTCAATGGCATGAAAGTCAAAGTCAAGTCCGAGTCTTTGAGCATTTTTTCAAGTCAAGTCTCAAGTCGTGATTTTAACGACTCGAGTCCCCACCTCTGCTGCTTAGACTCAAAATGATGCAAGATGAACAACACACAGAAAGGTCCCAAATGGAACAAGTTACAAAAAAGTTATGAAACAAAAGACTCTTAATTATTCTGCTCCAATTAATATCAAATAATATTAGTCAGCATGTAATATGTATAATAAAAGTGTGTACATTTTTGAGTGTGTGTTGTTTCAAATAGTGAAATGAAATGCCAACCTGCCCTATTACCAGCATCAGTAACAGCAGAAGTGCCTCTAAGCTGTTGTAAGAATAATCAGTGACATTTAAACAGTGCTTTAAGGAAGATTTGGTGGTACAGCAGAGAAGCAGCAAAAACTATCAGGATTTATTTGAAATGATATATAAATGTAGCATAAACATACATAATGTCATGTTTCAGAGAAGTCATTTAACTGACATGCAGAATTACACAATGATCAAAGATGAAAGTAATAAGTTTATTAACAACATGTACAAGGGTGATTCAGGAGATGTTGAATGGGAACTGGATTGGCAGCTTCTGGAATGGAGACAGGGTTAGATATCGGAAGTTCACAGGTAAGTTTTACTTGAATATTTTTGAATGATCGGTCTTAAATTTTGCTGAAGGAGAAGGAGCCTTGGGAGGAGACAACGGGTTCTGCTGACAGATTGGTTTGACTGTTTGATGAGGTGAGACCAGCACGGGTCAGAGACTGTGGTGGTAATACAGGAATCAGCCAAACAGCAGAATGCAGTGCACATATTTAATAAATCTGTACACATATTAAACTATTTATTTCATTAACCCATTAATTCAAACGAGTTTCTAAGAAGCTCAATAAGAAATTCAAGCCTTCAGATTTTGTACTGGCAAAGATGGGTATAGAAGGCTCACTGCTGTCAAAGCAACATGCTTCAGGGTTGTGTATGTAACCCTACTGTATATCTGTTACTGTGTTAGCAACCATCCTGATGACACCATCATCAGGTTTGCTGATGGCAACACCGCGGTTGGGTTCATCTCTGGTGGTAATGAGACAACACACAGGGAAGAGTTCACCAAGCTGAAGGAGTGGTGTACTGATAACATATCTTGGTCATTATTGCCTCTGAGACCAAAGAAGAAGTCGTTGACTTCAGGAGGAGGAATCTGATCTGCAGCCCTTCACCAGCCTGGTGAATGTGTTGGGAGGGTGACCACCTTTAAGTTCTTGGGTGTGCACATGGATGCAGACCTGCTGTTGGCTGTAACACCACAGCAACTGTGAAGAAGGGCATCAATGTCTTCACCTTCTGATGTTTCTCAGAAAACCCAACCTGAGCCAAGAACTGCTGACCATCTTCTACCACTGTCGTTCCGTGTTTTTCTGTGTGTTTATTTTGAGTTTCCTGTGTCTCTGAGTCTGCGTGTTGTCCTGTCTCCCTTTGATTACTCCCAGGTGTTTCTCGTTCCCTAATTATCTACCGCCGTCAAACAACTGTCTGGGATCAACTCCGCCGGATCTCAATCCTCAACTACCTTTTATTGAAACATAGTATGACCTAATCACATGAACATTGTAGCTCTAAACAGCTGCAATTTGGCCTAATTGATTACACAGCATTTAAATACAAGCTCTTTTCTTTAAGTCTGAGCGTGACTATTGACATGGCATTGTTTCCTGTGTTTCTCTGCGGATATCATCTCAGCGAGTCACAAGCATCTGATCACCACTGTCCCCATTTCCTGGAACAGTTAATAATGTACCACAGAAAGAAAAGGAACCTAGTAAAAAACACAAAAGAATAATATGAAAACATAACCTTTCAGATAAACTCATAGTTTAAATGAACTTAGATAATAATTTTTCCAACAGTAGCTGTTAAACAGACCATAGGAGAGAAATTTGCTGGTTATGAAGCATGTTATGAAATAAGCAAATGTTATGCTATTTTACTAAATAAGCCCTACTACTTCTGTTTAATCTCTAGCAACTTGGCCACAGACTGCTTTAAATTTCAAAAAGGCTCAGACGGGTTAACTACATATTTTTTGATGTTAGCACAGATCTAGAATTCTAAGACTGCGGTATCAAGAAACAGAAAACTCAGTAGCTGCTGGCAGGGCCCCTCCAGACATTCAGGGGCCCTCCAGGCATTCAGGGGCCCTCCAGGCATTCAGAGCCCCTCCAAACATTCAGGGGCCCTCCAGGCATTCACAGGCCCTCCAGGCATTCAGGGCCCCTATAAATGGTTGAATTGTAACACAGACCATAGATCTAAACCTGTAGCATTCATTTATTGAAAATTACAATGCTATTAAATTTTCTTTAATGCATTCAACAAAGAAAAAAATAGTACATTTGGGATTTGTTAGGAAGTTTACTTTGTAAAAGTTTAAAGAGTCATCTTGATAGATTGATTGTTGTGTTACCATGGCTACAATATGGTGTAATCTTTGTATTTGAGCTGGGTTTGTTCACAAATACGTCACAGCAAATAATAACCAATATTCAGTGATTGATTTTAAACTTGGCCAATTAATCTGGGCTCACTATCATAGACTTCACTAAATTAATATTTAAACACGGTTAGAGATGCTGAGGTTCTTAGAAGGAGGGGGCCGAGGAGCTAAATATGATTTTGTGTTAGGCACCATATTACCTTGGGCCGGTTTTCTGAATACCAGTGATACCTCATCAGATTTTCCTACCGTAGCAGATATAGATAGCTAAGTCTGTCAATGCTACGTATCCAAAACTGCTACCGTCATATTTACAAACAGAAAACCATAGCGGGTTGTGTTAATGTTAAATATATTGGATAACATTATTTGAGTGATGGTACTGAAGTACGCTTTGGAGTTATGCTTAGCTTAGCATTTGAACAATTTCTATACATGACGAAACTACAAGAAGATTCCTTCATCTGAATATCCTACCCGTTTAAAATGAAAAGCTATAGATGAATGCACTAATCCTTTTACTAGAATATCCTACCTGTTAAAAATATTTTAAATACACAGGTGTTTGTAAGAATAAAACAGTATCAGACAGGGAAAACAGGTTTTTATTAGAATTACGTAAATTAAACACAGACAACAGATCATAGCAACTCTTTTTTGCGCATTAATACGTTGTATGTTATCAGATGCAGCGCAGCCACAATGTGTCCACCGAACTGCGCAGGTCCCTGAATTGATAGAATATGATTAATATACACTAATATTGCATGATTACACAACTTAAATCCCACATAGTATTTATAGTATTTAGCAAAGTTTAATAATCAAAAAAGAGTAATTAATTAAGAGAAATTAAACTAAGATATTTTAAAATATAGGGACAAAATAGCCCAAAAAACAAAGTATTTTGTCCTGATTAACCTCCAAACAATGTAGTAACGACTTCACAGACAGCAAACTAAAGCCATTTACAAACTGCCTGTCATGTAAACTGAAAACATGAAGTAATACAGCAGCTTAATGAAAGCCATGTGTAGAGCCCTGGAAATATGTTAAGAACGTGATAATGTTTAATTAGACTACTTTATTATTTTTTATTTCATAGATTTATGTTATGATAATACCCCTTTAAGAAAGACACAATGCATGATGGGAGAAAAAAGTTCATGACCTGTGGATATACAAGAAGAGAGAAAACTACACACGCTGTATGCTGAACCGTGGATTTTGTTTAATAAAGTTGCACAAAAGCGAAGACCTTTGAGTTTTTTTTAGTTCTTTTTAAGGGTGCAACACATGTATAAAATAAATTAAATAAAGCTTACCGTAATCTTCGATGAAATAAAACACATGAAACAAAATTTCAAAACAAAACAGGTAGGACGTATTTATAAGAAATCTGCTGAGTAACCATTAAGTGACGTAGCATCGATGTACGCATGCACATTACCACAAGGTAGGACAGATTTACGGGTAGCACAGATAAACAGAACACCTTTTCTGCATGAAGAACGAGATGCTGCGCATCTCTCAGCTGGAATCTACCTGGAATCCCCCTGTAGCCCCTGTGCCAGTTCTTCCTGCTTTTGGGACATTTTGGTTTATTTAATTGTGGAACCGGGTTTGGCTTTTGCTGCGGTTCAGATTATTGGCACAGTATTTTTGTTGATGTTTATGTGGGACCCGAGTGGGTCCCACATAAACATAACCCACATAAATAAAAACTGCAGGGACTGTGGGCAGGGTTTTAAAAACGAGCCAATAAAAATTAACAATAATTTATTAGAAAAAGATGAGTCACTAAATAAAGAGATGTAGGACAATAATGAGCGGCAGAGTCAATGGATAAGTCTGTATAAGGAAGAATGGACTCTTAACTCGCCCAAGGGGGGCCGTGGTTCTCTCCGGCGCTCAGTCCCTCCCATCACTAGCCGACCGATCCTCCACGGCCACGGGTGAATCTCAGTGGTGATCCGGCCACTCGTGCTCCAACACCCGGTCGTCCGTTCCTCGATGGCGACCAGTTGGATGAATCTCCATGGCAACCAGTCCTCCAGTGCACCAGTCCTCCAGTGCACCAGTCCTCCAGTCCACCAGTGCACCAGTCGTCCAGTCCACCAGTCCAAAAGTGCACCAGTCCTCCAGTGCACCAGTCCTCCAGTCCACCAGTGCACCAGTCCTCCAGTCCAAAAGTGCACCAGTCCACCAGTGCACCAGTCCACCAGTCCTCCAGTCCACCAGTGCACCAGTCCTCCAGTCCACCAATGCACCAGTCCACCAGTCCCGCCGCTCTGCTGCTCCTACATTACAAAAACGAGGCCACATTACCACACCCCCCCACACTTTAACAAGGCCAGTACAGGCCGATATTTACTCTCTATAGCAAGAAGGACATTGTCCTCTCGTAGCACGTGTAGAGCGGCGCAGTACTCGTTCTGGTTCTTCATTAATTACAGGGTAATAGGCCATTAAAGGCAGTTCATGCGTTTCAACCGGAGGTTGTTCTCTCCCACAACTACAAATGGCTCTGGGTCCCACCAACTATGTAGCTTCCCCTGTCCTTGTTTGTTCCTATCAAGGACCCACACGCGTTCCCCAGGGAGAAGTGCACTGGCTTTGGCTTTCTTGTCCTTACACCGTTTTTTATTGTTTGCTGCACTAGTCATCTTATTCCGGGCTACCTCATAAGCATGAGACAACTTCTGATGGTGTTCTAAGACCCATCCCTGGGCGGGGTTGTGTGTCTAACACACCCAAACTCAAATTGACCAGGAGCCTAAGATGACAACCAAACATGAGGTAAGATGGGGCAAAACCAGTAGCACTGTGGATGACATTATTATAAGCATGCAACAACTCTGGTAAATGCTCTGGTCACCTACTCTGTCAGGATAATGTTTGGTTCATCCTTTCTACTCTCCCATTACCTGCTGGGTGATATGGGGTAGTACGACTTTTAGAAATGCCATACAAGCTACGTAGCTCTTTCATAAGTTCTGATTCAAAATTTGGTTCCTGGTCAGAATGAAAATGCGCTGGGCAGCCGAACGGTTAGATGACATGAGACCAAATTGCACAAACAGTAGTTTGAGCAGTTTGATCACGTGTAGGAACAGCCCAGGAATAACCGTTGAACATATGAGTCATTACTAAAATACTTTGATAAGTGTCACTTGGCCAATGCAAGGAGAGAAAGTCAAGAGCTACTACCTCTAAAGGGTCAGACACTGCTATTGGCTTAAGAGGTGCTCGTGTTTCTATACAGTCTTTTTGTAGACTACAGACAACACACCCATTCTGGAAACACTGTACCCCCTTTTCCATGCTTGGCCAGAAGAAATGGTGTGTTAGGTGAGCAAGGGTCTTCTCCACTCCTACGTGGGCTGTAGCTTCTTGACATTTCCTCCAGACCTCCTGACACTTAGAATCTGGGCACACAATCTGGAAATGGGGCTCACATACATATGAGTCAAACACACGTCTGCAGAGGACCCTTTTGTGTATGCAGAGTCTCTTCCAATGTTTAAGCAGCTTTTTGGCCGGTTCACTTAGAACTGCCTGCTCAGTCTTATTTGGGGCTCTCCCCCTTTCCACATGCACTCTTACCTGCTGTATGTCTGGATCCGCCCCCTGGAGGGTCTCCCAGTCCTCCCCCTGCTTAAGTGAAACCATGTCTTCTGCATCTGCATCCTTTACAGCTGCTACAGTGCAGTCAATGTTGGTTGTAGCCTTGGGGAATCTGGAAAATGCATCTGCATTCACATACTCTTTTCCTGCTCTATACTTCACCTCAAAATCAAATTAGGCCAACTGAGCAACCCACCTTTGTTCTACAGGCCCCAGCTTGGCAGTTTGTAGATGAGCCACTGGATTATTGTCAGTAGACACTGTAAACTTGGCACCAGTTAGATAGTCCTTAAATTTTTCAGTGACTGCCCATTTCAGTGCCAAGAGCTCCAATTTAAATGATGCTGTAGTTTGCATCATTTCGCTCTGCAGGATGTAAACTGTGACTGGCATAAGCGATTACCCGCTCTTCTCTTTCTTGGTTTTGTGCCAGTACTGCACCCAATCCATGATTGCTGGCATCAGTGTACAGGCTGAAAGGTTGGGTGTAATCTGCATAGGCCAGTATTGGTGCTTGAGTTAATGCCTCTTTTAGTTTGTCAAATGCAGTTTGACACTTTAATGTCCAGTCAATTAATTTGGTGCCATGCTTCTTATCAGTAGGAATGCCTGTTAACAGAGAATTAAGTGGGCTTGCAATTTTTGAAAACCCCTGGATAAAACGTCTGTAATAGCCAGCCAGGCCCAGAAACGCCCTCACTTCTTTAACGGACCTTGGGGCAGCCCACTCTGTAACTGCGGCCACCTTCTCTGGATCAGGCGTAAACTGCAAATTCTTGTGAGTAATAGAGTTCAGTTTTCTATAGTCGACACAGAACCTCCAGGTCCCATCTTTTTTCTTGACCATAACAATGGGCACAGCCCAGGTGCTTGACGGCATCCGTCCGACCAAAGTCCTCATCATGTTTAGAAAACACTTTCTCCCATTTTTGCAGTAGGATGGTCAGCTTACCGGCTTCGGCAGGTAACCTAGTTGTTCCACTAGCCTCTGTAGGCTGAAGTCTTGGCTCTCCTCTAGGGAATCCACAGCTTCCACCAGCCTTACTTGTACCACGCCACTGTCATCAACAGCCAGGTCAACATCTCGACCCCCGTAGACATCTACGTCGTCGACTTGGTAGAGGTGGCCAAACTTTTGGTAGCGCACTAGGGTAACTGGAAAATTATTAACATTTTTCTAACGAACAGGGAATCTACCATTTCTGACGACAGCAAGGGTGCAGCCAACTGAGACAGTGTTGAGCTCCTCCAGGGCTTCCACCAGGTCGCAGTAGTCTCTCCCTGCTGGTCCTGCTCGAGCTCGTCCCCAGATCACCACCTCGCTTCTTGCTGGAATTTTGACCCCTCGTCGCTGAGCTGGACAGATGTATCCCATGAACTCATCCTCCGTGGCAACAACGGTCCTCTGGCAAAGGGAAAAAGCCTCCCGCCATGCCCGCGGGGACCTTGGATTTTGGCAGCAAAAGGACAAGGGCTTCCCAGGGTTACGGAAAACCACATCCCAGCAAGGTCTGATTATATTCATGCCAATAATGAAGGGATTTGTGGAGCATTCATCAATCACTACAAAAACACCTTTTTGGTTAATATCAACACCCTCAATCTTAAAGTCCATTAGGGCATAGCCTATGCAGGGGATCTTAAGGCCATTTGCCGCCTTAAGCTGGATGTAAGTGGGAACATTATTAACATTGCAGTCAGGAAAGTGTTCGAGGAACAGGCTCTGTTGCATAATTGTCACTTGTGACCCAGTATCCAAAAGTCCCTCCAAATTAATTCCTCCCACAGACACTTATGGGCAATTCCCCACTAAGTTAGTAGAGGCCCTTTGGTCTTTTTGACCTGACCCCACCGCATGGGCCTCAATAGTAGGGTGTGCTAGTTTAAAGCTGGCTGATTTACAGAGGACTCTCTGCAAAATCTGGCTATATGACCCGGTTGTTTGCACTCTCTACAAATGGGCCTACCGTCCTCGTCCCATTGGTAGCTGGTGTGACGGTCCTGGTGTTGTTTCCCCTGGAGATGTGGAGGGATGGTCCTGGGGCGTACAGATGTTTATGTGGGACCCGTTGATTTCTGGCCTTTGATTAACTCACGGCCAAGGTCCTTCGTCTGGCCCTTCACTTAATCCATGAGTTCCTTATTCAGCTCCTGTTTCCACACGTCACTCTGTTGGTGAGATCGAACAGCTTTAGGGTCCCTTACCGCAGCACATGTCACTTCAGGCCATCTTGGACTTTGTTCTTCCAATAGAAGAGCCTCCTGTTGAACAGCACAGGTTGCATCAAGATCCAGGTGCACAACCCACTTTAACAACTGAAGTATGGCACCATCCTCCAGGCCAAGCAGGAATTGGCCCCTAAAGTGGGTATCAGTGGGTGCTTCTGTTGCATCATGTTTCTGTAGTTTTTGGCTCGCCTGGTTTCTGCACAGCACCAAAGAATTGTGACCATAAAGCAGAGTCAGGAACCTTCAAGTCATCCAGAACTGAAAATACTTTTGCCACACTATCACGTTCATCATCACAGGGCACATTAATTTGGCGTCTGGATAAGACAAGGCATCAATCAAGATCTTTACTTTATGTGATCAGGTAAGTCATTTGCTTCTAAAAGACCTTGTATTTGCTCCTTCCATTCATTATATTTGGTGTCATTTTGCCCTTCAAATTTAGGGATCCATGGAGCACTGGGATAAATAGGCATCATAAATTTTAAAAGGATAAACAATAGAAATTTCTGGGGGTTTTTTTGTTTTTTTTTGCTTCTACAGTAAAAATAAATCTATTAAGAAAAGTAAATAACTACAAATACAAAATATAACAAGCAAATCCAAAAGAGCAATGTAATGTTTCCTGCTACTGCGAGGACAAATACGAAAAATAAATATCAACAGTTTTTCTAATGTCAACATCAGGCCTTTGTTTTTATTGAAAAAAAATATTCTTGCCCATAATTTGAGGGTGCTGATCTGCCCCCCTCCTCCTCACCATGGACCAGGTGTCTGGATAACATGGAGGCAGAAACTGAGAGTCATTATTAGACTGAGGGCAGCCAGACTAGTTTATTTTGCTAAATTATTATACTAAATGTTACTCTTCAGACACACAAATTAAAGAAAAATTGAGAAGAAAAAAAGCTCAAAAAGGGCACTAGGGGCATCAAGGATAAAAGGGGCAGAGGCTCAAGCCCCTTCTGCTCCCCTCTCCTCCTCCCTCTGCACGTGGCTGTTGCTGGGGAAAGCAATGTCTGAGTTTCCCTCCTGGACCTGTTACCCATCAACCTGATCTCAGATAAAGCAAAATATAATGGATGGATTGGCTTTTATTTACTTGCTAATATCATGCTTGTAGCTGCTATCAAAGTCCAATGCACTTAAAGTGTAGATTATATAGATTTGGGTTTGGTAACTGTACATCCCCCTATCTTTCAGTGCATCCCTATTTTTTCCTCTCACCCTGTTTACTTATTTCTTTCCCTTTTCTCTATTTGACTTAGATTTTGGAACCTTGCCATCCAATCTCTCTCACTCCACAAATTTGACTGCCAGTAGCAGCGGCATAGAACATCTAACAAAGAAGAAGGAACGCACCGACATCAATCTTTCCACAGTTGATCCAGTTCGATCCTCTTCAAATACTTTACCTAGAAATTTTACACTTGTTGGTGCCACCTGCAAAGATGAGCAGCAGAACAGTCACAAAATACCAAAACTGGATTTGGAAAAGAAAAAGGATGTGTTCCTGGAACACCTCAAACAAAAATATCCTCACCATGCTGCTGTCATCGTTGGACATGGAGAGAGTATAAAGGTGAGTCATATACTGTCACATTCATAATCACTGAAGCATTGTCTGCGCTGATGTTAATTTAGTAACTTACGGTGGCTTGCAAAAGTATTCATACCACTTCAACCTCTCCATATTTTGCCTTATTACAACCATAAATATAAATACATTTCTTTGGAATTTAACGTGTCAGACCAACACAAAATGGTAAACAATTGTGAATTAGAAAAAACATTATACATGATTCAAAATTTTTTTGCATATAAAAAACTGAAAAGTGTGGTGTGTAAAAGTATTCAGCTCTCTGTATACCGTATTGACATAGTTTTGCCCATTCTTCTTTGCAAAACAGCTGAAGTTAAGTCAGATTAGAAGGAGAACATTTGTGAACAGCAGGTTTCAGATCTTGATTGGGTTGAGGTCTGGACTTTGACTGGGCCATTCTAACACATGAATATGTTTTGCTTGAAACCATTCCATTGTAGCCTGTCTTTATGTTTAGGGTGGTTGTCCTGCTGGAAGGTGAAGCTCTGCCCCAGTCTCATGTCTGTTGCAGACTCCATTGTCCTGTATTTGACTCCATCCATCTTCATATCAACTCTGACCGTCTTCACCGTCCCTGCTGAAGAGAAGCAACCTCAGAGCATAATGCTGCCGCCACCATGTTTGACAGTGGGCATGGTGTGTTCAGAGTGATGCGCAGTGTTAGTTCTCCTAAAAGTGGCCTAAAAGTTGAATTTTGTTCTGGTCTGACCAAAGTTTATTCTTCCACGTTTGTTGTGTCCAGCATGACTCCTAGAAAACTGCAAACAGGACTTCTTATGGTTTTCTTCTTGCCACTCTTCCAGAAAGATCACATTTGTGCAGTGATGACTAATAGTTGTCCTGTGGGCAGATTCCTCCTCTGAGCTGTGGATCTCTGCCTTTGGTCCAGAGTCACTATGGGCCTCTTGGCTGCGTCTCTGATCAGAGCTCTCCTTGTTCAGCTGGAAGTTTAGGTGGACGGCCTTGTCTTGTTGCCGTTGTTCCACACTCTTTCTATTTCCAGATGATGGACTGAACAGAGCTCTGTGAGACGTTCAAAGCTTGGGAAATCTTTTTACAGTTTAAGTCTGCTTTTCTCCACAGCTTTCTGCTGTGTTCTTTGATTCTGTTTAGTCATTAGCAGCCATTAGAAAACCTCTGGAGCTAATTACTTGCAATCAGAGAAAAGGGCGTTGAATACTTTTATACACTGCAATTTAAGTTTTTATTTGCAAAACAATCTTTGAATCATGTTTAATTTTCTTTCTACTTCACAATTGTATACCTTGTGTTTCTGTCTCACATAAAAATTAAATGAAATATATTTATGTTTGTGGCTGTAATGTTGCAAAATACGGAAAAATTCAAAGGGTCTGAGTAGTTTTGCAAGCTATTGTCTATTATTCAGCAAAGAGTTTTTAACTTATATATATATATATATATATAAGTATATATAAATGATATCAATCAATCAAATTTTATTTGTATAGCACATTTCAGCAGCAAGGCATTTCAAAGTGTTTTACATCATTACAAACACAGAAACACAATGCAACATAGAATCAACAATCAAAACATGACATTAAGTCAAGTTCCATCAATAAATTTGTAATTGATTACGTTTCAAATACAATTCTAAACAGGTGGGTTTTTAGTCGAGTTTGCATTGATAAAAGATTTACCTGTTACACATACATATCATTTATATATCATTCATATCATTTATATATCATATAAAGCATTTATATATTATATATCATATAAAAATATATATTATTAAGAATAATTAAGAGTCTTTTGTTTCATAACTTTTTTTTAACTTGTTCTATTTGGGACCTTTCTGTGTGTTGTTCATCTTGCATCATTTTGAGTCTAAGCAGCATAGTGGGCCTCCTGACATACATTTGCAGAAGTAGCTAGATAGCTCTAGTGCATTAAAAAGGCTAAATTAAAAACTATGTTTTTAGGTGATTTTTATAAGGACAGCTAAAACTCATGATAAAGTGTCTCTCTCTGTATATATATATATATATATATACACTGCTCAAAAAAATAAAGGGAACACTCAAATAACACATCCTAGATCTGAATGAAAGAAATATTCTCATTGAATACTTTGTTCTGTACAAAGTTGAATGTGCTGACAACAAAATCACACAAAAATCATCAATGGAAATCAAATTTATTAACCAATGGAGGCCTGGATTTGGAGCCACACACAAAATTAAAGTGAAATAACACTACACGCTGATCCAACTTTAATGTAATGTCCTTAAAACAAGTCAAAATGAGGCTCAGTATTGTGTGTGGCCTCCACGTGCCTGTATGACCTCCCTACAACGCCTGGGCATGCTCCTGATGAGGTGGCGGATGGTCTCCTGAGGGATCTCCTCCCAGACCTGGACTAAAGCATCCGCCAAGTCCTGGACAGTCTGTGGTGCAACGTGACGTTGGTGGATGGAGCGAGACATGATGTCCCAGATGTGCTCAATCGGATTCAGGTCTGGGGAACGGGCTGGCCAGTCCATAGCTTCAATGCCTTCATCTTGCAGGAACTGCTGACACACTCCAGCCACATGAGGTCTAGCATTGTCCTGCATTAGGAGGAACCCAGGGCCAACCGCACCAGCATATGGTCTCACAAGGGGTCTGAGGATCTCATCTCGGTACCTAATGGCAGTCAGGCTACCTCTGGTGAGCACATGGAGGGCTGTGTGGCCCTCCAAAGAAATGCCACCCCACACCATTACTGAGCCACTGCCAAACCGGTCATGCTGAAGGATGTTGCAGGCAGCAGACCGCTCTCCACTGCGTCTCCAGACTCTGTCACGTCTGTCACATGTGCTCAGTGTGAACCTGCTTTCATCTGTGAAGAGCACAAGGCGCCAGTGGCGAATTTGCCAATCCTGGTGTTCTCTGGCAAATGCCAAGCGTCCTGCACGGTGTTGGGCTGTGAGCACAACCCCCATCTGTGGACGTCGGGCCCTCATACCATCCTCATGGAGTCGGTTTCTAACCGTTTGTGCAGACACATGCACATTTGTGGCCTGCTGGAGGTCATTTTGCAGGGCTCTGGCAGTGCTCCTCCTGTTCCTTCTTGCACAAAGGCGGAGGTAGCGGTCCTGCTGCTGGGTTGTTGCCCTCCTACGGCCTCCTCCACGTCTCCTGGTGTACTGGCCTGTCTCCTGGTAGCGCCTCCAGCCTCTGGACACTACGCTGACAGACACAGCAAACCTTCTTGCCACAGCTCGCATTGATGTGCCATCCTGGATGAGCTGCACTACCTGAGCCACTTGTGTGGGTTGTGGAGTCCGTCTCATGCTACCACGAGTGTGAAAGCACCACCAACATTCAAAACTGACCAAAACATCAGCCAGACAGCATAGGTACTGAGAAGTGGTCTGTGGTCCCAACTGCAGAACCACTCCTTTATTGAGTGTGTCTTGCTAATTGCCAATAATTTTCACCTGTTGTCTATTCCATTTGCACAACAGCAGGTGAAATTGATTGTCAATCAGTGTTGCTTCCTAAGTGGACAGTTTGATTTCACAGAAGTTTGATTTACTTGGAGTTATATTGTGTTGTTTAAGTGTTCCCTTTATTTTTTTGAGGAGTGTATATATATATATATATATATATAGTGTATATATATACTGTCCAGGAGTTGGCGGATGCTTTAGTCCAGGTCTGGGAGGAGATCCCTCAGGAGACCATCCGCCACCTCATCAGGAGCATGCCCAGGCGTTGTAGGGAGGTCATACAGGCACGTGGAGGCCACACACAATACTGAGCCTCATTTTGACTTGTTTTAAGGACATTACATTAAAGTTGGATCAGCGTGTAGTGTTATTTCACTTTAATTTTGTGTGTGGCTCCAAATCCAGGCCTCCATTGGTTAATAAATTTGATTTCCATTGATGATTTTTGTGTGATTTTGTTGTCAGCACATTCAACTTTGTACAGAACAAAGTATTCAATGAGAATATTTCTTTCATTCAGATCTAGGATGTGTTATTTGAGTGTTCCCTTTATTTTTTTGAGCAGTGTATATATATATATATATATATATATATATATATATATATATATATATATATATATATATATATACATATATATATATATACTGTATATATACTATATATGGTCTTCTTCTATATAGTCTTCTGTGGGAACCTCTCAGGACTGTATGACTCCAGCTTGCAGTGCCAAGGGGAAGGGTGGACATGTCTTCAGTTTGACTCCATGAGCAGAGGCATTTAAATGCCACTTTTCAACTGTGATTTTTGTGCAGTCTGTGTTGTGATAGTAATGAAAGAGAACTTCAGTGTGCTGACAGAGAACCTCTGATAGGAGATGTCCCAACTTGCTTAATGAGTCATTCTATAAAGTTGACAAGTTGGTCTTTATGTGCCTGTCAGACAGGTACAGCCAGCATTATTAGCTGAGGTGGAGCTGTGTGGAACAGCACTGTGGTGACAGAGAGCGGCTGAGCAGGAGAAACAGAGCTGGTCTCTGTCAGAGCTACACACACAGAACACAAGTTTCCACGCTGATCAAGAAAACAGCAAAGATGGAATTTTACCCCTCAAAATGGATTATTAGCTCTTAGAACATGCTGCTGTCCTCCTTCCCAGCAGGTTAGTACCTACATTAGTACCTTAGCAGAGTCAATGAGGATTTAATGTCTGTCTTTTATTATCATCTAAAATCTAAAAAGTAGCAACTGCAGACAGCAGCTGTTGAATGCAAAGAATTAGAAAAGGCGTGCTCTCTGTGTGTGTGTGTGTGTGCGTTCGTGTGCGGGGGTGTGTGTGTGTGCATGTGTGTGTGTGTGTACAAAGGAGGTACAGGATTTCCTTCTATGCAGACCATCGCTGTGTTTACCTGCGTGACAACAGACTGTTATGCTTAGGCAAATGTCATGCTCTCATATAAGATTTTTTCCAACTGAAGTCACTTTGCACTTCGTTCCTCAATACTGGTGTTAAGTTCTACAGTAAACTTCATTTAGAATATATATATTTTGAAAACTTAGCCTTGTATAGTTCACTGGTGTGCTCAGAAAGCCTTCCATACAAACACAGCAACCAATGATTACATGAGACATACAGTACTGTATGTTAATAGACTGAGATGATTCAGAATGACCTGGCCAACCAGTTCTAATCTGCTGTAGTAGGATGACTGCAGGAGGCAACGACATGACAGCAGATCACCTGATCAACCTGCTCATTTCCTCCAGGGCAGTTTAGGTGGAGCAAACAGAACATTGCTCACATTGCATACAACACATGAAGTCACATGAGAAACAATGATACGCAGTTGTTTTTCCTAAAAAGCCACTTTGCACAACATGATGGTGCATCGACTCAGGTGTGCTTTGATGAGGAAACAACATTATAACATGATATAAAACAAAAAAAGTAGATTTTACATAATACTACCCCTTTAACATTCAGAAGAAATGTAACTTTATGTCTATGTACACCCAATACTTCTTCAGATGAGATAGAATCGTCTAAATATGCTTAACTTGTTTCATAATAGAACTGAATCCTCGGGGGGTGAGGTGTGTTGTGATAATACCTCACAGTGACAGCCTAGGAAAGAACTGCCTAAGCAGTTTGTGTCCAGAATATGTGGGGTCTGCAGAGATTTTAGTTGCCCCTTTCCTTACTGGAGGCCTATTCAAGTTCTGGATGAAAGGTCAGCCCTCATGATTCTCTCTGCAGACCTGATCCTTTGTTGCAGTTTGGACCCATCCCGTCCTGTCCTAGGAACAGGAAGTGATCCATAGTTGACAGTGTTGTTGAGAATGGTGAGGGGAGGACGTCTACCACACCGGCCAACCAGTCAATGTACCTCCTCTGTGCATGCATATTTGTCAGTGTCTTAGATCAGAACAATGACTGCGGGGTTATCTGCAAACGTCAGGAGTTTCACAGTCATTTAAGTTCAGAGAGAAGAGGAGTGGGGAGAGAACACACCTCCCCAGCCTTGCCTGCGGCTGCCAGTCAGTCAGGAGGGTGACACTGCCACTGACAGCTATGAGCTGGTGAGCTGCTGGTGGAGGATGACTGAGCTCAAAGGATTTCATGGTTTTCCAATGCTCCGTTGTTACACTGATCCAAAGGTCTTACAGGTATGAAAACTTGCAAGCTATGTTTTGTGTTTCCCTTTCATTTCCAGACTGTGGACACATAACATATCTCTGTGGTTATGTCGTGAGGGAAATGACTTTAGAGAAAATGCAAATATACACAAATTAATGACCTTGCCAAAAGCATCGAATTCTCAAAGACCAGCACTGTCAGTGATACACAGTTATAGGGAAATATTTATAGGCTCTCAAAAGCAGGTGATGTTTTCATTCCATGACAAGGAACAGGAAATGAACAACCAGTTTCACCAAAAGAAGGCTGGAATGTCACAGAGCATAACATTCCTTTTTTCTTTTAGGGAACAGTGCCGAGTATTGTTGCTAGTTATGCATGTAGTTAACTAATAAATCCTCAAACAATGTTTGAACTCCTGTTGTTGCTGATTTATATTTAAAAGGCAAACTTCATGATTAGGAAACTGAAATCTTTAAATACATCATAAAATGTTCAACCCCTAATATAACTATGAGGGGTCGTTTAGGACAAAAACTATGTTTTGTCTCTCACACACTACTAAAGACTCATACACACACACAAAATACTAAAATTGCGCATATACACAACTAAAATATCACACACACACACGCCCACACAAAGCATACAGACATACTATTCTGAATGATAGGTCTAAAATGTATGGGGGCGTGTGTGTGGGTGTGTGTGTGTGTGTTGGTGAAGTAACACGAGGCTGAATGAATGGGGATGAGTCTTGTATTTGTCTGCGTGAGAGACTCATTTTTTGTATGTGTGAAAGTTGTCACAGAAGAGGCGGGGCATAATTTGGAGCTCAGATCGCGCATGCGTTGATATCATAGTGAAGTTAGCTTCTACTTGAATATTGGTGCTCCACGGTGTAAGCGGCGTTTAATTCAAGGTTGATCCGATTTATGAACTCTAAATTCGGCCAGCCGTTCTCCACCTCTCCCTCCTCAAGCACTCGGAGGTTCACTTACTTAGAGTGAATCAAAAAATGACATCTATTTTTCTCAATCAGGTCAGGTATTTATTCTAATTTGATTGAGCTAAATCTAATCTTCTGCCTAAACTGATTACATTTTTGTGACATTATCAGTCACAAAAACGTTAATATTAATATTTTTCACCCCAAAAAAAGGTCTTAGGACAAAAAAATGTTTTCTAAGAGAGTGTATTAAATAAATGTTACAAACTTGGATTTCTGTAAATTGAATAAAAAACACTAATAAGGGTAAGTGCATGTGAATTGAACATTACTTCTTCATTGTGTAAAATTCTCTGTCTCTTTTCTGTCCTGATGGAATCTCTCCACCTGCTCATCATTCATTGATCCAGATTCTCAGGAAACCGATCCACGTGTGAGAACAACTCATGCATTTTGATGCTTATGTTGCTCCATAGTTCAGAAAGTTAACCTGATTGAGCAAAACCAATGTGATTTTTGGATTTGGTGTAATTATTGATATCAACTGATATGAAAGGCTTATATTGTGATACATTCTTCAGACTTATAGCCCAAACTGCTTTTTCTGTTACTTTTCTCTCATACTGTATGACCTCAGTGCTTTCTGCTTTTTTTTCAATCCAGGCGAGGAAACTCCTATCTTCTAAAAGCCTCGACTGTTCATTTGTGGAGAGTTTGGTGAAAGAACAGGAGCCTTGGGTTTTAGAGACCATGTCTGACGGAGAGCTTCCCTCTACATCAGTCACCTTCACACGAGGCTGTAAAGCCAGAGCAAGTCTACCAGCACGTTCCAGCTGTCAAACAAGAGACAAGCTACCAGGTAGATAGAAACAAACACGCACTCAACTGCACATTAAGGCAACACATATCATTAATAGAGGTGACAGCAGTTGATGTTCCTGAACATGGTGTTCATTTTCTCCCACTGAGCTTGTGCTTCTTCACACTGTCATACAGGATAGAAAACAGTGACATTTCAAACTCCTTAAAAGGTTTATGAAATGATTGTACGTTTTCCTTTTGTAGTACAGAACATCTTGAAGGAAGGAAGAATTGCTTTTATACATTAAAAAGCAGAAAAGAAAGCCTGACATTTTCTGCATTTTGACCTGTTTTCCACCACTGGGGAACCTGATACCTGCTGTGAGCTGCATGGGTCAAGGTTTCTATAACATGTTTTTGCTGAATGTCTCTTCAAGTTGAAAGGACTGCTAAGCTTTGCAGACCTACAACAAGGATTCAGTTGCATATCAATTATGATACAGTCAGATACCACTGATTACAGAATGCCAGTTGATAAAAAGTTGAAGAAAGCAGCAGATTGCATCAAGTCTTTATTTTGATGCATTCACTCATCCTGAGCCAGCATGCTGTGGAGGAATCACTCTCTTAATGGGAAAAAAAACAAGTTTAGGATGAGTCAACCTGGCCCAGAATAAGTGACCTAGATAAACCTTTGCCACCATACGGTAGAGTAACATATGTATTACTAAATTAGAAGGAGATGGAGGGAGGTTTTTATCCTGCATTTGATGAAATGTATTTTGAAGCTAAAATCACATTTTCAATTTTTTTCTGTTTATTTGTATATAGTTTATTCTTCTCTACACTAGGGTTTACAAGCCAATACTTCTGCTGTGACAGTTCTGTTAAGTTCTGCCTGTGTGTGTCAGGTGTGCTTTTCCTGCAGTATGAGGGGGAGACAAAGCAGGTCATGATTTCAACTGAAGTCAGCAGCCATGACACCCTGCAGGCTCTGTTTGTCACTGCCTTTCCCCATCAGCTCACCATGAAGATGCTGCAGCCTCCAAACATGGCCATCTGCATCAAGGACACCAAGCGTAACATGTACTATGACCTGGAGGACCTCAGGTGAGGGGCTGTTGAAGCAGACTTATAGTATATCTAAAAAAAATATTGGAAACACACGTCTTACCTGAACTAAGAGAAAAAGACTCGGACTGTTGCTCAGTAATCCAAAGTTCTCTTTTCAAATAAGTTTACATTTCCTGTGGAAATCAAGGTCATTGGGTCTGGAGGAAGAGTGGAGAGGTACGGAGCCCTCTGAGGGACATGAGGAATGTTTTTTCTTTTGCATTCCCTTGCAGTAATGTATTGATCTGTTCATGTGACATAACTAAATGCTATAAGCCTTTCTTACGGTGGCCATCATACTTTCTGCCTTAATATAAGGTTTTCGTAAGGTTTTTCCATGTATGTTAATATATTGTTGTGAAATATCTGAAGTTTTATATCTTTTTCTTGAAATACACCACACACCTATGATATAAATGGAAACTTTCCATAAGAAGGAAAGAAATAAAAACTACATCCAAACTATTTGGACTATTTCTGAGTTGTTGATTGTGTCTCTATTGTGTTGGTCTGAATGGTTTAAAGGTTTGTTTAAACCATTCATTAAACTATGCAGTTCAATCTCAACCTTACACAAACAGACGTAAACATGCAGTGAATAAATTGATTTTCAATCAGTTTGTTTGGACCAAAGAGTTAAGAATAAACACGTTTTCACTTTAAATGTGTATATATTTGAAATTTTAATTAACATTTGTGACTGTGTACAAAATAGACCAGCAAATATTGCAGTAAGCATATTGCAAGGGAACGCAAAACTTATTGCAAGGGAACGCAAAAGAAAAATGTTTCCCCATGTCTCCTACAGAGTTCCATAGAGAGGAACTCCAGAGTGAAGTTTCCAGTCAGTGATGGTTTGTCATCTGCTGGTTCTGGTCCACTGGGTTTTCTGAAGTCCGCAGTCGATGTAGAATCTACCAGGACATTCTAGAGCACTTTATGCTTCCCTCTGAATGCAGATGCCGATTTTATTTTCCAGCAAAACTTGGCACCAGCCCACACTGCTAGCACTAGCATTACCAGGGTTTTCGACCTCCCCCCTGAAGTCCCGAAAGAGGGTCAAAAGACCCTGAGTCCAGGGTCTTTTGACCCTGGACTCAGGGCCCTGGCCTTATTTACCTTACTGTAAATAAGGCCAGTGGTGGCCTTATTTACAGAACAAAAGCGCCTGTTCACACCTGCTTATAGGATGCTAGCTAAAATCCTTCAGGTCAGTCGACCCGTCTCTGGGCTCCAAAGGTAGAAATGTTAAATGACCCTTCTCTGGTAATGCTAGTCTAGAGGTACCAGAAGCTGCTTCAGTGATTCTGGTGTTCCTGCTCTTCATTGACCAGCAAACTGGCCTGACCACTTTAACCCCACAGACAATCTGTGGGGTGCAAAAAGAGCCATAACCAAGTACTGAGTGCAGAGAAATGAACAGATTTTTCAGCAGCCTGATATTTGTGTTCAAATTACACATTTTTGTTGATCATATGGAAGATTTTAATTTTCTGACAAACGTGAGGTTTCCAATATCTGTAAGCCATATTCATCAATGTTACAAGAAATTAAAACTTGAAATATTTAATAAGTGAGTTTCACTTTTTCAAATGAGTGAAAACACATTAAACTTTTTTTGAAATATTCTAATGTTTTGAGGTGCACCTGTACTATGCATTAACACAAATCTACATCTGTCTGTCTGAAAAGAGAAAACACCAAATTATTTTGTTCAAAAGTTTTTAAAGTTTTGCATCTATTTACTTCATTCACTTCTGACCCCCCTTGCTCTTGCTTCCAGAGACATAACACCAAATTCCTGTCTGAAAGCGTATCATAAAGACCCTGTCCATGTGTTCTGCCCCTCTGCCAGACCTGCCAACTCTGAAGGAATGGTAAGTCAAAGAATAAAATTCCTGAAGAAATCTAGAAGGAGTCTGCAGCCTGGTGTGTGCTTTTTGGATCAGAGCAAAGGTTCTGCCCAGTGGAATTCTCTGCCTCAATTAATTGTTGTGACCGGCTACAAATATTTATTTTTTATTTCTCCATAGTGTTAACTTTCAACTTCTGTAATCTTTTAGTAGATTTGGTTGATATGGCATAATATCAGATACTTTATTTAATTTCTTTTGTTTGCTGAGGGGGAACATTGTACATTAATAAATGTCATTTGTGTATCTTCAACAACACAAATGTAAATTCAGCCGTCTTCAGTAAAATGAATAAAATCATTTGATAGCAATGATTTTAGCTGATTAACATTTCAAGGACTTAATTACTTTATGAAGAAGCTCATGATGAAGTGACTTCTTACTACACTGAAAAAGAAATTAGTTCAGCCAACTTAATCGAATTGCTTCAACTGGTAGCAAGCAATTAAATTAAGTTTATCCAACCTAATTTATTAAGCTTAACCAACTCAAGTTATTTCTATCCAACTAAATTTACCAATTTTTCAACTTTTTGAGTTAATTAACTGATTAGGACATAAAGCAATATTTACCTTTACCTAATATTTACCTTTTTCATGGTATTCAAATTTTCTGAGCGATTTTGGATTTCTCCCATTATTATTTCACTTTTCTGAAATGAGTGGCAAAAAATATTGAACTTTTTTTCTGATATTTGATTTCTGTTAGATGTACTTGTTGTACCCTATTTTAATTTGCTCTCTCACTCAAAGACTGAGAAGCTGAGCAGCTCTTTCCTGAAAAATCTGGTGGGACTTTATTTCACCTCATGTTGCAGAGATATGTGAGGAAAGACAGATTCAACCAGAGCAAACAGCAAACTGTAGTCCAGTTCCCTGTGTGCCGAGTAGCACCAAATATGTCACCTTGCTATGAGTAATAATTCTTCTCAGGTTTAAAATGACAAGAAATGATTTCTTCCTCTCTGAGTGTCAGAACATTCCTCTGTAGATCTGAAATCCCTACAGAATAAGAGACACTTAAAAACAGACATGCCATGCTATTAGCTTCCCATTCAAATTATGTTTTACTTCTCAGTTGCTACACCAGCTTAATCATTACAATGCTATTCTCATGCACACATCTTTCACTGACTTGTGTGGAATGTACAGTAAATTATTTGCCTAGTCATTGCCTTCTTTTGCAATTCTGCTTGAAAAAAATTCTCGCGTACAGTACAGTCTGGGCTTTCTCCCATCTACTTGGATTCCTTCTACGGGGTCATTTTTCTGCTATAATCCAAGAGCGCACATTTTCAGTCTGAAAACAGGATTCCATGTCTTTTGTTCTCAAAACTCGTAATGCTTGTACTCAAAACATCTCCTCAGACTTAGTCTCTGCTCTCTGTTCTGCTTTCTTCGGTTGCCTGGAGTGAAAAAACATTCTGTGTGACTTATTTGCCTGTATAAGATAAAAGTAGATAAATAGTCAGTAATATCATAGAATCAGTTGATGCTGGCATTAACTACGAAGCTGTTTTAAGTGTTAACACAAACTACCTAAAAATCTTTCCATACATGATCTGAACACACTGATCCTGTGTAGTGAGGGGGGCTGGTGGTGCCCATCTCCAGCAGTCATCAGATGAGAGGCGGAGTTCACCCTGGACAGGTCACCAGTCCATCACAGGGCACTGAAAGCTAACAATGAATAAAATGTATGAGAGACAAATGGTAGATTAACAAGGGGAATAAATTCTGTCCAATTATTTTTAAATGAAATCATGTTTATTAAGCAGTTAATGTTGGAAACACACCAGTTTTTACTGTTGATAGAAATGTGACCAGCTGCTCAGTGTAAAAAAAATAAAAATCCTTCCACCATGAAGACGATGTCTTTAGATTTTATAATTCCTGATCCCTGGTTTCCTCTTTCATCTTAATTTGCTTAAACAGCAAAAATATGTTGAAGATAAAAACAACAATGAACGAGTTATAACAACAGCCTCACAATATCAAAGTCTCTTTGGGATACTGAGCTTAATTAAAACCAGTTTAGGAAGAAAACTATATTAAGTCGCAACAAACAGAACCTCCATGAAGTTATAACATGAAGCTGAATGATTGTTAAAGTAATAATAATGAAAGTCACAATAAAATTGGTAAAATAACTATTTCTAAAACCAACGTAAGTTTGTTTTTATCTGTACTGTACTGTTTATCATTTTAATCAAACTTACCACCAGCTAGAAACATGTTAGCAGCCTTCGTCTCTTCGGTTCCTTTCGTGACCCACATTTCATTTCCATCTGGTTCTTGTCCTGTTGTGTTTCTGTCTAACTTGGACTAGGACGTCACCAGCTTCAATTTACCAAAACCACTAACTATTATCAAGGCCCTCTCTACTTTTAAAGCTGTGCTGGTTCTGTTGGACCTCAGTGCAGCTTTTGACACTGTTGACCATGACATTTTACTGAATCGACTGGA
The DNA here is from genome assembly GCF_003331165.1 of Xiphophorus hellerii. NCBI lineage: Eukaryota > Metazoa > Chordata > Actinopteri > Cyprinodontiformes > Poeciliidae > Xiphophorus > Xiphophorus hellerii. The sequence goes on from NC_045677.1 coordinate 703,454, forward strand.
GAGTTAGGTCGGACTCTCCGGTCCAGTGCTTAACTGGTTCGAGTCTTATATAAAGAACAGGGATTTCTTTGTTTCAACAGGAAACTTCTCATTGAAGAGGTCAGAGGTCACATGTGGGGTACCCCAAAGTTCAATCCTAGGACGCCTCTTATTCAATATTTATATGCTCCCTAAAACCAGCGATCAGGCCGAAACCTGGGAGTAGTGATGGACTCTGTTTTGAAGCATGAACACATTATTCCCTTTGTTAAATAACATTACAATAAGTTCCACTTTAAGGAGTGTTAATTTTTTTAATTCTTTGCAATTTTAGTAAAATACTAAAAAATTAAGGCACCTAAAAAGGCATACTTCCTTAGCCTAAAGTGTACACTGAGATGTAAGTTAAAAGATACTGAAATTTTCATATACTTAATAGTGTTGTGATCTGGGTTTTTCTGGGTTTATTTCTGAGTTTCCTGTGTCCTTGAGTCTCTTCGTTGTCCTGTCTCCCCTTGATTACTCCCAGGTGTTTCTCGTTCTCTGATTACCTCCTGTGTATTTAGTCTCACCTGTGTCGGGTCCTTGTCGTTACTCGTCTCATTGTGGCGTCTGTCTATGTGTGCTTCAGTCCGTCGTTCCAGTTGCTACCTGAGTTGAGCCCTGGCTTCCGCTCATCAGTGCTGCCTGGTGTTATTTGGACTGTTTATTTTCTGGATTACTTATCATTAAATCCATCATTTGCACGTCAATCTGGGTCTCAGCGTCTGCCTCACCTCCTCACCACACCACTTCATGACAAATAGTTTACTTTTAAAGTAAGCTTTAAGTGAATTTTACAAAAAAAATCTATTTTGAGCATATATTTTAAAATATACACAAAATATCTTTAAAAACATATTGTTTCATTGGTACACTTGAGCAAATACATATTTTGTTCACTTAAAGTATACTTTTATTTAATATATTCCTTTAAAGTGTATTATGGTACAATTATATTTAAGTGTTTAAAGTTATAAAGTCAAAATGGATACAAGCATGATGTTAGTTTACTTTGTATATATTTATATGCCATTAATGGTGGAAAAGTATATGTAGGATAATCCAGGAGGTTTGTTGTACTATATGTAGTACACTTAATATTTAATATACTTAAGATGTACTTATGCAAATGTAAGTATGCTTGAAATTTACTAAAGTATTTTTTTTCACTAGGGAACAGTCTGGTTTTTACCAGGCTAGCAAATTCTTAGTCATGTTGAAAGGTTTTTCTGGTCCAGGAATGATGTTAGGAAACATGTAGGATAATCCATGAGGTTTACAGTACTTTAATGTACCTCTTTAATGTTATTATTATGTTATTGTATGGTATGTGTGTTTGGTTTCCATCATACCTCCAGCAATTTTCTATACAGTAAACTAAGCAATTCTGTGATTAGGTGTGAATGTATGAATTATAAATTGTAAAGTGCTGTTTTGAACTTTGATAATATCTGAAAGATTATGTTTCTAATCTAGATTTACTATTTGCAGCCTTTTATCCTTGATCAGTGTGAGGGATTTACCCCCCTCAACAGGTGTTGTTGTTTTTTGTGCTTCCTGTATTGTTGCTTTATTTAACATTTTGTTTTGATCATCCTCTCTTTCCTTTGAGGTCATGTGTTGCCATGGAGGCGCACCCATGAGCAGTGATGCCTAGGACCTGGTGTTTCCAATTTACCTTACTGGGAAGGTCCATTGTTTGAGAAGGAGGAGAGATGTTTGTTTTATTTTTTGTTTGGTTCCAGTTTATTTTTGTTTTTGTTAAATTGTTAGTTGTAATTCTGTGAATATTTGTTTAGGAATATTGTTTAGCACAAATGTTTGTTCTTTCGTTTACCTGGAAATGTAATTGTTGTCTCCGCCCCTTAATTAGTCCTGGCCATGCTTTAAAAGCCAGGTGGTTTGAATCAGAGGGGTGGCTCCCTCTTGTTTGGAATGTTTGTCAGTTTGAAAATGGTAGTGTAATGTGCAAAGAACTGATAAAGAAAAGATTTAGAGCTCTATAATGGCTGGACTTTGTTTGATTTTGGATCGCAAACCAACAATCAGATTATAATCGTAAATTGATCCAACAGAACTGTTGCCTGTGTGAGAAGTGCACCAGGTATGCTAGTTAATATTATTTTAAAAATCAAAAAACAAAATATCTGCAACAGACTGGCGACCTGTCCAGGGTGTGCCCCGCCTCTAGCCCGGAATGTCAGCTGGCACCAGAACCCCTCCTGACCCCTCTGAGGGACAAGGGTGTACAGAAAATGGATGGATGGAAAAAACAAAATATATTTATTCAAACGATGTTTTCTAATAGTCCTCAGTAATATCAGATATATATCTATGCCATTCTCTTAAGGATCATTTTACTTTTTTTCTAATTGAAAATGTGGTGAAAACTGAAAAAAGAGGCACTGGATACCACACTGAAAATATTAAAACCAATTTTTTGATGAAAAAGGAAGCCTAGTAATGTAAACAAGAGTTACAAACAAAATAGGCAATAAAAAACATTTTGAGTACTTTTATTTGTGTTGATTTTAAGCCTGGGATCAAAACCGACCTCAAACACCATGAATAGTATTAGAAAGCTAACACTACAGGAAGGCTAAGCATGTGCTCATCATCCTCAGTTAGAGGCTGACTTGGATTTGTTAGTTAGAGGTGACTGAGGATTTGCATGTGGAGTAAAAGCTAATGAGATTTGTCAAGGGTAATTAAGTTTGGAAGGAAAATTTGTAGTCATAGAGATTATGCCATTAGTGGTGGAACAGTAGCTTGATGGACAGCCTCCTCTCCTGTAGCTGGTCAGGACGTTCCACTGCAGGCTGCCTTTTCACACACCTGAGAGCCTGTCCTGACACTTTGGCTCTGTGTATAGAAATCAATGCACTATGTCATAGTGCTGCACTTCAGTGTTTATAGAAACGCAAGGCATGAACTGCTGTACGTCACTAGAAAGTGAAAACTGAGTGCACTTAATATTAAACACAGATAAGTATGTACTATTTTAATGATTTATAATGATATTTTGTGTCTTATCTTTTAGTTGATTTTGCAGCAGTTTAAGCCTGTTGAGCAACAGATATATATTTGAAAAGTTTTATTTTATGGCTCATATGGGATCAGGCCTGATCTCTAGTTTCCAGCTGTAATAACTAAAGCTGTGTGTTGACTCTAGTTCGTTTTGCTTTAGCTCCACGGATAATAACTTCAGTTTTGTTATTATCCGTGCAGAAAGGTGTAACAGTTCTAAGTATCTGCTTGTGTTTAAATGGGCCAACTGTTAACATTGTTAAACAGAGATGGATATCATCCGTATGGTTATAATAACTACATTAAGTTATTATCTGAGCTAGCAGAAACTTGTAGATATTAAGTAAGAGGGCTGCTAATCATACGGACTGCTAGAAAGCACATCATTACTTTTTATTAGTATTTTTCACTGTTTTCATGAAAACATGTTGACTCTTGAAGTTTTTACCATATTACCTTCATAGCTTTCCTAAACACACATGGACAAACATAACAAGTATTTGTGTTTGTCCCTTCATATGGGTACTACCCTTTCATCTGTGCAATTCTAAAATGTCTTTTGTGACGTACCGAGATTTTAAGTCTTCTGAAGCTCTTTGTTTGGAAAAACAAAAATGAATCTCATTGTTTGCTAATTTGAAACTTTTCTCTCTGTAGAACAGATATCAGTCTCTGGGTGTATAAGGATGTAATAGTGGTTCAGGTCAGGGGTCAGCAACAACTTTTAATGTCAACATACAATTTATATCATTGATTAAAATTCTGCTTATCATTCATTATCTGATTTTTTTTCACCTTGTAATTGGACAGTAACACATAGGAGAATTTGGTTTGCCTTCATATGATTATTACTGGTCTCAGTTCTGAATATTATTATTATTTGCTGATTTATTTCATTGTTTTTCAGCAGATATCTAAGGAGGTGTTGTACGGAAGTCACAGTCCGATCCACAGCAAGCATTCATCCGGCCGCAACACCCTGCACAGTTTGCAGGGATCAATGTCCCCTCCGATGGTCCGCTCCATGCCCTCCTCTCCTTCCAGACTGGCTTATGGTGGAGGTGACTTCCTCGGAAAAAAAGGAATGGCAGACCCAGGCAGTACCACAGTACCACATGAATGTCAGCCTGGGCGAGTGCGGTCCCGCACCGTGTTCTCCAGCAGTAGTGCCATACTGGAGAGAAGAGATGTAAAGCCTGGTGAGAAGCTGGTGGGGTTTTTATTTCAGGATTATTGTAATGAGCCACCAGGGTGTGAAAGAGTTCTGAGGCTTGGCAAAAATAATGAACCAGACGCCTGCAACATTCAAGATAAACTAATAAAAGTATTTATTTAAAACTGTGGACAATATACAGTAAACAAACAAAATATATATGCATATAATGAATATAATCAAATATGTGCCTTTATGACATAAGATTGTTGAGGATCCAAAATGCAGGAAGTTACTAAAATGATTGAACTGAATCACTGAATGAAGTGATTGAAAAAATATTAATATTTAAGAAGAAGAAAGTATGCCATAGAAGTGCCATACTGTAGAACATTTAAAGGTAAGAAAGAAACAAGAACTTTTGTAAATATTATATGAATAAATAAACTGACCAGCAGCCCAAAACCAGCTAGAAGCCTACAGAGGTGTTACTCCTTCAATCTATTTTGAATAATCTTGGTATGATTTGCATTTGCAGCATCACTTAGCTTCTGTTGTCTTTGACAGTAACGCACTCTCCATCAGGTTTTACTAAAAAATCTGCAATTCAAGTTTGTTGAACTGGAGCTCTGGTGTGTGAAACTCAAATTGAACCTTTTCTCTTTTTCAGTTCTTTCAGTCACATGACAATGGTGTGAATTTAAAATCCAAAGTGGTTGTCACATTAAAAGCAAAGCCTTTAAAAACAACAAACTCGACAGTTTAAATCTAAATGAAAGGGTGGGACTACAAAGGCAACAAAATAGGCAAGTACAGGTTAATACTTAATAGAGTAATAAAGGTGGACTAATCAACAGTTGGTTACTCATCTAAACATGGAGACAATGTGTGATAGGGCAGCACTGAACAGAAATAATGGAGACGATTGAGAAAACCAAGACTCCGCAACAAAATGAAAGAAAATATTGAAAAGCCCAAAGATAACAATGAGCAGAAATTGAAATCAAATCAGGGAATCATTGACTGTCTTGGTTTGTGCCTATTTTCCAGTAACAGCCAAAATGATTTCTTAGACAGAAAAAAAGGTCTGGTGCAGTTTAACTCAGTTTGAAAGTAGAGTTGTAAACCTCTTCATCATATTTCTAATAGGAAAATATTACCACCTGAAAATTAATAAATGCTTATGAACATTTTTTCTGTTATTAGAACATTGTGGGGGTTTTTTCTCTATGAATTTAAATTGTAGCAATTCTAGTGAGAATATGTTGCAAGGATCTTTAGGTAGAAATTTATACCTGCATGATTTCTAAAAGCTGAACTTTGTGCTTGTAATTATTACATAAAGCTCAGATCTGCGTTTCTTTCTGCCTTAAAAACGTTTTCATGGGCCTCTGTGTGTTTATGTGTGTGTGTTAGAGGGAGACATGAGTAAAAGCACAGCCTTGGTGCTGCGTGGAGATGGAGGATCACATTACCCTGAGTACTACCGTTCAGCCTCAGTGGAAGTAGGAAGAGGTCACCACAGTGTTTCCTCCTATTGTAGCAGTCCTCCCATGCTCACTGGAGGAAAAGTGGAGGTAGGGGTGCTTGGGATCCCTGGTGGGCTGCAACAGTACCGAGCCTCCATCAAACCCCTGATGGTCCATGGGGAAAGCATTCAAAACCATGGCAACTCTCTTCGCAGGTAAACTGACTTCCTTAACCATCACTTTAAACAGCTACATTGAAGCAGATGCGAAGCACATGCTGACTCTTTTAAAAAGTACATGTGCATACACCGTCCTGATTAACCCTCCTCTCATCAACTGAATTATATTAGAGGAGTTTTCCCAGTTTTCAGTCTCTCAGTAGTATGTTCAAGGTTAACAATATTTTGCAGACTTCATTTTCAGAAAAACTTCATACATATACAGTGGCTTGCAAAAATATTCATACTTCTTGAACTTTTTCTTATTTTGTCACATTACAACCATAAATATTTCATTGGAATTTTATGTGAGAGACCAACAAAAAGTGGCCTACAATTGTGAAATAGAAAGAAAATTATATTTGACTCAAAACATGTTTTACAAATAAAAACTGAAAAGTGTGGTGTGCAAAAGTATTTACCCCCCTTTTCTCTGAATGCAACCAGTTTCCTTCAGAAGTTTCCTAATGTCTGCTAATGACTGAACAGAGTCCACCTGTGTGTAATCTAATCTCAGTAGAAATCCAGCTGCTCTGTGACGCCTCAGAGGTTCAGAGAATATTGGGGAGCAAACAGGATCACAAAGTCCAAGGAACACAGCAGACAGGTCAGGGAGAAAGCTGTGGAGAAGTTTAAAGCAGACTTAGGCTGTAAAAAGATTTCCTAGGTTGAACAGAGGAGAGCTCTGATCAGAGATGCAGCCAAGAGGCCCATGGTGACTCTGGACCAAAGGCAGAGATCCACAGCTCAGAGGAGGAATCTGTCCACAGGACAACTATTAGTCATCACTGCACAAATGTGATCTTTCTGGAAGAGCGGCAAGAAGAAAACCATAAGAAGTCCAGTTATCCATCTAATCTGACTGAACTTGAGCTGTTTTGCAAAGAAGAATTGGCAAAAATTTCTGTCACAGATGAGCAAAGCTGGTAGAGACAAACCCTGAAGACTAGCAGCTGGAATTGCAGCAAAAGGTGGTTCCATAAAGTATTGACTCAGGGGGCTGAATATTTTTACACACCACACTTTTAAGTTTTTATTTGTAAAAAATGTTTTGAGTGTATAAATGGAAGTAGACGTAGAAAAGATGTTGACAATTGATTACCACTTTGTTTTGGTCTGTTACATTCAATTCTAAAGAAATGTATTTATGTTTGTGATTGGAAAGTGATAAAATATGGAAAATTCCAAAGGATATGAATACTTTTGCAAGCCACTGTATAATACATACATTATACACACATGCACACATTCTTTACATTGATGATGCAATGTAGAGAACGAAATTAGCTAAGCAGACATTTTGAAAATGCCCTCTTAATCTTCACAGTACTTGTACTTCACTGGCAGAGAAGGTTTAACCTTAATTATACCCAGTAAACCTTTGGGAGTTTCTAGTTTTCATAGTTAACATTGCTATGAACCTGAAAATGACTTCTATGGGAACATTTCAGATGCAAGAGAAAAGAAACACATGAAATTAATTAGCTGGATCTGTTAGAATTCCAGCTGGGGACTGTCCACTCTCTGGACATGAGGACAATGTTTGCACTGTGTATGAATCAATGTAATATTTACTTCTTTGACTGTTTGTTGTCCTGTTCTATCAGGCAGAAGAACAGGAAGTATGGAGACGGTCAGATTCATCCACTCGGAATCAAAAGTCCTCCGCCGTCCCCTCACAAAGGGAATGAAGTCAGGATGTTTAATGGACAGGTGATTGGAGGTACAAGCCAAGTATCTCCACAGAGTTTGTCACCTATTCACCGCTCCCTAGAACGCAACAGTAGTGGGCTCACAGTGGATGTAATAAACAGAAGAGGCTCATCATCCTCTACCTCATCAGTATTTCTTGACAGTCCTCTGGGTCAACCTGAAACTCTTTATCCGGCTCATATTACTGCTTGTAATGTCCAAAGGTGAGCCTGTACCTAATGTTATCATATTCATATACAGAGTCTGAGCTGTCACCTCACTGCATTAGTTTGCATTAGTCTGTATAGATGAAGCCTTTAAGGCATTTTAACTGAGGTTTGAATTCAGGGTTTTCAACCAGCAGCTATCACAGGACATATGCACAAACACTAACAACCCCTCTTTTTTTAAACAGTACTATATTTCTTAAAGTTACAATAATGACTTAAATCACTCATGTTACACTCAGTAAAATACCATTGACTACCAACAATTAATTAAACACATCAGATGATTTCCTAAATGGTTGGCAAAACTGAAAGAGGGAAGGCAGGAGTCGACCTGGTGGCTGGAGGCAGTTAAAGCAAGTATTGGTCCCAGGCAGTGAAGAGAAGAAAGAGATCACTGGATCTGCAAAACCAGACAGCTGAAGCCTAAGAGTAAGGGAGGAGTCAAAGGGCATCACTTCATTGCTCAGTGGGAGCAAAATCCAAAGAGAGGTGTGAACATAGACCATTTTCTTGTGTCCATGTTGAAGACAGTCCTTCAATAAATGTCCAAGTTTCATATTAAAGCAAGCAGTCAGCTACAGGGCAGAGAGACACGTAGCTATACATTCTTGCTCTCTCAGACACAGTATGTGCAATTTAAATGGATTAATTCATTTTGAGGTAATTTACCACATATAGATATCTTTGAACTGTGAGAGGAGGCCACATTGTCCAGGGAAGGAATGTATGAGTGAATGAATGAATGAATGAATGAATGAATGAATGAAAATACTTTATTTATCCCAGAGCAAAATTCACATTTCATTACAACCCATCCAAAGAACAAACACACAAACACCTCGGACATGATATGAGTAGACAGGCGCCTGAGGCTGCAGCCCTGGAGGACCCCGCCCTTTAATAGATGAAAATGACATCATTAGATAAGATGAGAGAAAAAAATCATTTCTCACACTGTGTCCAATCAGACGAAGTGTGGGGTTGCAAAAAACCTCTGCACATAAAGCAACTTAGATAACATGAGTATGGGGAGCCAGGGAAGGCAGTGAGTTTAGGGTGTGTGTGTTTAGTTGCAGTGTGTATGTATGCATGTGTAAAATAAGTCTTTAAGTCAGTCCTTAATCTCCCACTGATGATTGATAAAGCATCATCAGCGGCCTCAGTAGGGAAGGACAAGAGAGAGTTTGTTGTTTACATCACATCCAGGAGGATTTGATTTAGTCAGCCTTCCAAGCCCAACTCTGATTCAGATAATAGCAATTGTTTTGGGTCAGACTGACTCCATGAATTTTCACTTGCCTTAGAGTCTCACTGGTGCAACTCAATGGTGAAATTCGAAACACCTGAAATGGTCAGTCCAGCCGAGCCAAGCGAGTAACTTCTCTAATGACGATTCCATCTCACCAGGGAGTTGGATGTGGCCCGTCACTCTCAGCAAGAATCACATCCAGTTTGTGGTTCTGGTCAGCCTCGTAAGGCAGCCTCTCAAAGGCCCAAACAGCTGCTGACATTTTACAAATTTCACAATGTGCCAGGTAAACGCCATCTCCCAAAAACAGAAATCCAATTATGTACACATCTTCAACATCCTTGACCGATGGGGTGGACAGACGCACCGTCTTCCCCCAGGAATCCAGTGTATCCACCAGCATGTGTCCCATCAGGGCAAGAGGACTCTCCTTTGCCCAGTCTTCTTGTCAAGGAAATTTGATTCATTGCATTGAGAGACCAGCTGACCAGATCCATAATTTGCAAATTCAGAAAATATGCAAAGAGAGGCTCAGAAAAGAATAGCCAGACTGGACACAAGAGCAAAGAGTAGGGGCAGATGAGGGAGGATCGGAGAGAAGAAAAAAGCATCCACTTTCACTGAGAGCAAGAAGAAAAAAAATGAAGAAAGAAAGAAAAACAATGTATATATGAAAATGTTTTTCAAGGAAAGGGACATGTCAAGATTGGAAACAGCAGTCTGTGTGGTTATGGCGCTAAATATTATCTCATGTTGGTATTATATGCTTTCAACATGGTTTGTTTTGTTGAAACAAGAAAATTTCTTGAAAAAAATAACACATGGCCATGTACTTAATAAAAACCTTTAAATATGGTTCATCATTGCTGTATGACAGAGACTCAGCCCTGTCATGTATTAATGCATCTCAATACTGTACCTGGTGCTGCCATTTGTTTTATTCGGTTTTCCTGATGATGTCCCTTTGATCTCAGACTAACAACTTTCTCACCTGAATTTAGCAGCACCATGATTGTAGGATTTTTAATAAACAAAAATGCTCCAATGGATTGGATATGAATTTGTTTTGTTGTTGTTTTTACAGTGAGAGAATGAGAGCCATGGAGGAGCAGATAGCCAGTCTAGCAGGACTGGTGCACCACGCCCTGTCCATGAAGTCAGATGTTCTAGGACAAAAGGAGGCTATCAGGTTTGTCTGTCTACAGAAGGTGCAATTTGGCATAATATGACAATTAATGGTGCAGCAATATTTTACATCAACCTGTTTTTAGCTTTACTTCATGTTATCACATTATTCCCTCAATACCTTGAGTGTTGCTTTGATTCTTTCATCCATGTTTGAGAAATTCTTTAAGGCCATGGCCATTCATCTGTGCAAAACACTTGAGTGGATCTAGCGCTGTCTTTGAGACACAGCTCCTCCTCTCAGCTGCAGTTTCCAAGCATAATTTAAGATGTTAAATATGAAAGTCAAATTTCTTGTATGTCATATTTGATATATAGCCTATATATACAGTATGTAGCAATTTTATAACAACTGAAGGTAATAGTTACTTGATTGTATTATGAAATGGCACTATGTGCCTGGAAAACACATAATACTGCCCCTTTGAAGTAAAAATACAGTTTTATTTATAAATGGGTATATCACATAGTACTCACTTTGAATAAGCTTCATTGAACCTTTCTGAAAATAGTGTGAATTTGTGTTTTCTAGTCAGAGTCCTGAAGACAAACTCCTCAGCAATCGACTTGGTGAGAAGTTATTTTCAGGTACACCAGCTAACTAAGGAACACTTGTTTTCTTCAGAACATCCTGAAGATGAATAAATCTTCTTTCTTGGCTTCCAGAGGCATTATCTGACTCAAAGGCCCCTGCTGCTCTGACTGAAAGCTTCAGCCCCACTCCTCTTGCCCTCGAGGTCTCCCCCTTTGATAGTGGACTGCGACACAACTTGATGTCTGTGAAGAGAAATATTTGTGAGCTGCGGCTGCAACTCAGCCAACTCAAGTGTTTACAGGTACTAAACTAAACATTTCAATACTTTATTGAGAGTTATCACAAGTATTTCTTTAAAATACCAAGTGCTGTAATTTGTTATCCATTTTTCTTCTCCGAAGAGTTTCTTGCGGCGCTAGTGGCTCGTATTTTTTGCGACAGTAGGCAGACAGGAAAGAGGGCGAGGAGAGGGGGGAAGACATGCAACGAAGGTCGGCGGGAGTCGAACCCGCGACGTCCACGTCGAGGACTAAGGCCTCCAAATGTGGGGCGTGCTAACCACCTGCGCCACCACAGCACGCCCTTTTCATCAATTTTTTACTTATTCTGTGCATCACCACTAACATGTAGTGAGCCACCCAAGAGAGTAATGGGTTGCTATAACAGCTATAATTTCGGTTATTTAGCCTAATATAAGAGAAAAAAAATAGATAACATTTTCAAAGAAAAAAAAAGTAGCTATGAGAAACCTAAAATATGTCTAAATTTACTTGCTATTAGGCTCTTGAATCGTTTATTTTTGGTTTTGTTATTTGTGTTCTTTAGTTTCTTATCTCTGTTAGATCTACCTTGTTTCTCGCTAAGTCGCTAAGCTGGCAACATTTCCTTAACCTGATCACAACCACACTTAAACCCTCTGCTCATCTGCACATTTGGGCACACCCTTCAGTATTTCTTGGCCCCGCCAACTTTAGTGGAAGAATGAACATCTGAGGTTTGACAGGAAAGCTGTGGGTCAGAGGAAGGTGGGATGTCTGTATGGCTGGAGACAGGAGAGGATGATGATGATGATGATGATGCGCTTGTTCCTGAACTGCACCTGCTGAAGAATGTGTTCAGTTCTATCCAGACTTCCATCTGTCTGATCCTCCTTTTGCTTGAAGCCTGACCACACATCTCTGATATTGTTCCTCTTCAGTTTATTCTCCAGCTTCTTCCTGTACTTCTCCTTGCTGACTCTAATCTTGACTTTGAGCTTCTTCTGTATACTCCTCAGTAACTCTGTCTCATTCCTAAAGACTCCTTGTTTCTGGTTTAACAGTTCCTTTAGGTCACTGGTGATCCAGTGACTCTATTCTGGTGGGGATGGTTCTGATCACACAGAAGTTTATATAGTCAGTCACACACTCAGTCATGGCACTGATGTCATCTCCATGTGGCTGGCAGAGAGTAGTTCAATCAGTTGCTTTAACTGAGGACCTCTTCTGCGTTCTGTGACCATTTCGTAATAGCCATCCTAACAGGTAGCCTCTTCACTAGGAGTTTGTATTCAGAGTAGAGAAAAACAAGATTATGTTCCGATTTCCCCAGAGAAGATCTTGGTTAGACCTTGGGTAGTCCTTGACATTAGCGGAAAACAGATCCAAAATCTTGTTTTTGTGGATGGAGCAGCTGACAAACTGGCGAAACGTTGGCAGTGTAGGAGAGAGTGAGGCAGATATTACCACAAATATGCTCTTTAAATCTCTGTCAGCTCGTAAAGCCTGGCAGCGAGATGTTGGAGTCGGGGATACAATCCTGCAGCCATGTCTCTGTAAAACACATTATGCTGCATTCCTTATACTCTTACTTAGTCCTTGTCAGGGTTTGAAGTTTGAAGTTCATCCATCTTATTAGCTAACAACCTCACGTTGCCTGTTACGATGGACGGTAGAGATGGTTTGAACTTCCTCCTTCTCTCTCTCCTCTTTGGCATCCACGATGCCTCCTTTTCAACTCCACTGGGATTTCTGGCTTCAGCTGTGGTACTATTTCAGCTTTTCAGATGTAGAACAGCTGCTCCCTGTTATAAACCACCCTCTAGCTATGGTTACACATCATTGCTATGTATTGCAAATTTTTTGCCCAGGTCCCTCTTGAAAATGAGATCTAGATCTCAACGGGGTTTACCTGATTAAATAAAGGAATAACAAAATGGCAAAAATAAAAATACAGCCAAAAATCAGTCCAACCACACAAAATTCAAAACAAGAAGGAATAGCTGTCCAAATAAGTTATTTTCCTCCCAAAAAAGCAGGAATGAATGTGTGAAAAAAAAAAAATCTCAATGAAAACAGAGAGCTACTCCAACGTGCTGCCACCGTCAGCAGCTCAATTCTAGGATCAGCAATTCTAGACGTAAGCAGCTGATGTCAGGCAACCAAATTTTGTGTTCCTTACTTCTACACTGAAGTGCTGAACTGCCAGACAGAGACATTTCCTGTGTCTTCCAGCTATCCAATATGGAGAGTGTGAGTTCAATGCTGCGTATGGCAGGTCCGGAGCTGGTGATGTTGATGTGTGAGAAGCTGGCCCAATTTGAGGATGCAGCATACAGACAGAGAGCTGAGATGGAGAAGGACAGGATCCACTACCTCACCTCCGAGGAGAAAATCCTCACACAGCTTAGGTAAGTGTGAATTTTCAAGATTTCTTTAAGTTTAGTTATGTATTTAAACACTTAAAGCTTCTGCCAGGTCCACAGGTGAACATTTTAATAACTACAGAATATTTACACCAGTAATAAAGCCATCCTGCTGGACCAGACCAAAGAAGTCATCAAATTATTGAGTTTCATTTTACTTCAGTTAATATGTTTAGGCTAGAAACCAATTATTTAGACATAAAATGATCAGTCACACACTCAGTCATGGCACTGATGTCATCTCCATGTGGCTAATTGGTTTCAAATGCTGAAAATGCAAATGCTGAACAAGCACTTCAGCATTTGCAGCTTGATGCGAAAAGGTGGTTATTTCACCTGGTCACTGCCTTCCTATGCAATTCCACTTGATTCAAATCTCTTCACAGACAGTCCATATGTTTCTAACACTTATTTTATTTCCACCGTTAAATTTTCTACTGGGCCAATTAGTGAACAGAAGAAGTTGTGAATGATGAGGTTGATTTTCTGCAGTGGTTTAGAATTGCTGTCTGTCTGCAGTTTTAGCAATTGCAGCGTATTTGGAAGCATGTTGGTCACACTTCCAAATATGTAATTGTCATGAAACGGTGTGGTGAGGGTTGGTGAGGCAGACGCAGCGGACCCAGGTAAGATGAATAATGAAATTTAATGATGAAAACACAGTCCAAACAACAGGCAGCTCGCACATAGACGCATCGACAAGACACTGACATTGACAAGGACCCGACAGAGACGCAGACACACAGGTGGCATTAAATGCACGGGAGGGTAATCACAGAAACGAGACACACCTGGGAACAATCAAGGGGAGGACAGAACAACGAAGAGACTCAAGGACACAGAAAACTCTAAATAAACACAGAAAAACATGGAACATGACAGTAATTAATGTTAACAGTCACCTGGCCCAGCACGGTGCACCTTGATTCACAGCAGAAGATGGTTGTTTACAGCAAAAGCAATTTGTGGTAAGCTTCATAGGGCCAAACTGGGGCCAAACGTTAGTGATGGGGTAAAATTTAAAACTTCAGCAGAGGTCACGTTTCTCAGGAAGCCACCGTTTCTCAGTATCTCAGGGCCCAGACCCTGCGCATGAAGCAAAGAGTAGAACAAGACACTGGTTTTTACCAGGCCAGTGGTTACCCTGTCTCTCACTATGGTCACAGCTCTTTTCCTATACTGGCACTGCAGAAGATTTTAACATACCTTCCCTTCTCAAAGTCCTGTATTGTCTATTGTGTTGGAGCTTGAATGTGAGATGGAGAATACACTCTTCATCACAGCTCCATAGAATAATGTTGTTAGAAGGGATTTTGTTTTCATTTTCTCAAAACATTCAGTCTCTGCCAAGCCATTTCAGCTTGATGCTTCTCCCTTTCTACAGCATGGTTCTTAATGCAGTGATGGGTGTGCTAATGTCATGACTGTCATGAGCCAGTTATCCATCCATCCATCCATCCATCCATTCATTTTGTAACACCTTTATCCCTAGTGGGGTCAGGAGAAGTGCTGGTGCCTATCTCCAGCTAACGTTCCGGGCGAGAGGCGGGGTCACCTGGACAGGTTGCCAGTTTGTCACAGTGCAATGAGCCAGTTAGTGCCAGGAAAAATAAATGGCTGCTTAGCAAAAACCAATCAATAGTGTGTTAAGCATTATTGTGACTAGGCATTTCAGCCTCCTAAGCTGCAATTTGTTTTGAATATTTTAGATCTGTTCTGCAAATAACATATACCAATGCACATTTGCTATCTTCATTTCATAATGGATAGGAAATGTGTAATGAAGAAAATGTCCATATTGCCTTTAGATTACAATGGATTCTTTAACAGACGTTCATTCTTTTAGCAGAGTTTAAGTCTAATTGATTTCAAACAATGCTTCAGTTTCTTTTTAAAACTGTAGTTTTCACTGTTTGTGATACTCAGATACTGTCACAACAGATATTTACTGTGTGGTTACAAGAGCTTCTTCTACTCAAGCATCTATGACAGGTATTGAAAAAGCTAGTCTAACCATAAATAGACATTATCTTGTAACAATTACAAAAGATCTTAATTTAGTCATCAAAATATTGATGATTAATTGAAAATAACAGTGAACACTTATTTTCCAAAGCTTGCTTGGGATTTTAGTCCTAATCCTGTTTTTTTCTGTTTTATTACATATTAAATATGTTCTCTCACTTGAGGTTCAGTGAACAGGAAGCAGCAAAACAGACCTATTTTGGGCATGATTTCAGAAGATCCTTTCGACATTTGCATGCTTGTTTTGATGTCATGCTCAGTGGCGGAACTGCAGCTGAATTAAAATCATTGGTGACATGCAAGAAAGAAAAAAAAAACATGAACAGCACAGTCACAACTGTAGGCATACAGAAACTGGGAGGACCCATATTGTTAAAAATAGAGGCGTAGGGTGGGAGGTGATTTGATCCAGTGTGACATGGTCTTCCAGAGATGTCAGAGCTCATTCTGATGTTAGCATGCTACACATTAAGTCCAGACCTCGGATGACTTCACTAGCAGAGGGCTGAGATTTATTGAGGACCACAAGTGGGAGTCTTTGGATTAGTGTGATGCAATCACCTCTCTAGACACTAAATCAGATCCAACATTATTAGGAGAAATACCAATGTGCCAAGCTAACTCTGGCTTCAGTCGTAAACTTTTCTACAGGAAATGATGGCTGAAGAAAATCTCAGTAAATATCAGTGTCAACTTGTCTGCATTAGTTAATAAACTAGTTTATTTACGGCTGAAAGTTGAGGCACTGCAAACCTTTCAGTAGACTTCACATCTCTGTGTGTGTTTTCATGATGCATCATTCTGCACTGTGTCCAGCCTACTACACTTTAACATTTCAAGGATGATCAGACTGAATTGGGTTTTATTCAGGTTGTGATGGCAGTATGCCGAGTCTGTAGCCATTTATTTTTCAAATGAATGTTATACTAAAGGGAAGAGCACTTTCTGCTAGTGGTTTAGGTTGCCTCAGACTACTTTATTTGTTCACACTGTAGCATGATATCTCAGTAGCATGATTTTAGTTGGATGTTTCAAGCTCATATAATTGTATAGGCAGAAATAAATATTGATTGCTGAAGTATATTCATACATATGTGGCTGAATGTAGAATTAATAAGCCAAGTAGTATTGGTTTTTGTAACCACATACTCAAGCTTTATTTCTTTAAAGCTGCACTATGCAACTTTTATAAAGAATATATATTTTTACATATTTGTTAAAACTGTCACCATGTTGTGGCAATTTGTTATGAGACAGATAATCTGTGAAAGGATCGATGTCATCCACCTCCTCCATAAGTTATTATTGTCCACTGCAGACAATAATAACTTGTTTTTGTTTTTTCCCGACCAAAAACAACCAATGAGAGCCAGGGGGAGGGGCTTAATACTGTCCCTCAACCTCATTTACTTTCTGCTAAAAGTGCTAATGGCTAATGACAACTTACACTGCAGCAAAACCATTTATCTATGAGGGGCCGTTTAGGACAAAATTTACGTTTTGTCTCTCACACACTACCAAAAAGTCTCGCATACTCCAAAAAAGTAGCCACGCACACTCCAAAAAATTACGTTTTGTCTCTCACACACTACCAAAAACTCTCGCATACTCCAAAAAAATAGCCTCGCACACTCCAAAAAATTACGTTTTGTCCCTCACACACTACCAAAAACTCACGCATACTCCAAAAAAATAGCCTCGCATACTCAAAAAAATTACGTTTTGTCTCTCACACACTACCAAAAACTCTCGCATACTCAAAAAAATTACATTTTGTCTCTCACACACTACCAAAAACTCACGCATACTCAAAAAAATAGCCACGCACACTCAAAAATTACTCACGCACATTCAAAAAATACTCAAATTGCGTATACACACACTACTAAAATGTCACACACACACACAAACGTTAACTTTCTCGCTCACATACACTACTATCAGCTCGCTCACATACACTGTACTAACAGCTCGCACATTCACAAACGTTAACTTTCTCGCTCACATACACTGCTAACAGCTCGCACACACACAGACGTTTATCTCTCACATACACAAGACTAAAGTTGAACACACACACAGTACTAAGACTCGTTTTATGTATGTGTGAGAGCGAGACTTTTTATGAATGTGTGAGAGCGACACTCTTTATGAATGTGTGAGAGCGAGACTCTTTTTGAATGTGTGAGAGCGACACTCTTTTTGAATGTGTGAGAGTTGTCACGGAAGAGGCGGGGCATAATTTTTGGATCAAACTGCGCATGCGTAGATCCTAAACTATAAGTTTCGATTGTTGACTCACTGTATGTTCTATTACTTAGTATATTTGTGCTTTTAAATATATATAGAACGTTTAACTTTCTTGTAGATTAAATGTGCTATAGAAATAAATGAATCTGATTGATTGATTAAAAATAGCAAAATTGCTGTAGTACAATCTGTCCACTGGGTGCCAGTATTACAGGAATTATTAACCGGCGCCAACTAGTGCCGAAGAAGAAAGAGTTTGCTATACCGAACATGGCTAACTCTAATTCGAAACGAGAGAGAATTGGTCAGGCAGCTGCCATTTTAAACACCATTCTATCTTCTCCGGAGGCAACCAGCACTTTGACAGGCGCATTAAACGATTCAACGACTGCCCGCAGTGCTACAATCTGGCACCCAGTGGACAGATTGTACTACAGCAATTTTGCTATTTTTAATCAATCAATCAGATTCATTTATTTCTATAGCACATTTAATCTACAAGAAAGTTAAACGTTCTATATATATTTAAAAGCACAAATATACTAAGTAATAGAACATACAGTGAGTCAACAATCGAAACTTATAGTTTAGGATCTACGCATGCGCAGTTTGATCCAAAAATTATGCCCCGCCTCTTCCGTGACAACTCTCACACATTCAAAAAGAGTCTCGCTCTCACACATTCATAAAGAGTGTCGCTCTCACACATTCATAAAAAGTCTCGCTCTCACACATTCATAAAACGAGTCTTAGTACTGTGTGTGTGTTCAACTTTAGTCTTGTGTATGTGAGAGATAAACGTCTGTGTGTGTGCGAGCTGTTAGCAGTGTATGTGTGCGAGAAAGTTAACGTTTGTGTGTGTGTGTGTGACATTTTAGTAGTGTGTGTATACGCAATTTGAGTATTTTTTGAATGTGCGTGAGTAATTTTTGAGTGTGCGTGGCTATTTTTTTGAGTATGCGTGAGTTTTTGGTAGTGTGTGAGAGACAAAATGTAATTTTTTTGAGTATGCGAGAGTTTTTGGTAGTGTGTGAGAGACAAAACGTAATTTTTTTGAGTGTGCGAGGCTATTTTTTTGGAGTATGCGTGAGTTTTTGGTAGTGTGTGAGAGACAAAACGTAATTTTTTTGAGTGTGCGAGGCTATTTTTTTGGAGTATGCGTGAGTTTTTGGTAGTGTGTGAGGGACAAAACGTAATTGTTTTGAGTGTGCGAGGCTATTTTTTTGAGTATGCGTGAGTTTTTGGTAGTGTGTGAGAGACAAAACGTAATTTTTTGAGTGTGCGAGGCTATTTTTTTGGAGTATGCGTGAGTTTTTGGTAGTGTGTGAGGGACAAAACGTAATTTTTTGGAGTGTGCGAGGCTATTTTTTTGGAGTATGCGAGAGTTTTTGGTAGTGTGTGAGAGACAAAACGTAATTTTTTGGAGTGTGCGTGGCTACTTTTTTGGAGTATGCGAGAGTTTTTGGTAGTGTGTGAGAGACAAAACGTAAATTTTGTCCTAAACGGCCCCTCATATTTATCTGCTGTTAACGGTGGCTATGCTAACTAGCCTGAGCATTCACAACAAGATGTACTGACAGGAAAAAGCTGTAGTGGCAGCAGAGAGCAAGGCGAGAGGGAGGAGCGCTAAGACCCGCCTCCAGGCTCTGAGTGGATGTTTCTAGTTAGAACTCAAAGCACCAGGAGAAAACAGCAGAGCTTGATTTTTAGATAGATATTTTTTAATAAACAAATATAAAGTGTGACCTACATGTTCTTTGGATATGTTCTGATGGCAACCAGAGAACCTTCCTGCCCACAGTACCACCATCCACAATGATTCCTTGAAGATACTTGGATGATATGAATTATGATGACATTTAATTTTCCTTTGAAATGAGCAAAGTATTTTTTAATTGAATTGAATAAAACATTGAGCACATTAAATAACTTATGGTTTTCAAAGACTGCTGGATACCCAGGGCCACTTTAATACAATTTCACCACCCAACCTACACAGGTTAAATCCTGCAACTTGTCCTACTTTTGGTCAGATGGTCAGAGGGTCTGAGCTCTCTGCGATTTAGCAATGACTACTAGCTCAAGGTTTAGACTCTATTGAAGTTTAAAATTTGACCAAATTGATAGTAATTGCCCATATTTAATACTCATGTTCAAAGCTGTGAAGCTTAACGGTAAATTGCCTGCACTGTTAACAACCATCCTCCACATTAAGAGAGAAGTGCTGATCCAAATGAGGCTGTTAATGTGAAAGGTGTAGTATTATGTTTTCCCAGCAAAAAGTGCCATTTTGTAGCTTAATCAAGTAACTATGTTACCTTCAGTTGTTATACAAGGCTACATATATCAAATATGACTTAAAAGAAATTTGCCTTACTGATTAAAATTGTGCCTCTGTCTCTTTAAGAACTCCTGCTCTTTCTGAAACTCCACCTTCAGGAAGTCATCACAACATGGCTCCTCTATTAACCTTTTAACAACATTTTTACTGAGAAGAAGCTCCTATAATGAGCTCAACTGATGGGCAGTTCCTACAGGTGTCTGCTAATTGCTGCTGGCTAGTCTGAAGGAGCTGAGTGGGGGAGCTGCACCCAGGCATTTTGGACAGCTAAATGGTTGCCATTGGAGGTTAAAGGATTTCTCAAAAATGCTTAAAATACTCAAGGCAACACTCCAAGTATGTTTCTGATGAGGGAATAACATTACAACACAATGTAAAGGAGCGATGGTAAAAAAAAACAAGAGTGACAGAGAAAACAAGAGTTGAATAATCCTCCAGCTTAGCTTGAAGTTCATACCAGCTTTCTTGTTGCACCATATAGAATTAAAATGTTTGTCAGAATTTAAGACAAAGTGTTATAGTGATTCCACCTCTATGTTAAACCTTCATTAGAAGAACACCAAGAAAAACTGTGGAGGTCCCTAAGGCTTGTCTCTGCTACCATCTGCTGTGCAGAAAAAGCCATCACATGCTGATTTCCCCACCTTAGCTGTCTTGTTCCTCCCACAGTGAACTGGAGGACTTTGTGGAGTGCTTGGAAAGCTCCTCTTCTGTCCATGGCCAGCTGTCCTTCACCCTCAGAGATGTGGAGGAGGGAGCAGTCAGCCTGCGAAGGCTTGGAGAGGCTCTGGCTGTCCTCAAAGGTTGATCAGTTCCACCGGACCCACACATCACTTCATTTGGCCAACAAATCAGAGTTTGAGTTTTCCATGTAAATTCTGCCACTGCATTGGCATATGTCATGTTACTTTTGGTGGTAAAATGGTACACACAGAGACACTTCAAAATATTATTGATATAATTCCAAGCTAAAAAATACAGGTACAATATGTTTTGTTTTTCTTCTCTAGTCACATTTGATGTCTCATGAGTGTATGTTTCTGTATGTATGTTTGGTCTCTCTGCCAGGAGAATTCCCAGTGCTGCAGGCAAAAATGCGCTCAGTGCTCAGACTGGAAGTGGAGGCAGTGCGCTTCCTGAAAGAAGAACCTCACATGATGGACTCCATGTTGAAAAGGGTCAAAGTGCTGACTGAATCTTTTAGCTCTCTCCGCAGGTATTCACCAACATTTTCTGTGGTAAAGCTATTCTGTTCTGAAAAAAGTTGACTTTCCCTCTTTTGTCATTTGCTTTAAATAGACTTGTGTCCGATTCAGCAAGATCCATTCAAGTGGAGCCTCTGAAAGTACACAACCAGGAAAAAGCAACGACTCAGAGCACACGCAGTTCACCCAAACCACAACCTCGGCACTCAGTCAAAGGCCCCCCACCCAGGAGCCAGGCTGAGGCCAGTTCAGGAGCCTCAGCGTCCCCCAGCAGAATGAAGAGCACAGTCACCTCCAATCAACACAACAGCTCTCCTCCGACAACCAGTCATGGACTAGATTTGATCAGTGTAGTCAAGGTATCATAGAAAATATGGGCTTCACTACAGATACTATAGCTGGTCAAACATCCCTACAATTTATGATCCTTTTAGTTTCCTGTTTAGATTTTGTTATTCTGCTAGTTTTATACCAAGAAGGGGTAGGCAATGTTGCCAGAAAATGATACCACAATATACTTTTTAAAAAAGTCAATAACAATATCACACATGATATTCCTCATTTTCTGCTTCTTCTCTTTTGGGGGGATGGGCCGATCTTTTTGGGGTTTTTTTTAACTTACCTTTAAAAAGTCACTACTTTAAAAAGTATTCATATATAAATATATACAAAATCATACAATATGTTTAATACATCAAGGAAATACAAAACAGATAAATAGAAATGTAAACTAATCTGTCTGAAATCAGCTACCAAATGGAAATTAAAATATTTAAATACACAAATGAAACAAACTGTTGCTATTTAACCTAACATTAGTTTTACAAGATGTTAAAAAGTGTTACCCACTCACAAACATTATGTGCGAAACTAAGAATCTTGTTTTAATACAAAAGGAAATCTTCCGTTTATGTGATGGTGGTGATGGTGCTAGGAGTTTGCCCTGGAACCGGTGGTTTGCTGGTTTGATCCCAGCTCTACCTCCCTCTGTTGTTGGGTTCTTGGACAAGACACTTTGTCCACCAGGTGGTGGTCAGAGAGCCGGTGGAGTCGGTGCATGGCAGCCTTGCCTCTGGCTGCTGTGGCTACTATCCAGTAGCTTACTGCCATCAGCTTGTGAATGGATGATGCATGTCCACAGTGTATCATTTTGCTTTGGAACCTGATAACACACTCACTTCATTTTTCTGTTCATCACCCAGTGTTACCCTGTTCTCTCTCATCTACAGAATATACACAGACCAACTCCAGAGGGCAGTGTGTGTGTAGACATCAGGAGCGTAAACCAGTCCAGTGCCAGCCACGACCCCCAGCAGGAGAGTAATGATCCCAGTCACAGCCAGTCAGTCCACCTTCAGGAGACACCAAACACTGATACAAAATCTATAGTGGATGTGCCAGAGTACACTGCCTCAGGATCGAAGTCTCCCTCCGCATCAACGTCACAGCAGAATACTCCTGTGGAGTTGATACATGGAGGTAGGCCTGTAGAATCAGTGTTAGTACAGTAGAACTGTACTTCAGACTGCTCCCCTTCTTATAATGATTTTCTTCTGCTTTTTGGTTGCCTAAATGCTTGTTTTAATTTCAAAGGGATGACCAGTTCAGGAGGCGCTGAAATGTATACTGAGGACAGACGGGGTTTTTCCCTCAGTCCATCTAAATAAGAAGGCTTAGAGCCACAAATATTACCTTGAAAAGCACATCTTAGAATTTTTACAGTCAATGCTGCAGGAAATCTGTTGTAATTTTTAAAGAGCAACTTTTTTTTCTCCATATTTTCAGATTTTTATATAAAGAAAAACATAAAACTTTTTTTAAAGGATTATGGCTACATTTTCTTATGTGGGACTTTGACATTTGCACATATCTTCCCACTTAACGACACCCAACAAGAGAAATGGATGTAAATAAAAATGACTGGTAATTTTAGTATCATTTTGTTGTGAGAATTAAACATAACAATTTCATGAGGAAATTGAAAAATTATCTCAAACCTGCTGTAGAGGCTAAGCCAAAGCTTTAAGCCCCTGAGGTGGTACACCGGGGTAAAGTTGACACGCCGATCACTTATCCGCTGATTGAAATGAGAGCCGTCCTTGATGTTAGTCCAGATAATCCATTTATTTCCATGACTCAGCAATCATCATCTTATTTCCTTTGTACAACAAGTCATTCCTCTAACATGTTGTCAATAACACCTCTAACATAGTTCCAGCCATCCACACAGCATTAATTCAATAGCATTGCGTCACGTTAATATTGCGTTGCGTTGTGTTGCGGTCAAAAATTGTTTCCCCCTTTCGGGTGGAACACACCTGTCTTCATCAACACCGCATGCTACCTAAATAGACAGCTGACAGATCATGTGACCCAAACCATTTAGAATACAGAAAGGCATAATCTGCTCCTACACACCGGCCCCTAATTGTTATGGCAGGCATACATAACAATTATACAATAACAATAGGAGCAAGTGAATACATATCTGTTGATTTACACCCCTTGTATCAAACAAAGTTTGGTAACAGGTCTTTCAATAATATTGTTCTTTGTCTGCAGTTTTACAGATCGCACCATGCCTTTTTTATTTAATGATGTTCCTTGATAAGTGGCTCCACAATCAAACACCACTCTTAACGAACCCTTTTTTGGGTGAAAAACACCATGGTGAGGAATGTACCATACTTTCCCAACTGTACCTTTCAACTGTTGATCTGGTACTTGCTCGGCATAACCTTTTTCAATAACATCCTGGAGGCAACTTGAATATTCCTTATGAAGTCGAGGGTCATTTACGAACCTCCTTCTTAATCCAAGTATCCTCTGCTTGGCTACAGAGTAGCTATTTGGTAGCGTAGCATCTGTGTTCTTAAAGGGTAGTTTCAGACAATATCTCTTATCCTGTAAAATTGAAGAGGATTCCATGATTTCCATAAAACGAATGTCTGCCCTTGACATTTCAGTTTTCTCTGAGGTTTTCTCATTGAAGTCATGGTCATACTGTTTGTTGAGCAGGAACTCCAAGTTAGATACAGAGATTTTGTTTACTAGAGCAGAACGTGGCTTCACTTCAGTACTGCTGTTATTTCCATCTTCATTCAATAGACCATTGATCACCCAGCCCAACACTGTCCTTGTAGCATATGGGCCATCTCCACAGCTGTTGACCACTTCCCAAGGCTCTAGTATCTTGGGAGCGTTGGTTCCTATCAACAAGTCAACATTAGCTTTTATGGTGGGGATTTGAACCTTTGACAAATAAGGCCATCTTTCTATTTCTGCAGCAGTAACAATATTATCTGAAGTAACTGGCATTTGCTTCTGCGTAAGGACTTCTGGCAGAGGATGAAAGTTGTTTCCATTCAACCCTGATACCTCAATGCCAGATAATGAATAAGCAGTAATAACCCTTTCCTGCCCCATTGTTTTTAAGAGAAAGTTAGTCCTTTTCCCTGAAATGTCTAATCTTTGCATAAGATGTTCTGAACAAAATGTAGCTGTACTACCAGGATCTAAAAAAGCGTATGTCTGTATGACATCCACTCCCTTGGTAGATTTTACTTGTACTGGAATAATGGACAGAATACAGCGACTCTTTCCGGCCCCTGTATGTCCACATGTCTGGGGAAGAGATGATGGTTTAACTCCTGTTGGCTCTTTTACTGGTTCAGGTTCAGAATTTGCCTTTGGAATATGCAACACAGTTGGGTGTCGTTGATCACAAATTTCACAGATTAAACGTTTATTACAATCTCTGCTGATGTGACCAGTACACAAGCATCCAAAACAAATCCCTTTGTCCTTCAAAAGACGGATTTTTTCTCTGTGTTTCTTGTTTTTAAACTGTTGGCATTTATCCATAAAGTGAGCACATGAACAATAATGACAGTATGGCCTTTGTGTCTTTGATCCATCTTCAGAGTAATCCACTGATGTTGCTGTGGTAGCAAAACTACTCCCTTTACTTCTGATTCTTGACTGTAGCTTGAAGCTGCTGGAAGACCTCAGGCCAGCTGTATGTTGTGGTGCATACACTTCAATGTCACCAAAAATTGGATCAGACAAGATCCTCACATGTTTCTCCAGAAATACAACCAAATCAATAAAATGAGCTCTGTGGTCGTATGACTCCAAAATATCATGAGCAACAGCCCTCCATCTCTCTCTGAGTTTGTATGGTAGCTTAGAAATGACCATTTTCATGTTACTTGGCATATCCAACTCCTGCATATAATGAAGTTCTTCCATCACATTGCAACATCCTCGTAGAAACAAAGCATAAGCTTGTAGAGCTTTAACGTCCTCTGATTTTATTGATGGCCAGTTCAGAGCTTTGTTTATATAAGCAGTTACTATTTTGTATTCATTTCCAAAATGTTCCTGCAGAAGACCCTTTGCTACAATGTAGCCACGTTCAGGATCCATATGCTGGCAGCTGCGGACCAGTTCCTTAGGCTGTCCTGCAGTGAACTGCTCCAAATAATACAGACAGTCAGCTTTACTGGCTTTGTTTTCCACTCCTTGTTCAAACGCTTTAATGAAAGCTTTATATTGAAATGGATCTCCTTCAAACACAGGAATGTCTCGTGGTGGTAAAGACAGTAGATGCTGTTGATGCACAAGTGCAGCAGTTATTTCATTTTGCTTATGCATAATAGTGACAACATCTCCATTTTGAACTTGATCAGTTTGATTATTTATCCTTTGTCTGGTTTGATTTCCACAAACAGTTGTTACATCATGTTGCAAAACATGTGATTTTTGTAAGTCCATTTGATCATGTGCATCAAAATACTGCTTGCTCATAGAACTTTTCATTTCAGTCTGTTTTGGTCGCACATCCATTGTTTGCAGTTTGGTTTGTGTTGGTACTGCATTTCTTTGCTGCGTTACTTTACATGCTGCAGGATAGTAATCCTTTGCCATGACATTAAGAGTTTTATCTGATGTCAGTTTCCTTTTTTCCCCTTCAAAATAAGAGTTCATTCCGTCAGTTTGTGCACGGGAAAGACACTGTTCATCAGAAGCCTGCAGAACTGCCAACTTTGCAGTAGACGCAGCTAGCTCAGTTTCTAGCTCAAGCTGTTCCTTTTTCCTTTTTATCAGTTGCTCCTGTTCCTCCAGTGCATGACGTTCCTTCAAAACAGCCATTCTTGCAACCAGTGCAGCTCGCTCTGCTGCAGCTTTTATTTGTGCAGAGGAAGTTGTACTTGACCGATTGCTGGTAACACTTTTGTTGTAATGTTTACTCACATTGGAAACACTATCATTAGGCCTAATATCATCGTTATCCAACCCATGATTAATATCAGCACCACTAATTAAATGACCAGCACTTTCATTTTTAGGTTCATCGTTTTCTTTTGATTTAACCCATCTTTTCACATTTTCAGCAAATTCATCAGTGAACAACATTTTTGCTTTAAACCATATTTCATGTTTTTCTTTCTCCTCAACCGGCAATAAATTCATTAATGAATCATGCATACATCTTATTTCAACACACAAGTCATTGTACCCATCAAGAGACGTTTGACCTTCTGAAACCAAACCATTTTGCATCAACTCTTGTATCTTTTTCTTTAAACTGCTAGCTTTATTTAGCTTAGCCTTTCTACCAGCTTGCAATCGATCTAACCGATCAGCAATTGCTTTAGCAGAAAGTTTAACCACTCGTTTGCCCGTTTGTGTGTCACAACTGCTGGTCAGAAAGTCCTGGTTGTCAGCAGTAGATGGCGCACTAGCACCCGCTGGTAAATCCACGTCCGCTATGCAATCCTCCATAATAAAAGTCCGTCAGTCAATAGATTGCAACCAGTTAATTGATACAAAGTTAATTGTTCCTCCACTTCAGCAACCAATGCATTGGATTTATGCCATTATGTGTGCACACGTTTCGATTTAGATTCAGATGGCCATCTTACTAAGTGTAGCGCTACACATACCTATTCGATGCATGCATTTCAAATCCAGCAACAAGGAAATCCAGGTGTCCTCCTGAACGCCGATCCTGTCCGACGTCACCCCAGGCTGCAGATGAGCTGATGCCAATCAGCTGACGCTCCGTTCCCAACAAACAGGCTCCGTCTGCGTCCCTCGTCGTAGACAAACGCCATCCAAAGTTCTTTTCCCACGATCAATTCTTGTCATAAACAATTTTTGACTTTTATGTAGAGGCTAAGCCAAAGCTTTAAGCCCCTGAGGTGGTACACCGGGGTAAAGTTGACACGCCGATCGCTTATCCGCTGATTGAAATGAGAGCCGTCCTTGATGTTAGTCCAGATAATCCATTTATTTCCATGACTCGGCAATCATCATCTTATTTCCTTTGTACAACAAGTCATTCCTCTAACATGTTGTCAATAACACCTCTAACATAGTTCCAGCGATCCACACAGCATTAATTCAATAGCATTGCGTCACGTTAATATTGCGTTGCGTTGTGTTGCGGTCAAAAATTGTTTCCCCCTTTCGGGTGGAACACACCTGTCTTCATCAACACCGCATGCTACCTAAATAGACAGCTGACAGATCATGTGACCCAAACCATTTAGAATACAGAAAGGCATAATCTGCTCCTACACCTGCATTTGTTATTATACGTTCTTTTAAAACTTCAGTTTTGTTTTTTTTATCAGTTTGAGTCAAAGTTATTAAGAGCCACTATGGAAAGTCCAAAGAGCCAGTTGTGGCTCCAGAGCCACAAGTTGCAGATCTTTATGTGTATAATGACAAGTTTAAATATTAAAAAGTACCATACAATTTAATATTTATAGCCCAGGCCTATTTGCAGTGTCTGCTGATAGGGTTAGGGGTTTAGCTATGTTTATAGCAGAGAGACTAAATTTAGTGATTTCCCCAAGCATATTTACTATCACAAATTATAATGAATATTTGTTTCATTTTCCAGAATATCTTTTTAGCTGGAAATATTTTTATAAGTATTAGTCAGCCTTTTAATAAACACTTACTATATGTGTTTGTTAATAACTCAGATATTTCTGAAACCCAGAAAGACACATTTTTAAAGCAAAGTGTTGATGTGGAGTCCAGGGAGAGAAGAAGTTCAAACACAGGTAAAATTGTAAATAGTAAGATATATTTACCTTTTAAATATGTTATCATCTATTACTTAGCTATGTTTAATTTGTTCCATAAAGATGTTTTCATTGTCAATCGCTGTATTGTGCATTATTTGGTAACAAGGAAATAAACCTCATCATACTTACATCAGAGAAAGATGGAAACTGAGAGAGGTTCATGTGTCCCACCATTGTGCCAAAACTTTATGTTCCAGTAAACACAGGAGGATATGTGGATTTAAAATAGTAACTGTCAAAGCATTCTTAAAAATGAAATGCTTTAACATTTCTATTGCTTTGTAGACGTTGCTGATCCACCTCCAGCTGTTTGTCCACAAGCAGAGAGCAGCAGGCGGCCGCAGGCGGAGAAACCCCGCCGCTCCACCGACAAGAGGCAGGCCAGCAAGTTCCCTCCTCCCCCACAGAGGTCAGTGGATTGACATGCATCAGAAGACGACCCTGACAAACAAAGAACTACCAGTCCTTTTTACACATTTTATTCTGTCTGTTGTGGTTTTTATTTCCAGTGTCTTTTCTTCGTTTAGGTCAGGAGAACCAGTCACCATCACCTCCAGAGAGACTGATGGGATTCAGGTAGGCACAAAAACCAGGAAATGGAAGGTGAACGTTACAGTGAGTTTTATTTATGAAACACAAAACTAACACAGCAAAACAGTAAATTAGAAATGACGAAGAAGAAAAGAACAAACAAGATTGGACAGTTTTTCAACAGAACAGTAAATCCACGTTTCTCTGCTCTGCTTGAATGAGTTCAGTGAGTCAAACTCTGGGTTTCTGTAAAACTCTTTGTGTTTAGTTTTTCCTCAAAGATGCAAGATTTTAATATTATCTAAAGATAGCATAATGTGGTCATTAACTAATACTACTTACTAGGATACTGTGCAAATACATCAAGACTCAAATGACTCATAACCTTTTTCAAATCACACTTAGTATCAAGTATTTTAGCATTGATAACCTACATTAAACCATGTTATATAGACAAAAATTGTTCACCTTGGACCTTTTTCTGTGTTTTATTCAGAAAATAAAACAAGAATAGCATTTGTGACAAGTTATCAGTCTTATAACCTGTCACAAATGTAAGCAAGAATGTTTGGTGAATTTTTCATGGGTTAGGATTATGGTTGGTAATAAATTTGATAAAATCCCAAATCATGAATTTCTCTCTTTTAAATTCTGCCACAATCTCAAGAAAACTTGAGGCTTTTACCTGTGAAAATTTGGCCAAATCTACTGAAAGTTGCTACATTCTCATTCAGAAGATTAAAAATGACATCTTTATTGTGGCAGGCAACAAGTTAAATGAATGCTAAAGGTCAGAGCTGAGGCTTCATGTGCATCACAAAGTACTTTTATTTAGATTCTGTGATCTTAAATCACAATGTGTACATTTATTTTTAGATCTACTTGGCCAGAGTTGTTTTCAGTGTCTCAGATATTATTTGCTCTGTTTTTACTTATGCATTTGTTGATGCTCAATTCCAAATTTTTCTTGAAATCCTTTTTTTTTGCGTGGTTGTTTGTGCTACTAATTAAATGCGACCGCAATCAGACTTCAGTGTGAATGGTTTATCCCCTCAAAGTGACCCGTATGCACAGAAGAAGAAGGTCACAATGCAGCACTCTGTTTATGGAAGTATTATTCAGCAATGGGGACGAACATGAGTGTCACAAAATCATAACAAGGGGAAGGAAGATAATAAAAAGGAAGCACAACCAGTAGCAGTGGCCTTTAGTGGAGCATTAACTGCAGCTTCTTTAGAGAAGTCTGTTTGGATGTGGAGGTGGACCAGGATGTGGGATTGTGATGTGATGCGCTTTACTAAATAATCATTTATTATAATCAATAATAAATGATTATTGATATTATGTTGAATCTATTTACAGACCAAATGCTTTTTGTTTCAGTTCTTTATTTCAGTTACATTGTGACATTTAGTTAAACATTTCCTCATCCTTCCTTTACAGGGAGAATGTGGGGAAAATGTCATTTTGCTTCTGTTTTAGATTGCTTTAATTTGTGTTTGCTAATTGTTTAAGTACTGACCTTTCTGAGCGTCTCCTCAGCAGAGTGGAGCAGCAAAGGCGCTGCTGAAAAACTCCATTACAATTAAGAGGCGTAATGCTCTGGGGAGTTATATTAAGTTACATTTATTCTTTGATTGACCTTAGATTAGTTTAGTTCTAATGATTTGCATGCATATTGGTGCCATTTATTGTTTTAAGTTTGTGTAAATAATGTTAATTTCTTGTTTTGTTTTTTGACAACCCCTTTACCTGGTATGAGTGTTGGAATTGCCCAAAGTATAATAGCCAGCTTCTTTGTCTCCCTTACGGAGTGGATGTCGTTTTCAATGTGACCTGCAGCTCCAAATAAATCTACCTCGGCTGCATTTTGTTGACTTGCCTCCTTTCTAAACGGAGAGCATCCGCCGGTCAAAGTGACACTGACTCAGACTGCTTTTATAAGTTCAAAACCTCCGTAGTTATAAAATTCAGCTATTATTTTCATCCAGATTTACCATGTTTGGCTTCTAATAGAGCAGAATTATGTCTCACATCAATAAGATAAAAGTCGGATAAAATGTGCCAATGGTTATTCAGACAGCTTTGAAAACTGTCAGATTTGGTTCCACATGGAAGTGGCTCTAATCAGATTTTGGGGGGGTGAAAAGATTGGAGTTGGTCCGTTCAGATTGCTGTATGAGCATAGCCAGAAAGGCTTGATAGTCTTTGTGGATCAGACAAAAGGGGGCCAGCCAGAGGGGCTGCAACAGGACCAACATTTCTGATAAAGCTTGTATGTAAGTTAATAAAACCCAAGAAGCATTGCAGCTGCTTCCTGTACTGTTCAAAACAACTCAGGCTCAGGATCTTCATTGGACCCACACCAGAAAGCATATCCAAGAAAGGTGGAAGTGGTAAGAAAGTCCCACTTTTCTGCCTTAACCAAAAGGCAGTTCTTCAAGAGCCTCTGGAATTTCTGCAGCAAAACGTTTTCTAGTCATTTGCACAGTTTGAGTCCTGCAGGATCTTTGACTTTGCAGTTATGTGTCTAATGTAAGCCTAATGAGGTTTATGCTTTTAACATCAAACAACGACTAGCTAAACTGTTAAGGCAATGCTGTTGTTTCCCACATGAGACATGTAAAGATTTTTTTATTTAGTTTATGTGTCAGCATAAATATACGTTTTGATTACATTAGACATTAATGTTTAACTGTCTCATTTGCTTGATATTCAGGAATTCAATGACACGATTCTTCACTTTGTCAAGTCAAATGGGATCTAATTCTAAGGAAAACAGACCCATGTCTTTAAAACTTGAGGATGAAAACCAGATTAATGTCACTTTTTCTGATTTTAGGTTTCTAAAGAAATATCAAATAAAATTCATCTGCCAAGTGGAAATGGAAAGACACCTCCACCCGTTACCAAAATGTGCCCCTCTGACATGGCAAAATGTGGACAGAGGTTCACTCCTCAGTTTGAACATCCAAACGTCTCTTCTGTTAAAGCCCAGATTCCAGGTGTGGCGACAGCGCTTCACAGGGCTAAGGCGACAACAGGTTTAGCCAAGATGGAGGTTCAGCAAGCACCCTCATTAAACTGCACCTCGGTGGCAAAAGTGTGGTCAGGGGAGAGGGAGCTGCTTACACTTCCAGCGAAACAGACAGAAGATATTCTTGTTATGAACGTGCCTGATCAGTGTGAGGACGAAGCAGTTGGACATATACTCTCCTCAGCTGTGGCTGAAAAGGTTGTAATTCCTCTAAAAGAACAAAATCAAAGTCCTAAACAGACAAATGGATTTATCAAGAAACCTCTTGATGCAAAGGCGAATGAAATGTTGGTTTCATGTTTACAAAATGAAAATGTTCATGAGGAGCGCTGGATCCAGCTGTCGCCAAGGTTAGGGCCAAAGCAGCTCTGGAGTTCTGCTCACGAACATGAAACTTCTCCTTCAGTCCCCAAACCTTTCTCCCGTTTGCCTGACGTCGCCTACAGGCCAAGCAGCACGCAGCAGGAACAAGACGCAGCTTTGCAAGGATCCAGGGATCAACCAGCATGGAGAGAAGGAGGAAGCCTGAGTTTCACAGCGACAGATGACAGAGCAGCTCCTCTTTCTCCACAGACTCCTGAATGTATTCATAGAATCCCAGATACACACATTAGTTCACAGTTTGGTAAGGAGGAGCCAGGTAATATGACGGCTTTTGAAGGCTCTTATATGGAATATAGTCACTGTGGTTTTCAAGATAATGATGTATCTGATGAAGACCCTGTGATAGTTTTCATAGAGGACTCTGAGCCCTTTTATGTTCCTCTGTCTACCATCTTTGAGTGTGAGGAAGAGGATGAGGAGCTTCTGGCTCCAAACAGGACTCTGGAGGAAGAACCAGATCTGAAATTAAAATCTCCCACTGGACCTGATTCTGACATCTTAGGAAATGTGAAGACTTCTCAATCTGCATCATTTTGTGACTCTGTTTCTAAACTCCAAGGCCAGGATCAGACAAATATGAACATGAAAACGTGTTCCAAAAAAAAGTTTAGCATAAAGTTCCCCAAACACAAACTGGCCGCCCTCAGCCAGGTAATGCGAACAGGAACAAACAAAAAAGGGAAAAAGGTTTCTAGAATAGTTGCACGTGACGAAGAGCAGAAAGCAGGAAACAGACCAATCACAGAAAGCAAACAGACCAATGAGGTGAGCATGAGCCAACAATTCCTCCCAGACAACTCCTCTGACAGAGACATCACTGCAGGTATCAGCCTGTCAAAGTCGTACCCTCGGGTGGAGGAGCTCCGCAAGAACACCTTAGATTCAATGAACAGTTTGGAGGAGTCCATCAAGCAGCTGGAACTGGAACTCTGTGTGGAAAGCATAAATCCCTCATCTGATGGAGCTCAACTTAAAGGAAGAGTGAAAGAAAACAACGGCAGATCTCCCTCCAAAAGAGCAGCCAGTCAGATCGTGAAGAGTCAGAGAGTCAGACCACAGCCTCTGCTCAGCTCAACCAGCCAACAGGTCTGACGTTGTTCTGCAGTCACAGTTTCCTTCCTTCAGTGGGTCAGCTGGTGTGGGCTCTTCACTCTTTATTTTCTGGCTTCAACTTTAGTATTGTAAATGTCTGCTAGAGGTTGTTGTTTAGTTTAAATATTTGTTCTCACTCTGAACTTCTTGCCATAGGATCTACAGTTATGTTTTAGTTTGCTCTTTAAAAAGCTAACTTGTTCAGTTCAGATCAAACATCTGGCATGCTGGGTTATGAAGCTACTCTCTTACACATCCTGATTCATTTCAGCAATATAAAAGAATTAATCTGCAAAAAATTTCTTCTGTGTATTGTTTGCACAATATGCATCTTCAAAACTACTCTGGCTATTTACTATTCATCTGATTATGGCTAAAATATGACAAATGTTTCTAAGCCTTACACGATGACATAATTAACCAATTCCTCCAGACACATATTAAACATCGTAGGGAAGTTTGGATTTTACTTTTAGAGCTTACACAAACCAAGTCTCTACGTCCAATTTCCAATCATTTCTATTTCATCCTTGTAAATCCGACCACATTGATGTGACTTAATGTGTAGAAAACAGATGTGAGCTTGCTAGAGGTGATTACAGAAGCATTTTTTTCTCTCATTGAATTGTAAAAATTTGCAGTTAACATGACGGTGACTCCTCAGCTGAGAGGAAGACGTTCTCACATTCAAGCAAAGAAACTTGCAGTTTTGTTTTTGTAGTTTTGTGCTTGTATATTTTTAAACAAAAAATGTAACTTCTGTAATTACTTTTTACAAGCACAGATTTTTTATACACATGAATAAATTCACAATAAAGTCTCAGTTTACAGGGTGATACAAAGTATTGATAACAAACCAGTGTGATTTACAAACACATTTATATGCCATGGATTTTTTACACACACGCCTACACACCCCCCCCCACACACACACACACCCACCCCCACACACACACGTCTGCATGCATACAAACACAGTGCCATCTACACATGCATAAAAAAGAAATTCTCAGTCATTTTATTTGACAAAATTACCAAACTCAATTCATAAATGATTTTTAGGGACAAAACACATATTACTGGAAGTTGTGTCCATAAAGTCCCCTCTAACCTTTATGTTTCAGTAATTGGCAGATGGCAGAAGCCTCTAACATTGTATTCTAGTACATGGCTTTGCAACCTGTGGCTAAGAGTAAATGCAGGAAATTATTACATGAAACCTTCACGACAGAAAGACACTAAATGTGTCGGTTATTTAGGTTATTTAGAATTATTTGTCCTGTTACTTGGCTGGAAACTGTGCAAATATCAACATTCCGTGTATGAAAGTGTAGGCATCACTTTATTGAAAAAGTTTTATATTCTTCATATTAATATCTGAAAGTAAGACTGAAATGTTTGTTCTTTAGCTCAAAATCTGTTTTATTTAACTGGACTCAGACCAAAAATTGATTTTTGGTTTGTAAATGTTGCAGAACGCTGTTCTAGTAGAAAGTACAGTATATGCCAATACTTCATAGACATTTTCTTACAAGAAGTAAATAACAGATATTTACAGAGTTAACAGACAGGCTGCTTGGATTTATTGAGAAGATGACCCAAGTTTGGAAGAGTGGCAGCTGACTAAGATTTGTTTTCCTCTCTGTTTGCTAGAGCTCCAACACATCTACTGAGCGGCCCCACAACAAGCTACAGCACGCCCCCTGTGGGTCACCTGAGGGAAGGGCAGAAGTTCTGCAACAGCCCAACAAAAGCAGGTAAACAAGACAAGAATCCTCTCAAAGCGCTAAAGTAAAAGGAAGCAAACTATCCAAACTTGAAAGTAGCATCTTACAGTTTACTCCTTCAGCTTGGCTGGCAATAAGGAATCCAGTATTTATAGTTTCCTGCTGCTTCCCCTGATCTGGTAAACAATAAGAGGCCCACCCCAGTGCATTGTGGTCCCTTTACTTCTAGAAATGGCAGCCATAGTGCTTTCTGACTCATGTACAAAAGAAAAACAACAAAAACGAAGCAGAACATTATTATGCATTAATATGCAAATAAATCTAAAATATATAAATAAATGCATAAAATATCTAAATACATAAAATTCAAAAGTAGCAAGATAAGAAAGAACAAATAGCTCAAACACACTCTCAATCCTTTCCTCCCTGAATTTTTTCAGGCAGGAAAAAAGCTGCATAAAAGAAGTGCGTTTGAGTGTTTTGCTGTTAACAAAGTTTATAATAGAGTCAAAGTAATATAATAAACTATTAAACATTCAATTGGACATCATTTTCCTGTGTGCAGCATTGGGCCCAGCCGAACAGAACAAACCGTACAGAGAGTCAATGTGATCAGTCATGTTCAAGGATTCAGCTTGAACATGAATCCTTAAACTCCTTGAAAAAAAGAAACTTAAATGGCTCTCATACACATAGACATTAATATGATTCTGTACAGAAGTTTACGTACAATTATGGACATTAATGTTACATTCATTTTGAGTTTTTTATAGAAGCATTTGAACTGCTCTTTTTACAGAATGGAGAAACTATGAAGTATACAATTGCAATGGTTACTAAAGACTAGAACTGGAACTGCATACTGGAATGTATTGTGGATTTTCTCCACACATTGACAAACATTTGCATACACACTCAAATTATATATATACAGTACAGACCAAAAGTTTGGACACACAGTTGTGTCCAAACTTTTGGTCTGTACTGTATATATACTGTATATAAGGAGTTTGCACAGGGGCATCTTGTGAGTTCTTTCATTTTCTGCAGAGAAAGCATTTAGCCACAAGGAAAGTAAATGCTTTGGTTAAAATTCAAAAGCTTTTCAGTTTAAATGATAGTATTCTAACATAAACCTGTTATGATAGAAAATCTAACAGTCTTATCAATGGAAACCCCAGAGCTTTGTGCTGTTTACTATTTTATTTTAGGTAAAAAGATGTTGAATGTGTTGCTGTTTGTAGTTAATGTTTCTGTAAGTACAGTAAGCAGACATTAATAGCTCCAGATCTTTGTAGTATTGTTGAAACCACACATAGATATCAAATATACGTGAAACATATATATGAAACAACACACAAGCAGTTTGTGTTAGCAGGTCCTGCCTCTGCTGGAAGCCTAGCAGGTCTGAGCCCTGAGAGTTGGAGCTGCTGTGTGTGCTGCACAGGGCCGTGGTGGATTTCTAAACATTGTGCTGTTGCTTTATGCAAAGTTCTGGGAAACACCTGTTTACCTTTCACATCCTCACCGCTCAGAAATCCCTCCTATTCTGGTGCTTCTTCACATTTGTTTTTTCCACTTTTTGTAATGGGAATCCCCCCCTTCAGCCTCCTCCTTCTCCTCCACATGTCTCACATTCCTTCCTCTTCCCAGACATTCAGGAAGCTTTCTCTTTTCCTCATCATCTTCCTCATCAGTTTCTCCAGCAAACTTCCCACCTTGCTTCCTTAGATCTTTGTCTCCACAGAGTAATGATAAGCTGTCTGACTCTGCATCATGTCCTTCTAGCAACATGCTGTCTCATCCTCATGCTAACACTAGAAGAGGCCTCTAAGCAGCAAGAGCTATCACTGCCATCTCTACAGCTACCACTGCATTCTACTCATCAGCTCCTCCCTGCCCACCCGCCGCCTTCTTCTCCACCACATGATGAGGATGTTGTTAACGGACTCCTGAACTGACAGTGGGAGTACAGTTCAACCATCTGGACTCCAAGAATAAAACAAAACAACCAATGATCACACCATATTCCTGCAGCAATATTGTGTGTGTGGGGGGGGGGGGGTCTCTGCGTGTGGGGGTGGGGGTGGGGGTGTGGGGGTGTGAGAGAGAGTGACTGGACTGCACCTCGCCACTCCAAGCCAAAAGTATGTATGCACGTATCTCTTAAAAATAAATGTTAATATTCGCATCCTGTCTTACCTGTGTAAGCTATATTTATTATCAAATATATTTTAACAAAGTAATTATAGACGGTTGTAAGACAGTACTTATTAATAGATACTGTTGATTATGTACAATTGAATAATTTGCAGGTCATATGTGAAATAAACAGAATCATTGTAGAGTTCTTGCTTACATAGTTTTCTGCCTCTGTTGAGGTTTAGAACAGTTTGAAGTTTTAACTGTTTGACTCAGTAGAACGTGACTTAGAGGCTCCATGTGCAGACAGACGGCCGAAATGTTGAGGACAGATGGGATGAACAGATCATGCAGCTGCAGCAGAGACTGCTGGACGTCTTTGACATAAATATTGATCTAGTAAGTCTTCAGAGTCATGGAGGATGGTGATGCTGTGGGCAGAAAGCATCTCCTGTTGTGGTCAGTATTACAGTGGCTGTGAAGAAGCTTCTGACTGAAGATGCTGTTGGACACTTAGAGTTGTATAGATTGTTTTTTTATTTGATGAAGAATCCTTCTTTGCATCACCATCATCATCATCAACATCATCATCATTTTGTCAAGTCCAAAGGGACTCTTGTATGTCCGGAGCTGGAAGTTGCTCATCCCTGATCTAACTCAAAATGTTGTAATTTTGCATTCCAAAATATGGGATGCAATTTTCTTTACTGTACCACAATAAGTCTACAGCCAGAATTCATCAGTCATTGAACCCTGGAACTTAAATGTCTTTTCCTTTTTTGTTTTTCTGGAACACCCAAACACATATGCGATACGAATACAATATTAGTATCTCACATTAAGACTAAGCTGCAGAATATTCTACATTTTAAAACCAGAAATATAATTCAGTTTAAGCTGTGAACTGCCAGATGTCCAGATTCAGGATAACATGAGCAATATCAGCTGGCTTAGGCTGACTCTAAAAACTATTTTCTCTACTTTTGGCATACTGAAATATTTTTCATGTGTAATATTAAGTCACAAACTTAATATTTCAATTGAGATATGAAATTCATAGCTCAATTTCATGAGCTATGAAATTGAAGATAATTTCAAAGCTCATGGTTTCAGTTGGTTTGAAGAACAGGCACAGGGACAAAGAACATGGAAATACTCTAAATAAGAATCTAAAATGTCAACTAAAGGCATGTTTTTGCATGGAGAACTTGTACATCATCTTCTTATTAGATCTGACTTGAGGTCAGTCTGTCTTTGTTTTGTAGAAGAGCAATGTCAACTCTTCCTCTGTTCTGTTTCTTATATAAAATATGAACATTTGAAAAACACATTGAGCAGAAATCCTTGTATTTCCTGTATTTATTTGTGTGTATTGTTCATATAAAAATGTTTCTCCGGACTTAGCTGTTTTTTAAGCCTTAAGAATCTGTCTCTTGCAACTATTAAATGATTTCTTGCGTGGTAATCAAAACCTTCTCCTGTTGTGCTGAGATGTACCAGCAGAGGGCAGTAGAGACACAAGCAGACCCTCTATCAGTTTGTTTCTGTTTAAAGTTTTAAAATTCAATCCGGCTAACCTCAAATACTCACCATAAATCCAACAAACAGGACTGTCAGTGTTTGAAAGTTGATCTGGAAAGACTTGTTGAAATTTAAACAGCCAGAGCTTTGTCTTAACACAGTATTAATACAGTATATAATAATATATATACTGTATATAGACAGTCCTTCAGGCTAAAGCTTAGATCTGAGTTGAAGCTGCTTTGATATAGAAAATAATAATTATGTTTATTCATCATAAAAAGACAAATTACAGTGGAAACAATTTTGAAGACATTTGAAAAATCACAGCATCATATTAATAGTGCCCTGCTTATAACCAGGGCTGGACTACGGTTGTATGGGGCCTGGAGCAGAATTAAACCTGGGGCCCCTCTGCCTCTAAGACCATAACCACAAAAGCAGCTTTCATTCCAGACTGGTGGAACCTGATAGAGGAAACCAAGTTCAATTGGCTAAGCTCAAAAGCAATCACTGATAATTGGTTATTATTTGCTGACATACGGATCCATTCAATAAATTAGATTATTATTGAAACTGCCATTCATTTTAGGAACTTTATCACAAAGTGAAATACATCATATAGATTAATAACACATGAATATTTGAAAACCTTTATTTCTGTTTATTATGATGTTTTTCCACTTACAGCTGATGAAAACTTCATATTTGAATAACTAAATCAGTCCAATAAAGTATGTTTAATGCCTGTTTGAAGGATATTTTTTCAAAAGGTACTTTTAATCCGACAAACGAAGCTCATTGGGACCTATATCCTAATTCAGTGAATATGACTATTTGTGAATAAATTATTAGAAGATATAATAATGACATAATGAGCTCAAATACAAAGAAAAGACTCAACTCATTGGTTCAGATTGTAATATGGTAACATAACAACCAAACTAAAGATTATTCTTTGCACTTTTACAAAGTAAATTTGCCAGTTGTATCAAATTTCAAACAATTTAATACCTAATGTATCTCTGCTGAAGCCATCAAATCAAATGTAATATGATTTTCATTCTCAAAAAACAAATACATAAAGGTAGACCTGTGGTCTGTGTTAAAATGTAAGCATTTATGGGCACCTGACTGTATGGTGGTTAGAGTAGCAGTGGCTTAGTTTGCTTATTTCTTGGCCTGGCTCTGACTAAAACACACACTGAAAGGCAGAAAAGTTGAGCACTAACAATGGTCGGTAACGTGGGTGACCCAGTCCAGTCCTGGAGAGCCAGCGTCCTGCTCCAACACACCTGGATGATAACCTCAGTGGCCTGGGCTCTCTGAGCAACACAGCAGGACTTCCTGAAAGAAAAGTTCAGAAGCTTCACTTTCCTTATGATATAATCACTTTATTTTTCTCTTCTTCGTTATCTGGATAGAAACAATATGGTGTACTCCAATCATCCATGTTCCATGAGCGTAATGAGATGGCCCAGCCCTGTAATTGGTAAAATTATTAGTCATTATATCCATCGTATGCTAATTAGCTCATAAGTTAATTTGTTGGGCCAGATGAATCCCCGCACCCACTCTGTGTAATTAGTCTGTAATTCTTCTGCATCTTGTGGAACAGGGGACAGCAGCAGTCCTGAAGAGCAGCGGGAGGGACTGGGGACTAATTAGAAATATCTCACATTAAGCATTTCTATATTAATTACAACATTTTCCCTTCTCTGATATTTTTTCTTTCTTCTCCTCATAATCAGGCTGCATCAGAGGAGGACAATATAAAACCAACAAGGAGCCTGTCTGCTGTTTAATCACAGACGTGGCTCTTTATTTGCATTTCTAATTGGAATTAATTAGGATTGCCTAAATACTGTACCACTGTGTGTGTATTCATGTGTGTGTGTTCACAGGACTGCTAGATATGATTGCTTACAGGGATTTCTTCATTTATCAGAAGATATCATCATCATCATCAGAAATGCTGAGCTGCTTTCTTTGGAGAGAGAAAAAACACAATACTGTAATGAACCAATGATTCCTTGTTTATTGTAACATTGCTGTTTCTATGCAGTTCCACAGATCTGGACATAGAGGCTCGAGCCTCTTACAAGTCTTTATGTTTTCATTTCTTGTTTCATTAGTTTTTCTGGATTCTTGTTTAACTGCAGTCTGTGAAACCCCTGAAGATCACAGAGGAAACCGTTGTTGTTTTTCTGATTCAGGACGAAGATTGGTTTGTATAAGAACAGGATTCGGTTGGTTGATCCACTGGTGTGGTCAGAACCACCTGGAGCTAAACACTGTGGAGATGAGTGGACCTCCAGGGAACACCCTCCACACCCCTCACCCCTCACCATCCTCAGCTGTGGGTTACTTCTGGTTCCCAGGAAAGGCTTTGTCTCAGGACCTGCCTGGTCCTCACTCCTCAGAGGCAACAGAGACTGAACTTCCTGCAGCAACTCCAAAAGTCCAACAAAGGAGCTGCTCATCGTCTTTATGGCTGTTTTTCAGAACAGGACGGGTCCAAACTGCAACAAATGTTCAGGTCTGCAGTGAACATCATCACGGCTGATCTTCCATCCAGGACTGCTGTAGGTTTAGGGTCAGGAAAATTGAAGTCAGCATCTCTGGAGACACACATCCTGGACACAAACTGTTTAGACTTTTACATTCAGATAAGCACAAATGTGCCGCCACAGAGACACTTTCTTCCCCCAGGCTAACAGGTTATAGTTTGCTTTTATAAAAAAAAAAAAAGCATGCATGTAGATATTGTTTCTTGGCCTTTAAAAGTTCAGTTATATTTAATGTCTGTTAAGTTCTTTGCATATGCACACTATCTCAAATAAATCTGATTCTGATACATAGGCATGTTTCTCCATCTAATGATGTGCACCATAAACTGTCCATCCATTTTTCCCTCCAGGTTGCAGAGTGAGAAGCAGGTCACACCTACACAGGTCAGTCACACGGCAACAAATAAACCCGACAAGGAGTAGATGAGCAAACTGAGACACATATTTTTGTAGACTCAACAGTTCATCTACCTCTCAAAGCCTGAGTGGCTGAGAAGAGGGAAGTCTGCTACCACCTAACAGAGCATAACTCCCCCATTCAACTCCTTCAGACTAGCCAGCAGCAATTAGCAAAAGCCTGATGAAACCGTGCATTTTGTGAACTCGTTATAAGCTACTTCTCAGTGCAGCGGTGGTAAAAAAACTGTTGTTAAAAGGTTAAGTCAGGAGATGTGTTGTGATGATTCACCTCCCATTCGTTAGCCAAGTTATTGAAAAAGCAGTGTTCAAAAAGCTAACTAGCTTCCTAACAATAACCAACCTCTTTGACTCCTTCCAGTCTGGTTTCCAGTCTCACCACAGCACAGAGACCGCCCTCGTAAAAGTGTTCAATGACATCCATATAAATACGGGCTGTGGGAGAACCACAGTGCTGGTTCTGTTGGACCTCAGTGCAGCTTTTGACACTGTTGACCATGACATATTACTGAATCGACTGGAGAGTTGGGTCGGACTCTCCGGTCCAGTGCTTAACTGGTTTGAATCTTACATAAAGAACAGGGATTTCTTTGTTTCAACAGGAAACTTCTCATCGAAGAGATCAGAGGTCACATGTGGGGTACCCCAAGGTTCAATCCTAGGACGCCTCTTATTCAATATTTATATGCTCCCACTAGCTCAGGTTATAACAGGAAATAATATTAGCTACCATAACTATGCAGATGACACACAGCTCTACATTACGATGTCACCAGGTGACCTTTGACCCCATCCAATCACTGAACAGATGCTTAGAACAGATAAATGTGTGGATGTGCCAAAACTTTCTCCAGCTGAACAGAAACAAATCTGAAGTTATCTTTGGACCTAAAGAGGAACGATCTAGAGTTATAGATCTAGAGCAGGGGTGTCAAACTCCGGTCCTCGAGGGCCGGTGTCCTGCAACTTTTAGATGAGCCTCTGCTGCACCACACCTGAATAGAATAATTAGGTCATTAAGGCTCTGGAGAACTGATCTACACAAGGAGGAGGTAATTAAGCCATTTCATTCCACTGTTTTGTACCTGTGGCACATCTAAAAACTGCAGGGCAGCGGCCCTCGAGGACTGGAGTTTGACACCTGTGATCTAGAGTTATAGATCTAGAGTCAATACAGAGCTTCAGTTATTACAACTAAAACCTAGCAATCAGGCCCAAAACTTGAGAGTAGTAAAGGACTCTGACCTGAACCTTCAAAGCCAAAGGACTAATGTCTCAGCAAGATCTGCCTAACAAATCAATCCTCCAGCTGCAGCTGATCCAGAATGCTGCTGCTGACGTTCTGACTAAAACCAGGAAGATGGAGCACATCACCCAGTTCTCCAATCCCTCCACTGGCTCCCTGTAGCTCAAAGAATAGACTTTAAAATCCTGTTAGTTTATAAATCACTGAACGGCTCAGTACC
The DNA here is from genome assembly GCF_003331165.1 of Xiphophorus hellerii. Classification (NCBI taxonomy): domain Eukaryota; kingdom Metazoa; phylum Chordata; class Actinopteri; order Cyprinodontiformes; family Poeciliidae; genus Xiphophorus; species Xiphophorus hellerii. The sequence goes on from NC_045677.1 coordinate 746,727, forward strand.
ACAATACATTAAAGATCTGCTGCTGTTGTATCAACCTTCCAGACCTCTCAGGTTCTGGTTCTGCTTCTGCTCTGCATACCCAGAACCAGAACCAAACATTGAGAAGCAGCATTCAGCTTCTATGCACCACAACAAACTTCCAGAAAACTGTAGAACAGCTGAAACACTGACTTCCTTTAAATCTAGACTAAAAACCCACCTGTTTAGAGTTGGATTAGAAACATAATCATGAAACATTAATCAATAACCTGATGTGCAAAATATGTCGTTGACTGTGTTCTATGACTTTGTAATTTTGTTTTTATGATGTAAAGCACTTTGAAATGCCTTATTGCTGAAAGGTGCTATATAAATCAAATTTGATTGATTGATTCCTGAAGGCAGAGTTCCAGAAAGGAGTTTATAAAAAAAACAGAGGCCCAAATTCAAATTGCTAAATTACAGTCAATTTTCTAGGTCACATTTGATAGTTTTTATAACTGAAGGAAACATATGACTTGGTTGTGCTATAAAATGGCACCATGTGCCTAGAAAAGTCCCTTTAAAACCAAAGATAGAAGTGAAGGTTGGCATCAAGTGCGTTTGCATGATTTGAAACAAAGTGAGACTCAAAATGAACTAAAAACCGTCGTAAGCAACTGGAAGAGATAAAGTCCCAAATGTTCATGTAAATAAATATGAAACAAATGGAGAATATTCAGCTCATGACCTTGGCTCAGTCTGTCTCTCATTCAGTCAGAGGGAGTTTTTGAGGGCAGCGCCGCAGGCGGCTCCACAGTCCCACCCAGGCACCCTCCCCCAGATGACCCCTAGGCTATCTGTCTGACAGCCAACAATTGGAGCTTCACCAGTAACTACCCCAGACCCTCATTAACAGTTAATTAAATCACGTCTATCAGGAATTCCCCGCTCCATTCTGGAATACCTCTAGGAACAAAGTAATACACTTTGTCCTCAAACATGGAGCTCTCACTGTGGGACCCAACACTAAAATATGTTGGGGTTTATTTACTTTCTTACACTCCAGTGATTACATCTAATAACAGGAACACTATCCCAGGATCAAGAAGGCTGCAAACAATTTACACAAATATTTTATTTTTCAAAAGCAGTGTGTACAAGCTGAAGCATTTATATGTTTAACAAGGAAATAGATTAAAAGCCATCATTTTAACCAATTATTTCACAAAAATACAATTTAGTTTCTTTTAAAAGAAGTAAGAAAAGCTAAAAACATGACAGGAGAGCTATGCACAGATGTCCAAGGAGATGTTGAAGATCTTCATCAGGTGAACTTATATGTGTGAATGTTAAGGAAACATGATAGTGATCCCTGAGGTGGATGTAGGGCCAAAAACAACTACATTAAATAAACACATATCATGAAATAAACAGATTCACAATTAAATGTCTCACTAAATAATGGATTTATAGAATAAATTCATTTAAAAGTACACAATATTTCACTCTATATTTATTTTCAAATAAATAAAGGGAAATATTGATGTATTTTTAGGGGGTTGCCAGCCTCTGTTTACTCTGGAGGAATCTCCTGCAGAGAAATGTAGTGACTTATATTTGTACATTTTCTGCTCATCCACATCTGAAGTGACTCACCTGTCTCTGACTGCAGAACATGTGCAAGAATATCTGCACAATCTCCATGTCTGATTAGTTTAGAACACAACATGGGCTTAATGTGTCTGATGTTGAACCACAAGGAGACTTTCAGTACCTAAACTTTAATTTCCTCAAATGACTGGTCAAACTGGTGCATCCTCACATTATTTTGCATATTTTTTTAAGTGAACTGTTTACAAAATAAATCATATTTGCAACCAAATTGATTGCAGTCAAAAAGCTCTGATGTAAGCAGCAGCTGTTACTGGGAAAGGATATGACTCATAATCCAGCTTCTGGGTGAGAACTCCAGTCAAGATGAACTCTGCATTATGGACATCTGGGACAGAAAAGCAGAGGCAACATCAGACATATAGAGCAGGGATTTGGTGTGTGGGTGTGTGTGTGTGAAAGAGAGAGACCCACCAATGCTTTTCATGAAATATTCTCTGCACAAGTGGAGATCATTATCACAGGAAATTAAAATGATCTCTGGAAGGTTCTGGACGAGAAAGAAAATGCAGGAAAAACTCTTGGTTATGTCATGTTGTTTTTGCTCAGATAGACACAGCAATCCTTCATCCCGACTTCTTTTTAAAGAGGATATTAGGTGTGTGTGATGGTGTGTGTATGAGGCCACAGCATGTCTGCTGAAGTACCTTGTTCTGCTTGTGTTCCATGACCTTTCTGTAGGAGGGCTGTTTGGCCAGCAGTTTCCCTCCAGCGCTCTCCAGGATGGCCTTCATGGTGCTGAGGCTGGGGCAGATTCCCGGGGTCAGGTAGAAATATTTCCCCTTCAGCACCACAAACACAGAGACACATTGAACACATATTTACATATTTGTGTAATATGTGTTATTACACATATTGTGTATTATTGTGTGCAATAATATACACAATATGTATATTGTGTCTGTGGGTAGTATTGTGGTCTACCCACAGACTGCAGACCACAATACTGCAGTCTGTGGGTATTAGTACACATTAAGGTGTATCTGGGGTCAAGTGTTCTTCTAGAGGGAATGTTAAATATTAGTGGATGGAACAACATGGACAAATCGTTCCTCTGCATGTCTGAATAACTGGAAGAAATCACAGATTAAACCTGATTAAGGATGAAAGAGCTGCTTTTAAGACGAGCTGAATGTTTTATCCATTGGATGGATAAAACACTGAGGAGGATTTTGCTCTAAATACGTAGAACAATTGAACCTTAACTACCAAGGCTGTAGTGGTACACAAAAACAGTTTAGTACATTTTCTGCTGCTTCAATCAAGAGAAACAGAAAAACACAATAGGCCAGACAGCCAGTAAATGGTCAACACTGAATTCTAGGATCTCTTTTATTAAGGTTAAATTAGGATGTTTTGATATTTAGACAGTTCAGTGTACCAGATGTTCTTGAATGCATCATAAACTGGGTTTCCATTAGGGCACTAAATGATGGTGATGATGATGAAAAGCCGTCTGCTCTCGGGGACTGGTGCAGCGTTTTGGACTGGTTGAACGCCCCAGGCAGGTGGATTTGGACTTCAGCTGATTTTTCTTTGGTCTCAGTGATTTTTACGTTGTTTCTGGTGAGTACTGTCACTAAATGCAGTGTGAGCTACAGTCCTACTGTTGTTAAAAGATGCAGACGCTGACAAAGAGAGAGCAGAGACAGCTGGGAGTCCTCTCTGTCTTGCTGTTCCTTCTTAAAGCTGAACTGATTCTCAATGGCTTTCCTCTCTCCCAGCTAACCTACCTAAATCCATCAGCAGCTCTGAAGAGAGACTGCTCATACTGTCTTGTTTCCTACATGGGGACGGGAGGCGGAGGGTCTACTTAGTTCCAACCTTAAAGAGAGGAGCAGTGTGGGCTCTCTTCAGAGACTCCTCCAGACTGAAGCTGAACAACACCTCTGCCTCTGCATCCCTCAGAGTGTAACTCTGCTCATCTGCAACACACACACCCCCACACACAGCAGAGATCAGGGAACAGAAGAACAAGCAGAACAACAGAACTGAGCAGCACAGCATGGACTCACCCACAAACTTCTGGCTCCTCCAGCTCTCCTCCAGCCACTCTGGTGTGACGATGTGTTTGATCACAGACATGGCAGACAGGAACTTGACGGTGCGCGTCACCTTGCTGGCCAGCAGGTGTGTGGCCTTCTGACTGCTCTCTGCCACCTCCCCACCTAGAGCATGTAGCCGCTGCAGGACAGAGACAGCAGCATGGAGCAGCTGGAGCAGAGGCCAACAGCTCTGGCTTCCTCAGCGCCAGCTTACATTACCTTGGTGTACTGCTGGACCTGCAGCGGCTCAAAGCCCGTCAACATGACCCGGGGAGTGGACTCTGGAGGAAGCTTCCTGTTGGGTGATTGGATCTCCTCCAGTCTGTTCAAACACACACATACACACACACACGGAGTGTTTACCCAATGACCCAAGCAGGATGAGAGCAAGGCTGTACGTTCAGTGGCAGACAGCAGGCTGCAGCAGACCTGGCCTTCTTGTTTGAAGGTGGGTTGGTAGAATCAGAGATCTTCTGCTTCTGGAGAAGCTGGAGGTTCTGCAACAGAATCAACAATATGAGCCAAAACAGGCAACACGTCCTGCTCCACTCTGCTGCCTGGAGCAATGCTTCCAAATGTTACAGACAGGGTTACAGCTCTCTGTTCGTGAGGAACGATGTTGGACATTTAACGTGGCAAATTCTTAAAACAGTTTTAATAAAAAAATAAAACATTTTATCATTCACTTTTTAAACGTTGGGATCATTGAAAAAGATTTGATCCTGAATGTTGCTGATTTAGTGATTGTGCTGCCATACAGACAGACAACCAGCATCTGATCTTGATTGGTTCATTGAAACACAGACAAACTGAAAATCACATTATGATCTGAATCACTATTTTCCCCAGTGTTAACATGAAAAGACAGAGAGTGCAGCTGCATTACCAGCAATCATTAACAATGTGACCTGCCGATCCAAATTTTGGCCGATACCAATTTTTTTTGTCAGAAAAATCACTAAATATATTGACAAAGTTGCTACGTTGCCAGTGGGATGACCAGCACATGCAGCTGTGACCTGGTGGGCCGATCTGTCAATCAGTTTATCACTGCTGAGCAAAAGGGGACAGTGGCTGATTTTCAGTCCTTTGTGGAGGGAGAGAAGATTGGTGGATAAGATCAGCTTCACATGGAAGAATCAGCCTGATGAAGAAAATCAGAGCTTATTTATCAGTGCATCCCTAGAAAAACCTTTATTGGCATTTATGACCCTGGACGCTTCCTGCAGTGGGTTGCCAGGTTTTTACGTGGCAACCCACGTAAAAACCAGCTTCAGCAACCCAAGTTGCTGAAGCTGTGAAGCTTCAGCAACTTGAAGCTTCACATTTTGTAGAAGAAAGTCTGACCCCAAGTGACATAAAAATCCCACCTTAATTGGTCAAATATTGTTTGTATAAATTTGACGTTTGTCTGTGATAAACCTCAAAATGAGAGATCTCTGTTAGGGAACAAGCATGGCTCCAATGACAGCATCAACCTTTTTCTAAAATGCTAACATTCAAAATGCTAGCTCAGGCTAGCTTGTTTGTGTTGATGGTTAATCTGCAGAGTGTGGAGCTTACTTACCACCAGAGCTTCAGTAGTTACTTTGACTGGAGTTCTCCAAGCAGCTAAAACACAGAGCAAAACCGCAGTCAGCCCTCAGCTGGAACTTAACTCAAATGCAAAAATACTTGATTAATCCCAAAGGGAAATTAAATGTTGTTGGAACTCATTTTATCCTTTCAGATTAACCCTTCTTCTGTTATCTACAACCTGACAGTCAGCTGAAACCAAAAGTGGTGGGGCTGCTGAAGCTGACCTGAAGATGACATGTTGAGATATAAAATCTTGAGTACTGTTGCTTTGTTTACCTGTCAATGATCCTCATTTTAGAACTGTGCACACCATCACTAGACAGTGCTAACACCTGTGTGACTGTGTGATGAGTCACATAGTGTTTGTTTCCATCATGGTGGATTAGGTTGAACACAAGCCTGTCACATTAACAAATTTTGCTGGGCGATCAATTGTCCCAGAAATGATTGTGATACAACAGGGGTGTCAAACTCCAGTCCTCAAGGGACCCTAACCCTGTCCTGCAACTTTTAGATGTGTCTCTGCTGCACCACCTGAACAGAATAATTAGGTCGTTAAGGCTCTGGAGAACTGATCTACACAAGGAGGAGGTAACGAAGCCATTTCATTCCAGCGTTTTGTACCTGTGGCTCATCTAAAACCTGCTGGACAGTGACCCTTGAGGCCTGGAGTTTGAGACCCCTGTGATACACCCACCCTCACACACACATCTTGAGAGAATTTAGAGAGTCCAATCATGTTTTTTTTGGACTGTGGGAAGAAGCCGGAGTGCCCGGAGAGAACCCCCGCATTCTGGACTGGGAATCGAACCCAGGACTTTCTTGCTGCAAGGCAACAGTGCTACAAACTGCGCAGCCCTGGAAGACATTTTAAATATCCAAAATACATAAACAAACCACAAAGAAATAAAATGGATTATGAGGTGTCTGTAAACAAATATACCCTTGAAAGTATATTCATCATTGGGCTTATTATTATTATTATTATCACCCTCATTTTATTGATTGATTGCTTATTGCGACAGGCCTAGTTGGACATACCAAGCAGGTTCTGGACCAGCTGGGGGTTGGGCATCAGCGGCTCAGGCTGAGTGTACACCGAGTATCTGCTGTGCTGAATCTGCCGCAGTGCTTCAAAGTTGCCCAGCAGGATATCACACAGCCACTGAGCGTTGACACACGGGATCTTCCACTCCTTGGCCTTCTCGTATTTCATCCCACCAGGTCTGAGGAGAGATCAGAACAAAATGTAGCTTTGCTCACACAAGCTAGTCCATCTCACTCCATTATTGTCCAGGGGACAATAATGATCTGTCTTACTCTTTGCAGATGAGGACGGTGTTACCACGGCACAGATAGCCTGTGTACCTGGCACCAGCCAGGTAGGCCATCAGCTTCAGGTCATCCCTGTCTGCATCCATGAAGCCCGTCACTGACAGGATCTGAAGGGAGGAGCAGACACTTAGAGAACATAGCCGTGCTGATGAGAGGAGTCTCAGACAAGCGACGTGAACTGACAGCTGGCCCGGTTCGCTGCAGAACCATCAGGGAGCTATGGACTCAGTGAAAACAGAGCAGCAGCTGATTTCTAGCTGGACTTACATGCTGAGAGCACGGCTTGGCACCAGGAGGGAAGGCGAAGGGCAGATGGAGAGTCCGATGAGGAGGAATCATTTTCTTCTTCTTCAGCACAGTGCTGAGCCAGTGAGCCGTCACACAGCGCTTCCCCTCTCGAAGGGCCTTTCAAAGGAAAATGTTTAACATTCTTTTTAGCAGCTGCATTTTCATTAACCAGAAATTGCACAAATGGAAATTCTGAAAATGAATTTGCTTAATAGAAACAGCAATTTCTATAAAACTTGTGCTTTTTGATAAAAAGTTTTTGCATTGGGATGAGGTGCTTTTACAGCTGTACAGTGAACCCTCGCTGTAACGCGGTTCACTTTTCCCGGCCTCGCGGAGTTTTTTTTTTCTTTCACAGTGCATTGTGTTCTGCGTCCTGATTGGCTAAACAGTCTCCGCGCTTCTTCTCTACCTGTGTGCCAATAACGTTACGGTATTTAAATATACAGCTTGGCATATTTTGGCAAATATTTTTGCCCAGAAGAAAAAAGAGCGACTACAACTACCGATAACTATGTTCTTCTCTCGAAAAAACACACCTGCACCACAGGCTTCAGAAGAAAAAGACACTAGAGAGCGGAGTCAGGCCGCAGCATCACAGTCAGAGGAACAGTGAAATACGAGAGTCACAATTTGTCCTACTGAATTTCGTATTGATGATTGAAATTATTATTTTACTGTAGTTATTTGTAAGAAAGCGTTCTATTTGTTAAAAAAAATGCTTAGGCCTGAAAAAAGGTTTTGTTCTTTGGTTTCAATGTAGAGTATTTAATTATGCTGTATAATAATAAAAAAAATAAAAATAAAATAAAGGTAACTAGTTCACGGATTTCGATTAACGCGGGTTCTTTTTGGAACTCCCGCGAAAAACGAGGGTTCACTGTATGTCGAAATACATGTATTTCACAGAACTGCAATAGAAAATGTTTTGCATCACGAGTCACATGATTAACAGCCGGATGTTACTACTGAAGAAAACTAGGGATGCACAAAATGCAGTTTTCTGGCTGGTCAGTCGACCCTTAAGAAGCCTGACCTGCTGAATGCTGCCCAATACCATTTTCTTTGTCTGGAATGTTGCAAAATATAACAGGAAAGTACCTCAGTTGGTAACAGTGGGGCAACTATACTAAACTGCAAACATGCAGGCATGATCTGGAGGGCCGGTCAGTCAGTCAAACCTCTCTCACTACTAGGCCTGTCGCGATAAACGATAAATCGATTAATCGTACGATAAATTAAAACTATCGACGTCATTTCAATTATCGGCATTATCGTCTCTCCCGACCTTTTTCTCTTTCTGTTGATGACACCGAATGAAAAAAGGCTCAACTCCGGTGCTCTCCACTGACTCCTCCCTTCCTCATTTCCTTAGTGTAAAGCCCAGCGAGCTGTCGGCCGATTGTCGGCCCATTTTCAAAACCTGACAGACCACACATTAGCCGACAGAAATCCTAGGTATAACGGTTCGATCGGATTCGTTCCTGCCATGTGGTGTCCAACAATGGGCACAAAATAATGGCTACAAGTTCAGTGAACTAATTTTAAAACCAGGTATTAATCAATGCTTTACAACAATCTACCTGCAATGCATGTGGCTAGTGTCAGCGTAAAGTCCTGACTGAATGAAAATCATTATAACCTATTTACGTCACGTTAACGAAGAACAGCTGAAAAGTTACCGGGTTTATCAACTGCGGTAGCAATTTCGCTGCAACTCCTCCTCTTGTCATTTCTATATTCTTTGCATGTTGAATAAACATTAATATTGTTTCCACGTATCATCTCCGATGTCCACTGGACTTCGGGTTGCGCCGTGTCAGCTGTTTGGGATTCCCCGACGTAATTTCCCCTCAGAAAACACGGAGGAGAATCCTCGCTTTCTGATTGGCTGCCTGTCACATTCAACAGGTTGCGTTAAAGCTCCCAGTCGGGGAAAAAACCCTGATTTAGATCGGAGCGGCAACGATGATCTACCGTAACACACCACACAATCTTAGAAAGACCAAAGGTCTAAGATTGTTGTATGGGGAAAAATAGGAGCAAAAAATCATGTAGTGTGAACTATTGCATCAGGTAGTCGATGTGCCCATCTTCTCTATTTAAATCTAATTATTACTGAAGGGCAACATAATATACAGACTTCATAATCTGCACTCTTTTGGTTGAATGCAGTATTTATTTCCACTTTGGCTTTATGTTGTTTAGTTTTTATCAAGTACATTTTTTGTTAATGGAGACAGAGAATCCATTTTGTTTTTGGTTGTTTTGTTTATTTTGTTTATCAGTTCCAGTGTTAAGTGTTCTTTTGAAAATAAAGTGTATCTATCTTTGGCAGGAAATCGCATGCATTATTACATCATTTCCATTAAATCAGTGTAAAAAGGTCTTCAGACAATATTATCGTTTATCGCAATAATTTTTTGAGACAATTAATCGCTCAGCAAAATTTGCTATCGTGACAGGCCTACTCACTACATAGCAGAAAGAACGGTGGTTGATTTTTACACCTTTGCTGAGGTAGATAAGACGGTGGATAAGATCGGCTTCATATGCAAGTATCAGCCGATCACCGATCTCCCAAACTTAAGGAAATTGGCACCGATAAATCACTGTGCCCCTTGTGAAAATCACAAAGATGATGACAGGAAGTAGTAGGAGAAACCAAAAGTGGTCATAAGACATTATGTGTCATTTGAACATGTTGAATCCATAGCTATTCTCTAAATTCACTGGCTACAATTTCTCAAAATGCCGCACACTTAGCGCTCCAACGCCTGAATGAGACGGCAACGTCTCCTCTGATGGATGATGACGAGAGCCAGAACTGAATTATGAATATATACCATGTAACTGTTTTTTAACTGATTAACTGATTTTTAATGACTCATCTCATGAACAAGCGTATTCACGTGTGATTTTAATTAAATTTATTATTTAAGCAATTGCAAAATTGTGTTTTTTTGGCATTCGCAAGAAATAGATGAAGATTTGCATATGTTTGTAATGGAAACAGCTAGAAACACACAGTGGCCCACCTCTCATCTCACAACTTTTCTACTTTGTCAACATAACACATTAGCAACTTAAACAGTAAGAACACTGATAAAAATGGCAAATTTGGTCACAATGTACAACCTTGTTTTACATCTGAGGACGTTAACCACCATAGTGGTGTTCTTCAAAAAAGGGCTGAATGTGGCTGAGTCCCATGATGCACCCTACCTGTACATACATGTTGCTGACTTGACTCTCACATAACAAGTGAGTGCAACGGCTGGTCAAAGTGGGGTCCACAACACCTCCACATGCCTGGATGACCTGAAACAGAAGGTCAGGTCAGGAGCTGAAGCCAACATGTTCTTTCTTAAGAGCTCTGGTTGATGTGAGTTCTACCCTCTTCCATGTGGCCAGCAACTGCTTGTCAGCCATCTGTTCAGGGTAGTCAGCGATGGCAAAAACACAGCCCAGCAAGAAGCCGTCCTGGGGAACTGGGACACATGCACAAGTCAGACTCTGATAGCTGCAGAGACACTGGTGATGTGACTGGGTTGTACTTACTGTCCTGACCCTGCTCATGTCCAAACAGCTGGCTGATGTGAGGCTGCTGCTGGTGCAGCTGCTGCTGCTGCAGCTGAGGGGGCAGCGGAGTGGCCGTCTGCTGTTGATGATGCTGCTGCTGCAATGCCTGTTGGTTCTGATGCTGCAGCACCTGCTGCTGCTGCAGGTGCTGTTTCTGCATCTGCTGCAGGTGCTGCTGCTGCAGGAAATGCTGCTGTTGCTGCTGTTGCTGAAGATGCTGTTGGTGAAACTGTTGCTGATTCTGCTGCTGCTGCAGCATCTGCAGACGCTGCTGCTGCTGAAACTGCTGTTGCAGCTGCTGGAGGCCTGGCCGCAGCAGCTGCTGAGGTCGCAGCTGCTGCTGGGAGAACATCTGTTGCTGGTGCATCTGCTGCTGCTGCAGAAACTGCTGCTGCTGCTGGGGGAAACCTTGCTGCTGTGCCACCTGTGATTGTTGCTGCTGCAGCTGCATCATCTGCTGCTGCTGCTGAAGGTGCATCATGGGATGTGTTGGTTGCTGTGGTAACTGCTGATGCTGCTGACCAGTCTGATGTGACTGCTGCTGCTGCAGTAGCTGCTCTGCTGTGAGTGGCAGCCTAGGAAGTTTACTTTGACCAAACTGAGGAGGATTGTTGCTGTTCAGGATCTGAACATGGCTCTGATTGGTCTGCTCCACAGGCTTCGTCTGATTGGCTGCCAGGTTCTGGATGATCTGCAAAAAAGTTGAAGGTCAAAGTTTCAGATTCCCTCTTGAAACTTTATTTCTATTTTTGGATTGTGTTTTCTCAACTACTCCTCAAAAAAATTTTGCTTTCATTTAATCTCCAATGACCAGTTGTTTTAGGGCAGCGTTTCTCAATTCCGGTCCTCAGGCCCCCCTGCCCTGCATGTTTTAGGTGTTTCCCTTCTGATACACACCTGGATTGAATCTATGGGTGATCAACAGGTTTCTGCAGCACTTGATGGTCATGCAATCATGTGAATCAGCTGTTCTGGAATAGAGGCACATCTAAAACATGCAGAGCAGGGGGCCTGAGGACTGGAATTGAGAAGCACTGTTTTAGGGACAATCTAATTTGAATACAAATTTGTTTTGGTTTTTTAAAGTATTTTGTAGACATATTTAAACTTTGTCCAAATTCTGTCCCAGGTTTTCACAAAATAATTCAAAGGAAAAATTACATAAACATCATAAGGTCAGAAGTTTGACAATAATAACGAACCCGAGTAATAAGAAGTATCTGTGATTCTGGTCTTGTTATTTACTTAGTACTGGATCAATACTAAAATATGTATCATCGAAAATCTCTACATCTGCATCAGTTCATCTCAAACTACATTTTAAAGAACCTCCATAAAGTTTAAGCACATGGAGTTTCAAGCTACATGTGGTCAGACACTGTTCATGAACAATGAAACAGCCCTTTGGTTTAAGCAGATGTTTGTCACAGTTTCTCAGCTGGGCTGCAGGGGGAGCTGAGCCTGACCCAGTCCAATATTCCTATTGGATGTTGTTGGATGGGATGCCAGGCTGAGGCCACACATAAAGATATCACTATTGGATGTTGCATGTTGTCATATTTTGACTTATTTACCTGTGAAAGTTTACAGTTTAAAACTTTCAATTCAATTTATTTATGTAGAGCTAATTAACAACAAATGTCGTCTCAATCTAGCTTACATGCAACTAGTGGGACGTGGAAAATGAGTCAGTGGGATTTCTTACATGTGCGACTGCGGGCCGGTTTGCTGGCTGCATGTCAGAGTTGTTGGTGATGTTGCGGAGCGTTCTCATAGTTGGGTTCCATCCCTCAGGACCCGAAACACCTGACAGACACATGAAACCTTTATTAGCAGGTCTACCAGTTAGCAACAACAGTCATATCTTCGGTTGAGGCAGAATGCCGCAGGGTCCGGAATGTTACCGGGTCTGGCTTTACTGACCTTGCTGTGCACCTCGGGCCTCTCCAGCTAGCGGACCTCCACTGCCAGGAACTGGGGCTGCGGTGGCACACAGGTTGATCAGCCCGCTGCCCGCAGAGGAACCCGGATCTTTGACACCAGCTGGCCCGACCCGCTGCCTCGCTATTCCGGCAACGGTCGGTGTGACGACTTCAGCTGACGTCCAGTTCAGGTTGGTGCCCTCCTTTTCTGGGGACGAGTCATCATCTGAGTCGTCGAACATCCTCTCACTGCGGAGCTCGGGTTTTCGGGGAGAGGTGGGTGAGATGGAGTTGAGGCGTTTGGGTCCCGGCCGTCTGCGAGGGCTAGACTCCTCGCCGGAGGATCCACCGCTGGATGGCTGGGAGCGCCGGGGGCTGTAACTCCCGTTGGAATGACAGCGCGCGTCATACGACTCGGCTTCGCTCTCCTCTTCCGGCTCTACGTATGTGAGTCTGGGGTGATACAGACTCTCATCCTTCCTGCTTTTATCTGAGAAATAATAGAAAGACTTGAGCCATAAGAGCAAGAAGTGAATAATCTCTCTCTCTCTAATCACAGTGACTAAGGTGTGCAAACACTAAGCTGTTACCAACGTCAGCCTACAGAAAGCATCCTACTACTAGAATGATCAAGAAATGTGAAAAAACTTCACCTTTTACAGAATCTGTGATCCAGTCTGGAGTGACAATCCTGATGCCTGGGTGTTTCAGGGCACACTCAAACTTGGCCTGGAAACAGCAGAATGATGATGATAATGTGTGATAAACAGAGGTTGCCATAGACAACGCAGACCGTTTTAACTTCACCACTTTCTCTCACAACCACAAACCACTGTTTTTCTTTATCGGAATGGTATCAGTATCTGCCCATACCAAACCTCAACAGGGTTTTGCTCAGTACATTGTAAGCCTGGTGGGCTGCCAGAATTTACTTGCCCCCTGCCAGGCTAAGCATTGCTTGTTTTTGAACAAAGAAGAAAATCAAGCCAGACTGCAAGCATCTCTTCTGCACTGAGCATTTAACTGGTAAGGCAGAATCTTTCTTTCCAATTTAAAATCTTTTAATTTTGTCTCATTTTTGTCTTAATTTTGTCTATGCTTTAATCATTAAATCAAATTTAACAGCATTGACAGTCTCAATAAACAAATGTTAAAATTCTATATCTGTGATATGTCAAAGTATTGTGTACATTTATGCAAACTTTCGCACCACATTCATTTTTATACTTCCAACTTGTGCGTAAAATATGGTGCTGCACATTTTTTGTGCGAAGGCACGCTTTATACATGAGGGCCCTGCTGTTCTAACATGGAATCTTCTCAGAACTGGTGGCTGACTGATCAGGTGCAGCTGAAATATGCTTTTATTTCTGCTCCATTCATTCTAAACCAGAAAGTTTTGCCTGGAAACTTTGCCTAGAAGAAAAGCAGCATGCTCTCAGCAAGGTCATGCTCAAATGAGCATGACCTTGTGTTGAAACAGAAGGTCAACACAAGCTGCATGCCATCTGAAGGCCTTGGCTCAGTGCTGCAACTTAAGGTACAACTTAAGGTACAAAAACAGCATCCTGCAGTTCCTCCAGCAAAAATAAACTTGCCCTACTCTAGATCTTTTCCTTGTTATTGTTATTGTTACTAAAATGTTCAGTTTTTAGTTAAGAGCAACACAATGTGAATGAGCAAATGAAAACTGGAAGCAGAGTATGCACTTACGCCTTTTGGCTCCTTCACCACCAGGTGGGTGACCTTCTTGTTTAGGTTCAGCTGACATTCACCACCATAAAAGGTAAGGAACGCCCACAGGGCATTGAGATCATCTGGAAGCTGTACATGAACACACACACATTTTTAGGACTCATAAAAACACTCTACTTTATGGTGAAAAATAAAGGACAAACCATAGCAAAAAAAAACATACTTACCCTAGGAAGGCAAGCTGTCACGCCAAAAAATATCTGGCCTGATTCTGGAGAGAATCCAGTTACTCTGGAGTTCCACAGTCACAGAAAAACGACACAGGTCAAAATATAGGAATTAACTGATCATTTAAACCACCATGCTAAAGCAAGGCTTTTCTTCTAAAATGTGGACATTTTCCTATTTATATGATGTAACAACAGCATGAGGTCATGAGGACTTGGCAGTGAAAGGATACGGTAAGAGGTCTCCACATCGAACAGACAGAATCACCCAGGATGGCTGTAGAGCAACAAACAGACACTCATATTAAAAGTACAGTTCACTCACTGTTAGTGCTCCTGAGGTCTGCTGGTCAGTGACATCACCATCGCTCAATCAGCAGGTCTGTTTAAGCCCAGACTGAAAGCACATCAGTTTCCCTGGCCTTCCACACCAGTGGAATTTTTTAAAAAAGGGCTACTGAACTAATCTGAGTTTTTGGGAAATTACTGCAAATTAAATTAAACTGAAATGAAGTATAGCTCAGTTTTTGTTGCTACTATTTCATTGTCAGTTTTTTTCTTTTTTATCAAATCCTGCAACTTTGTATAGAGATTGAAAAAGTCTTTACTTCATCCCATTTTAATCACATTTAATTGTGTAGATAATATGAACATGTAAATGGAAACCTAGATAAGCTATTCAGACAATTTATCCACAAAAAAGCTGATTTGGGAGGAAGGTTTGCCAAGTACTGCTTTGACATGTGAGGACATGTCTACAGGTTTCAGCCGGACAGAAATTTAAAGCCATGATGTCCCATTCAATCTTTAAGCAGTAGGACACATATAATGATATTAGTGGAGCTAGCCTCTGATGCTGGGATACAGGTAGTCAGGGCCAAGCATACCTGGGCTGGGAAAACACATCTGTTTACCTTGACCACAGGTAGATCGAACACCTCCCTTGATTCGCTCACTTCAGGGTTATCTCCATCCTCTGCAATGATGTGAGTGGCCAAAGCATTATAGGACACCTCCTTTCCTTTTCCTGCTTTCAGCAGCTGCACCACCTGGAAAAAAAGCAGAAGACTCAGTGGACTCTGGGTCTCCTTCCAGGGACACGAGCCTGAAACCTCACCAGGGAAGGGATGCATCGAGGGAACCACATCAGCAACAAAAACCACAGACCCAATCCTAAGGCCACCAAAGCAGATTCCCTCAACACCATGGCTGTGCCTAGAAATTTTGTCCATGAAAGTAATGAACAGAATCTGTGACAGACAGTCTGAGTCTCACTGGAAATTAGCCCAACTTACTGCCAGCAATGGAGACCAAGGTCTGGCACTGGTGATACAGAGAGCCAACAGCCTGTGTCAAAGAGCCTGTGTCTCCCCCAGGAACACAGTTGAACACCTTCACCAAATCCACAAAGCCCACGTAGACTGGTTGGACTAACGCCGATGCACCCTCCAGGGTCAAGAGTTCTACGACCAGAAGCAAAACCACATTGATCTTCCTGAATCCGAGGTTCGACTATCCAATGGGCCCTCCTCTCCAGAACCCTTGACTAGACCTTACCAGGGAGGCTCAAGAGTGTGATGCCTTTGTAGCTGGAACGCACTCTGTCCTTAGGCTCCACGATGTTAGAAAATCTTGGGATGGCGATAACATTGGTAAATATTGGGATGACAATATTAGAAGTGATAAATGCCTATTTTCCTCCGTCTAATCGGTACTTCCTGCTACATGTTATACCTTTAGCAGTTTTGGTAATGTCAACTGTGAGTAAATTTTGCTGCCAAAAGACTCTGTCCTACTGGTTAATCACATCAGCATGAAAAATACAACTTAAAAATTTGTAAGATGTATTAGCCAACAATTACTGCTCTCCTAATAGTCCTTAGCAATATGAATACTGCGCGCATTGACATTGCAAAGACACTATAGTAGTGATATATTGTGCAGCCTTCCCCTCACCTCTGTTAGTGTGCCATGGGGCAGTCTGACACTGGGCCCTCTGTCCACCACCAACAGGTAAGGAGGGTGAAGAGTCTTGCCCAAAGACACAACGACAGAGACAGCTGGACCAGCAACCAGCTAAATGCGGGATGAGCTCCTACCAAATGTTCACTTCTGGTTTACTGTTCGAATTCACTCTATAGTACTTCATTTGGTACTGAAGTTGTGCGTAAACACTTCTATGCCATTGCCAATTCTGGTTGTTGGTGACATTTCCTGAACTAGTCTAAAGGACAATAGTAAGAACAAACATAAGTGTGCTTTATGTTTAGATTTTGTTCCCCCTTCCTTTATTTATTTATTTATTTAACATATAATTCAAACACACTCAATAAAGAAAATCTGCATGGACAGTTACAGGTGGGCTTGGTTTCAAATAATCAATGCCTTCCCAGAAAGCAGAAGGCTCGGATGCTGCATGGTCTTTAGTCCCGTCAGACACGCTGCAGCTGTTTCAGAGGAGTTGCATCGGCAGCGGTGGCTGAAGGAACGGGAACGCGTGCGCGGTGAGCGGCGTCCATCTGGAGACGCTGACAGTAACAGGTTGATGTAAACAGACACAGAGGAGACATTTGCTTTGTGTTGCTCTACCTTAGGAAAGCAATCTAACCGCACTTAGGCAGACTAAACATGGATTTAAGAAGAATAAGGGTTACCATATGGCGGTATACCTACAAGCTCAGATGTAAAGTCTACAGCTTGGAAGCTAACGGCTAACCTGAAAAACTCCTCTTGCAGTCTACAGGTTGAGCTGAGCTGCAGTTCTAAAGTAGATTCAACATAAAGTGAGACATCGGCTGGCACCACGGACAGCGTCTCACAGCCGCATTAGAAGGGAGACAGATGGAATCCTGATGTTTATCATATAGGATGTTGTCCTGTTAGCCTGCTAGTTAGCTTCCTCTGAACCGCCTCCTTCATTCTGAATGTGTTTGGTAGGATAGCATGTAAGCTTCATAGCTATCGACAAGCTAACATCCAGGTCCTTACCTTTGGCTCAATGTCCCCAACCACGTAGAATTTAACGTCTTTGAAAAGTGCATCAGGAACCTTGATTTCCTCCTCAGACATGACTGTCCATGAACGGTGGAAGATTGCAAACCTGTGTGAAATGTGGAAAAGGAAGTATGTGTCTCACCGCTGCACACTAACAGGACAGTGAAGCGCCAAATCACTGAGCGGCGCGCGCCTTGGACCGCAGCACTGTGTCTGAAGCCAGAGGGGGGGCAGGAAAATCACATGGGCTTAATATTCCTTTCCCTCGGGTTTCTCTCTCTCCCACGCACGCATTATCTTACATAATTTAGTTTTTAAGGAATGCAATTTAATAAAATTACTCGAAATCTACCTTGAAAAGTCTAGAAAAAGAGATTACACAGCCAAAACAACCCCATCAAATCCGACTTGGTATTTTTCTCCAACCTGCGCACAGCTACGGTCTACCAGTAGCTTTTTGATATTTGTAGGTAAGAAATATGCTATAAAAATGTTTTGTAAACTGAATATCACTTTTATACATTTAGAATTTTTTATATATGAATACAACTGAGCAGCAAACTTTATCACAAAGAATTAAGACTCGTTGTTTTTTTAAATAAATAGCAATAATATTTAATCCAATTTTAGTAATCTCAGGAAAAGCAATGGATTTGATTGCAGATTAAAAAAATATTGCAATCTCATTTGTTCAAAAAAGGTTTTGTTTACTCCACCCCTAAATTTCAGCTCTAGGATGTTTACACGTGTAACCATAAAGAAATGTCTCATGTCACCAGATGATGAGTCTGAGCATTAATGTAGCTGTCACAGGGGAGTTTTCTTGTAGGTACAGCTTGTTTCAATTCAATGAGTTCAATATTTGGGCTTTCACCCAGGCTACAACTTTCCATTTGATGGATTTACTGGTATGTTTTGGGACACTGTCCATTTGCACAATACAGCTTCAGCTGAGCTTCCACCCCACAGAGCGCCCTTCTTCTGCCTCTCTTCCTCACAGGCCTAGAATGTCTATAAGATGTTATTGAGCTGAAGAGAAGCAAAGGCCTCACAATTTTACAATGACGGCTTGAAGATAAAAAAATGTATCCTTCACTAAGAATAAGTGAAGGGATACAAGGATGGGGGAGATGTGTTTATCATCTTTCGGTTCAAGATAACCTACAGTATCTATATAATTGATGAACAAAATGAACATAGGTCTCTAATTTTCACCTTAGTGAAACAAAAATGTATGCAAGTTTGGCCAGATGAAGACAGAATATACCTGCAAAAGAAAGCAGCAAGAAAGAAAAAGCTACTCATTTAATAAATGCATTAATCTTGTTACACGTGTAAACATAAAGAAATGTCTCATGTCACCAGGTGATGAGTCTGAGCATTAATGTAGCTGTCACACGGTTCATCTAATTAGTGCTGCCATGGCATGTTGTAAGATTGCTCAGAGGAGGGAGAAGGCAGGAAAGCAATGGGTGATGGGAATAAGAACCAAGACCAAAAGTGTGCAAAATAGCGAGAAGTGTGTCTAAAGTAACATCTACATTTTATAGAAACAGGGTCAACATGCAGTCATCTCCATCATTTTAATGTAGATGTCAAAAAGCACCTCTATTTAATACCTTCACTCAATTGGTCAACTCTTTACACCAATAGATTGCTCTCCATGGTCAGTTAACCATGGTTCACCATTAAATTGTGTTTTAACACCTGTGTGCGTGAGAGTGTATAGCCTGCTTGACATCTGGTAATTTATGAGGTAATTAAGCACTGTAGGAATGAACGATCAAAGAAATGAGATGAGAAACAACCTTCAGGATGAATAAGGAGGCTTTCAGTTGGTTGCTGTGACAAAATGTAACAGAATATAAAGGAGGTACCAATGACAGCATCTCTCTATAATATGGTCAGCTATAACTTCACCAAGGGACACACACACACTGACCAAAAAAAGGTCACCACCAAATAAAAAAAACAAATAAAAAAGTTACACAATAATATTTCGCTGGACCACCTTTAACTCAGAGTATAGCACTTACTTGCTGTGGAGTTGCTTCCATAAGTTTCTGCAATGACCCCAGATTTGTTGCCATCCAGTGTTGAATTAACTCTTGTATTGATGATGGGAGATTCTGACCAGCAGCAGCAACCTCAGATCTTAGGGCTGCCCCACAGAGTGCCTGAGGCATGATGGGAGCATCACTTCTTCTGCTTCTCTTCTTACCCTGATGCGCCCGTCACTCTGGAAAAGGGCAAATCTGGACTCATCAGATCACATGACCTTCTTCCATCGCTCTAGAGTCCAATCTTTATGCTCCCTTTCAGATTAAAGGCATTTTTTCCAGTTTGCCACTGATCACTGATAAGTGGTTTTCTTATGGTTGCTGCTGTTCATTCTCAATCACTGGAGTTCTCTTCACATTGTGTGGAAATGCCATTACTTATCCCAGAGTTTTGCTGTTGTTTTCCTCGATTTCATGTCACCAAGAGTTTTGGTGATCACCGATTCTGATCATTCAGGATTTTTTTCTGACCACACTCTATCCAGCTACTCATCCATTGTTTTCCTCAGTGAGGAGGATCAGCATTGTATGGCCACCGTTTCAGTGGGAGTCAGCCAGAGATGATTGCTCTCAAGTGACCTTTGCTCCCTCAAGCTTAAACTAAGACTCTGACAAGATTGAAACACTTGCATCTTTTTAGTTGACCAGAATTTATTCATGACTTTGACTAAAATTGCAATAAACAATTTACTTGTTTTATCTCAATCAATCTTGAAGTGGATTGTGATACTGCTGCATTTAGTTTTGCTCTGAAGTCTTCCTCTTCCTCTTTTGTACATTTGTAAATCTGAAAGCCTTTGATTGTTAGAGAAATTCACTGTGCTGGACCAACTTCACCCCAACACAATGATGGTAAAATTTGTTTTGAATCCAATATCATCAGAACATAATGGGATAACTTTACATTTGAGCAAAGTATATTAACTGAAAAAGCAATAATGACTTGAAATAGCCATAGCAAAGGGGATGAAGGCTGAAAATGCCTAATAGAAAACTTCCCCAGGGTTTTACAGACAATGGTAGTTACTGTCACTCAAATTCAATCAGCAGCATTCGATTAAAAAGATGAAACACCATGGTTTAATTAGGGCATTTAAAATTATAATATACAGCTAAAATTATAATAGCCTTTGCTCAATAGATGGTGGAGTGTGGAGAAAGAAAATGTGATGGAAAAAGGAAACGTAAGATCAAGGTCATGTTATGGATAAAACTTCATGCTACAACAAAAGTTACTTCTTTGTTTTGTTCTTCTAGGCTGAAGTTCATACATTCGGAGGCTTTCAGAAAAAATGAAAATCACAATTATGGCAAAATAAATAATAATTTAGTCTGTAATTTTCTTATTCATTTGAGATTAAGCTCATGTTCTGGGCAGATATAAAACCAACAAATATCAGGAAATAACTTAAATGATTAAAGTATATTAATCTACTGTGCTTCAATTTGTGGAAGCCTGAACTTGATGATCTTCTTGAGCTGTTAAAATGTAACCGCATTTATTCATATTCATTGAAAAAAAATGGTGAAGCACCAAGTCAAGCGCAGAGTACCAGTGGTCTGATTTGGACCTAGTCTGGTACACAGTGATGGGTGTTCTGTTGATTCAGCAAAGATTATAAGAAGTGTCATGGATTTAGCAAAAGAGTTGCAGTCAGTTGATGGAGCATTTCACAGTCAATTCAAACAGGAAGTGAAGGTCACTAGATACAGAGGATAGCTCTGTATCTAGGACAGCACACTCTTTGAGAAGGTACAAAACCCACAAATTTGGTTGTACTTATGTAACAATGTCTTGAGGTTGCCCACACTCATTGGATCAACCAAAATTATGTTGAAGAGAGCAGGTGGTCCCTAACATTTCCATGCCATGGCCCAATGAGCAGTAGCTTCTGTGAATGGACCCCTTTTTTAAACCCACAAATAATGCTACAAAATATGAAAAGAAACACTGGCTATTACAATGGTTTTTTTTCTCTTCTCACTTTTATTCACTATTCAAATAATTGTTACATTTGTTGAGCATAAGTACTGCTTCATGTCTCCTGATTTTAATTGATTGTGAGTTTACAGGATGTTTTGCAGGAGTGTCCTCCACAGCAGGGCTGCTTCTGCCATCACCCCCAGGTCCCCTGCCCTCCTTAATATGGGCCCAGTGTCTTAACAACAGAGGCACTAAGAATCCTCATTTTTAGACTGAGGGCAGCCATACTAACTTATTTTGCTAAATTATTATTTTTAAATAAATACTATTGTTGAGGGGCACAAGCAGGACTCCTGACACACAGATAAAAATTATGAAAAAAAAGAACCTCAAAAAAGGGCACTTGGGGCATCAGGGTAGGGGCTGAAGGCCCCTCCGCCGCCCTGTCCTCTGATCATGCCTTATATCTTTAAAATGGCGTCTTTCAGGCCACATAAGGTCACTTCACAAAAAATTAAAATAACAATAATAATAAATTTTACAGGAAAAAAAATCAAAATTAAAAAAAGGGAATAAGAGAGTGTTGATTAATCCAAGTAGAAATGCTTGTTTGAGCAACAGAGTGTTCAGCCGGGATTTAAAAACAGACAGCGTGTCAGAGTCCTTTGTGGGGAAATGGGAATATGGAATTCCAAATAGAGGAATCGTGTTGAACCAGACCGACGTGCCACTACATTTATTAGGCACTTTTGTGCATATAAGTTGCACATTTACAAAATGGAGATGCTTTCTGTTCAGGATGGCGCATTCACAAAGCTGGCATACCTCAACTTGTCAGCAGCTCCACCTACAGCAGCACTATTGATGCACGGCTCCTTCTTTAAAAAAGAAAAAGTATGAAAAGACATTGGGTTTGATGCTCCTTGAGTTAAATAACACTGAATGGAGTAAAATATGGTGCCACACATTTTTTTGTGCGTACGCACACTTCATATGTGAGGCCCCAGGAAACTTCAACATTACATAGAACATAAAGCATAGTTTTCAAGTTTTACATATTGCTTTGCTTTTACTGCACTATTCTGCGTATCTGTTAAACACTGCATTTAGGGTATAAATGTAATGAAGCAACAATCAATAAAAGTCTTCTACAGACAAAATGGCAGTCTACTTAAACATCAGAGAACCTAAATTAAAGCCTTGCAACTGATTGTCAGGATTGATTTACTCAGCCAGTGACGCCACATGACACCTTGAATTGATGCTTTTGGAGGTTTGCCCACTAGAGGAGACCCCTGTCACACATGCTTTAAAGCAGTCATGCTGTGAAAGTGACAGGAGAAGGGTGACATGAGCGGGGAAAATTTGTTGTTGAGGAGGGGGGGGAAACAACCCCCCTCCTCAGCATAAAT
This sequence comes from Xiphophorus hellerii, assembly GCF_003331165.1. Taxonomy (NCBI): domain Eukaryota; kingdom Metazoa; phylum Chordata; class Actinopteri; order Cyprinodontiformes; family Poeciliidae; genus Xiphophorus; species Xiphophorus hellerii. The sequence goes on from NC_045677.1 coordinate 769,421, forward strand.
GTTTCTCTTTCTGATACAGCCATGATAAGACATGAAAGAAAGATTCCATTAAATGTCACCTGTGAAAACAAGTTAATAATGTTAGAAAAGCTCAATTTCCCTGTTGCTCCATGTCCCCTTCCCATGTTTACTAACATGTCAGGTTGTGTTTTCTGTTTACATTTTTGGGTCATGAAACTGTCTCCATTAAGTCTTTTCTTGTGTGTTGCTCTCTTTAACTTTTGGTTAAGACCCTTACTTTGATGTTAATGTTTTCCCCCTTGGGTTTAAATCCCTTTATGTCTTGATAGCTGGGGATACAATACATCAGTTTTTTGTGCCAGATTTTTACCACCGATTAGTTTTCATGCTGATTTATATTTATGGGAGGCGACAGGGCGGTCCAAACCATGCTAGTAGCTGTGCTTTATTTCACCCAAATTAGAATGTGCAAAGGAAAAGTGCGCAGCCACATGCATATGTACGATATTATACATCTGAACTTTTTTGTACAATGCACTTTTCAAAATTTGTCTCGCCACCTTCTAGTGTGAAAGCTGCACAAATTCAGGCTGGGACCAAAGTTGTGGGCTGGGGAGGTGGCGTGTGTGTTGGTGTAATGATGTATTAGGATCTGTTGACATTTAGATCTTCCAGTTGTGAGAGGAGTTGGGGGATTTGACACCGGCGGTGAGGGTGGGGCACTCTGGGAGCGAGTGGGGCACTCATGCTGTCTCTCACAAGATGTCGCCCTGGGTGGTTGCCCATATCAGAAACCGCCACTGCAGGGCAGATTTGGTTTGACCTTTGAGGCCAACATAAGAACTGTTGGACAAGCAGCCATGCTACTGGCCATGTACAAGTCTGGTGTTGAATGTTCATAATGGAAATGCCACCATGAGTCTGAAATGAAAAAATGTATCACTTGTCACTACTCTTCCATATGGTCCCATTATAGCACAGCAATCACAGTATGTCAGACAGACAATATTTGTTTTTAGGACATTCATGAAACGTTTGTATTTCAAAAAAATTATAATTCTTATCTGTCGGTATCTAAAGACTCCTCTGTGAGTGTTACTATTTTTTCAAGTGCTTGACGGCCAGAGAGAATAATCTCACCTGTTATAAAAACGGCCACTCAGGTATTGGCTGGAAGATATCACTTATGTCTAAACTGAAAACAAGGGACATGACAGCATGTGGCTTATTTTCCATAAGATGTCTTTTTTTCCATACACTTGAGGACTGTCATCTGATAAAACTTAGACTCTATTTTTATAAGTCAGGGAATGGAAATTCAGCACTTTCCAAAATAAAGCCCTATGGGAAAAAAATGTAAGTAGTAAAGCACCAAATATTATAAACAAAATGATCTGCAAAGAAAGTAGCACTAAAGATATTAAAAGCTTTGGTACTGTTCCTGTTTACTGAGAAAAAGAAAAACAGATCCTGAAATAAATAAATTATGAAAATAGACCAACATGTCTCGTTGATCAAACTCTGAAATATGATTGGATGCTCGGCTGAACGTGGCTTCTCTACAGTGTGGCACGTACGTAAATGCCAGAAGTCAATTAAGAATACATGCAATGAAATAAGAACGGAAGTGAGGTCAAAATAAAAGCCCACCTTGCATTTAAAATGAAAATACAACTCATGTGTGTACTGTAATGCAAATCTTCTCAAGTAACTACTATTGTTCTGTTGTGTATGCATGAAGAATATGTAGTGTCATGCCCGAAAGAGATAATTTAGGATAGAGAAACTTTACTTTGAAATACATCACCAGAACATTAAACGCTTTATGCTAGTGTGAGTTCTCCAGAGCCTAACGTGTAACTTAAGTTTATGTAAGCATGTACAGGAGGGCTGACAGTAGAAACTGAAACCGGGACCGTTTGTGTTGTGAGTCGGAGTTACAGCCCGACCCCTGGAAGCTGCTGGTTGGTTCTCTGGTCAGGTAAGAGCAGCCATATCTAATACTGCGCCGAGCTCCGCAAAGAAACCAGTTCATTTAGATGAATATTCTGTATCAGCAACGCTTCTTCCACCTGCCACGCAATAGTACAATATTTTACAGTTTGAATTAAAGCAGCCCAGAGTTCGGCTCATACTACGCTTTTGAAGCAACCCGATTTCACCACAAGGAATCTCATTTTTAGTTCACTTCAGCTAAAGTTCCCAGCTTAAAACCTGTATCAGTCTCAAAATAAATAAATTTACAGAATGAACGTGTAAGAATAATTTAGTGTTTATTTGACAAAAACAAACAAACAACAACAACAACAACAAAACTGTTACAGTGCGTTGTGCGGAAATAATATAAAAGATTAAGTCTAGAAATGAGTCCAAGGAAACACCTGAGTGAGGAGACGCATTCCTTACCAATCAGCCGGGGGATAACCCGGGGAGAAGCATGACGAAGCGGAGTGGGAGGAATTTGTTTCCTAAACTGAGGAAACTATTGTTTTCCCCAAGGATAACGTTTTGAGATAAATAATCTGTCCTTTTCTTCATGAATAAAATGTTACTCCATGATATAATTTAATTAATAGTCTGTGATCTCGCATATTCAACAGATCTGCGGATGTTGTTTGTTGTTCAGGTTCATGTCTTTACCTTTCCACATAAACACTATTATGTTTATACCAGTCACATGTTGTAAAAACAGCCACCAAGGTAGTGGGTGATGGATAAATCAGCACACTCAGCTCCTTTAGACTAGGAGCAGCAATTAGCAAATCCCTGGTGGAACTGTGCATCTGCTGAGCTCATTATACAAATGAGCGGACAGGCAAAAGTTTTTGCCTGTCCACCTGTTGCCATACTGCGTTTTTGTGTTAAAAAATGGGAAGAAGTATAAACGTTTTTAGGATTTTTTTTCCCCAGGTTTTTGCTTGTTTTTTATTAATCTATTTAAATAGTTTACAGTTAGATTTTGTTCAAAACCAGTCACTGGTATGGCACAATGATTGACTTAGAAGTATCAGTGCATCAATGAAGTATCAACGCATTTAATTAATAATAACTCATTAAATACTAAACAAATTTTCACACTTTTTTTGCTGGAAACTTTAGTCAAACAGCTATCAAAGCTACACGTACAAGGAAATTTTTTAAAAAGTTTGATACATGGTTGAGGATATTTAATATTATAAAAATATGCTATTTTATTTTATTTCTAAAATAAAATGATATTTTAATAAAATATTTTATTTTAGAAATAAAAAGTTATTTTATTTCTAAGGTTAGCTCTCAGATAATCTAAATCAATGTTAGGGAATGATTCAAACTTTTTAACATTTATGAAATCTCAGTTACCCTTCATAGCGGGAGCTGAACCCCGGTATTACACCAAGCACATATAAAGTAAACTTTTTAACAATTCAACAATGACAGGCAGCAGTGCATATTTTTAGCTAAAGCTGTTAGCTTACATTCCAATGTAGGCTGTTTCCTTCAGTTGGAGAATGGTAATTTGATATTAGCCATGGTAACATTAATTAGCCATGGTAACTGTATTAGTTACCATGGCTAACTAACACGTAAATACTGTTATTATTAACCTTACTTTTTGCTGTATTCTAAAGATGAATGTCCATTATATTATATTATCATATTACTATTGTAACTAATGTATTGAAATGCATTATTTAAACTAGCACAGATTTTATTTTGAAACAGGAAATTGAACTGAGATATTCTGTTTTGAACATCAATTTGTCTCAGCAGTTTATTTTTGTCTTTTTTTTGCTATTTCTGTTGTTCCTCTGATCAGTTCCCTGCAGTGTCTGATTCAACTGTTACCACTAATTCAATGGTCAGAATCTAAGACCAGCATCTCGGCAATCATTTTGAAGCTCCAGTCCCTACACATGTCCTTTTCTCTAATCATGTTTTGTATTGCCAGGGCATCACTATGGCATCGTGGATATTTCATATGTATGTGATGGTGCTGTCTACCTTCATCAGCTGCAGCCAAAGCAAGAGGGACAAAGTCCTCTACTGTTCTGGTAAGAAGCAATAATGCGATTTGCCCCTCCCCCACTACTTTCTGTGAGATTTAACATGTTGGCAATTAAAACCTGCGTCAGGTATTGGCATCAAAGAGGCAGGAGGTTATGACTGAGTGTGTGACTGACTATGTAAAGTTTTGTGTAAACAGCACAATTTCTAACTCCATAGTAAGGTATTTTCCAAGAAACAAACTCTGGATTGCCAGTAATCTCAAGAAAAACAAACAGCCTTGAGGGAACGTTGCAATGAATTATTGAGGAGTATACAACAGCCTCCTATAGTCAAGATTAGAGACAGCAATTAGGCCTACAGGAAGAACCTGGATTATGCTCCAGCAGAAGATTAAAAGAGATGTGTGGTCATTAGTGACGTATAGGGAGGAAAAGTTATGACAATTCTAAAGGGCCCCTGAACGACAGGGGCCCTCCACAGTTTATTTATTTATTTTTTGTTCATAGAAATAAAAAAAAATGGTGCCCTGTCAAGTTACAAAATTAATCATATTGTGTTTTCGAAGATTGTTTTCAGCAGTAAAAATTTAATGTTCCCACTCCCAGACCAAAAAACACACATCCATATTTGCCCTGAGCCCCCCTGGACCTGCATGAAATGGTTCGTTTCTGCTTGGCGGGCTTGACGGTGTTCAGCAGCAGTCAGTAGAAGATACAAACGACTGTGGCAGTTACTATACCACTACAAAAAATTATAAAATCAGGTTTTCAAAATAAAAAAAATTAAAAAAAGGATAGAGAGAAAGGCAAGAGTGTCAATTTATAACCCAGTTTTTCTCCAAGAGAGGTGGGTAGACTGTGTGAGATTATCAACCATTTAGCATAGTTAGCTTAGCTACAGACTGTTTGCCTCCATTTCACTAGCATTTAAAGAATTAAGGAAAAAAATTACCAAGAAATTCCTATATTTAACCTGTCCCTGTACCTTTTACCACTTAACAGATGAGTCAGTCAGCAGCAGCTCTAACTCACGTCCCTCCTGACCAGCCTCTCCTAAGTGAAATTAAAGCTGTAGTATAACTTTTATTAAAAAAAAAAAATATATATATTTTTTCACATATTTGTTAAAACTGTCATTATGTTGTGACAATATGGTATGAGAGATAATCTGTGAAAAATCTATTTCCTCTGCTTTCTCAAAGTGCTAGAAACAACCAGTCAGTGGCAGGAGAGTTTTAGTGCTGTCAATCACAATCTCATGTGGCTGCTCATCCTTCCTCCCCCTCACTCTGTGCTATGCTGCAGCTAGCATAGCCTGTTGTGAATGCTCAATCTAGTTAGCATAGCTACCAGTGACGGCAGATAAATGGTTTCCTGTAATGAAATGTTGTTTCTCCACCATTAGCACATTTAGCAGTGAGTGAATGAGGTTGATTGACAGCACTAAGAACCTCCTCCTGGTTCTGATTGGTTATTTTGGCTGGAATGTTGCAATACTTTAGCCAGTAATAGTGATTCAGGGACGAGGTGGAGGAGATTGATTGTTTTCTCAGATTATCTGTCTCACAACAAACTGTCACGACATGGTGACAGCTTTAACAAATATGGAGAAAACATATTTTTTATTAAAGTTATGTACTGCAGCTTGAATAAAATGCAACTTCATAGCATTTTTTGAGAAGTCTGGATTGCTTTATGTGTATTTTCCATGTTGCTTTTGATTGTTGCTCGTGGAGAGAGACATTTCAGTAAGCTAAAACTAATAGAAAAAATTTAAGCAACCTACAGTACTTGCATACTGTATGCGGATTGTTGGATGTTAAATTCATGAGCACTAAATATTGTGCTAGTCGTTACTATTCTCTTTTGTAATTTAATTTTATTTCCTCTACACATCTTGACTAGCGACCGCAACAGTATCAGCAGCGACAGAAACATAAACAATGAAGGGAAGAGGGAGATGCGCATTTTGTTGCTGGAAAAATAGAAACTATTTTGAGTTTTGCTCGCCAAGTCTGATTATTACTTATAAGTAATAGCTTTGGGCTTGGTTTTTTCTAAAGTCGCTTGCAGATTTAATGAGTCGCAGGTTGCGGTTTTTGGGCTTGGAAATAAGCAGACATAAACCCCAGAATGTGTCTGACATTCAGTTAGTTTTAGCTCTCCATGCTCTCCATGTCCATCATTCCCCGGATGATCCGTCCCGTTGTGTCTTTGTTAATGTCAAGTTAATATTTTACCTGTGAATTACGTCGAGCTTTGCGTTGCGCTCCATAAAACTGCGCAATAAACGTGAAAACAGCCACGAATGAAGATGTCCGTAGAGTTGTGCAACTAAACGGCATTATAATAATTAATGTTAAGATAAATGTCACAAATCTGTGCAGCGGGACATCTGAGTTGTGGAGCAGCAGGAGGAGCGCTGTGCTCTGACAGCAAGCAGGGCCTAATTCAGAACCTGGATGATGGACTATAAAATCCTATTTATAGTTTTCCAGACAATAGAAACACACAAAAACACGCACAAATTACTAAAGTTTCTTTTGTACTGTTGTAACCATTAAACTATCTCCCCTTCAGTTCAGCCATATAAGTGGAAATATATTGTTGATGTTACTATTATAAAATAACTTGTAATTAAGAATTGGCAAAAATCAATGTAATTTTCACAAGAGGTGGAGCGTTGTTAGCAGCTGCTGAAAGTAACTAAAAATGTTACTTTTAATGTAACTTAGTTACTTTCCAAATCAAGTAGTCAGTAATCTAACTAAGTTACTATTTCAAGGAGTAATCAGTAATCTGATTAAAGTTACTTTTTCAAAGTAACTATGCCATCACTGGTGGTCATAGGTTTCAAGCAGAAGTGTGACCAGATCAATAAAGCCAATGAACTGAACACTCTTTAACAGGTCAAGTTTTGAAACAGACTCTGTGCTCTCCTCTCCTGTCCCAGATCCCCAAACAGATCTCCCACCATCCCTTGCCCACCAGTCTTTTCTGTCACACCTGAAATATTTCATTTACCTTTGTCACGGATGCTCCTTTGGCTTTATCACATTATTTAACAAAATCATGTGATGCTGGTGCTCCTATTTTCTCCCCGACCCACTTTCCTGTCTCCAGAGGTCAGAGGAAGAGGCAGCTCAGGGAACAGGAACAAAGCCACAGTACAGTTCCACATTATGTCAGCCAGTCCTAAAGGCCTGTACAAACCAGCTATGTGGGATTCTAAATCACATCTTCCATCTTTTCCCACCCCGGAAAAGTTTCAATCACTGTGGAAGACTTACTAGGGCTGTTGTAAAAGAATATTTTAGCAATCGAGTACTCTATAGAATATTTTTACAATTATCTGAGGAATCATTCTGTCTTTCTTTTTCTCTCTCTCGTTCATTCCTACCGTTCACTCCAAAACCGTGACGACGCGATTCCGACGCCACAAAAGCTGTTATAGTCCAACCATCGCACTCCGCATACTTGAACAATAATTGTAAATACTTCAGTGTTCACCTGGACAACAAACCAAACTGGAGATCCAACAGTGAAGCTGTCTACAAAATGTGACAAAGCAGTCTGTACTTCTTGAGGACGTTTAGATCTTTTTATTGTTTGTAGAAAGATGTAGATCAGGGGTCTGCAACTCCATACCTTGGGGACTAGTGTCCTGCAAATTTAGATACGTTTCTGATACAATACATCTCAGTCAAATAATCAGTATATTAGCAGGGCTAATACTGATGTGGTGATTCAGTCACTTGATTTAGGTGTGTTGGGCCAAGGACACATCTAAAAGATGCAGGATACCTGCACTGGAGGGCTGGACTCCAGTGCAGGTCACTGCATCACTGTTGTATATAAATCTTCTACAACAGTGATGCCCAGTCTTAAAAAGCTGTTTTCCTTCCTGTAACTTTTAGATCAAAGCTGCCCAAGTCCAGTCCTTGATGGGGAACATCCTGCCACCTGTAGATGGATCCCTAACCCCAATGCACCTGAATTAACTGAGTGTCTGAGGCAGGCCTCTGCAACATATGAGTCTAATGACTGCTGGTGAGAGAATTGCTTTCTTTGATTGATGTGCATTGTGATGCATCTAAAAGTTCCAGAAAGGTAACTCTCAAGGACTTCACCTGGGCAGCCCTGTTTCCAGGTGTTATTCTCCAACACACCTTGATTGAATGGCAGATTCTCTCACCAGCAGTCTTTTATAATTAATAAAAAAAAGCATGATCTAGCTCTGCATAAAATATTCGTAGAAATTTAAAACACTATATTGGGCCTCTCCTTGGGCTGCCACCTTATCGTGGTGGAGGGGTTTGAGTGCCCCAATGATCCTAGGAGCTATGCTGTCTGGGGCTTCATGCCCCTGGTAGGGTCACCCAAGGCAGACAGGTCCTAGGTGAGGGACCAGACAAAGCGCAGCCCGAAGACCCCAATGATGAATAAAAACATTGGACTTGGCGTTCCCTCGCCCGGACGCGGGTCACCGGGGCACCACTCTGGAGCCAGGCCTGGAGGGGGGGCACGATGGCGAGCGCCTGGTGGCCGGGCTTTTACCCATGGAGCCCGGCCGGGCTCAGCCCGAAGAGGAAACATGGGTCCCCCCTCCCATGGGCCCACCACCCGTGAGAGGGGCCAAAGGGGTCGGGTGCAGTGTGGGATGGGTGGCGGCAGAGGGAGGGGACCCTGGCGGTCCGATCCTCGGTTGCAGAAGCTGGCTCTTGGGACGTGGAAGAGCCAGCTTCTGCTCTTCTGGTGGGGAAGGAGCCCCACTCTCTGGTGGGGAAGGAGCCGGAGCTAGTGTGTGAGGTCGAGAGGTTCCGGCTAGAAATAGTCGGTCTCACCTCGACGCATGGCTCTGGTTCTGGAACCAGCCTCCTTGAGAGGGGCTGGACATACTTCCACTCTGGAGTTGCCCAAGGTGAGAGGCGTCGGGCAGGAGTGGGCATACTTGTTGCTCCCCATCTCGGCGCCTGTACGTTGGGGTTTACTCCGGTGAATGAGAGGGTAGCCTCCCTCCGCCTACGGGTGGGGGGACGGGTCCTGACTGTAGTTTGTGCTTACGGGCCGAACGACAGTTCAGATTACCCACCCTTTTTGGAGTCCTTAGAGGGGGTACTGGAGAGTGCTCCTCCTGGGGACTCCCTTGTTCTGCTGGGGGACTTCAACGCTCACGTGGGCAATGACAGTGAGACCTGGAGGGGCGTGGTTGGGAGGAACGGCCCCCCCGATCTGAACTCGAACGGTGTTCTGTTGTTGGACTTCTGTGCTCGTCATGGATTGTCCATAACGAACACCATATTCAGGCATAAGGGTGTCCATATGTGCACTTGGCACCAGGACACCCTAGGCCGCAGTTCGATGATCGACTTTGTCATTGTTTCATCGGATCTGCGGCCGTATGTCTTGGACACTCGGGTGAAGAGACGTGCGGAGCTGTCCACTGATCACTACCTGGTGGTGAGTTGGCTCTGGTGGTGGGGGAGGAAGCCGGTCAGGCCTGGCAGGCCCAAACGTGTTGTGAGGGTCTGCTGGGAACGTCTGGTGGAATCCCCTGTGAGACGGAGCTTTAACTCCCATCTCCGGCAAAACTTCGAACACGTCCCGGGGGAGGTGGGGAACATGGAGTCTGAGTGGACCGTGTTCCGTGCCTCCATTGTCGAGGCGGCCGATCGGAGCTGTGGCCGCAAGGTTGTCGGTGCCTGCCGCGGCGGCAACCCTCGAACCCGTTGGTGGACACCTTCGGTGAGGGTTGCCGTCAGGCTGAAGAAAGAGTCCTACCGGGCCTTTTTGGCCTGTGGGACTCCGGAAGCAGCTGATGGGTACCGGCAGGCGAAGCGGCATGCGGCTCGGGTGGTTGCTGAGGCAAAAACTCGGGCATGGGAGGAGTTTGGAGAGGCCATGGAGAAAGACTTCCGTACGGCTTCGAGGCTATTCTGGTCCACCATCCGGCGTCTCAAGGGGGGGGAAGCAGTACGGCACCAACACTGTTTATAGTGGGGATGGTGTGCTGCTGACCTCTACTCGGGACGTTGTGGGCCGGTGGGCAGAATACTTCGAAGACCTCCTCAATCCCACCAACATGCCTTCCATTGAAGAAGCTGAGCCTGGGGACTCTGGGTTGGGCTCTCCAATCTCTGGGGACGAGGTCGCCGAGGTGGTTGAGAAGCTCCTCGGTGGCGAGGCTCCGGGGGTGGATGAGATCCGCCCGGAGTTCCTTAAGGCTCTGGATGTTGTAGGGTTGTGTGGCTGACGCGACTCTGCAATATTGCATGGACATCAGGGGCAGTTCCCCTGGATTGGCAGACCGGGGTGGTGGTCCCCCTGTTCAAAAAGGGGGACCGGAGGGTGTGCTCTAATTATAGAGGGGTCACACTCTTAAGCCTCCCTGGCAAGTTCTATTCAGGGGTCCTGGAGAGGAGGGTCCGTCGGATAGTCGAACCTCGGATTCAGGAAGAGCAGTGTGGTTTTCGTCCTGGTCGTGGAACACTGGACCAGCTCTACACCCTCGGCAGGGTCCTGGAGGGTGCATGGGAGTTCGCCCAACCAGTCTACATGTGTTTTGTGGACTTGGAGAAGGCGTTTGACCGTGTCCCTCGGGGAGCCCTGTGGGGGGTTCTCCGGGAGTATGGGGTACCGGGCCCTTTGATACGGGCTGTCAGGTCCCTGTTTGACCGGTGTCAGAGTCTGGTCCGCATTGCCGGCAGTAAGTCGGGCTCGTTTCCGGTGAGAGTTGGACTCTGCCAGGGCTGCCCTTTGTCACCGATTCTGTTCATCACTTTCATGGACAGAATTTCTAGGCGCAGCCAAGGTGTTGAGGGGATCCGATTTGGTGGCCTTAGGATCTCATCTCTGCTTTTTGCAGACGATGTGGTCCTACTGGCCTCATCAGGTCATGATCTGCAGCTCTCGCTGGAGCGGTTCGCAGCTGAGTGTGAAGCGGCCGGGATGGGGATCAGTGCCTCCAAATCCGAGGCCATGGTCTTGAGCCGGAAAAGGGTAGAGTGCCTTCTCCGGGTCAAGGGGGGTGTCCTGCCCCAGGTGGAGGAGTTCAAGTATCTCGGGATCTTGTTCACGAATGGGGGAAGAAGGGAGCGGGAGATCGACAGGCGGATTGGCGCAGCGTCTGCCGTCAAGCGGGCGCTGTACCGGTCCGTCGTGGTGAAGAGAGAGCTGAGCCATAAAGCGAAGCTCTCGATTTACCGGTCGATCTACGTTCCCACCCTCATCTATGGTCATGAGCTTTGGGTCATGACCGAAAGAACGAGATCGTGGATACAAGCGGCCGAAATGGGTTTTCTCCGTAGGGTGGCTGGGCTCTCCCTTAGAGATAGGGTGAGAAGCTCAGTCATCCAGGAGGGACTCAGAGTAGAGCCGCTGCTCCTTCACATCGAGAGGAGCCAGTTGAGGTGGCTCGGGCATCTGGTCAGGATGCCTCCTGGACGCCTCCCTGGTGAGGTGTTCCGGGCACGTGCCACCGGGAGGAGGCCCCGGGGAAGACCCAGGACACGCTGGAGGGACTATGTATCTCTGCTGGCCTGGGAACACCTCGGGATTCCCCCGGAAGAGCTAGAAGAAGTGGCTGGGGAGAGGGAAGTCTGGGCCTCCCTTCTGAAGCTGCTACCCCCGCGACCCGACCTCGGATAAGCAGAAGAAGATGGATGGATGGATGGATTGGTCCAAATAAGAGAGATTCTTTTTTTCCTGTTAATTGCCATTAGCTAAAACAATAATTCTGTCTTCTTGTTCTCTCCCCCCACCCCACCCCCCCCCACCCCCCCACCCCCCTCCTCCCAGCTTGTAAGGCGATTGTGGATGAGCTGAACTACTCAATCAGTCAGGTGGACCCAAAGATGACCATTAATGTAGGGAGCTTTAGACTCAACCCTGATGGAACCATGACAGACAAAAAGGTAGGGCGTTTGTTGAATACTGTACATTTAAACCTCTTTGTTGTAACAGTTATCTGACTTTTCATACACTTTTAACACATTTCACTGCTCTCAAGGCTTTGCTGAAGGTCCTGATTATGACTGGACATGAGGCTAAAATGATATTTTATCCTGCAATTGATGTTCTTGAGAGCTTCTAAACGTGGCAGTGTTTAGGATCCTGAAGTATTGAGATCAAGACTGCCATTTATACACCGAATTTCAAAAAGGAAAAGTATTTCTGAAAGTACATTTTATTTGGGTGACTGAGAACTCAAGAAGATGTTTTATTAATTCTTGGCTAGTTATACCTTTTAAAAAGAGTTATATATTATTTGAATTAAGGCTGGGTGACATGGCTGAAAAATGTATCAGGACAGGTTTGATGTGCTAGTTGGGCGCCTAACTCCGTTACTTCTCTACCAAGGCAACCACTGCACACCTGTCAAACCTGCACAGAGAGTGGTAATCACACTATGCGTCCTAGTGACTGATTGAGCTGACTGTCTGTTGCATAAAAAATAGATTGATGTGAACACAGTTTAGTGTCATGCAGTTTCCTGTGCAAGTCATCAAATCTACAGTCGTAAAAATGCACCTTTTTTAGGCACCTTGTCTGGCAAACATTTGCTCTGAGTCCATGTGTTACAAACCTCAAGGTCTTGGGGTTCAGGGCTGGTAACATAAAGGTGTCCAGAGAAAGAAAGGTGGAATTTAAAATGGTTTCTAACAAAACATGCTTGCATGTTTGATGTAGGAAAACAATTTTGATAACTTTTGATCTTGAATGCTTCAAGACAGTGCTGAGTGATTGTGAAACCTGTATCTCAAAAGCTGTAGGAGGAGTTTGCTCAGATACAACATATGTAACAGAGACAAAATGGCTTTGATCCAAAATGGCCGACTTCCTATAGGAAGCTTGGCTGAAATATGTGGAATTTAGAGCTAAACGTATGGCAACGGCATGACCTCTGACTTTGCCACGTTGCTATGGCAATGACCACCAAAAAAACTCTTCTGTTTTCTGACAAAAGACAATCTTGATTAGCCCAAGAGGCCAGAGACTGAGTTTTCCAAGAAAAAAAAGTGACTTCCTCTTCTGAGGGGCCAGGGCTTGTAGGATGTCAGAATATGATGACATACCTCATACCAAGTTGGTCATTGTGTGTGAAAGTTGGGGCCTTTTGTTTGCTTTGACAAGTACGCTAAGTTTGCTACAAAATGCTCAAAACGTCACTTTCAGTCTTGCATCCCTTAACTGCATACTGATCAAAAATGAACGCAATACTTCAAAATCCCTAGGAGTAGTTTGTTAAAGTTTGAGGTGTGTAAACGTCAAAAATGGCCAAAATTTGCCCTTTGACCCAAAATGGCCGCCTCCATGTACATTTTGTGGCATACCTCCAAAAGACTTTTTTTTCTTGTTTGGGGGTGTTCTTCCTACATATTGAGTTTCATTTCTCTATGACATATGATTGTTTGTCCTATCTCACACACACTTGCGATTCTATTAAAATAGTTTTGCGTGGGGGATAATTTTTGTATCACTTCGCCTAATGATTTAGAGCAGAGACTGGAAGTCAGTCCATCTTGCTCAACATCAGTGTTGAACCCCATAAATGCACTGGTTAAAAAATGTCATTAATGCATTTCAAAACTTTGTGAAAACCTTCACCAAAGAGCTAAAGTTGTTGTATAAAAAGTAAAAATGGAATTTCATGCCTTTTTATATGTTGGCAACTGGTGCTCCAAAACTTTGGGCAAAATAGTACCAACAATCCAAAATGTTCCTTTAAATTACAAGACATTCCACCTTCATCGAATGGAATAATGACTGTTATGTGACTACATAAAACACTATGCATCTTAATTAATAAAAAATCTAGGATGCAGGATGACTTAATTTAGATTGCTCTAGAAATATTACGAGTTGCACCATCTGTCACTAAAGCTGCATCTTTAAGGCCTCCATGTCTCCAAAACTAAGTCTGTTAGTTTTCTGATGAGTTGCAGGGTTTCCCCCAGTGTATTATAGGCCTGGCGGCCCGTCATGCTTTACTAGCCCCACCGCCAGGCTAAGCCTTTCTTGTTTATGTTTTTAGGAAAATAATAATAAAATAATAATTTAAAAAAAACAAAAACTTATATATATTTTTTTTTTAAAGCCCGCGCCTCTGCTCGTTGCCTCGCGTGCTGCAGCAGCTGGATGTCTTAAGTTTACTTCAGCGCGGGTCGCGCGCGCCTCCTTTACTCAAACTGGACACAGGCTGACCTGTGTGGATATTTACATCAATCCCCTGTGAGAAATTCTGTTTCTTTCCAGAGTGTTTGATCAAGGTAAGAGTTTAAACCCCACCGCGTTGCTCTGGTTGATCAGCTTGTAGTCACACTTTCAGAGATGCGGGTTGAGGAGCAGTGAGTATGATTTATTTTTGTGAACAAAGAATTATATGCGGACTTTACAGCTCAACACGCTGCTCAGCGCCCGGCTCTGTGTGCGCTGATAAGGTGTATGTGGTCCCGGTTGGCAGGTGCGTTAGTGGTTAACGAATCAGCGCTAACCTCATCCTGCAGGTTCAGCCCGCTGAGGAGCTTTCGCGCTGGTTTTATATTATTTTATTATTATTATTGGTATTATTTTTCAGTTTACACGGTGCAACAAACCATATTAAATGCTTTGTCCATGTAGCCAGAGTTAATGTGCGAGGCTGTGCTGAGATTTGAGAAACGCGTTCCATAAACTCTACCAAACAAAATAGTTTCTGTGTCCCCTTGTTTAAAACTCAACAGACACGAAATGGAAGAGCTACTAAAGCCACATTAGCAGCATTGAATTAAATCTCCTGTTTGTTGCTCATCTCTGCGCAGTGCAGCGGATTTAACTCCTCATGAAGGGCCGGTCCAAGGCTGTATGAGGCCTGGAGCAGAATCTGACTTGGGGGCCCCTCTTGCTGCTAAAAACATCAGCACCTCTAACAGCTTCTGTGTTACATTTAATCTGGGGGAGGGAGACTAGTTTAATTGGCCAACCTAAAAAGCAGCAAGTTATAATTGCAGTTTATTCATTTGTATTTGTGAACAAACAGAGCTAAAACTAAGAGATTAAACTCATAGCATCAGATTGTTGCTATGGTAACAAAACAGTTTAACTATGAATATTGTTTACAAAGTAAACTTGCCAGCTCCTTAAAATCTTACATATAAATGTTAAACAATTTAAAATCTTTTAATTTATATATGCTGAAACCATTAAATCATATTTAGCAGCATTGATAATCTCAAACAAATGTTACATTTATGTATGGTTTGTGTTAAAATATTAGCATTTATGGTCCCCTGAAGTCCTGGGGGCCTTATGAAGCTGCGGACTTAATTTGGATTAAAAAGAAGTGCAAATAATTGATATTCATTTTAATTGTATTTTTTAATTTATTGTTTTAAAGACTAGTTGTGGGTTTAAATAGCGTTTCACTGGCGTTGTTTTCCTGTAACATATATTTACTCAGTAATATTCTTACTTCTCCTGTCAACTTAACATCTTTTAATACAAAAACATGGTGGATCGCTGGTGGACCGCCTCGGCGCCCCAACCACTGGGCTTAGCAAGTTTTCTGGGGGAAACCCTGAGTTGAAAAGGTCACTTCAAGCTATAATCCATCATTTCCATGTTGCAAATGGAAAGAATGTTAAAATATGTCTAGAAATTAGGTAGTAACTGCAGTTAAATATTCTCTCCTTCATTTGACCCAGACACAGAAAATATGAGACGCAGCTGAAGCCAAGCATTGTGGAATGAATATAGTATCTTTTTAGAGAGAAGTTAATGTAATGTAAGAGGAGAGATTCTGTACTGTAATAGCTGTTGATGAAAGCATTTTGTGATCATTTAAACTTTATGCTCACCACAACTGTGGTTGACTCACTGCTATTTAGCCTAGCCATAGGACAAAACATTTGTGTATTTTTCCCCTACAACTTTGGATTGTTATCCCGCTTAAATCTAAGATTCTAGTTGTTGTATGCCTCTGGTGTAAAAGTTGTTTCTAAAATATTTTGGGATTTATTTTTAATATTAAGCTACTTTTATAACTGTTGCTCTCAAACAGTGACACATCTCTCATCTCATGAAGCTCAGGTCTTTTAACATCTGCAGTAAGATGCTGTTCATGTTCTATCAGTCATCAGTGGCTAGTTCCATCTTCAATGCAGTTCTGTGTTGGGAAGCTGCAATGAAGGTGAAAGACTCAAAATAACTCAACAAACTGACAAGAAAGGTTGAGTCAGTTGTAGGGATCAAGCTGGCTCCACTGGAAGAGATGACGAGAGACCGAATGCTGAAGAATTATCAACTATCTCATCTCCTCTACAGAATGGTGAACAGTCTAAGGAGCAGACATAGTCAAAGATTACTGCAGTCCAGATGTGCTAAAGAATGCCACTGCAAGTCCTTTCTTCCAGAAGCTATCAGACTTTATAATACATAGTCTCTAGAGCTGTGTGTTTTAAATGTTGAATATATATTTAGAATTATACTGAGCGATATGTGTGTGTTCTTAAGACTATCACTGCTCATTGTTATTTATTATTGTTATATGTTTATTCTTATTGCTTTATTTATTTATTTACTTTAATTTTTATTGTGTACTATGCTGGGATAAACAAAATTCCCCCCCCTTAGGGGATCAATAAAGTCTTATCGTATTTTATCATATCTTATCTCATCTTATCTTATCCTCAAACTGCAGATTTGGTCACTTTGAAGAAACAGTCAAAACTTAGACAATATCTTTACCATTTCAGATTTCTCCCTTTTACTCTTTGAACATTGACAAGAGTAAACATTTCTCATGTTTTGGTGAAGCTTTACTATTCTATAGCAATAGTTTATACCAAACTTTTTTGAAAAGTTATCGGAATCTCTGGTAACTCCTTTAGCAGTTTGGAAGAAGTTGATTAGGGCTAGGGTCCAGATAAGTTTTTCCTTAGCCTTCAGCCGATGATGTCAAAGATGAGCTCCTCCTCAGCTCAGAGATGGCACTACCCTCCACCTGTTGCATTGTTTGGCCATTCAAATGTCTCTTAGCCACAGAAACAGTCAAACCTTGATCCCATGCCCTCTGCTCTCCCTTCTTTTCAGCAGCTTTTGACCTAGAGTGAATTGGAGAGGATGGGATGTCACAGTGTAGATGCCTTCAGTGTGGAGGATTTTCAGGTTTTAAGTCTGCTCTTTGGCCTCCTCACAGTAGGACTTCCTGGGGGCATGAAGCCGCTCTGTGGCACAAAAGTAAAACCTGCCTTCCGTAACAATGGCATATTTAAGGCATCCAAAGACATTGAACTTAGATGGAGCAGTGAGTTGATCTCATAGTTACTAGTGGGAAGTCATGCATTGAGAATGAGAAAATGCACAATGGCAGGCTGAGGCAGTGACACATAATATTAGGGCCTAGAGAGCTGGAATTTGACATGCAGTGTTGCTATTTGTTATGTCTCTTCAAACGCAGGCTAATAATGTAACTTATTTTGTATTTTAACTTTTGTGTGCTATTTTGAAATGACCAGCTGTCCAATCAGCTTTCTTGCTAAGTTTTCCAAATTTTGGCCTGATATAAAGTAAGAGTGTCCTGATCCGATTGTGATGTTGGAAATCATTCATGACTAATAGTTGTCCTGTGGACAGATTCCTCCTCTGAGCTGTGGATCTCTGCCTTTGGTCCAGAGTCACTATGGGCCTCTTGGCTGCGTCTCTGATCAGAGCTCTCCTCTGTTCAACCTAGGAAATCTTTTTACAGCCTAAGTCTGCTTTAAACTTCTCCACAGCTTTCTCCCTGACCTGTCTGCTGTGTTCCTTGGACTTTGTGATCCTGTTTGCTCCCCAATATTCTCTGAACCTCTGAGGCGTCACAGAGCAGCTGGATTTCTACTGAGATTAGATTACACACAGGTGGACTCTGTTCAGTCATTAGCAGACATTAGGAAACTTCTGAAGGAAACTGGTTGCATTCAGAGAAAAGGGGGGTAAATACTTTTGCACACCACACTTTTCAGTTTTTATTTGTAAAACATGTTTTGAGTCAAATATAATTTTCTTTCCATTTCACAATTGTAGGCCACTTTTTGTTGGTCTCTCACATAAAATTCCAAAGAAATATATTCATGTTTGTGGTTGTAATGTGACAAAATATGGAAAAGTTCAAGGAGTATGAATAATTTTGCAGGCCACTTTGTATGGCCATTGCCAATATTTTATGAAGTAATTTTCCACCAGTCTAATTAAAACCAGATGCTCATCTGTTTCTCGTCCTCTGACTGCTATCACTGCGGTACGCTAGGCCACGATTTAATGCTCTTCTATAATACATAGTGCTGTGAAAGTCTTTGCCCCCTTAAAGATTTCTTCTGTTCTTGCTTTTTTTGTTGCACTTAAACATCACAAATTTTATTTTTGACAAAAGATAACTTAAGTATTAAATTTGAATATGCTGAAAATCTATCTCTTTATTCTTCATCTCCAGTCTAGCTTTCATGACATTATTATTATTATTATTATTATTATTATTATTATTATTATTAATTTATGGGTCTTCATTGGCCCATAAGAGCAGTAAGGACAATGAAACTGAAAGGTTCCTGCCCACAGTGGCTCAGTAATGGCTCCCTGTCCAATGGGAATTGAATGGAGGATGGCATCCCTGAGAAGCCTATTCTCTGGCCAAACCGGTCACACCCTGCCCCATTCTTCAAACAACGCTGTGACTGACGGCTCCCTTTCACTGGGCTCTGGCTGCTGAGGAAGGGCTTTAATTCCAATCCATTTTGTAACATGGCTTGATAATGACTGAGACCTAAGCCCACGGGTTGAGATGGACATACATGCCTCTATTGTCCAGTGTAGGAAGAAGGGTCCTCTTTTGTCTTTGTGTCGCTTAGCTTGGATGAGCTTGTGGAATTGTTGACATTTCAAAAACCAAATGTGCAATAAGAAATGTCATGTGCCATGGCAGAAAAAAAATTACTAAAATAATTTAATGTTTATCTGTGTTAAATGATAAGAGATGTGAAGCTGTTTTATTGGACAGTGACTGTGTTGCCTATTATGTTACATTAATAATGCAGCTGTATAGATTTTAGAAATACTGAAGAGCAAGAAGCAGGCCGTCACCAAATATAGTAATAATCAACATATGAGACACCATGGAATTCTTGAATGCAAAGATTCTTGGGCCCAGTCGAGGGGCTGGTTAGAATCTAACACAACCTCCACCTGGGCGCTGTGTAAGCAGGAATATGAAAGGAAAACATTTCACATTCAACAAGGTGAAATTTTATCAAGGACTACGTTTTAAAACATGACAATGTTGAACTGTTTTTTAAAAAAAAATTAACTAGCTCCTAAAAGTCAGGTTGTGATCAAAGAAAATGCATATTGATCGTTTTATATTCCTGCTGTCAAGGGAGAAGTACACCATCCTAAACATACAATAACAACACAGTTATAAAGTCTTATAGAAAAGAGATCCTCCAGTTTTCTTTTACATAATTTGTAAATATGGCTCATATCCACATGAGCCGTATTTAATATAGATTTAAACAATACTCAGCGGTCCAGGTAGCCTAAATAAACAAAACACAAAGAAAGCATCTTTTGCAATTTTCTGTACAATGTATTAAAAAAAAAGACATTTGAAACCCAGCAGGTATATTTCCTCTTAAAACAACTAAAATCACATATACACTCACATGTGGTGGGCATGAGGACAACAGTGTTATTCTGCAGTTTAAGGGGATGTTTAAAGCTACAGTATGCACCTTTTACAAAAATGTGTTTTGTACATATTTGTTCAAATTGTCACCATGTCATCAGACAATCAGTGAAAAGACTGAGCTTCTCCACCTCCTCCCAGTGCTACTATTGCCATCTGTAGAAATGTACCACGACTGACCAAAGACAACCAATCAGAGCCAGGAGGAGCGGCTTACCGCTGTCAATCTTCCACATGTATATACTGCTAAATGTAGTAATGCTAGAGAAACAACTTAGCATTCCTGGTAGACTGCTCCTGGTCTGCAGCCTGTTTCATCTTAGACATGAGCTGGACTTCCTTCATCCCCATCTCTGCTGATCTTTGCAGTCACTTATTGCTGAATGATTAGATGGTGTTATCTGGAGTCAGATGAAAGTCAGTGAAGACATCAGTGATTATGGTCTAAGTCAGGGGTCTTCAACTTCAGGCCTCTGCGTCAACACACCTGAGTCAAATAATGAGGCCATCAGCTTCACTCTGGAGAAGTTGACTGCTAATTGAGGAGGTGATCCAGCTATTTAATTCAGGTGAGTTGAACCAGGGACATGACATGACATGCAGGACCGCGGCCCTGGAGGCCTGGAGTTGAAGCCCCCAAGTATAAATGTAATATTCAGAAAAGGAACAAAATAACTCACATTAGTTATTTATGAATATTGTTACAGAATGCAGAGACTGTTCTCATTTTAACTCCTTCCAACCATGCCCCCCCCATTTCACTCTACTTCACTCCCACCTCCACAACCTTCCTCCTTTAATCACCAGAGGATGGAAAGGGGGTGAAAAGACACAACAGAAGCAATGTGGGGGCTAAGGAAATGAGCTGTTTACGCTGCACTTGGCTACTGATGAGCTCTACTGCCTCCATCTTCTCCCCTTACCCCCACCTTATGTTTTTTAACCTGATTGGAGTAGGGTAAAGAGCACTGACTCACCCCCTTTTCCTCTCCATTTTCTATGCCCCGTTCTTGCCCCCTCACCTCCTGGGCATCACCCTTTCACCCTGTATACTTCCGGGGATGCTTAGATTGGACCACCTCACCTATATTGACCTGTCTAGACACCACTGCCTTGCCTTTTTGTTCCACGAGAGCAGCAGAGGAAGGGGAAGGTGGTGGAGAGGTGGGAAGGCAGGTTAAAAGTCAGAGTTGCCGGGTGACGTTTGTTACCATGCAACTAATAAAACAGAGCGGAAGCAAAGGGTCACACCGATGACCCTCCCAAAGCCCTGCGGTGTCACACTGCTGACTCTGGGTCAACTCAGACCCTAACGACAACCGTCAATATGGCTGCTTTTGTTCTTCAACATAAGCCAACACTTTGTAGTGTAGCTTGAGTCCATCCAAACACCATGTTTAGAAGTATAGTTATTTTGTCTCCCCAGTATATTTTCAATTTGGGTCATATCTTTCATACATTTAAGTAAGATCTGGAACCAGTAAAAATTTCAAACTGCATCTGTCATTGCAAAATCTCAGACTGCGGGGTGCTGGGTTGAGTTGAGTTGATTTTGACTTTATTGAACATAGTGTAAAAGAAGAATATAAAAAGTTGTATACAAAAAAATTAAAACAAAATCAGTCTTGGATGCAGTTGTCCTGGGTTTGTTTTCCAGTTGGTGGCTTTTTTCTGTCTCTTCTCTGTCCTCCCTTCTGTCCATTTATTGTTAAATAAAGGCCATTAGAGCTAAAAGGAAGGGAAATAGTTTTGTGGGTTTTTTTAATGAAAATATTTGTAGGTTGAGTGTGGTTATTGCATTGTAAAATCGATTGAGTTTATATAGCACCAATTCACAACATGTTATTTCATGGTAACTTACAAAAAAAGTCATTTCAGTTCAGTAACATACATTCAAATTTATCCTAGGTATCAAAAAGTGCATTAAGTTCAGTTTATTGTTCAAATTTGTTCAAAATGAATGAAACCCAGCAGATTGCACAGTCATTATCAGTTCAACAGTTTGCACATCATTGACCTAATAGGAACGTAAATTTTACTGAACAAGGTCAGGCCTGGCTACAACACTGCATCCTGATGTCAGCCAGCTCATGAGTTCTCAGTGTAATCCTCCATTTTTATTTGTTAATTTTGTTGCTAGGTCCCGTTCGTTCGCTCAGAAACGCACCTCAGTGAGCTCCTGGACGGGGTGTGCGACAGCATGAGTGACTATGCCCTCTACATTGACCCGAACACCCACCACAAGCAGTACAGGAGATTCGCTCCAAGAGTCAGTGGATCCTCAGAAGACTTTCCAGACTTTGAAAACTTCAAGTTTGATGGTCCGGAGGCATCCAATAACCTGAAATTTGCTGTAAGTTCACAACAGCATTGCTGAACTGTTGAACACACTATAGTTGTGACATACTGTACATGATTGTTCTATTTGCATAGAATGGACTCACTGCTGACCAGATTCTGTTTCATGTGTTGACTAAATTATTTAAACAGCTGCAACATGTCTCAATTAAACTTGAAGGTGTTGATGGTTCTTTTAGAAGTTGTACAAAGTTTTAAGCTGATGCTTAATATTAGAAAATTACCTGCTATACTTTTGTCTAGAACATTTTGATTGATGTTTGCAATCAAATTTGCTGTAAATGTACATAAATTTAAGATAGGGGACAGACTGTAGGTACCGTCCCCTACGTCCCCTGCTGTCCCTTACTGTTCCCTTACTGTTCCCTACTGTCGTCCAAATATTTCTCCATTTTTAGCAAGAATCTGCTCTGTTGTTCACGTTTCATATCTTTGTGGTTTCAATGATATATTTCCAGTTGAAAGTATAACTGGAAAAGCATATCCTTATTTTTAATCTCCATAAAAGTTGCATCTTTAGAGAATGGAGCTGTCTGACAACATCAGTGTGTAAAATAAATAATTTCAATGAGCTCAACAGTCTCCTGACCCATTGGATAACATGCAAACGTTTTAGAGTTGAGGCGTTAACATAGTGGTGCAAAGATTATTAGGATTGGAGTTTTTAACATTTCTAAATTTAATTATTTTTATTAAAGTTGGCATCAAACACAGAAAAACTGAGAAAATTAGGTCATCATGCCTTCTATTTACCATGGCAACCGTCTGTTTCGATTAGCCTAAAGGATTCTGTTGTAACCTAGAAAAAACGTTGAGCCAGATCCAGAACTGTGTTCACATGGTCCTTGTAGCTGACCACATCTTTACCAAATGCTAAAACTGCTGAACAGATTGGCAAACAGATGGGGAACATGGCCGCCACCCTGCACTGTCATACTCTTCATTGTGCATAAAGACATGTTAAACTGTGTGTGTGTGTTTGCATGGCTGAGCTAACTCAGCCCAGTGTCTCCCCCAGACTTAGACATATCTCCCCACTGTGTCTGTTTTTCTTGGCAGTGTGAGACGCTGGTGGAGGAACTGGAGGACGACATCATCTCTTTGCTCGGCCGGGATGAGGGAGATGTGCAGAAGAAGTTATGCAGCCGAGTCTCAGGTAGTTCATCTGTTCTTTATTCCTGCCACTGTTCTCCTCTTGCTCTTTAGGTGACGTGGAACCTGTTTGGAACAGCGTTGCAATGGTACATTTTTTGTTGGATTTAATGTCATGACAAACTAACACCAAGAGCGTCAGTATTTTCTTTGGGCTTTTCTTTAATGAAATGACAGCTTTTATGGATTTGTTTGTGCCTCTAAAAGTACAATGAATAAATAACAGAAAACAAACACAAAAACCAGAATCAACTCTACAAAAATTATCACTCCAAAAGTAAAATCTTTAAGTTGCTAAAAAACAACAAAAAAACAAACAAAATTTTTTTTCCCCCTGTATTTGTATTTCTGTAGGTCAGGCAAAGTGAACCAATCAGAAAAAGAACTGTTGTGGGTAGACGTTTTCAACAACTGGATATGAGGGCCTTTACATGATCAGTTTGGACAAGTCCTTTCCAGGGTGGAATTAACACACAATTCCAGTATTTCTTTCTTAGAGTGAGACTAGCTAGTGATTGGCTGCTGCCTCTTTATTATGTTTCCATTGCAAATGTTTGAAAAATATTGTCGACCTTCTGCCAATGTCTAAAGAACACAATTTTGCAATTATGGTGTCTCCATGAAATAACAAATGCAATTAAAATCACATGTGAATAAGCTTGTTCAAATAACAAGTCATTGGTGTCTCATTCAGGCATTGGAGTGACTAGCCTCTTGTAACTGAAGTGGTTACGTGTGCAGCGTTTTGGGGAAATTGTAGTTGGAGACTTTACTCATCCTAGTGTTAGTTTCCATTAAGCAAATTTATTTTCCGAATGCTAGTGTGAGCAGTTAGATGGTCAATGGAAATACAGTTAGTGAGAAGGACTAGGTCGGTGTATGGTTCAAACAAATTCAGTGCCATATACTCAACAGGAAGAGCCGCAGACATTCACCTTAAAGGGCCTATGTAAGGACAGAATGTAATTGTTAAAGGAAACATTATTCCATCAATTTGATTTATTTGAACATGTTGGCCTAAATATGTTGTAATTTTCCTATTAAATAAAAAAAAAATCAGTTTGTGATATGTAAAAACTATTAATTACCTCAAAACATGTATGTCTTTCATTATATTTTTCACCCATGCAATGCATGCTGGGTTGATGATGTCCAAACGTTTGGACACACCTTCTCATTGAATTCAATGAGAAAGTGTGTCCAAACTTTTGGTCTGTATTGAGTACAGACCAAAAGTTTGGACACACAGTTGTGTCCAAACCTTTGGTCTGTACTGTATATTCAGGCATATTGACTTACTTACATCACTCTTAGGTATATATATTTATAAACTCTATCTCTTATGGTTATATTTGGATTAATATTTAACACATTGCTCTCTGGGAATATGGGGTATCAGGCCCTTTGATATGGGCTGTTAGGTCCCTGTATGACCGGTGTCTGATCCTCATTGGTGGCAGTAAGTCGGGCTCGTTTCTGGTCAGTCGGGCTCGTTTCTGGTCAGTCTGTCGTGGTGAAGAGAGAGCTGAGTCAAAAAGCGAAGCTTTCGATTTACCTGTCGATCATCTATGGTCATGAGTTTTGGGTCATGACCAAAAGAACAAGGTCGGAATGGGTTTTCTTTGTAGGGTGTCTGGGCTCTCCCTTAGAGATAGGGTGAGAAGTTTGATCATCCGGGTAGAGCCGCTGCTCCTCCACATAGAGAGAAGCCAGTTGAGGTGGCTCAGGCATCTTAGGGTTAGGATGCCTCCTGGACGCCTCCCTGGTGAGGCGTTCCGGGCACGTCCCACCGGGCAGAGGCCCGGGGAAGACACAGGACACACTGGAGGGACGATGTTTCTCGGCTGGCCTGGGAACGCCTTGGGATTCCCCTGGAGAAGCTGGAACAAGTGGCTGGGGAGAGGGAAGTCTGGGCCTCCCTTCTTAGGCTGCTGACCCTGTGACCCGATCCCGGAAGAAGGTTGATGGATTTAACACATTGGATGGAGTAGCTTATCAACTAATAAGCAATTTTTGCTTGGGGATCAATAAAGTATATTCTGTTCTAAATTAATGACATTCATATCTATAATGAGTATTGGTAAACGACAACTAGATTTACTTTTGGAAGGATTTTTTGTGTAGTGCAGTTGGTTTATTAAGTTTGTTACAGTATTTTTACTATTGAATTTTAGTTTTTATTTAGATGTCAGTGTTTCTTGTCTGGGGCCACCTGGTCTTGTCAAACACTGTCCATTTGCAATTCAGTTGGACTTTGTCCAACTGAATTGGCGCTGGAGCAACCC
The DNA here is from genome assembly GCF_003331165.1 of Xiphophorus hellerii. NCBI lineage: Eukaryota > Metazoa > Chordata > Actinopteri > Cyprinodontiformes > Poeciliidae > Xiphophorus > Xiphophorus hellerii. The sequence goes on from NC_045677.1 coordinate 794,860, forward strand.
TTTCTATGAAGAGGAGCTGCAGATTATGTCCACAAGGCAAATTATAATAATGTAATTTTACCTACATGTGGCAGAAATGGTGTGTGCAGAGCCCCGAGGAGATCTGGAGAAGGACACATTGGGGTTGCAGAGGATTAAACAAACAGCGGAGGAGAACAAAAAGGAAGAAACAACAGAGGCTTTTGGAGAAGAGAAGTTATAAGCCGTTTCTCCCCTCTGTCACCATGGGCAACGTTAGATCAATGACTAACAAAATAGATGAATTAACATTGCTGTCCAGGAGCCAGAATGAATACCGGGAATGTAGTTTAATGTGTTTTATGGAGACATGGCTGCACCCGGACATTGCTGATTCCAATGTTACCATCAAGGGCTACCGGACTGTTCGGGCAGATAGGGATTGCACCGAGAGCAGTAAGCGGAAAGGAGGCGGGCTTGCTGATCTAGTCAACAACCATTGGTGCAATCCTGCTCATATAACGGTAAAGGACAGAATCTGCTGCCCGGACGTTGAACTGTTGCCGGTTGGTCTTCGTCCGTTTTACCTGCCCCGTGAATATTCCCATGTTGTCGTGGTGACTGTTTACTTTCCTGCCTTTGCTAACCCCATGGTGACCTGTAACGTCATCCACTCCTCTGTAGCTCGCTTGCAGACTGAACATCCAACTGCATTCATGGTTGTCTCGGGTGATTTTAATCATGTCACCATGGACAAAACCCTGCCCAGCTTCCCCCAGTATGTGAGCTGTCCCACCTGAGAGGACAGAACTCTGGACCTGCTGTATGCTAACGTAAAGGATGCATACAGTTCCTGTCCCCTCCCTCCACTCGGACGGTCCGATCATAACCTGGTGCACCTCAGCCCATGTTATATGCCTCTGGTGAAGAGACAGCCTGCAACAATGAGGACAGTGAGAAGGTGCTCAAAGGAGGTCACACTGACACCCCCCATGGATGTTTTGAGGCCACTGACTGGCATGCACTCTGTGAGCCGAATATGGAGGACATCTATGAGCTCACTGAGTGCATAACACATTATATCAGCTTCTGTGTTGACTCCATCATCCCTACTGAGACAGTTTACTGTTACCCAAATAACTAGCCCAGGGTAACAAAGGAGATCAAGACAATCCTGAATAAGAAGCAGAGGGCTTTCAGAGATGGCAACAGGGATGATGTGAGAGTAATTCAGAGGTGCTTGAAGGTGAAAATCAGAAGAGCTGAGGAAGATTATAAGAGGAAGCTGGAGAGGAAACTCCAGCAGAAAAACATCAGAGAGGTCTGGAGAGGGATTAGGACTATCACTGGGTTCAGATCAGCAGGCTGTGGAGCGGTTGAGGGAACGTTGACAGAGCCAATGAACTCAACCTGTTTTTTAACAGATTTGATACTGCAACCCCTGTACCTTCTGCTCACACTCCCATCAATGCTGCTGCTGTCCAACAACTCTCCCCTCCCACTCCTCAGAGTCCTTCATCTCACCTTCACACCTCCTTCCCACCTCTTCTACTCAGTGACCTTTCCCCCACCCCTCAGCTGGCTACCTCTACAGGAAACGTCACCGCTGAAGATGTTAGAAGACAGGGAGAGAAGGGTGAGACTCCACCCTTGCAAGGCTGCAGGCCCTGACGGTGTCAGCCCGAGGGTACTCAAAGCTTGTGCTGTCCAGCTCTGTGGAGTCCTCCAGCATGTCTTCAACATGAGGCTGTGCCAACAGAGGGTCGCTGTGATGTGGAAAACAACCTCCATTATTCTGGTATCAAAGACGCAGCGTCCCTGTGACTCCAAGGACTACAGGCCTGTGGTTCTGACCTCCCACATCATAAAGTCCCTGGAAAGACTCGTCCTGGAGCAGCTCCACACTCTGGTCCAACCACACTTGAACCCCTTACAGTTTGCCTAACAGCCCAAGCTTGGACTTGAGGACACCATCATCTTCCTGCTTAACCATGTATACGCTCACCTGGACCAGCTGTTGAGCACTGTGAGATTTATGTTCTTTGACTTCTCGAGTGCATTCAACACCATCCATCCGTCTCTACTGGGTTAGAAACTGATGGCAATGCAGTTGGATCTCCCCTTGTGTCCTGGATTGTGGACTATCTAAATGGCAGAAAATAGTTTGTGCACCTGTGACACTATGTATCAGACAGTGTTGTCAGCAACACAGGAGCTCCACAAGGGACTGTCGTCTCTCCCTTCCTCTTCACCCTCTATACAACTGACTCCAGCTATTGCACTGAGACCTGTCATCTCCAGAAATTCTCAGATGGCTCAGCTGTTGTTGGTTGCATCAGTGAGGGTGATGAGGTTGCGTACAGGCAACTTTGTCACATGGTGTGGGCTGAACCACCTGCAGCTCAATGTGACAAAGAACAGGTGGTGGATCTGAGGAGGAGGACCAGGATGCTGGTGACCCCTGTTACCATCCAGGGGGTCAGTGTGGACATTGTGGAGAACTATAAATATCTGGGTGTCCACAATAATAAAAAAAACTGGACTGGGTTAAGAACACTGATGCTGTGTACAGGAAGGCCCAAAGTCGCCTCTACTTTCTGAGGCGTCTGAGGTCATTCAACATCTCTTGGACTTTGTTCAGGATGTTTTATGACTCTGTGGTCGCCAGTGCCATCCTGTATGCTGTGGTGTGCTGGGGCAGTAGGTTGAAGGTGGAGGACACCAACAGATTGAACAATCTGATCCAGAAGGCCAGTAACGTCGTTGGAGTGGAGCTGGACTCTCTGAAAGTGGTGTCAGAGAGAACTATCCTGTCCAAGATGCAGGCCATCTTGGACAACTAGTCTCATCCTCATCATGACATGCTAGCCGGATACAGGAGCACATTCAGCCAGAGACTCATTTTGCCAAAGTGCACCACAGAGCGCCACAGGAAGTCAATTCTGCCCGTTGCCATCAGGCTTTACAATGCCCAAGTCTCTGCTAATTGATTCAATTTCTTTCTGTGCTCATTTACAGGTTATTTATTGATTAATATATTGCAGGTGATTGCTTGTTATTTATTTATTTGTTTATATCTAGTCATTTTGAACTATTCACTCTTTATTATTCACTCTTAGGTGTATATATATATATTTTACAAACTTTGTATTTATCACCTAAGATGAAGTAGCTTTCAACAAATAAGCAATTTCCCCTTGAGGATCAATAAAGTATATTCTATTCTATTCTATGTACCACAGAGATAGACACAATAAAAACATTAGCTGTTCAAGAAAATATTGTTAACCACCATGCAATACCTTGCAAAAGTGTTCATGCGTGTTAATATTTATTTTTTTTAACTTTTTGGCAAGTTTCAAGCATGAGCAATAATTCCTGGGGTGCCTCCAGGAATCTTGCGCCCCATGACAAAAAATGAAATTGGGCCCCTCCTGCGCACCTGCTGTTATAATTTCTTGAGTCTATCTGACCCATCAAAACTATCACAATTTTAAAGGCTTAGAACTGCTTTGCTTGGAAACACACAAACCTGTTATTTTTTTAAATCAAATATACTGAAATTCTGGGACCTTGTAACATTTAAAACGGTACAATTCATGTTTAAAGTAAGAAATCATCAACTTTCACCCAATATACAAAACATGTTTTGTGACAGAGAGGGGGTTTATAATTCAAGAGGACAAAGAGATTTTAAAAACTATGTATTAGACCAACCAAAAAGAGATTTTGTTTATCGTTGTGTGGAGTAGATTTATGGAATGGATTGAATGAGGAGTTAAAAAAAATACAAATATAAACCAGCTTAAAAAATGTTTAAAAAGTTTTTTAGAAATATGTTCTATAAGATGAATGTTTCAAAGTCCATAAATGCTATTGATGATATAAAAAGTGTTTAAATACACCGTGTTCCAAATTATTATGCAAATTGGATTTCAGTGTCATAAACCACTCATCCAACGTGTGAAACCTACCGTGAGGACAGTAAAGGTGTGGCCAGAGGGTTCAGACGCTGTGCTCCAGGACCGGTTCAGGAATACAGATTGGACTATTTTCCACCATACAGACTTGGATCAGTACGCCTCATCTGTACTGAACCATATTTCCACCACCATAGAACGTGTCTCCACCTGCAAACGCATTACCATGTACCCCAACCAGAAACCCTGGATGAACCGAGACGTTCGTCTCCTGCTGAAGGCCCGCAACATCGCCTTCAGGTCAGGGGATGCACAGACTTACAGTGCAGCCAGGGCTGAGCTGAAGAAGGGAATCAAGAAGGCCAAACACCACTACAAAAGGAAGGTGGAGGAACATTTTTCTAACTCCAACCCCCGACATATGTGGCAAGGCCTTCAGATTCTCACAGACTACAAGAACCCCAATACCCCCCTCTTCTACTGATGTCTCCTTCCTCAATGAGCTTAACAACTTCTATGCTCGTTTTGAGAGAGGGAATACCACAACTGCAACCAAAGCAGCTACCACCCCAGGCCAACAGCCACTGACTTTCCTCCCCACTGACATAGGAGCGACTCTGAGCAGGATTAAATCCCACAAGGCTGCGGGTCCTGATGGCATACCTGGACGTGTCCTCAGAACGTGCTCTGGGGAGCTGGCAGGAGTGCTGACGGACATCTACAACCTGTCCCTGGCCCGCGCTGTGGTACCGACCTGCTTCAAGTCTACCTCCATCGTCCCAATCCCCAAGAATCCCAACCCAACCAGACTCAATGACTACAGCCCGGTAGCCCTTACCCCCATCATTACCAAGTGCTTGGAGCGGCTGGTCCTAGCACACCTCAGATCCTGTCTCCCCCCCACACTAGACCCCCACCAATTTGCATACAGGCAGAACAGGAGCACAGAGGATGCAGTCTCTATAGCGCTGCACTCTGTCCTTTCTCACCTGGACAGTAAGAACACTTACGCCAGACTGCTGTTCTTAGATTTTAGTTCAGCATTCAACACTGTCATCCCATCACAACTCATTACCAAACTCACAGACCTCGGCATCAGTCCACTCATGTGTAACTGGTTGCTCGACTTCCTGACCAGTCGACCTCAACATGTCCGGCTGGACAACCACTTCTCATCCACCATCATCATAAACACTGGAGTGCCACAAGGCTGTGTGATGAGTCCCTTCCTCTACTCCCTCTTCACCTACGACTGCAGACCTGTCCATGGCTCTAACGCCATCATCAAGTTCGCAGACGACACCACGGTGATCGACCTCATCAGAGATAATGACGAGGCCGCTTACAGGGAGGAGGTAGACCGTCTGGCTGAGTGGTGCGACAAAAACAACCTGCAGCTGAACACCGAGAAGACCAAGGAGCTTATCGTGGACTTCAGGAGGAACGCTGACCCACATCCACCCATCCACATTAAGGGGACAGTGGTGGAGCGTGTGGACACCTTTAAGTTCCTGGGAGTCCACATCTCCGATGACCTGACTTGGACGACCACCTGCTCCAAACTCATTAAGAAGGCGCATCAGCGCCTCTTCTTCATGAGGACCCGGAGGAAGAACCACCTGTCCTCAGAGATCCTCACGAACTTCTACCGCTGCACCATTGAGAGCATCCTCACCAACTGTATTACAGCTTGGTACGGGAACTGCTCTGTCTCCGACCGGCAGGCGCTGCAGGGGATGGTGAAAACTGCCCAGTATATCGCCGGGGCACCGCTCCCTGCCATCAAGGACATCTACAGGAAGCGGTGTTTGAAAAGGGCCGGGAAAATCACAAAGGACTCCACTCACCCAGCACACACACTCTTTTCCCTCCTGCCCTCTGGGAGGCGTTACAGAAGCCTACGGACCAGAACCACCAGGCACCGGAACAGCTTCTTTCCCACAGCTGTCACGTTTTTGAACGCCTCCTGACATAAAACATAAACTATAAGGACTGTACTCCCCTATCCTCTCATACAACAATAACACATGGACTATTCTCACACACACACATCACAGACTGTTTTCTTCACACACACATGCAGCCTGTAAATTTTATCTGCCATTATTTATCTTGTATTATATTATATACATATATAATCCATTCCCTAACATTCTTGTATAATCTGTGCATGTAGATCCCATATTTATATTTATACACAATATCTATATCTCTTGCTATAACCCCTTATAGTCCATACATACATAGTCTTGTACATCTGTAAATAAATATTTATATCTGGATAGATGCAAACTACATCTCGTTGCTTGTACTTGTGACAGTGCAATGACAATAAAGTTGAATTCTATTCTATTCTAATTCTAAAGATAAAATTTTTTGTGGTGCTATTAAATTTATAAATGGTATTGTGTGTCAGGGCTCTTTGAATCACTATAATTAATTTCAGAGAGCTGGTTGATTAGTTTGTCTGATGAGCTCAATTAAAGGAAATCTACTTAAGTAGGATGTTCCACATTATTAAGCAGGCCACAGGTTTCAAGCAATATGGGAAAAAGAAAGGATCTCTATGCTGATGAAAATCATCAGATAGTGTAGTGCCGTATGACAAGGTATGAAAACATTAGATATTTAACCAAAACTGAAGCGTTATCGTACTGTGAAGAGATTTGTGGCTGATTCAGAACAAAGATGAGTTTGTACAGATAAAGGTATAATGAGGAAGATTTCTGTTAGACAAATTCATCAGATTAAGAGAGCAGCTGTTAAAATGCCCTTACAAAGCAGCAAACAGTTATTTGAAGCTGCTGGAGCCTCTGGAACCTCAAGGTGGAGGATCCTCCAGAGGCTTGCAGTGCATGAACCTACTATTGGGCCACTAACCAGAGCTCACAAGCAGAAAGGGTTGCAGTGGACCCAGCCGTACATGAAGATTAATTTTCAAACAGACTTGTTCACTGATGATTGCTGTGCAACCCTGGATGGTCCAGATGGCCGCAGTTGTGGATTGGTGGTGGATGGCCACCACGTCCCAACAAGGCTGTGACGTCAGCAAGGAGATGATGGAGTCAAGCTTTGGGCCAAAATCATGGGGAGAGAGAGAGAGAGCTGGTCTGCCCCTTCAGAGTCCCTGAAGGTGTGAAAATGACCTCAGCAAAGTATCTGGACTTTCTGACTGATCACTTTCTGTCATGGTTCAAAAAGAAGAGCCAGACCTTCAGTAGCAAAATCATCTTCATCATAACAATCCACCATCTCATCCTGCAAGGAATACCACTGTGTCATTGGCTGCTATGGGCATAAAAGGGGAGAAACTCATGGTGTGGTCACCATCCTCCTCTGACCTCTGACCTCAACCCTATTGAGAACCTTTGGAGTTTCCTCAAGCAGAAGATCTGAGGGTGGAATGCAGTTCATATCAAACCAGCAGCTGTGGGAAGGTTTTCTGACATCCTGCAAAGAAATTCAAGCAGAAACTTTCCACAAACTCACAAGTTCAATGGATCAAGAATTGTGCTGTGATATCAAAGAAGGTCCAATGTTAACATGGAACTCGGTCTGTTAGGATGTTTTTGATTGAAATAGCTTTTGATTTTAGTACATGTGACCACTTAATGCTGCACATTCAAAGAATGACCGTTTGCAGTTTTTTGTAAACCATAAAATGTTTAGAAAATCTGCTGTGCATAATAATATGGAACAGTTTGAGTTTTTTATTTTTGAAAAAAATACTGTTCTCATGGGGAGCTTTGATCAGTAAAATTTGATTTACACTGTAATAGTTCATGACTTGAAAATTATACTGACCATCATTTGCATTGACCATTTAAGAAAATCTGAGAAAATATCACTTGCATAATAATTTGGAACACAGTGTAATTATACATCTAAAGATGAGAATGTGAGATTTAAATATCATGTAAGGTGGAAATAATTTGTCTTTTTTGTTGTTTCAACATTTAATTGATTATAAGTTGACGAGTATGAAATGGGCAGGACATTATAAGATCTTGTATCTTCTACCTACTCCTTTTTGAACAAATAATATAAAATTGCAAGTCACTTGGGCATGATCATTTGTTTTAACTTTTAATTTCTTTTTCTTTCTTGATTTTACTTTTGTCTCTTCAAAATAAATAAACAAACAAGCAAACAAAAAAAACTATTTTGTGTTTTGGTTTTTTTTCAGGGGTGGTCAGGGGCCCTTGGAATCGTCCTAACTTTTCTCCCCACTGGCCCCATGATGGGGATTCCATATAAATCCCCATAGAAAGTAGTTTATGATTTGATTATTACCATTACAAATTTACTTTTTTTCCCTTCTTTAATAATTAAAGCCTTAAAGGAATGCAGTGTGTACATGCAGTCCCTCTGACTCACAACCTTACTATAAATTTCAGTGCAGCTTTTTAAACTCAACGGTGGTCAATCTCAAGCTAAGTTGACCTTAGCTTAGTTTAGCGTAGCATAATGTAACATAGTGTAGCGTAATGTAGCATAGTGTACCATAACGTCACGTAGCATAGCTTAATGTAGTGTAGCTGTTAACCTAAACTGACATACAGTGCAGACCAAAAGTTTGGACACACCTTTCTAATTCAATGGGTTTTCTTTATTTTCATGACTATTTATAAGGCAAGAAATCCCACTTATTAACCTGACAGGGCACAGCTATGAAGTGAAAACCATTTCAGGTGACTACCTCTTGAAGCTCATCAAGAAAATGCAGAGTGTGTGCAAAGCAGTAATCACAGCAAAAGGTTGCTACTTTGAAGAAACTAGAATATAAGGGCTATTTTCAGTTGTTTTACACTTTTTTGTTTAGTGCATATTTCCACATGTGTTATTCATAGTTTTGATGCCTTCAGTGTGAATCCACAATGTCAATAGTCATGAAAATAAAGGAAACTCATTGAATTAAAAGGTGTGTCCAAACTTTTGGTCTGTACTGTATATGCAAGGAGCAATATTAATCTGAGTAATAACCATGAGAGCCTCCCGAGGAGGAGCTGCAGACCTCTTCAGCTCTTGCGGCAGATTCTATTCAAAAGGCAAATTACAATTATATTTTTGGCCTACAGGAGCTACTTATGGCAGAAAACTAACTGACAGGCTGACAGGTGTTTCTTTTTCCCTCTTTTTGTGCAGATTACTGTGAAGACGACAGTCAGCCAAATGACGAGCTGTAGTAATTGAAATCACTTCTGCCTTGGTCTTGGAGTGAGCAACTTTTTCAAAGATCATTTTGAAACTCAAAATTATTGTAACAGTTAACTTTTGTAAACAAATAAAAAATTAAGAGAGAACACACTATTTGTTCCATTTTGTCTCTCCTTGTGCACATAGTTCTGTGTATTTTAAGCTGTTTCCACTGTGGGGACCTTTTCAGGAACAAGAGTAGACCTCTAGATTTTTCTCGTTTCGTTTGCAGAAACGAGAAAACATAAAACACAACATAAATTGTCAAGTTACAGGGAGAGAGGATTTTTGGATGGATAAGAATTTCTCTAAATATCCCCACCATTAGACTGACTTCACGGTTTTTTCATCTCATTCTGGACTCTTCTGTTGCTGTGGGTGGAGATCGGTTTCCCCAGACAAAAGCGGCGCAGTGCAGTGGAGAAGAACACACTCTGATTTAGGGACTGTCATCTACATACTTGGCTCATCTTTCAGATCCCACATTGGAAAAAACAGTCAGACTGGATGAAATGTTCCGGAACAAAAGTGGAAACGAACCTTTCAAGACATCTTAAAGATTGGTCCATTAAAAAAATCTGCCATGTAAGGAGAATGCTTCTCATTACTGCTCCCTTTTCACTGTATATTTGCATTATGTGTTTATTAAAGTGATGGAGGAGCAGATTTGAATTTTTTATTTCAAAATTAGACGTGTATTTTACCTTTTAAGTGTTTAGAAAACCTCATTGTGTTTCAAAGTTGGGTCATGTTATTAGTTAGACAACAATCTTGTGGAAGTAAAACCCGAGCAGCATATGGGTCACTGGTGAGTTGCTCCATTCATATGCTAAAGAAGTTGTGACCTGAGGACAAATTCTTTCTAGTGCAAACATTTATTTTAGTTATTGATTGTTCTATCAATTATTCTGACAATTTATCAATTAATCAGATATTAAAAAAATGGCACCTTCCACAGATTTTTCATTAAAACACTTAAGCTTCTTTTTACAATATTAGAAATACATTAATAAATAAATAATTAAATTCCTTTTTTATATAAGAAAATAAACATTTTCTTTCCTAAAGTGCGGTAAGCAGCATTCTTTTAGTGAATGCTTGATCATTTGTAGTAAAGGATGGATCTGCAGCTAAAAAAATCCTTCTAACATGAAAAGCTGAGGTCTTTGTGCTCGGTACAGAGCAGGGCTGATCTGGTGACCATTTCTTCAAAAGTGCTTAATAATAATTTTTTTATATTTTACAGAATGTGAACCAGATGAAGCTAAAACTACCACTTGAGGAGTTTTATTTAGTAGTGCAGCTTGAAAAACAGAGGTTTTTATTTTAAATACAAAATGTAAACAGTTCTTGTACAGTTTTGGATTAATTACTGAGTATGTTGTTCTTTCAGCAAATGGTCTTTATTGAGTCCTCCAGTTAACAATTAATTAATTACTAAATTAACTGGTTATTTCAATAATCGATTCATCATGATTAATCATTTCAGCCCTAGATGTATCTCTTTGAAAACCAAATATTTTAAAGGAGGCCTAAGGATGTAAGAGAACTGTTTTATTTGGATGCTCACTTTCACCTGAGTTTACCAAAGTTATTACACAACTAAAAGATTCACTGAGTGTGAGCAAAGTTCAATGTTCCTTTCTTCACATTAACAATAAAAAGAGCTACTAGTTGTTGCACTTCTAGTTACAGTGTCCCTGAAACGTGCCTTCATGTAACTTTTTCTTAACTCGACTGAAATAATGGCATTGTCCTCTGTCTAGTTAATGTAACATTGTGAGTGAAAAGTGAAAGAAAAGGTGAAAACATCCATAGAGATGTCTAAATGTGGTTTAAAGGTGGTTAAATAAGATATGCCAATATTTTTGTAAACATGCCATGTTCAGAAACCTTTCTGTTCCCTCTCACTGCTCTGGGTTAAAAACAACATGATGTCACGTCCCAGATGCACCAGGCTTCTGGTAGAGCCTGGTGCATGTTGTTACTGCATAAAGATAATTATATTCTGACCCTGAACATCAGCTTTGAAACAAAGTATTAAAGCAAAAATAGTCATGCATTGTTGAATTGCCACTGTTTTCTCATAAAGTTTAGTCATTGAACTTGAGTATTAAATTGTTTTCTAACAAGATTAAAAATATATTTGTCCTGGAGATTAGCATACATAAGTCTCCTCTTTTGGTGGTGGTAGGCGGGGGTAGGGGTGGAGGTGGATGGGGTGGGGGGTGCAGGCCAGCTGCAGCAGGCTTTGATCAGTGTATTGCAGCAACATCCAGGCTTGGCCTGGCCATCGAAGACCTGGGTGTGAAATTGCCCTGATGTCATCTCCCTTTCTTCACCGTCACCAGCTTTTAGTGGCTGTAATTATATTTCCGCCACAAAGCCCCTGTCCTCTTCATTCCATATTCCAAGTTTGACTAGGAAGCGTTTAGAGAACTATGGGCAAATCTCTCAGTGGGGGAGGGGGACTGGATGGGCAATCTTTTGTTTGACTGAGACACAGGAGACATCAGTACTTTGTGATATGTACTTTTCTTTTCTCTACTCATCTGCCCTTTTCCTCTGCCTGTTGGAGAGGTGAACTTTATGACAAGAGGATGTCTGAACTTTGGATAAATCAGTGTTATGTTTTTTAATTTGTTTTTAACCAGGGAAAAGAGAAATGTGACTGAAATGTTCCCATACTCAGGAAATAAGACAAGTGTGCTTCTTTTAAGTATTACTAAATGAAACCTTGGATATATGTCAACAGACGAAGCGTCATGAATAAGCGGTGATTAACAAACCTCATTTCCATCTTTTCATTATTTTATAATGATTGCCTCAAAGGGTGGTTAAATGCTTTGGTAGTGAGAATGTTGGGTGTTTTTTTTTACCTTTTCATTCCATTTTTCTAATTTTGATGATAAAATTTTCAGTTATTCTACGTATTAAGTGTTTTATAGTTCTCTGAAATTAGGGTTTCTGTGAATTTAATGCAAGTAAAGGTGACAAAAATTCAAATAAGAGACATTTAGGTGTAACAACCACTGAATCTGGCAACAACTTTGTAACTTAGGATATTAAAGGACATCAGTGTTGCTTACAGAAAAATATGTAAAAAATAAAATCAAACATTCAGTATAAAAGACGTCTTGTTTCATTGCTTAAACCTACCTATGCAAAATATGTTATTTTATATTTCACTAAGCAATATTAATTCCATTAATTCCACACAGATGGATGCTTACATGCCTTTATTTCTATTATTTATGATATTCTGCTTACAGCTAATGAAAACACTAGACATATATTATATTTGACCAAGAAAATTTTTTTAGATATAAATGTGAGTTTAATGAAAACTATGTTGAAACACATATTTTCATCATATCTATTTATGAAAAGTACCTTAAAAGTATGTTAGCTGACCATGTGCCGCTTACAGGCTTTGCAAGAGTTTTAATACTTTGTAAACACATTTTGGGTGAAATTTTACTTGATAAATTAAGGTTACTTAAAATGGAAAATATTACATACTGTACAGAAGATTTGTTTTTTTAATAATTTACATTGATTCTCCAAAAATCCAGCAGCTTTTGGGTGCTGTGGTGGCACAAGTCGTGTATGGAGGCCTTAGTCCTTGACGCGGATGTCACAGGTTCGATTCCCGGCCTTTGCTGCATGTCTTCCCCGTCTCTCATTACCTACTTTCCTGTACAACTTATCTCAATTAAAAGCTGCCTAAGCCCAAAAAAAAGACTTAAAAAGAAATCCACTAGTTTTTCACTCAAATGCTTAAATCGTTTCTAGGCTAAGAAGTTAGAGAGCAATTGATCCACATTCATGTATAAATAACATTAATCTCTGTGTTTCTATGTTTTCTACAAAAATAGGATAACTTTAATTTTCAATAAAATACTAAATATTTAGTTTATGGCTGAGAAGGTAAAAATAGAGACATAATCAAAATAAAAATTGTTTTTGCATTTTTTTGAAAATTATGATTTTGTTAGGCATGAAGACACTTTCAACTTGATGAATTTGGGCCACAAGGCAAAAAGTTTGGACTCCACAGCAGGAAGTCCTTTCTTTGGGCTGGCTTCACTAAAGAACAACCAGTTTGAATAGATGCAACACACAGTGGCACTGAAAGTTGTTTTTTTTCCTTTTTTAACATATCCAGACTCTTATGGTCAGACCCTGCAATTTACCTCATGTTAATTCTGCTTATTTTATGGCAACAATTCAAATAATCTTAGAAAGAAACATGGACATAACCTGCAAGTCTTCACACATTAGCATATAGTTAGATTCATGCTAGCTTATATCAGGCTCCTGTTTTGTTAATGCAGACCAACACATTTCTACTGCCCTCTCCAGGTTTATTATCATCAGACTCTAATTCTTCCCATCTATTTGCTGAAGAAATTCTAAAAACTGATGCTGAAACCAAACAAACAAAAAAAATAAATCCTCTTTTCTCCTCAAGAAATATGCTGTTGCTTACCTTAGGAAGTGGTTGGACATTAAAAAACTGCAAGCAGCAAACATTTGCTTCCAAATTATTTTAAAACTTAAATAAAACCAGCAAAGTCTTCCAGTTTGCTTCTAGAACAGAGGCGTGAAGGAATAGAAAACAAGAAACTGCAAGAACAAGACTGACATGTTAAACATTGGAATGCTTTCTGACATCATTTTAAAAGCATGCTTCAAATGTAAACAGCAGCCTAGGCTTCATGTTTTTGCTGTATTATTCCTCCTGATTTATTAAAATTCCCAGTTGGAGCAGGATAGAGTAAAGATGTCAGATTTTGCCTGAGTGTCGTCATTTCCTGCTTTGCGTGGAAATATTTGGACCATCGTCCAGGTTCTGTGCCCCCATGCCCCAGCATACCCCAGCATACCCCAATATACCCCAATATACCCCAATGTACCCCAGCATACCCCAACATACCCAGCACCACTAACCCTTCAGCTGTCAGCCCCTGACAGTGCGTAGAAACTCGGCTCCCAGCCTTTTCTCCCAAGTCAAGAGCAGCTGAGTTCTTCAGTCAGCGACCGTTGGGCATTACTTCCACATACAAGCCAGCTAAGAAAGGAAATGCAGATGAGGGCCTCTGCAGCCATTCAGCCCCCTGGCTGCTGCTGCTATCATTGCCAATAGAAAACACAGTGGATCTTCCTCTGGCCTTCATATTTCTGTCTGTGTCTCTTTTTTTCACTGCTCCCCTCCTCTGGCAGGTACATGTCACCCAGAAGTGAAGAGACAAGTGAAGTTAGGCATTTTCAGTGACTCTTTAGAAATAATTTGGCTGCTGGATCTGGCTTAGTAAGGAGGACATGTTGTTTTTGTTTAACTTCAACCAAACATGTCATCTGGTTCATCTTCAGGGTTGTTTCAGTTTGCAAATATTTTTGTAATTCAACCAAGCCAAGATGACTGCCTCAAAAAGCAGAAGGAAAATCTGATATACATGTTGCTAATATACATTTTTTGTGTTATTTTCTATATCAGAAGTTAGATATGTCAGGTAAATGGATCATTTGAACCAGCAACTGATATAGGCCCTCATGACCTGTATGGATCCACACTTATTTGAAGAAAATCTGCTGTTATTTACATGATTGTTTGGGATTCAACACACATTTGGATTATTTACTGAAGAATATTTGTCAGCTGAATTTGACCACTGTGAAGCTCCCTGATGTCTAATGGGCCAGATTTAAGAAAGGACTCATAGGGTCCTAGTAGCACAGGGCTGCAAAGTTGGGGGGCCCCAAAATTCTTTTTTTGTGTACTGTGAATGTTTTACAAAAATTTCACCTCATAATAAACTCATGGTCTCATTTTTCATGAGGTATTTTTTAATGCTCTTGGATTTTTATTAATTCAAACACTCAGATATTCAAAAATCATGGAGTTACAGCACATGGATCAATCTGCCAGATGGTTTTGATCGATTCTACTGACCTGCTTATCAGTGTAATTTGCAAAAGTAAAATATTTCCTGTCTTTCTTTTTCTTTGGATAGAGCAACAAAACTGACTCCAGTCCAGGAACCTTATTCTTCTGAACTGGTTCCTGCTAATACGTACGTTCTACTTACATGCCTTTGTTTCTATGATGCTTATTTAATAGATAATGCCTGCAAATTTTATAGGATTGTTTTTATTCTCTGATCTTCATTTTTGAAACAGCAGCAAGGATATGGTTCATTTGACCTGTGAAGACTTTTATGCTTGGAGCTTTTTACTCAATATTTTACCACTTATGGAAAATATTCATGTTCAGAGTAAAACATCAATTTAAGTTTTTATTCTACTTGCAAGAAATTGTATGAACTGAATGCGTATACGTATTGAATAAGTGAATCATTCACTCACTGAATTTTAAATTAGCACTTTAAACAAAGGAAATGCAACTGTACATATAGATATAGTTCTTTCAATCTGAGGCAAATTTTCTGTGCATTTATAATTAAAGCTAAAACTGTTTGCAAAGTCAAGTCTGATGGACAGTTGCTTATTTTCATAAAATGTGTTCTGTATTTGGGCATAAAATAAAATATCTAAAAAGCCAGATCTGCATTGTTTATTTACACATCATCATGACATAAATTATTTACATGTTGTCTAAAAGGAGAATTTTATCAGAAATGGACAAAAACAACTGAAAACATAAAATCTTCATTAGGAAACAGAAGCAATTTAAGGAAACAAAAAAGTTGACTGCATTGTAAGGCTTACATTTGGTTTGGATTCATATTCATTGATCCGCCAAACGTTGCATTCAAAGACAGGTTTGTGTAGAAAAATAAATTATGTAAACATGTCAGAGCGTCTTTGCTCTGGATTCTGGCTGTGTTGGGTATAAATAAGAGCGCATGATCCCACTTATTGACACCGATAGTTTGCTGGGAAATTGGGGGAACTGCGATAAGGCAGCACTGGAACCACAGATCCAAAGGCATTTCCGGTCAGGTCCATAAATGATTGAAAACCTAGAAAACTAGCAGCTCTGCAGGCGCCTGCTGCCAGATCAGCTCTACATTGAAACCTAGCTGAGCTTTGACTCACAAAGGAAAATGCAGCAACAGAACAGCTGGACAAACAGAAGGCCTACCATGAAGCAGCTGAGCTGTCTTTGGGTTCCAGCAGCCACGCTGTCAGCCGGTGGTTCTGGTCGGCCTGGAGCGCTCCGGGCCGGCCTTCTGCCTCAGCTGAGCCTTCAAGATGAAAGAAGTCTACATCTAAAACATTTCAGGAGATTTGTCTGTGAGGCTGCAGCTCTGTCAGCCGTGCTTTAAACAGTCCAGCGCGCAGAACTGTGTGATGTCAGACAGCGGCGGTACCGGCCCAGGATGCTGGTGATGTGATGGCTTCAGTCGCTGTCGGAGCGGGCCTCCGCCTCCCGGCCGGCGGAGTGGTTGTACAGCCCCTGCGCCATCAGGTGCTCCGCCAGAGAGTTCTTCTTCCCGGAGGCCTTTTTAATCTTGGCCCGCTTGTTCTGGAACCAGATTTTGATCTGAGACTCGTTGAGGCTGAGCTCCAGGGCCAGGTTCTGCCTCCGCTGCTCGGTGAGGTACCGGTTCTTCTGGAACTCCGCTTTCAGCCGCTGCAGCTGCTCGGCACTGAAGGCCGTCCGGGGCCGCTTGTCCTCCTTGCTCGGGGTCGGGGCTTTCTTTGGTTTGCGGGATCTGGGCCCTTGTGTGGAAAAGAGCGAACAAAACACCAAAACATCCAGTTAACTCGTTTTCAAACTTTGTTGAAAGTTTTTGTGATTTAAACGGACAGAGAAAGGCGCGCTGAACTTCTTGACATGAACATCAGGGATTTTTCTTGTTCATTGGTTCATCTCAGGAACCAAACTTCAGAATGGAGGACGCGATTTATTCTGAGGCAATACCTCCTATTAAAGATGACTGCATCTTTAATAAAAAACTTTTAATATTTCCCTAAATCAGATTTGGATCACACATTTTCTGTTTCCCCAAAATGTTTGGGGTTTATGATGAGGTTTGTTATTTCTGCTCCGTTGTCTGGAGTGGTAGCAGACGGGCCGTTCGTGGGCTGGGGGTCAAATGCCTGTCTGTTTTTATTATTCAGTATGACATTAAAGTTTAAAACTGGTTTTAAGAAAAAGAGAAAATCTAGACAAAAATCAACTGGATCAGACTGAATAAAAACAGAATGAAAACGACCGTCAGACATTTGATCAAACGGAGCAACAATAAATCCGAGCTGCAGATGAACTGTGGCCTTGTTTCGGCTCCTTTGGCCCGAACGTTTAAAGACTATTTTTCGTATTTTCGTGAACAAAATCAAACTACTTTTGCACCACTTGTACTTGTAGTTCTCCAGATGCTCAATGCATTCCGTTTTTATTGTTATTCCTCCTTTGGTTATTTTTTTTAAATATGTAGAGGAAACACATCTTTGAATGCTGACAAAGAACACATGTGACGTGAAGCCAACTTTTCACTCAGACGAATTAAATGTCGCCGCAGATCAGCGGTCAGTTTTTCTTTCTTGTTTTCTAAAGGGAGGTTGAAAATGTTTCAAGATTTTTGGTTTTCACGGCCCCTTCACTTTTTTTACACCCCCCCCCCCCCCCACTCCACCCCCAACTCTTTTGTTAGAAAAAAAAATGCAAATGGTAAAATAACAAAGAAGCGGGGGAACAATGACGTTAAACTTGGTTTTACTTCGGTATTTTATGTTTTTGACTGTGAAGCATTTTTTTCCCATTTCACTTTTATTTTAATAAAAAGCTTTGTGTCCACTTTGGCAGATTATTATGGTCAGAAAAATCAAAAGTCAAAAACCCAAGACCTGCAGAAAGCGTTCGTATCATGATGAATATGCTGCAAGAATCATAAATGATCTTCTTTCTATAAATGCTTCATGTTTTATTTTGATCACGGCTAAATAATTCTAATAATGTAATATTTATATGTTGGTGCAATAACGGCTAAGTCTTTGTTAAAAGTGCTTCGTTTTTTCTTTAAACTATAGTTTCTACTGTTCAGCTAATTTTAAAATACTCTCGATTTTATTTCAAAGTTTAAATAAGATTTTTTTTTCGTAGCCTTTCCCACAATTTCATCTGTTTTATTCATTTATTTTTATCGCAGAGATAATATTACATTTTACCACTAAAATTCGCATTTTACTGAATGCATCTAAAATGATGTGATTGAGGGAACATTTTCCACCAACCTGATGAAGGCCGATCGGAGTACCTGGTACAATAAACCCAGGCCGGCCACAGCATCGGCTTGGCTGCTGGGGCCGCTGGAGCCGCCGGGGCCTCGCTGCTCTCGGGGCTGCGGCAGGAGATCCCTCGGCCTGAGTCGCAGGCTGTCAGCCCGGGGCCGCTCGCCTCTGACTCCGCAGGCTGGTGGTCGGACTTCCCCAAGCTGTCCTCCCGTCCTCCTGTCCTGCCGCGCTTTGAGTCCGTTTTGGAAGCTTTTCTCCCTGACACCTCGCTCCTCTCCTCCAGCCCGTGTCCTCCCCGAACACATAATGTGCCTTTCTTTCTCTTTCGGCCAAAGTCCGGCCTTAAGATGTTGTCTATGTAGAAGTTGGTGACCCGGTCGGACTGCTGAATCCCGGGCTGCTGCAGCAGAGGCAGGATGGCCCGGTTGGACTCCTCTCCAGAGCCCTTTGGACGCTCAGGTTCTCCTTGAACATTTTCCTCCATAATGATGATGAGCTGAAGCTCCAAAGAAAAAGATCCAAGTTTCTGATCAGTCTCTGTCTTCCTTCTAGCAATTAGCTGATGCCGTTGGAAAGAATGAAAAATAAAAATTCGAGTGTGTTTGCATCTGAGGTAAAAGTGTTCAGTTCTGAAAACGCGCCTGGGAATTTCGGCCCAGAACAATCCAGCTTTCTTTGTGATGAGAGCATCCCTCTCCTCTCTGCTCTCACTCCTTCACCCCACTGCAGCACAAACTACCTGTTACATTAAAATAAACGAACCAAAGTGTGAAAGCTGCAGACTGTTCCAGCTCAGTTACAGAAGCTTCCTGCTGCACTAAATCCTCTTGATGAAAATGCCGCTCAAATACTTCCACTAAACATTTTTGGGTCTGATTTCTGATTGGCTGCAGGACTCTGCGCTGACGTTGTATCACGGGCCTCACTAACATGTGTTTTTGACCAATAGATTCACAGAATATATATCATGTGGAATTCCCGGAATTCCCTTTTCTAATCAGTAGATTATGGCTGTGTTACATATACAGTCATATTCAATGAATATCGCTCGGATGAAGCCTTTCTGCCGGGTTGCAGGTTTTCTCAGTTGCTTTGGTGGATTTCTCGAATCTTTTCCTACATTTACAAAACATTAAATGCATTTCTCAAAACAATTGGTATGAATCAAAACACCATGGATTACCTACAGAATCCAGTTTATTTCTCAAAATTCTTAGTTCATGTCTCAAAATGAAATATCTGTATCAATGAACATGTCAGAGATTCAGAATATGAAGTCCTCGTTTCATTGTGTTTGGATAAGACAGTCAGATTGATTAGTCATGTTGTTCTGCTAGACTTTTGATGACATGTATTGTAAATTGTAATTAGGCAGGTCAGAGACTGGACAAGATTCACATTTACACATTTAGAAATTGCTTTGGGTTTAAGTCAAATCTAATGGACATGTTACATATGTGCCCAAAAGAAAGAGAGAGAGGGAATGAAAGACATAAGGTTGGAGGAGAAAAAGAAAGAGAGAAGACTTCTACACCTGCAGAAAGAGAAAAAAAAAACATATTAATACACTGATCAATAACACAGAATTTTTATGAATGTGGCAACAATTTTTTTTAGAATGTATTAAAGGTCGCAGGTGTTATTCACAATAGACAGATAGTTTTAATAAACCCCATGCAAAAGTCTAATTTAGAGCCTCATCGCACAAAATGGTTTATAAATCTATAAACCACTGAGTCCAGTAGGGGGAGATATTGTTAATGTCCTAGTTAATTATCTGCAGAGTTGCGTAGTAACTAGTTACTCGAGTAACTTTTTTGAAAAAATGTACTTTTAGGAATATTTTTATAATGCTGTTTTTGAGTACTTTTATTATGAAGTCGCTACTCTTACTTGAGTAACATTTCTGGATTCTCTGCCCACTGAGAGTAACTTCACTGAATGAACCAAAAATTCACCAGACACAGACACACCTGCAGTTTTTATTAAAGTTTCAGAAGTTTTTTTTTTATTGAAAGAAACTAGTTTGGAAAAAAATAATTATTTTACCTAATTTTATTATGTTTTGTTACTGATATGAATTATTTTAATTTTCATCATAAAGACACCAACATTTCCACTAAACTTTATATTTTGGTTCATCTGATTATGTAATTTTTAAATATTAAATGATTGATAATTTAATCAGTTACTAAGTACTTGAGTAAATATTTTACCAAATACTTTATGGTAAAAAAGCAAGATGCTGCAGATCCTCTGTCAGTCTCTTGTTGAGAACATCGTCTCTTCAGCCGTCATCTGTTGGGCAGCAGCATCAGAACCGAGGACTTAAAAAGGCTCAACAGGCTGATAAAGAATGCTGGTTCTGTTCTGGTTCTGGTTCAGTTCTGGTTCTGGTTCAGTTCTGGTTCTGTTCTGGTTCAGTTCTGGTTCTGGTTCAGTTCTGGTTCAGTTCTGGTTCTGGTTCTGTTCTGGTTCAGTTCTGGTTCTGTTCTGGTTCAGTTCTGGTTCTGTTCTGGGGATGACTGTGGAACCTCTGGAGATGATGATTCAAAGAAGGATTCTTCATAAAATCAATAAAATTATGGACAACCCTGACCATCCTCTTCAGGAGACTGGCTTGAGAAAACAGAGAATCTTCAGTCAGAGGTTTCTTCAGATTCGCTGTAATACAGACTGCTACAGGAGATCTTTCCTGCCAACAGCCATCAAGATTTACAATAACTCTTTGAAGAATCTGAATTTATGAGTTACAACATTTAGTTTTACTTTGAAATAAATAAAGTATTTTGAATTTGAATTTTTACTCTTACTTGAGTAATTTCTTGGAAGGCTGCTTTTTACTTTTACTTGAGTAAAGATATGTTGAAGAGTGCTACTGTGGCTTGGGTAAAATAGTTGGATACTTTGCCCACCTGACTATCTGGTTTCCAGGTATCACAATATTACATGAAATTGTTTATGGCTGAAAATGAGTGAAGGGGCTTAAGAAATCTCTCATGACAGTAAACATTAATGATGAGGAAAATAAAAGCACACAATGTTTTTACTTTGGCATCATTTAGTCAGGGCTGCGATTGGTTGAAAGGTCTTGCTTTGATGGTCTGGTTAGTTCTCCAGTATCATTTGAGCTGCCATGGTGACAAATTCAGGTAAGATCAGCTTCTATTTACAGAAAATGCCAAACTGACACTATGATGAGCCACTGTTCTCATCCCCTGAGCAGCTCCAAAAAGGAACCATTTTGTTTGCAAATCTCTGTGGTGCAAAGCAATGTAGTTCAACCAATATTTGCTTATGGGGTTTACTTCATTTATATTTAATGCTGCATCCTGTTACTGGATGACTGGATGTCTCACATTGAAGGCAGACAATGAAAAATGAGAGCAATAAGTGTTCCTTGTTTGAACAGTGATTCTTTTCAGTTTTGTTGACTTTATGTGGAAGTCCTTTTATTAAATAATAATTCCATAGATAAAGCATTTCGAGACAGTGCAGTTGAAAGAGTACAGCTCTGTTAGCTGACATGCTGTTTGTTCTCACATGTGGTCTGAGTCAGCAGGCAAAGCAGAGGTCATCTTCCTGCTGTCTGTACAAAACCTCTCAGAGGGGAAACTTCCTGTTCCTCTTAGTGTTCGCTCTACATTCAGGAGTCATGGAAATGAAGCCGAGGTGTAAATTCAACTGAGAGACTCTCTCCAGCCTACCTGCTCCATCTAATCACCACGATTGAACCAGTCATCCTTCATCAGATGACACAAGGTCCTGTTTCAGTAAACTAATGAAAGCTTATTAAAAATAAATCAGTGTCTTCAGCAGGATTTTTTTGTTCCTTTTATTTGAAGAGGCCCAGCCTACAGTCAGTCCACCTGCTCAGGATTTCTATCCTTGACCAGGACAGGATCCTGTTTGCTGTCAGAAAAAATGTCTTAAGAAAAGTTGTTAGTTTTCAGATATTAGCTCACACAAGATGCAACAGTTAGCATTTTTCACCAGCAAAAAAGCAGAAAATTATGAAATGTGTTTGAGAGCTAGGAGCTGGAGTATAATATAAATATATGTGAAGCAAGGGTTCATTTTAATCTGTTAATTCATTTTAATCTAAATCTGTGTTTACACAAAGTCAGAAAACTAGTCACTTCTTGCAGAACCCTCTTCTTGGTCCCGATCACACCATTCTGGTCGTGGCCCTTCACAGCAGGTAGAGAGGGCCTGGAGCTGGCTCATTGCTATCACTTACTGCTTTAATCCTTCTGCTCACTGTGCCGTGGATAAGCCCGGAGTGAAAGGGGCCCGCAGGGCCACGCTGACTAACTTCACAGACTCCAGTGGAGCTTGGCTTCCCTGGCTGCTGGTCAGTCCTCCATGAGTACACAGGACTGCTTTCTGAATAAGGGAGGTTTCGCTCTGCCGCTTTTTTAATTTTAAAACTTCTTCTTGTCTTTCTGCAGCTGCAGGACATTCTAATGTGTTTAGGAAATGCTGGGTGAACGATACACTGGATAACATGGAACTGATGCGTACTCTTACTCTATGAAGTGGGGGTTGTGATAAGAGGTTATTATCAGTCAGTATCTTCCCTGCTGCAACAAGGGTTAGGGTCACGGTCCGAAGTGGCAAAATTTTCCCATAGGCTTTGACACCGCCGTGTTCTGCCACTATGCCTAAGTGGCTGCAAGAGCTTATTTGTCACCTCGGTATTCCTTTGAATGGGCCATTTGGGCACTTTTGGTGCCATATCGGTGCAGATGCAGTTCATGCAAAATCCCCTGGATGGAGCTCTTGTATTAGGAATGAAATCAAGTCAGATTTTCAGTTTCAGCTCAGAGGGCCTGCCACCTGGGTGTTCCGACCGGTGATCCTCGGTGGCAAAGCGGGTTAGCTGGGTCTGCTAAGTGTCTGAGTGCTGGTGGTTCATGGGTAGTGTGGTCCACGGGCATTGTGGGGGATTGGGAGGCCTGCCACTTGGGTATTCTGACCGGTGTTCCTTCGTGGCAAAGTGGCTTAGCTGGGTGTGCTAAGTGTCTGAGTGCTGGTGGTTCATAGGTACTACTCTGGAGGTCCATGGGGGTGGTTCATCTGTCCTCCATGCGGGGTTATGGTGCTCCATTCCTGGGTACTTGTGCTCCATGAGTCCCCCTGGTTCTCTGGAGGTCCAGGGGCTGTTTCATCCAGCCTCCATGCGGGGTTATGGTGCTCCATTCCTGGGTACTTGTGCTCCATGAGTCCCCCTGGTTCTCTGGAGGTCCAGGGGCTGTTTCATCCAG
This sequence comes from Xiphophorus hellerii, assembly GCF_003331165.1. Lineage (NCBI taxonomy): Eukaryota > Metazoa > Chordata > Actinopteri > Cyprinodontiformes > Poeciliidae > Xiphophorus > Xiphophorus hellerii. The sequence continues at coordinate 818,405 of NC_045677.1, forward strand.
CCTCCATGCGGGGTTATGGTGCTCCATTCCTGGGTACTTGTGCTCCATGAGTCCCCCTGGTTGTCTGGAGGTCCAGGTACTTAAGCTCCATGAGTCCCCCTGGTTCTCTGGAGGTCCAGGGGCTGTTTCATCCAGCCTCCATGCGGGGTTATGGTGCTTCATTCCTGGGTACTTGTGCTCCATGATGTGCCCTGGTTCTCTGGAGGTCCAGGGGCTGTTTCATCCAGCCTCCATGCGGGGTTATGGTGCTCCATTCCTGGGTACTTGAGCTCCATGAGTCCCCCTGGTTGTCTGGAGGTCCAGGGGCTGTTTCATCCAGCCTCCATGCGGGGTTATGGTGCTCCATTCCTGGGTACAGAAGCTCCATGAGTCCCCCCTGGTTGTCTGGAGGTCCAAGTACTTAAGCTCCATGAGTCCCCCTGGTTCTCTGGAGGTCCAGGGGCTGTTTCATCCAGCCTCCATGCGGGGTTATGGTGCTCCATTCCTGGGTACTTGAGCTCCATGAGTCCCCCTGGTTGTCTGGAGGTCCAGGGGCTGTTTCATCCAGCCTCCATGCGGGGTTATGGTGCTCCATTCCTGGGTACTTGTGCTCCATGATGTGCCCTGGTTCTCTGGAGGTCCAGGGGCTGTTTCATCCAGCCTCCATGCGGGGTTATGGTGCTCCATTCCTGGGTACTTGTGCTCCATGAGTCCCCCTGGTTGTCTGGAGGTCCAGGTACTTAAGCTCCATGAGTCCCCCTGGTTCTCTGGAGGTCCAGGGGCTGTTTCATCCAGCCTCCATGCGGGGTTATGGTGCTTCATTCCTGGGTACCTGAGCTCCATAAGTCCCCCTGGTTCTCTGGAGGTCCATGGGGGTGGTTCATCTGCCCTCCATGCGGGCTTTCAGTGCCCTAGCCCTGGGTAAATGAGCTCCATGAGTCCCCCTGGTTGTCTGGAGGTCCAGGGGCTGTTTCATCCAGCCTCCATGCGGGGTTATGGTGCTCCATTCCTGGGTACTTGTGCTCCATGAGTCCCCCTGGTTGTCTGGAGGTCCAGGTACTTAAGCTCCATGAGTCCCCCTGGTTCTCTGGAGGTCCAGGGGCTGTTTCATCCAGCCTCCATGCGGGGTTATGGTGCTCCATTCCTGGGTACTTGAGCTCCATGAGTCCCCCTGGTTGTCTGGAGGTCCAGGGGCTGTTTCATCCAGCCTCCATGCGGGGTTATGGTGCTCCATTCCTGGGTACTTGTGCTCCATGATGTGCCCTGGTTCTCTGGAGGTCCAGGGGCTGTTTCATCCAGCCTCCATGCGGGGTTATGGTGCTTCATTCCTGGGTACTTGTGCTCCATGATGTGCCCTGGTTCTCTGGAGGTCCAGGGGCTGTTTCATCCAGCCTCCATGCGGGGTTATGGTGCTCCATTCCTGGGTACTTGTGCTCCATGAGTCCCCCTGGTTGTCTGGAGGTCCAGGTACTTAAGCTCCATGAGTCCCCCTGGTTCTCTGGAGGTCCAGGGGCTGTTTCATCCAGCCTCCATGCGGGGTTATGGTGCTTCATTCCTGGGTACCTGAGCTCCATAAGTCCCCCTGGTTCTCTGGAGGTCCATGGGGGTGGTTCATCTGCCCTCCATGCGGGCTTTCAGTGCCCTAGCCCTGGGTAAATGAGCTCCATGAGTCCCCCTGGTTCTCTGGAGGTCCATGGGGGTGGTTCATCCAACCTCCATGCGGGGTTATGGTGCTTCATTCCTGGGTACTTGTGCTCCATGAGTCCCCCTGGTTCTCTGGAGGTCCAGGGGCTGTTTCATCCAGCCTCCATGCGGGGTTATGGTGCTCCATTCCTGGGTACAGAAGCTCCATGAGTCCCCCCTGGTTGTCTGGAGGTCCAAGGGGTCTGTCTCCCAACCTCCATGCGGGGTTATGGTGCTCCATTCCTTGGCAAAGCCCCCCCAGAGCAGGGGGTCATCAGAGGAGGTTGTGCCTGGTTTCGTTTATTCTTCCAAGTGTGTGTGATGACCCGAGCCCACCTTTGGCCCAATAAATGCGCGGGACCCCCCCTTAAAGCCCCCGTGAATGTTGGTTCCCATTTGGCATCAATGCATTTGAAAGTGATACCCGGATGGCAAGTCCTGCAGCTCTGCGTCCCAAGCTGGTATCGAACCAGGCTCTGCCGGGTGGGAGGCACCAGCCTTAACCATTGTGCCACGGGGGAAGCCAGGGTCAGTGTGCCCAGATGGCAGAGCATTTATAGTGCCGAAAACCCAAGTGGCAAGCCATGTCCACAAAGGGACCCTTACCAGGGGCACGAGACTCTGGGCCGTGCGGGCTGGTGGGTGTAGTCCGCGTAGGGGTGCTTAAGTGTGGGGTACCCAGGTTCGGAGGGTCCTTAAGTCTTGGTCCCCCAAGTGGCAAGCCCCCATGGACATAAACACCCAGGTGGCAAGCCCCATGTACTCGAATACCCAGGTGGCAACCCTCCCATAGGCATAAACACCCAGGTGGCAAGCCCCCATGGACATAAACACCCAGGTGGCAAGCCCCATGTACTCGAATACCCAGGTGGCAACCCTCCCATAGGCATAAACACCCAGGTGGCAAGCCCCCATGGACATAAACACCCAGGTGGCAAGCCCCATGTACTCGAATACCCAGGTGGCAACCCTCCCATAGGCATAAACACCCAGGTGGCAAGCCCCCATGGACATAAACACCCAGGTGGCAAGCCCCATGTACTCGAATACCCAGGTGGCAACCCTCCCATAGGCATAAACACCCAGCTGGCAAGCCCCCATGGACATAAACACCCAGGTGGCAAGCCCCATGTACTCGAATACCCAGGTGGCAACCCTCCCATAGGCATAAACACCCAGGTGGCAAGCCCCCATGGACATAAACACCCAGGTGGCAAGCCCCATGTACTCGAATACCCAGGTGGCAACCCTCCCATAGGCATAAACACCCAGCTGGCAAGCCCCCATGGACATAAACACCCAGGTGGCAAGCCCCATGTACTCGAATACCCAGGTGGCAACCCTCCCATAGGCATAAACACCCAGGTGGCAAGCCATGTCCACAAAGGGAGCCTTACCAGGGGCACGAGACTCTGGGCCGTGCGGGCTGGTGGGTGTAGTCCGCGTAGGGGTGCTTAAGTGTGGGGTACCCAGGTTCGAAGGGTGCTTAAGTGTGGGTCCGTCCCCCAAGTGGCAAGACCCCCATAGTCCTAAACACCCATTTGGCTTAAGTCTGGGTCCCCAGGTTCGAATGGTGCTTAAGTGTTGGTCCCCCAAGTGGCAATAAACACCCAGGTGGCAAGCCCCATGGTGCCCTGTCCCTGGGTAAAGGAGCTCCATGAGTCCCCCCCCTGGTTCTCTGGAGGTCCAAGGGGTCTGTCACCCAACCTCCATGCGGGCTTTGGGTGCCCTATCCCTGGGTAAGTGAGCTCCATGATCTGCCCTGGTCCCCAAGTGGCAAGCCCCATGTTCACGAATACCCAGGTGGCAACCCCCATGTTCTCGAATACCCAGGTGGCAACACCCCCATAGGCATAAACACCCATTTGGCAAGCCCCATGGAGTGAAAATGTGACAAAGTGTCAGTTGTATGGATAAGAATACCCAGTTGGCAAGCCCCCATTGACGGACTACCCAAGTGGCAAGTTCGGGTCCGGTACCCAAGTGGCAGTTTTCCCCATTGAGAGAAACACCGAGATGGCAACGATGCCCTCTGGTGGCAGAAACACGTTACTACAGCGAATCTTGCCACGAGGGAGCAAAATCCATGATTTTTGTGAAAAGTTTGTCCTGTTTGGGGGTCTCTCACGGGGAGACCGGGGGTCTTAAAAATCGGTAGGGTGGGTCACGGGGGTAACGAGGGATAACCGGATTTTTAGAGATTGACCCCGTAACCCTACGACCCAGGGTTAGACCTCCAGAATTTTTAGAAAAAGGCCCTTTTTTCCCCCCAAATGTACACTTTTTCGGCCCTCGCCCTAAATAGGGTTTGAAATGAGCTTTCTTTCAATTAGTCAAACATTTGAACATTTTGATGTTTGCAACTGTTTTGCAACAATAATGTACTGGTTTTCCTTGAGTAATTCTTACTAAAAGACATGGACAATTATTGAAGTTAATGGTTTTAATCAAAATTTAAAAATAAATCACTACCTGATGACCAGATATTCATAGCCAAACAGTTCTTACTCTCACTTATAGTTTCATGATTACCTGCCTGGTGGAGTGTGATATTACAGAACAAAAAAAGGTGAATTTTCAAACTCTAAGCCCGATTTAGAGAATAAGTTCTCTCCAAAATATAAAAATTGATCAGTGACATTCAAATAAACAGAAAATAATAAGAACTTAATCAAGCTGACTAAAAAAGTAAAAAGGTGAACGAATAACAAATATGAACTATTAATAACAAAAATAAATAAATAAACAATGAAAAACAACAGTTCAGCTTTGATATGTATTTTTCAAAATCCAATGTGTGTTATGAGGGAATTTAGTTCCCAGATCAGCTTCCCATCTGACAAGGATCACCAGCTGACATGTGTTCAAACTGCAGATACAAAACCCAGGAATAAATATACTCCAAAAATTTACAAAGGTTTAATGTGGGCAAAAAAAGGAACATGTTTTGGCTACATGTCGTCTCAGCTTGTTACAGACAAGCAATGAGTGAACAGAGAGATTAAAGTTCCTCTAAGCCAATCAGAGACAAGCTGGACAATCAGGCCCCCAAAAAGAAACATCTGTGACAAATGAAAATAATATGCAACATTCAACACCAACTGATCATTATCAGTTGGTGTTGAATGCTGCATATTATTCTGCAACATTCATGTCTGTAAAGAGACATTAATCTGTCTGGTTTCCAAGAATCACCAGCTGACATGTGTTCAAACTGCAGCTACAAAACCCAGGAACCTTAAAGGTTTACTGTCTGTAAAGAGTGGATCTCTGATTGGCTTAGATGCCAAAGACCCCTCCCACCCCGGACACCACCATAAAAACACAATTTCTACCCAAGAGCTGTTTTTACCCTGAACACAGCTAATCCATCTATAAACTGATCATTTATTTATTTTTCTTAATGTCTCAGTTATTCTGTATTTCTACAATATTTTTATTGACATATACTTATTATTACTCTATTCAATTATTCGACTTCCCTTTGAAAGGTGCTGTTTTATAATTTCATTGGTCTTTCTTCGTGCACAATGAGAATAAAAGGAATTCTGACTCTTACTGTGAACCATTCCAATGAACAGCTTCTAATTGTTCTAAGGATAATGTGGTTAGAGTGAATCCAAAACTGTGGTTTTTTTGGACATAATGGATCAGAATGGATCCTACTGGAGTGAGTCAAGGTATTCATCAAATAATGCTGGGTCCTCTTCTCTCCCTCTTCATACTGCTGCATTACTGTGCTACACCCAAAACCTCTACGCTTTCTTGTTCAGGTTTTCTTAATTAATCTCTGTTGCAATAAATCCTTTGGGTAAACATTGCATGTGGCAAATGAATCCATTCTGTACACACAAAGCCAGAAACAAAGAAACCGTCTTTAGCTACCAGAAGGATACGTGTGATAGACGGCAGAGTGAACATTTCATTGTCACCTAGACTTGAGTGATTTAAGACGTTTGTGTCCCAACCTGACTCTCCAAGGTTGTTTTACTGTGATCAACACCTTTGGTTTATAGTTCACAAACTTCAATTCAATTTATTTATGTCATCACAAAAATATTAATTTGACATTTGATAAAGCAGATGTTATTCACATTGAAGTAAATCAAATGTCTTTGTTTTGTAAATATTTAATAATATCAGTTGCATGAGAAAGGATTGCCGTTTCACTGGTGGGTTCCTTCAAAAAATGACCATCAGTAGAAGTAGTTCTTCTGCGCTTTAGGAACACATGATGATTCTCTGGAAATGTCCCATGTCTGGATTCTTCCCAGCTCCACAATTCACATTACTTCTGTGTTCTAACAGTTCCTGAAAGGTCAAGGTGAGGATCATAACGGTTACCAAACAGCTCTGATTGATTCCAGGCCTTTTTAAGGGTCCTTTGATGTAAGTTGAACATTTTATAACAACACAGTTTAGCCCTGCAGTGATTTGAAGTGTTTGTATTGTTCTGGGTAGCTGCTCTCAGAAGAAGGAAGGGCAGTTGTTCCAGGGCACAGAGCCAGACAGCCGAGGTGAATGAACAAGAAGGAACAGAGAAGACAGCTTGGTGGGGCTGGGGATGGAGGGGGGCAGGCAGAGGATGCAGACTGCTGAGATCGGATGAGGACTGCCTGGACTCAAATGTTGCTTCAAGGACTTCTTCCATCATGTGTCAGAGTCCTGGAGAGAGAAACTTGCTGACAGCAGGAAAATCCACTCAGTCCGGTCAAATATCTCTTGCAGATTTTCTGCAGGTCGTGTCAGAGTCAGTGACTGACTGGAGAAGAATATCAGACTGTGTGACAAACTGGAACTAAGATCTCACAAGTTTGAACGAGTGAGGTGACGATCGACCATCATCGATGATGCCCCCACACTCCTCCACCAGCACCACACCCCCCCACTGGGCTCCTTCTGGAGAAAGAGGAGGTATTAGCCCAGCCTCTGTTTGAAGATTACAGTTAAATCAGTTTCTATAGTAAATAAAATACCTCCAAAAGGTTTAGTTCACTAATTCAACTCATAAAGTAAAACTCATATATTTTATCTATTAATTTCAGTGATCCATTCAAAACATGTTTCTATACATCTTGAAGGCTAATATTATATATGAAAAAGATATTAACCTTGAATTGTGAACTTACTAAATGTGTATCCACATACTGTACTGTATATGTACAGTACATGCACGTGGTCTGGGCTCCTTTTGCTTGAGTTACTGTATTAATGCGGTGTGGCATGGAGGGGGTCAGCCTGTGGTTCAGCTGACTCTCCTCTTTTCCTTCAGACTTTGGTTTCTGACTGCAGCTGCAGTCAGCACCTTGTGAATCTCCCCAAACTCTCAAATGGTTTTTGCTTCACAATCCCATCGAGGCTGCAGTTATCACGGTTGCTTGTGCCCCTTTTTCAACCACGCACTTTCCTTCCACTAAACCTTTCGTAGCAAGCTGTGGACAAAGAACTCTGTGAACTTCTTTAGCAATGACAGTTTGAGAGATATGGTCATTGAGGATGGAGAGCCTCTGTTGGACTGTCATCAAATCAGAAGATTTCTCTTTGATTATGTAGACTAAGGTTCTCAGTTTATGATCAACTGAATTTATGGTTTTCATTAGCTGTCAGCCATAATCAGCAAAATGAACACAAAGACTTTACACTGTCAATTAACACTGACTATAAAAATAACTAATGAAATCTAATATTGATTATCTAGTGTTGAGCGTTTTATTATTGATATATTCTAGCACATTAAATGTTTCCCCCAGTCGTTTCCATAAATGGTCAACTTTCATTCAGATGAATGCTTTTAAAAACATTCGTCTGAAGTTTTTCTCTCCACACCTGTGAGCTTCTACCGCCATCTGTTGGTTGTCATGACTCACAGCAAGTGTTTTCATGTGGCTGATCTGCTCTCCAGCCCAACTACACCAATGTAACATTTAAACTAAATTGTGTTTTTAAATCCTGTTAAATTAAAACAGGATTAAAAGGCCAACTGATCTACAGTTGGCCTTTCAGGGAGGATTTTCTGATTTAGGGTACAGCAAACTTCACAGATTACTAAGTATTTGGCTTTGCATTAAAGTTTGGGTCTTCAACCTGCAATGGCTCCTAAGACCTTCCAGAATGGCTCTTGATAACGTACATGTACAGGTGCTGGTCATAAAATTAGAATATCATAAAAAAGTTGAAATGTCAGCAATTCCAGTCAAAAAGTGAAACTTGCATTTTATATTAATTTGTTACACAAAGACTGATATAACTCAAATGTTTTTCTTTTAATCTTGATGGTTAAAATTGACAACTAATAAAAACCATAAATTCTTTATCTCATAAAATTAGAATATTACTTAAGACCAATACAAAAAAAGGATTTTTAGAAATGTTGGCCACCTGAAAACTATGAGCATGTGCAGCACTCGGTACTTAGTTGGGGCTCCTTTTGCCCAGATTACTGCAGCAATGCGGCGTGACGTGGAGTCCATCAGTCTGTGGCTCTGCTCAGGTGCTATGAGAGGCCAGGTTGCTCTGATTAGTGACCTTCTGCTCTTCTGAATTGTTGGGTCTGATGTATCACATCATCTTCCTCTTCACAATACGCCAGAGATTTTCTATATGGCGTTAAGGTCAGGTGAGTTTGCTGGCCAGTTAAGAACAGGGATGCCACGGTCCTTAAACCAGGTCCTGGTAGCTTTGGCTCTGTGTGCTGGAGCTAACTCCTGTTGGAAAATGAAATCTGTATCGCAATAAGGTTGGTCAGCAGCAGGAAGCCTGAAGTGCTCTAAAACGTCCTGGTAGGCGGCTACGTTGACCTTTAACCTCAGAAAACACAGTGGACGGACACCGGCAGATGACATGGCAACCCAAACAGTCGCTGACTGCGGAAACTTTGACTGGACCTCAAGCAACGTGGATTCTGTGCCTCTCCTCTCTTCCTCCAGACTCTGGCGCCTTGATTTCCAAAGGAAATGAAGAATTCACTTTCATCAGAGAGCATAACTTTGGATCACTCAGCAGCAGTCCAGTCCTTTTTGTCTTTAGCCCAGCTGAGACGCTTCTGATGCTGTTTCTTGTTCAACAGTGGCTTGACAAAGGGAATGTGACAGCTGAACCCCAGGTCCTGGTATGTCTGTGTGTGGTGGTTCTTCAAGCTCTGACTCCAGCTGCAGTCCACTCTCTGTGAATCTTCCCCACATTTTTCAATGGGTTTTGTTTCACAATCCCCTCCAGGGTGCCGTTATCCTGATTACTTGTCCATTTTTTTCTACCACATCTTTTCCTTCCCTTCATCTCTTTATGAATGTGCGTGAACACAGAGCTCTGTGCACAGCCAGATTCTTTAGCAATGACCTTTGTGTCTTACCCTCTTGTGCAAGGTGTCAAAGGTCATCTTTTGGACAACTGTCAAGTCAGCAGTCATCCTCATGATTGTGTAGCCTACAGAACTGGACTGAGACAATTTAAAAGCCTTTGCGTGTGTTTTGAGCTAATTATCTGATTAGTGCGTAGCACCCGGGGTCTTCAATACTGAACCTTTTCACAATATTCAAATTGTCTGAGATACTGAATTTGGAGTTTTCATTAGTTGTAATAAACATTAAAGAAATAAACATTTGAAATGTATTCATCTCTATGTAATGAATGAATGTAATATACAAATTTCACTTTTTGAATGGGATTACTGATTTAAATAAACTTTTTCATGATATTCTAATTTTATGACCAGCATCTGTAAGTGCAGGTTTCAGATTTTCACTGAATTTCATTGACAGAGTGACTCAAAAATATGTTTTTGATATATTTTCTTCGGGTAGAAACTATGCAGAGTTCTTTTTTCATTTGAAACAAACCTCACAGTGTGTATCCATCCTATTTTACCAAAAGTTCTGTTGCTTTTCTATTTTAAAATATAAGAGAAATAAAATGGGGCTTCTTTAAAAATTTCCTACAGTGAATATCTATATAGAAAATAAGCTATCTGTAGTTAACAATGCTAAATGTGGAAGAGACTCCATAACAGTAATCTGATTACTGACAGAATTTGAGAACTAGAGAGAACAATACTTCATAGAAAATATACATAAGTTTTCAGTTTACAAAATGAAAATTAAGTATAGTTTGTGAAACACACACAAACTATACTTTGTGTGTGTAGTTTGTACCATTGTACCATTTATAAAATGGTACCAAATGGTATGCCTATACCAACATAATTATTTGGGGTATTTGAAATAGTTACATGGAAAAAACAAGACAAACATGTCCAGGTGTGTGTGAAGATCAGCAGGTGTGTGTGTTCAGCTTCAGTCGGGTTTTGTAGAATGGAGAGCTGTGCAGTACTGCAGCGGAACATCCAGACCCACAACAGGCCCCACCACGCTCAGCCATGACAGCACATAGTTCACTGGCCTGTTGGCATGGAAACATACAAGTCAATGAGTTAAAATGGTTTCAAACTGATGAAACCACATTATTATAAAGGAAACTGAAAGCTTTTATTCTTTGATCATTACTTGGCCTCATATTGAAATATTTCCTATAATAAGTCCCCAAAATAAATGTTCCTAAAACCAGTCAGTCTGAAAATCAGGGCCTTGTACAGGCCTGAAAACTCCCACTACACTTCATTAGTATTACATTTACTCACTTAGCAAAGGTGTTAGGACTTTTGTTTTAACAGCAACATATCTTATCCTGACTGAAGTTCCTGCAGGTCACCTTCAATATGCTGCAGTCCATCAAGAAAGCTCAAGCAACACTCTGACACCACATGCACTTAAACATACGCAGCTTTATGATCTGATTCAACATGAACAGCTACAGGATTTATTAAAAACACATCTTGCATCACATTTTCTGTTTTATTATTGAAAAGTTTAAGGACGTTTGATGCAAACCAGGATTTCACCTCAGCTGAGCAGGAAGTGAGGGAGGAGGGTGGAAGTGAGGAGTTTGGTAAAGTGGACAGGAAGAACAGGGCATCATCAGCGAAATGTCATCATCTTAGTCGTTCTTAAGCAGTGGGTCTTTCTTGGATTGAGAACTAGGAACTAGGTCATACCTACCTGCCTTGATCTGGAGCAGCCTGCAGCACAGGTCCCATGAACTCCTCTGTTCTACATGGGTGAAAGAAAAAGAACGGCTGGCCCAGCAAAGGGTGCTCCTGTCACACACACCAAGAATGAGGTTTCAGCAGAGCTTCACAGAGACCCCTGGGCACAAGGAGGAGGTTGGGAGTTCCTACCTGCTGACTTATTGCATTAAGAGGGCAGTTCTGAAGACACAGCCTGTAGTTTGGGTGGATGGTGCTCCACATCTCCTCTAATGCCAGGCTCCTCCCCTCTGAGACAAGAACAGCAAAAACGCATAAAGCACTAAATTAGACCCAAGGTGAAATGTAAATCCTCTGCAACACACATTATTTGCCATTCTCTGTTCACAAATAACTGCACCTCAGTAGGCCGGGAAGTCACACTCCTGAAGTGACTCCTCTGTCTCTGCTCTGATGCAGGACGGTGATGAGTCTGTGTACAGTCAGGAGCTGGACTGTGCTGCTTTCTGCCAGACAGGCAGTCAGACAGAAACATTGTGCAGATTTACTTTTAGCTGGTTGGCTCCAGCTGAGGTAGAACAGAGTTCAGACAGATGGCGGCACAGACTAGCAGGAGAGCTAACAGCTAGCTGCTGGAGTCATGAAGGGTTCAAAGTCAGCAGAGGTACAGTTGTGAAGAGTGAAGTGGTTGATGATGCTCAAGAGAAAATCTAGAGCTCAGACTAGCTGGTCAGCTAAAACCAGCTAAATCACAAGCCTTGGATAACAGTCCAGTTACTGCAATGATTCAAGAAACTTTTGAAGACCCACAGAGTGTCTGTTAGCTTCTATCTCCATTTCTATGGCAACCCTGTTGTCTCTGACAGAACCTGACTATTGATCTTCCTATGAAGTAGCTTATTTACACATGAACTGCATCACATGTAAATTCTTTGATCTGCCAGTTGCATAAACATAATAAAAAATATATATTGCAGATAAAGTAACAGAGCTACTCCAACAAGCTACCACTCTTGTGGCAGCTTGTTGTCACAAGAGTGGTAGTTCTGAGAGCTGCTCTTTGGGTTTCTTATGACAGAATGGAGATCTGCTTTGTGCCTGTAGAAAATAAAATCTTGTGCCATTTTCAGTTTCTTTACATTTACTTCCCAAAACAGCAAGTTCAAAAATAATCTAATATGTTACATTCAAAGAAAGGGTTGAAAACTAAAATCATTACTGCCATCATTTCCTATGTCTTCATCATGCCTGCTTCTGTACTGCAGATGACTTTCCTCTGGCTACTCCAGTCAGCACAGACCGACCCGCTTCTGTGGGGAGCCTGATCTGATCCAGGACGGTGATGATGTGATTCAGCTGGTGTTCACGTCAAACTGATGCTTTGATAGTGAATGGAGTTATTACAACAAGCTTTAATACTCTCCTTATAAATGACAAAAAATAATGTTTGACTTTCCCTTCAGAGGCTAGGGAGGGGGCTGTTTCTGGCAGGAATAACCAGGCACTCTTATAGAACCTTTAATTGTATGAAAACTCTAAACCTTTAATCAAAAAATGACTTTGCTTCCTAAAACTGTCAACTTAATGCTAAAAAGCAAAGTGAATGTAAGATGCTGCTTTCTGTGTGACTAACCCAAAGTGAACGCTCTGAAATACAGGACAGGAGCTCCGTAGCTGCAGGAGAACAGGATGTGATACTCGTACTGAAGCACCAGGCTGCTGCTGTTAGTCACTGTGTAGCTACCATCATCTTCTTCTTCAGCTCTGAGGAAGTCAGAACCAGTGGAGGCAGCTGGGTCCTGCTGTGAAAGAGCAGACACAGTGGAGCTCAGTATGTCTGACTCTGTGATCGTTACATACTTCAAAGTAAAACAAGTATTTACTTCTTCCTTTTCATGTCCAGTAGAGTCACACAGGGTCTGTGGCTGTGGGTGGAAACTAAACCCCTTCTGGTCATGAAGTGGACCCCAGTCACTAGGAACTGACCTTAGTGCAGTCTTTCTGAGGTAGCCCTCTTCTGAGCCCTGCAGTCGTATTAAGAAAATACCATAATACCTTTTAACTCTCCAGCTGTGTGCGCAGTGACAGAGGAAGTACACACCTCCTCACCTGAACCGCTTCCCAGCTCCAGCCATCCCCCAACTGGTCAGAGCGCTGAAGCAGCAGCTGGCAGGACAGACGGAACTGCTCCTCATCCAGGACACTGCAGCTCATCTCTGATAGGACGAGACATGGAGAGAATGAGGGACTACACACACACACACACCCGCACACACACACACACAGAAAACCACATTCAGACTAAAACCACAAAAGATATAGTTTGGAATGACAAACGGATTAAATAAAGCTGCAGTTACATTGGAGTTAGCGCAGTTATATGTTGTTGTAAAAATATGTCGAAAAGTTCTGGTTTAAACTTTTGGACCATCTTCTCTACTAATAAACTAGATTCCAACATCTTGTTATACTTTCACAAAACGAGTAAATACCTCGGATCCCGCTGAGTCGCTGCTTTGTTGACAGAGTGTCGGAGATTTAGCGCTGCTCCAGATCCAGCCAGACCTTCAGAGGCCGCGAGCAGAACGTCGCAGAGGAACAAGCAGCTTATTGCTCAGTTAACTCTGACTACACTGAAGAACATTATAGAGTCTGGCTTAAAAGGAAGAGAAATATCTACATTTTCAAGCAGGAATTTCTTTTTAGAGAGAAAGAGAGAGACAGAGATCTTCGTCTTCTTCTTCTTGCCATTGTAGTAGATCGCAAACAACTTTCAGGTGTATACCGCCACCTACTGAACACGAGTGTGTAGCATTACTACTTTACAGCTATTAAATTCCATTTTCAACTTTGTATTACGAAGAAAATAAATATAGCTTTCCTTAATCTATAAATATCCTCGAAGTTTCCTTCAGTTCCCAATAGTTCTTTAAGATCATATTCCTGTCCTGCCCTTACAATTTTTCTCAACAGTAAGGGTATGTAAAGGTAAACACACACATATGTATTTCTACACATAATTTGTGTGTGTGTGTTTACATACATACACACACACATATATATATTGCCATTGGTGACCTTTTACAGCCTAACCTTCTTGATAATGGTGTTAATGGCTGCCTGCAGGACAACTTCTAACTGACCAGACTGTCCCATGATTGTGTGGCCACGACATATTTCATCATCCTACATTTTCATTACTCAACTCATGTAATATTTTCATCTTTTGAGAAGCAAAATTTTAAGTTTGCATTAGGTGTGTAAGGCATAATCATCAAAATGAAAAGACTAAAAAATGCCTCTTGTATTGAATGCAACTTTCACTATTCAAACTGAATAAATGAACTTTGCATATTTACAGGTTTTGAGATGCAGTTGTATTTAATCAACAACAGATGACCAGCAGCAGAGATGGATCCAGCAAATTTTACTTGGCAGGGCAAAGGATTAACATGAGTTTTAGGTCAGGTGGCAATGCTGGACGTCCTCGTGAAGTAAAATAGCTCTCTCTCAAACAATCTCTTTTATTGATCATAACCCTGACCATACACTTTCTGACCGTACAGCCAAACAGAGATTTAAAGAGGATCTGCAAAAGCAAATGAAGTAGATTAGCAGGATTTGGTTAGAACTGATGGTGTAATCCACATTACTGGGGAATATCCTGCCTGCTGCCTGCTAATTAAGTCATTAGCATGTTAGGACAGTCATGAATGTTGGGTCAATGCAGGTGATAGTGGTTGGAGTTCGTCCCACAATTGTTTAGTTACTGGTTCGACCCCTGCTCCACTTTCTTACTGTTACTCAGATGAAGAAGACCACATCATTCTATATTTATAGTGAACAAACTCTCATGTCTTACTTCATTCACAGGTTTTGGTAAAAAAAAAATACTCTGTGGGAAGTAATAATTATAAAATCTTCACACATTCGAATGTTGCTTAGTCAGCTAAGTCAAGCAGAGATGGACACATGCAAATACCTCTGGTAGAATTGTAGGACAGCACAATATGTTATCGTTTTTACATGGAACTGGAACATAAAGGAGTTTTTGGTGTACATACTGTTAGGGAAAAAATTTATTGGTACAATTAACAACTGCTTCTCCGGGCACCAATACAACCACCAATACTGATATCTGCTGTTTCCAGTTTGATGTTTCAGACTGAAGACCATTTCTAAGTGTGGAAAGTGTGGAACACTGACAGAAAGCTAAATTGGTCAAACAGATTGGGAATAAAGGGCTGCACTTTGTTGGAATGTCAGTCACACTAATGTATGATGGGCTGAAGTGTGCTGAACACTTCTGACAGAGTGGATCCATTCTCTACCTCACTGCATCATGCTTTTGGTTGTGGTCCAACTGAGATGTCAGTCAGGCTTTCTGAGAGAAACAGAAAATGACCGTCTTTATCATTACATCTGTCCATGTTTGGTTTTGTTCACCTTCTTCAATATTTTGGAGTATTCTCTTCATACCTCTTGTTTGTTTGATATGAACTTTTAGACCACCTCTTCAGTCCTTCATTCTTAAAACTAAAATAATTTTCTTCTTCTTCAGCCTTTAAATCCAGCTAGAAATGACCTTACAAGTTTGGAGCCATAGGAGAGATTATCCACAGTCCACATGAATGGTTCACCTAATCTAAACATGGGAAACCTTTTGTGTTTCTCTTGCTTGTTTAATGCTATACAGCCATTTAATAACCCTTGCATTTCGCTCCACAGCTGAGATGCCATAGGGGACGCGCTCACCGGCCTCCTCCTCTTCCTCCCCCTCATCCTCTTCTGATATTCCGTCATTGGAAGATCGCCGTGACTGGTCACAATCGGAGGAGATCATAGAAGCTGATCGAAAGTTCAGGCTGACAATGTCCGAGTTGGCCCGTGCAAAGTTCTCGGGACCCACTGCCTCCAACTCCTCAGGGTCAAGGCCGCAATAATTAAAAAAGCGTTCCACATCCGCTCCGGCCCGGGCATACCGATCCGACAGGTCCGATTTAGATCTGTGCAGTGACGAACGACGAGTCACATTTGAACCCTGCTCCAGATCAATGTTCAACTCAGCTGATGCACTAACAGGGTCTCCAAAGTCACATGGCAAAGACTGTGGAGTTGTGTTGTTGCAGGGCGTAGGGGACATTGGCGGACGCGCACGTGGCAGTGACAAGGATAGTGCAGGAGGGAGAGAGGTGGGCTTTGGTTTGGGAGGGAGGGGTGGGGCTGAAGAGCTGCTAGACTGAGTGGTGCGCAGCGGTTTACCGTTGCACAGTCGCAGGAGGTCAGATGATGAGTGGGAGGTCAGAAGAGGTGGCAGTGGGGAATGAGAACGCTGGACAACTCCTCCTTCACATCCTCTTTCATCTTGGACTCGTCTGCTAAGGTTCAGGTTTCCTGCTTGTTGTGGAGTGCGACGCCCCCCGCTGGCCACTGGGGGGACCTTTAAGGAGTGAGAGAAGGATCTGAGAGAATGCGAGGTGCTCGGACTGGGAGCTGAGTCTGAAGGTTGCTCATTAAGGGTCATGGTGGATCTGTATGTTAGTGGCATCCTAGAAGGAGAAACAGAAACAGAGTATTAGAAAGCACCACAAACACAAGTGACCACAGAGGACCTACATGTGAGCATAATGTTATTATAGTAATCACTCTATCATTGAATTTGCTACTGGCTGTGCCTTTACCTGAGCAACAGGTGAAGGCACAGCTGTGTTATTCTGGGACACAGTTTTAGGAATTTCTAGTATGTTAAACACATCACGTTTGGCTCCAACAAAACCTGATTTAAATTTCCCGAAGAGATATATTGTTTAACTAATTACATAGATTTTAACACATCAAGTATTTACAGTTACATTTGTTTTTTTTAAACATACATAAGTTCAGAGCACTGGCAACCTTGCACAAGGTTAAGATTCGATCCCAAATAACAATTGTTAAATTAATCATGTTTATTTTGGAAAAACATTGTAATTCAAATCTCTGAATATTCTCTGTTGCTGGAAAAAAGAATCATATTCTGCAATAATGAAAGTCAGTGAATCTAGTGTGAAGTGCTTTGGGGTCCTCTGGACTTGATAAAGTGCTATATGAGTACATATCATTTACCATTTCCCCTTTCAGTTGAAATAAAATAACTGTTCTTCTAATTAGGACAACTAGATATAATAACTGACACTCATTTGAATCATTAAAAAAGCAGTATATTTAAAGATCTTCCTGAATTTTTGTAGCATCTAAAACAATTTTTTTTTTCAGAAATTCTGCTCATCAAATGCTGCAACAGTCTTCATTTTTATACTGTAGACAAAGTTGTTTGTAAAGGTCAAAAATCCTGTTTTGACCTTCCATTGTTTTGAAAATATTACTAAGCCACCCCTTAATATGTCTCTGGGCAAATTGCCCTGGTTCTGGAAATTTATTTATGCATAACAATGAAATAACAATGTTAATGAAAATGTTGTAAAACTTGTGCATGTTTTGTAATTTAAGGTTACTATTCATGATTTCCTTTCGTATCATTTCCTAATTTTTAGCCATCAACTGCCTTTCAAAGTTAATTTTTTAGACACCAAATTCTTTGGCAATTTCATTTCCATTCATTTGGTTCTTAATGTTTTAATTTCCACTGGATGAAATTCCATGTACTGTCAATACATAAAATTCCAGATATATACAGTGCCCTACGAAATGTATTCACACCCTTGGACTTTTTCCACTTTTTATTGCTTTTACAAATCAACCATAAACAAAGGCTCTCATGACAAAATAAGTTACAAAAAAGTAGTAACTTTTTTATAGTAGCTAAAAAGTTACTACAAAATAATAGTAATAAAACCATGTAGCATAAATAAGTGATTTTTATTGTTGACAATAATAGTCTCCAAATTGCACATAACATGAAAAAAACTATAGACATTTTAATAGTTAAGACTGTTACTTAAAGGTTTGAAAAAACTTGGAGAGTTCCTAAATAATTGTTTTTTATGAAAAGGACTGATGTTAAAAACAGCCTTCTCAGGTGGTGCACAAAATAAAAAGACCTTAGAATAACTTGGTTTCCTCCAGACATCTACATAGTTTCTCCTATTAGAATTTCACAATCACATTTCCATCTTCCAATGATCAAATTCAGAATCATTTTATATCAGGCAAGAGTTTTTGCTGAGGTGTAAGCTCAAATTTAGTGAAAATACGTCTTTCAGCTTTTTGTTAGTGTTTGTTCAAATCTTAGATTTAAAATCAGAGATAGAATTAGCAGAACTCGGTGTATTAAGCATTAGAAATACTCTAGACAATATGCAACCGTCAGCAGTGACTCACCCCAACGGTGTCCAGCTTCGGGCCATTCTGACTGATGACCTCATGAGGACGGCACTTTTAGCTCCACTTGACAGTCCTTCAGAACCTGCTGCTGAGGATGATGATGAGTTCAGCAGATTTTTTAAGATCTCCAGATTTAAATTCTCCCGTTTGCTGCTGCCACAGCTGGACGCACATGTGTCTGACTTTGCGTTGTTATTGGATGCTTTGAAAGGGATCCCGGCTCCGTTCCCTCCTCCACCAATCCCAGGGCTTTTCTTTGGCAGGATGGAAGGGTCAACGGTGGGCTTGGCCAGGACAGGCGGTTTGACTGGTTCTTGCTTGGCGTTGATGACCTCCTGACTCTTGACATACTTTGCTTTGTCAGCTTCTAGTCTCTCAACTGCACTCAGGCGGTTTGGGTTTGGTTCCGCCTGAGAACACATTAAAAATGAATTATTCTATGTTTCAGGCATGGAAAAATAAACATTTCATCATAAAGCAGTATAATCCAATTACTGCATACTTCTTCAACAAACCAATCAGATCAATGAAATGTTCTAACCAAAGAACATTCTCAACAATGACCACAAATATGTTTGAGGAAGTCAGTGAAGATTTAAAGCCAAAGGATATTGTAACAACTGTCAAGAATGATGGTAATAGCATCGCACAAACAATAGGTTTCTCCTTCACCTTTAGATCAACAGTGAGATGGTCGAACATTTTGAAAGGTGGATAACTGGGTGTTCCAACAGGAAAATGAATAACGTCAAGTAACTGGAATAATGTTGGCCTACTGAAAACGACACGTATAGATGTTGGGTCTGTGCCAGTAGACCAATCTCTTTGAAAGATGTTTATCAACTCTGTGGCAAAGCTCTTACAGAAGTTACAAAAAGAAGTATCCAGCAAGTTGGAACTCGCCCAGAGACATTTAACTATATACAGGAGTGCATTTCCACTGCAGGATCCTAAAGGTTTTTTCTCCAAAACTTAACTTTCCAAAGGCTTTTTATTCACCCAAGATGTTTTCTGTGAGTTTTGAATGGGGTCTGAAACCTGGGCAGTAAAATATGACTCCTGACACTGAGAAGGTCATCGTTCTGCAGGAGTGCCATGACAATAAGGGGGCACAGGTTTCGAGGTGGTGGTGCAGGTTGCCCCTCTTGTGTGGTGGAATGTGTGAGGGAGCTCGGCTACATTGTCGAGTGGTGGTCTCCTGGAGGGTGGTCTACGCCTCTTGGGGACATTTCGGACAGGCTGAGGGGTATTGAGCCCTGCTCCCTTGGACTTTCCAATTGGGGTGGGATCATAAAATTGGCCTGCTGAGCGCTGGAAGGCTTATGACCTTCTCAAACATATTACTTCCTCTTAATTCCAGATGACAAATTAGCACACACATGTTCATAAACACACACAATCACTGCTACATAATCCAAAAGGTCATACCAGCACAGGTTCAAATTACATAATACAACCTGTGTCACATGATATCATGGGCAACCATAATTTAATAAAGTCAATCACGCAATTAGGACACCATCCCCTGAAGTTACTATTGAATTATCATTAACCAAGGGTCCAAACGCTGTGGACACAGCGTAGAACAAGGGGCTGGTTTTTACCAGGTGGGAGCATTCATCTTCTTCATATGAAGCTGGATGCCATATGAAGAGTCATCCAGCTTCTTCATATGGTTTGCATGGAATTGGTTTGGGAGGGAGGGGTGGAATTATTAAAAAAATCCAGTTAGGATTACAAGTAGCCATCTACAAACATTATTCGTGACAATTTACACACAGCTGTTAAGCTCTGAAACTGAATTTAAAAATCACTTTTAAATTAGAAGAAGTTTGAAAAAATAGATCTTTAAAAATAAAATCCTTCAACATGTGTAGGGTCACATTGTAACGCATCGTTTCCATTTATCATGGTTTCTTTGACAAATTAGAATGGTTCAAAGAAATTATTAAAGGCCAAACTAATCTGACCTTCGACCTCAGCTGTAGGAGTCCTCATTAAGACCACAACAATGATATTCTCACCTGCCTTCTGAAGTACTCAGGGCCCTTGTTGAGGATGCGAAGAGGTACAGTGGAACTGAAGGGCGTGGTGGGGCCAGCAGACTTGCTACCTGGCAGGGGAGGAGCCAGTGTCTCTGTCGGCATGGCAACAAGGCGATTGGGGTGGCCGGCCGTGGTGGCAATAGGTGCGGGGTGGTTGACAGAGGGTGGGGTCACTAAGGAACCCCCAAAACATGAAGACACAAGGTGGAGGCAAGAAAAAAAGTCTAAAAGCAGGCAAACCCCCTCACCCTGCACATCGCTTCTGAGAGAAGGCAAGAGTTACTGAAGAGGAGTGGTGGGAGAATACTATAGTCACATAAACGGATTGAAAGGATGATCTCTGCTCTCTAATCTCTGTTAGCTCTTTGGATTAGAGCTTCAATCATTTAGGTTGGGCAACAGAACAATGGAAAGGAGGCAAATGAATGCAGTGACAGTAAAGTGAAACTCAAGACGTGTGACAGCAGTGTGGTGTGGATAAGAGATCCCATTCAGCCTGGGGACAGCAGAGGCTGTTAGAAAATCAACAACCTACTGCCTCTCCACTGAGACCAGCTCTCCCGTCAGCCTGATAAGCATCTGAAAAGGGAAAAGAAAAAAAACAGTCAATAGAGTAGTTGGACATCATTTACCTTGCAACATAGAACTGCAGTATTTCTGCAAGCAAACAAAGTAAATCATCCATTCATCTGAAGTCAGGCCATGACTGAGTTTTGTTGGTACAATTTTTATGATGGTCAAGTCTTTTCTTTCTTGTTTTCTTTGCTTTTTAAAAAAAATATAAATGTGAAAACAGATGAAACAACTAACAACAAACTGACATCTGTATATGATTTAGTGTCCACTAAATGAATATTCCTAGATCATAACTTCTAAGTAGCAGAGATGAAAAATAATCTTACCCTGGTCCAATCAAAAATAAAGGATTTTTGCATGACAGGCAAAAATCTTGTGCAAAGATGTTTGCATCTTTTCATATCTGCTCATTTGAATAGTTGAGTACAGATTTTTGTTCCTTCTTTCTTAAAAACATATTTTACATCATAAATAGCTTTACCTTGCAAACAATATTTACCAGTTTGGAGGCTTGCTTTGGCTCTGCTCATTGGTTCTCTTAAACCCTCTGCTTTATTGCTGCCTGTGTATTTGCCCTCTAGGTGCTGCAGGTTGTCAGTGGGAGTCACAGTCACTGTCAGGTAAAAAACAACAGAACAGAGTAAAGCAGAGCAGCAGAAGTTCCTCATGACAGCAGAACTTCACTTTCAGATCAATGAATGACCTTGAAGGTGATGCTGTTCTAAGCGGTAGATGGATAACAGCTCTATGAACGCTTTTCATACACAGGTGTGACTGTGGGGAACAGCTATTTAAAGCTGCTTTCTTGTATGTATGTGGCTAAGGAAGGTAGACTAGTGTGTCACCTCATACTGTAAATAGCCATTCGCCACCTACTGGGCAGCCACTGTAAGTTCCCTGAGAATTTCTCCAAATCCACAAGAACAGAAATGTTGAACATCTTAGGAATATCTTGCCAATTGTAAGGCAAACCTTTAGGTATAAAAACACGAGTAACAGCAAAGTGCTAACATAACAGAAGAATGAACCAGTCTGCATCACTGGCTCTAGACACATTATGGTCTGGACCCATAATGTGACTATATTGTTCTTTGGGGAGTGAGTGGGAATCGAATGTGTTTCAGTGGGAAGGGCAGCCATCTTGCAGTCAGATAATGTGAGGTCCAATTCCAGCTTTCTCCCAAGCCACATCAATGTGCAACTGGGCAATACACTCATCCAAAAATTGCCAGCTGACAAGACCTGAAATTCACAGTGGGATTGTGGGTGTTGCATATTATACAATCAATTTCTGCAAATCTAGTTTTTATAATTTAATTGAAATAAAATTTTTGTAAAGCGCCTTGAGATAACATTTGCTGGGAATTGATGGAATTTAAATACACTTAACTGAATAAATCCAGGAAATTCCCTCATAGAACTACAACAGAAATGTGTAATAATGTGGATGTTTGTTTTGGACCATGAATGATAAAAAAAAAAAAACACATCGGTTACACACTTGGGACGCTCACTCTTTCAAAGTAAAACATCCCTCAGCTGTGCCAGTGTGTCTCTTGCTAGCAGGCCAACAGTCGTCGGATTCAACGGCTTTAACAGTAAACTAATCAAAACGTGGACTGCTAGTTAAAACATGCATTTAACTTAACATTAACAATTTTAACTAAAACTTTTTTGTTGTTTTTGCGTGCAATATTTGCCACACTTCACTTTACTTTATCAATCCATTTATTATTTCTATTTTTAATCGACAATTTTGACTGGATTAGTCCTCCACAGGAACAAAGGAGCAACTGAAAATGGACTAATCCAATTCTTGTGAAAAGACATGAAGAGACAGAAGGAGAAAGAAGAGATGGAGGCTGGAGAGCAAGGCGAGGCACCAAAGATTAATGAGGCAACCAAAATAATTCAAAAGGGGCCATTGACACATTTTGCCTAAATTCAACATAATACTCTAACCTTTTCCAAATAAACAGTTGCATCATGCATAATACTTAAAATCAATTAAACATTTACCAATACATTCCAACAACAACATTACTGGACTCATTAAATACCAAACACTGTATTCCCAAAACATATTTACAATAAGATCGACAGGCAAATGCAGCATTCTGGATGAAGAGTTGTGGATAAACTAGAGTAAAAAGTAAGAAAAACAAGTTATTTATACACAGGTCTGCAACAAAAGAATTTTTATCAGACCAATAACCGGGGCTCTCAGTAAGAGATGCTGGCATCCATTGAGCTAGAACAGTAAAAATACTTTATTGCTGCAGCATTGGCTGGATTAAATTAACGACAGCAGGAGAAACCAGGCCAGGTTACAGAACAATGTTCCAATGTTTTATAGTTTCCTGTCACTTTTGAAAGGCACTGTGGATATTTCTTCCAGTATACTTCAGAAAGGAATAATTTATTATTCAAATATTTATCAGTTAAAGCCAATACACAATATTTTGATAGTTCTGGCCTCCCAAAATAAAGACATTTAATTTATTTGGACAAAAATGAGTCTGACGTCCGTGTTTCTTGACTGAATCTTCACTTTACTCAATTTAGAATAGAAATACCCTATATTGTTCCACAGTGTGGAAATTCCAGTGCAACAGTAACAAAGTGACAAAGAATGTAGAGTCAAATAGAAAAAGAGTCTTGAACATTTTTTTTGATATTTTGTCTGTGAATTGTTGCTTTATTGGATGAAGTTTTTAGTAACAATTTCACAGCGAGTGAGTTCTGTATTCAAAGATAAAGGCAATCCAAGCAAGTAGTGTGTGACCTTTTTATGGTGGTTTTTGGTGGTGACTTTTATTGTTTTGGCCAGGCAGTGCAATTGGTTGCATTTGTTGAGGAGACACAGAATTCTCCCAACAGCTTCATCACCATGTTCTCCAAAATGATGCCAACACTCTCCTTTATTTTTAGTGTCAACAAAACAGACGTGCTTAATACCATTAATCTCATTGGAGAAGCCATCTGGAAGCCCCTCCCCCGCTGTCATGTCCACTACACTGTCTACACATGGCCCTTTTTCATTGTATTCATTGTAATGAATAAAAAGCGGGTAACTGATTTTGGGTAACAATCAGTTACCCATGATTTTACCTTCAGTTAGTTTAATGTACCTTTTAAATACAGATGACATAATTTGCAGTTTGGGATGTTTTGTGATCAGCAGAAATTACTGACCCACATTTGAAGCAATAATACCACTCAAATTAAATTACTAAATAGTGCAAACTTGTGAGATAGTGAAAAACAAAATCATCATTCAATTCAATTGAGTTTATTTATCCCGATAAGATAGATACAGGAATACATTTCCCATGTGGGAACATAAGCAGTAATTCTGCTCTCAACACAAAAAATTGGAGGGGAGTGTCAGGCCGTCTATTGTCACCTTAAAGTTAACCATATTATGCAGCAGAATAATAATCTGAAGCACAGCAACGACTCAAGGGTTCAATCAAAAAAACTAAATTAAGGTTTTAGAGTGGCCTGGTCAAAGTTCAGCCTTAGATTAAATTGACCTAAAACATGATATACACGCAGGAAAACCAGCCAGTACAGCTGGATTAAACATTTCTACAAAAGAGAAAAATGCCCAAAAATTCCTCCACCGGGATGTGAAAGACCGACTGCCAGTTATTGCAAACATTTGACAGCAATTGCTACCATCAAAGCTTGAACAATCAGTTATTATATTCAGTGGAAAGTGGGTTTTTTAGTTTTACAACTGGCCTACCACTTGTTATGAAGCCAGAAGAAGAAAGGCTGATCATTTAACAACTTCAGATGAGGACAGTCACAATAAGCAATCAATGAATTGCATGATAAATTGACACAAACTCAAACATTTTCATTTGCATATTTTTTCTCTTTTCTCTCTACCAAAAACTGGATGACAAAAGTCTTCAGTCTGGTGCTTTGGTCTCAGCTAACCCTTTATTTGAAGCAAAAATGTTGTTTACAGACACTTCAAGAATATTTTATTTGTTGATTCTGTTGTATTTTTGTTATTTAAAATATCGTCCAGTTCCAGTGTTAAATGTTCATTAGAATTTAAAATTTCCTGAGAATGTGTTCTTGCATTATTATGCGATTATTACCATTATATAACTTGAAAATGTTCTCTAAACAACAGCCATGTGAAAGCTGACAGAACAGCTGTCAAATGGTTGTATATTTGCTTACAATTTCATGTGAATTTTAAGTGAACTTTTGAAATTTTGCAAAAGAGAAAAAAAAAAGTTAATTGCAATTCAAGGGAATTTCCATCTACTGCTTTGGAGCGAATCAACCTACACAAAGCGCAATTTAATCAGAGGTTGATGCTGCCTACAGCTGTATTGGAGCAGATGTAGAGGTTGGAAACTATGGACCCCACATCTCAAAATGCTGGAGGTTTGACCTTGGAAATTTTTTGTTTTGTTCCTCTAAAAAGCCACTGATGCACCAGTCGATGGGAATAGGCCTGTCAAGATAACAAATTTTGTTGAATGATAAATTGTCCCATAAGTTATTGCGATAAACAATATTGTTGTTTTGAGACCATTTTCATCTAATGTAAAGGTGATGACATAAAAATGCAAGAACACATTCTCAAAGATCAAGATCAGAAGCCAAATTCAACAGCTATTTCATTCAAACTATTGTAAGAATGAAAATTGGAGTATTGAAAATGTATAATGTTTGAATTTTTTTCTGAAAGGTGATGTGTAATTGTGAAAGGTCCCCAGATGGGGGAGAAAAAAAGAAAAAAAAAAAACAGTTGGGTGATGGCTTGCTGAGGAGCTTTAAAAATGAATACGTTAGATTAAAAAGTATTAATTTTTAATCTAACACTATAAAGTACATGAATACTTTGTAGTTTTGGCCATTTTTCACTTGTCTTTCAGTCATGATTACTGGTGAGTGATATTTGTTTTTGCTCTTAATAAAGTCAACAGAAAAAATCTAAACAATCCTAATTAAAACTTTACATAAAGTGGAAGTTTTGACCTATAATAAGATACACAAGTTGATACAAATGGGTTTAAATGGAAACCATCCTAACCTATGATCCGTTTGCTTATAACTAGAAGTTGTTAGGGAAAAACATCTACTTGTTTGAAACTTAGTTCAGAATGTGCAAATATCCACTAGTGTTCTGTTCAGAACCGGTGGTAAAGAACATTTTAATAGACATTGTTATCTTAACTGTATTTACTTATTTATTCTCCTGTCTGTTGATTTCACGGGCTCTTCATTATTTGTTGCTCACATGGGGGTGGTGGTGCTTGTGAGCGGGGGCCGCTGAATACAGAAATAAAGCAATATAGCCGTTTAAAGATACACAATAAAATGCCCTGTATAGTTGAGTCATCAGACCAAAGCCGTTGCTATGGCAATGCCACAAAGCAGCCTGCTTGCAGTACACCAAGAAATATAGAGACAAGCCTAAAACTTCTGGAAAAAAGTAATTTTGAGTAATGAGACCAGATTTGAGCTGCATAAATGCAACCATCCTCACTACATCAAGACAGAGGGGAATGTTATAACACTGAGAAAACGTTTCATCAGAGGTTCTGCAGAGGACAATCATGAAAATATTCAAAAATACAAAGCCAAGCCAAACTAAAACACTGGTCTGTTTGTCAGGGATCCATTGATACAGGTGATTGTTGAGGCCTGTCTTCTGGAGCTTCTGACCGAACAGATCAGGCTGACTTGTGTTAAATGTTCTGGAGAAATCAAAGAACATGATCATCATAGCTATCTGCTTTGTCCAAATGACAGTGGGCTTGTTGATGCAGTCCTATGATGCCATTTAAACTTCAACTAAATAACAATAAATAAGTTGAAAGGATTCCTGACATGTTTTTGTTTGAATACTCAAGTGGCCCAACAGGAATCTCTTCAGGACATTGGGACAAGGCTAAATATCTTCTGCAGCCCTGGAATCTTCTCCTAGGTCAGATTAAGGTTGAAGAGATGCTGCAGAATCCCAGAGAGCTACCGTACTCTGTAAAAGCCTTCAGGGTTTGGAAACTGACATCATCTGGAACTGGTAAAGTTTAGTCTCTTCCACTGCCTCCTCGCCTGACTTCTAAAGACAGATAGGTGGGAGGCGGAGGCAAAGGGAGCAGCAGCATCTCCTGATTTGGTTGAAGACAAACATTTAGAACCACTAGGCTCTATGGCTGAGGTGGAAACAGGATTTTGAGGTGTGACAGGAAAGCTGTTGCTCAAGCCGTCTATTGGGACGTCTGCTTGGCTGAGAAAAGGATGATGCTGAACTTGTTCATGAACTGAACCTATTGAAGAATGTGTTCATTTCATTTGCTGTGTCCAGAGTTCCATCTATACGTTCCTCCTTCTGCTTGAGGTCTGTGATTTTCTTTATACCAGACATTTCTGTTCGCATTAAGAATCAGAATGCCTTTATTGTCATTGTACAAAAGCTCAGTGGAATTTCTGGAATTTGCTCTCTGGCTTAGTATGTTTTCTAGCTGTCTATAATCTTAATTATAAGTTACTATATAGTCCTAAATATTTCCAGTCTCCCTCCTTAAAGTTTCCTTTTTCTTGTTTAGCAATTTCTTTAGGTCACTGCTGATCCAGAGTTTGCTATTGGGAAAACATCTAGCTATTCTAGTAGGGATATAACTGTCTGTAGTTCATATACATTCAGTCGGTCCCATTTTCTGCCATGGCACTGATGTCCTTTCCATGTGGCTGACAGACTGGGGTCTACAGCCTCAAAACAGCCCAAAACAGTCCTGCAGAAATTCTTCAGCCCTCTTTTGCAAATTTTTTTTAATTACATTTGGCCTTTAAATGAAGGGTTTATATTTGGAACAAAGAAAAGCAAGGTTGTCATCTGATTTTTCCAGAGAAGATCTTGCTTTAAAGATTGATAACTCTGACATTTGCATAAAACAAATCCAACACAGTTTTCTCTGGCGGAACTGCTGTCAAATGGTTGAAATGTTAGAAGTGCAGTAGCGAGTGAGGCATGAATAAAACTAACAAATATTGCCACAAACGCATTGGAGTGGTGTGTCTGTAGTTAGCAACTGAACTGAAGACATCAAATGCATGGTTTGCAACAGCTGACAGAGGGATGTAAACAGTTCACAAAATGACACAAGAGTAAATGATGTGGACAAAAACTTACTAAGTTCAAATGACACTTCACAGTAACATGTCATGGATCACACAATCTGTTGTTCACGAGCACTGCTAAATCCACCTCCTTTGCTCTTTCTTCTCCTTTTTAAATCTCTGTCTGCTTGTGTCGTCAGACAGTTCAGCAGAGAGACACAGTTGATGATAAGATCCTGCAGCCATGTCTCACTAAAACACATAGTACTGCATTCCTGGTAATCTGTCTGGATCTTACAGTTCATCCAAATTGTTTGCCAAAAGTCTCACTTTGACCTTTATGATCAATGGTTTGAATTTCCCTCTTTATTCTCATCACATCACAACAAATGTTCAAAAGTTAAAAGGCATCGCCAAAAATTCTTCCAGCTGCACTGCATCCAAAACCAGAGATTAGTTGTCCAAAAATGTACTGAATCATAAAAAGAAGATTGCTTAAATTTGGTTTTGAATTCAGGAATGATGAGCAATCAAATCCCTGGTCAGACAGCAACTCTGAGGCAAAGTTCATGACCTTTTCCAGCTGGGATAAACGGAGCCACTCAGGGCAGGATCTGAGAAAGTAACCACCTGGATGCACTCCTGGCCGCTGACACGACATGACTGTTTTCTAGCACCTAAACTCCAGGCCTCCCTCTTAAAATATTCAAAATATTCACAACATTTTCCTAAACTATGGCAAGTTTTAATTCAAGTGTAATATTGTTTTCATGATGCATCCTTTTAATGCAATTTAAGATTACAGACAGAGACAATTTACACTTCAGATGTATTTTAAAGACTTGAGAGTTAAAGATTTATTTAAAGAGACCAATGTGATTTTTAATAAATACTGATGCCAGCAGAGGGTTTTGTGTAAACCACACTGAAAGCTTTTTATGGTGAATTTAAGGCACTGATATCAGATTATTTATTTTCAGATCTTTCTAAGAATTTTCAAGCTAATGTTTAAAAAATTATGACATTTGTTACCACTTCAGAAACAACACTGAAAGAAGTTGGAGTAAAACATTGTGAGCATTGAATTTGAAGACCATAAAACAAGAAATGTAATGAAGAACCTAATTTTACTGGGTAAAATTCAAAGGCTTTGATCAATCAAAAGTACTGAAACAGAGGGCAGCTGTGGCTACAATCAGTAGCTTGACATTATCAGCATGTCACTGTGTGTGTGAATGGAAATGACTGATTTCATGTAAAGCATCTTTGCTTAAAACCAAGATTAAAATCAGCTGATTGGAAATTAATTACAGTCAAATAAAATATGGAGAATTGTGGTTAGAAAACTTAAGGAGCAGAATCCTAACCCTAGCAGACAGACAATATTAGTTTATTATATTCCCAGTGATAACCAGGGAGATGTTTTACAAATTTATAATAAAGTTCATGTGTAAGAGAATCAAAATAAATTAATGTTTACTGATCCCATGGAAACACTGTAATGCCATGATGATATTTCTATCCAATGTTATACCAAACTTGACTTTTATTTCTACAATGTGATGGTATGACCATTGTGTTCCTAACTTCCTTTTTTCAACCACTTATTAGTTAGAGTCTTTATCAAGGATTATTGTTCAGCCAATTAATGTGAAAATCCTATAAGAAACTTTTTTCTGATTTTGTATTTTTGTAGCTTGCAGTGAGAACAAAGGATAAATTTAGTCAATTCTGTAAAGGTAATCTATTTCTCTTAATTAAAATGTAGTGAAAATGTACCAACCATGTTTTTTTTGTTTGTTTTTTGCAGCATTGCACTGCTAATGCATGCTTATGCTGGGGGAAACAACACCAATTTTAATCTGAACTATTATTAACCATTTCAGCTAAACAGGCTGTGTGAAGACACACAGGAGCTTTCTCAAAATCAGAGATGAAGAACCATCATTTCCAACCAGAACTACTACACTCAAAACCCCCAGCAGCAGCAAATGGGCTGCTACTAACACACACAAACCTCTGAGGAAGATGAGGGACAGAGTTCGCTTTGTTTTATAAAGTTATATATATATATATATATATATATATATATATATATATATATATATATATATATATATATAAAACAAAAGTAATTAATTCTGTAGAAAAAAACTCTAAAATAAACACTGAAACATGAAATGTTCTGTATGTGCATATATCAGTGTGTGGTTGTGTAGCTCATCCAGTATACTATAGTGATGGATCCAGGATTCAAACACTAGTTCTTCCTCTTCAGTTCAGCAGTTAGACATGAAGTTAATAAAAGGTTTACTTTATAATGATGCTGATTTTATGATGTTGTTTAAATTGGGGCGCACTGATTGTAGTTTTCTGGCTGATCACTGAACTTTAAAAGATGCAGTTCTGATTTTTTGACTGAAATTGTGCTAAATATAGCAACAACTTTGCAAAGCTGGCAGACATGACCTGGTGGTCTGTCAGTCAGCCCTCTCTCACAGCAGAGCAAAAAGGGGCTGTGGCAGATTTTCAGATATTTCTGGAGGCAGATGAGATCAGTTTCTCATGCAAGTATTGGCTGACCTCCCAAAATGAAGGAACCCGGGTTGAATAGGTGGACTCATGGTTTAAATGTATCCGGGTCCTTCCTGCTTTCTTTCTTTTGCATTTGTTCATTTGATGACTCGGTTTCTAATCATCAATTGAAAATGACATCAACACTTAGTCCAGTTTGGAACTTCTGAAGCCTGAGTGAGAAATGTAAAGAGCAGAAAAACTCAAGGATGCAGCAGGAGCAGAGAGAAGCATCTAACTGTTGTTCCGCTCAGCTCGAGCGACCTAGGAGGCTGGAGCAGACGGGTGTGTCAGCAGAGGCACGTTAGCAGCTGACAGCCACTACACGAAGAGCGCGTGCTCGTGCGCGCGGTGCTGATGCTTCGCTATGCCAAACCCCACCGAGCAGAAAGGAACGGCACGGCACGGCACGACACGACACGGAATGTGTTCCTGACTCTGCACAGCGGGCTTAAAAACCAAGCTGCTGTTCCCAAAGCACACAACCACAACATCAAACACTAACGGTGCCTGGCGTAGCTCCCCTCTGCTGCTGCCTGAATGACAATCTGCCGAACAATAGACCTGAGCGGATCGGCCGGAGGAGGGACGGCGAACCCCGCGGGTGATGATGGAGCCAAACATGCAGATCAGATGGAGCAGAACTGTTTATGTGTCCTACCTCAGCTTCGGAGTCAGAAAACAAAGGATGCTGCAGCAATTTCTCTCCGTCAGATCGGTGCGTTTGTTCGGCCTGACAGCGTCCAGTCCTCCGCCAGCAGCAGTGAGCAGCAGCGGCACTTCCTTCCGCCCAGCCTCTTCACAATCAGGTCCTTTTCTGCTCGAGACTCCCAGCCTTTCACCTAGAAATCTACGTTCACTCTGTAGACCAGGGTTTTTACTCAAAAAGCCACGCGAAAGATAAAGGCGACACAAAATTTGGTTTAAAAAAAAAAAAAAAATAAAATAATATATATATATATATATATATATATATATATATATATATATATATATATATATATATATATATATATATATATATATAAATCTAACTAAATAGCCTTCTATTTGAAACCACTCCGCAGTTCGTTTTTTGTCCGCAATAAAAATGTTTTAGTCCATTTATTTTGTATAAAACTACTTTGCTTTTCAAGTAGAAAGATGAAACAAATGAAGAATTAAAATCTTATTTGATCATTTACACTCATAGAGAGAAAATGGAGCTGCAGCTAAGTGCAGTGCAAACCAAGAAGTTAACATAAATGCATAAAAAATATTTTTAATTTTGATTTTATTTTGGAACTGAGGATGACATTTTCCCGTTCGGTGTTGTGATTTTAGCAAACCTAACGGAGAGCGGCTCAGACCCTGCAATGAGACACATAAATCCAGATGAAGGGGAGAGACCCCCCCACCGCCCCCTCTAGCCTCGTTCCTTTTTTACTCTAACTAAACCGTCCTGCTCTCACACACACTCTCTGCATGTTTGTCTTTTGGGTATATTGGAGCAGCTCTTTGCATAATATTAGATTTTCTTGGATGTCGCTGGCTTTCAAGCTGTTTCCCCTTCCCTCCTGAATGGAGCGGCCCGTCCGTTAAAGGGCCAGTGCTTGGATTGTCAGCTGCAGCGTCTTAGGTTTGACTGCGACAGAAGGTGATCTGCTTTAACTGCTGACGTCTGATCAAGTTTGTTAAGGTTTTATTTGAAGGACTTATTTATACCCGAATAATAAGATAATATATTGAAAAATCCACTGTTTGCTAAACAAAAAAAAAAGTCAGTAGGCTATATTAAAAACATTAAATACATTAAAAATTATATTATATGTTCCAAAACATTCTAAAATATTTGAACATGGGGGTGAAGCCCCTCCCCGTTTCTGATTAGTAACAGTCCAGCCCAGAACCAGGCTCTTTTATTGTCTGTTGAGTTTCTTTGGTGTCTGAGTTTGATGCTAATTGCAAATAAACTTATAATGAGGGGCAACATCTGCTATACAGTAAACATCAGTCACATTCTTCACTGCCATGCTTGTTGCGTTTCTGTTCCGTTGACCGGCTTTTGGACCGGCCCACATGTGACGTAACGTTTGACGCAGAAAAACGTGAACCGTTACCATCTGGGTTTATTCTGCGGGGCCCGAGACGAAGCTGAAGTTGGTTTTCAATTCCAGCTTCCGATTCGGGGAATGGCTAAAGGGCGATTCCACCTAATTTTTCACTACCTTCCGCATCTTTAATCGACTCTAGTTTAAAAACGACAACAGCTAGACTCTTCAAACCTGGACTGGATTATTCTGCTCTAATAGCAGAATATTTATTACAATGTTTGTGATTTATGAAACTTTTCTCTGATTTGTGAAACTGCAATAAAGGGCAATTTTCACCCTTTTTTTCGGTCGCGGTAACAAGAGATCTGCCGTAATTCCAAAACTACAACACCTAGACACTTCATACCTGGACTAGATTATTCTGCTCTAATAGCAGAATATTTTAATCCATGTTTGGGATTTGTGAAACCTTTATGAGATTTGTGAAACTTCACTAAAGTTTAGATTACTATTCACACTTGTTCCATGCAGTTTTTTTCAAATTCAAATTCAGTTCTAATTCAAAACCACTTTATTAATCCCAACGAGAAATTAAATGTTGGTGTAACTCATTAATTCTTGAAAGAGTTATTGTAGATGGTGATGGCTGTTGGAATTAAAGATCTTCTGCAGCGGTCTGTTAAGTGAAGTTTCACAAATCAGAAAAAAGTTTCACGAATCCCAAACATGGTTCTAAATATTCTGCTACTAGTTGAGAATAATCTAGTCTAGGTTTGAAGAGTCTAGGTGTTGTAATTTTTAAACTAGAGTCGATTAAAGATGCGGAAAGTAGTGAAAAATTAAGAGGAATCGCCCTTTAACCAATTCCCGAATCGGAAGTTAGAATTGAAAACCAACTTCATCTTCGTGGTGCACAGTTGAGCAGAGTTCCCGCTGTGGAAAAACTTTTTTTTTCTGTGGAAACACGCTTGAGAACCGGTGGTCTGACTATCTGTGCTACCTCGTCAGATTTTCCTACGATAGCAAAGATAGCTCTCTATCTGTCGGTGTTACCCGTCTAAAACGTCTACCGTCATGTTTACAAAACTATAGCGGGTTGTGTTAATGTTAAATATTATCGTTGGATAACATTATTTGAGTGACGAGACAGAAGCTTAGCATTGGAGCAATTTCTATACACGACAAAACCACAAAAATATCACCTTCATCAGAATATCCTATCCGTTTAAAATGAAGCTGAATGCACTAATCTTTTTTTATTAGAATATCCTACCTTTAAAAAAATATTTTAATTACAAAGGTGTTTGTAAGAATAAAACAGTGTCAGACAGGTGAAACAGGGTTTTATTGGAATTAAATTAAACACAGACATCTACAAATACAGATCACTGCAAACTCTGTTTTGCGCATTAATACGTTGTATGTCTGTTATCAGATGCAGCGCAGCCGCAATGTGTCCACAGAACTGCGCAGGTCACTGTGTCCCTGAAATGATAGAATATGCTCAACATACACTAACATTACACCGCTGTTACACAGCTTCAATATCTCACATAATATCTATCAACATGCTATATTTACCACAATAAGTAATGAATGTGGTTTTGCGGGTTTCTGTTAACAGACAAGATATGAGAGCAACAAGGAGCATCTCCATTAATTAACAGCCGCTACAATGAATTCTCTTTGACCTGCTTCAAAATAAATATTTACAACCTGATACAAATAAATGATTCCACCTTAGCTCACTTCTAGCACACAAACAATTACAGCAGCAGGATTCTGTAAGTGCTGGTAGCTTACTCAAACTAACAAATAGTTGATTTATTTTTAAACATGTCTTTAAAAACAAGCAATCTGTAGGAGAGAAATAAATCATGCATTCATAACCAAGAACAAAATAATTATCTTACCACTCATTTTCTGTTTGAAAGGGAATGGAGAGAACACTTCTTTAATCCTATGACTTATCTTAATTTAATGACTTACTTACAATGACCTGATTATCAAAAATTTGTAATTAAAACCATGTTATAATATTCATGTTCCTGTTCAATATACTGTGCTAAAGAGCCAACAGATAAATTATATGACATAGACAAAACAGTTACAAACTAACTCAGAAGACAAGAAAATCTACAGATACATAGCAATAATAATAACGACAATTTAAATAACAATCAAACATACAGCAACAGATTAATTACCAACTCTTTGCCAATGTACACCTATTAATTCTTCTTAATCTGTATTTAACTATTATACTCTGGGATAAACTGCTAATTTTCCCTACATTATGGAGTTTGTTGTTGCGCAACACCCCCCCCCCCCCCCCCCCCCCCCCCCTTCTGTCTCTACTGTCTCACTCTCTACTTCCTCTTCTGAGAGGGGAGATGTGCTACCAGCTCTCCTTCTAACGGGTTAATTGAGTTTCCTAAATCTGCTGGGATTTACCCTGCCCAGAACTGAAGTAAACTCTGTTTAAGCTGGTTTCGAGAAACGATTCGCCTGGTTTCTGACGGCCAACATCCAGGTGTCCCACCCTTCTTCCCCCTGTGAATTAGCCAGACTGAGCAGCCTACAGCCAACTAGTTTCACAGAGCACACCTGTTAACGGTCGCTCGTTCTCTATTTTACAACTTGCATTTGTTATTGAACCAGGTAGGTTTTAGTGACTCGGGCGAGTCCCAAGGATGACGTTTTAAATTTGGACTACCAGCTACCTAAAAACATTTTCCACTTTTTCCTCTCCAGAATCAAACATCACAGCTATTTTACAACCATCAAAGAACTTTAAGGTGACTCATTAACTGAATGTCCACAACATCTTTTAGATTTTCTTTATGCTAAATATTTTATTAGAAAGGCATTTTTGCAAGGGTCAGTACAGCTT
This sequence comes from Xiphophorus hellerii, assembly GCF_003331165.1. Taxonomy (NCBI): domain Eukaryota; kingdom Metazoa; phylum Chordata; class Actinopteri; order Cyprinodontiformes; family Poeciliidae; genus Xiphophorus; species Xiphophorus hellerii. The sequence goes on from NC_045677.1 coordinate 853,640, forward strand.
AATTCAGTAGCAGAAATAATCAAATAAGTAAAATGAATCATCTAGTCTATCTTTCCCTACTGCTGATACTGAGAACTAAAAAAAAGGGAACCTTTGAGAGAGACGGACGGAGTTTGACGTTTCGAACCCCAGACCTGGCTTGATGATGAAGAAGGTGCTGCAGCAGGAGGAAGATGTTGATCGGCGAAGGCAGGAATCTCTGTGATGATTGAAGATGAAGAAGGTGCTGCAGCAGGAGGAAGATGTTGATCGGCGAAGGCAGGAATCTCTGTAGGTCTGATGAGCTTCTTCTCCGCATGGATGGTGAGGTCACACAGGACTTGGTGCTGGCAGGAAAAAAGGCACCAGTTCTTCTTCTTTGTCTTTGCCTTTGTCTTTGTCTTCATCTTTGTCTTTGGGGTCTGAACCCAGCCGATGAGAGAAGTGCGATTTGAAGCCACATGTTGTGGGCCAGACGGGTTGGTCCCCATGGCAGGACAGTCTCCGGCTCCGTGGCCCCGGCTCTTCTTCAGCTGCAGAGTTCTTTGTCCATCTCGATCTTGGCTCAAAGCTGCCCGGAGGATCCAACAAAAGGTTCCTCTTTTGCACCCACCTTTTATAGGGTTTCTGACTGCTCAGACAGATGATCTCATATCCATCACTGTCTTACAGACATTTCCTGATGTCTGTGCTAATGTCAGGGTTGCTCAACCTCCTATGTCCGTTGTCTTCACAACCTTTCACCTAAATAAGGCGTTGATCATCTCTGCTCTCCTGTTAGTTCCTTGCCTTTCACCTTTCACCTACTCTCTACCTCCAACATATCAGTGATGTTTAATTGCAGTTACACCTTTTACACCATTTCAAGTTCAATGTCAAAATCACATTTATATCACATTTATTTTCTTTAGCTTCTCTGATTTATCATTCATTTATAATTTTATAACCATAACTTATATCACATTTATTTTCTTCAGCTTCTCTGATTTATCATTCATTTATGATTTTATAACCATAACTTATTAATTATCCTTATTATAATCCTAATGTGAGTTATTACAGATGTTTTCTGAAAAGAAACCAAGAATAATCCATGATTCTAATTATTTGATACCCACGTTTACAGTTACTTGTTTTTCTTATAAGTGTTCCCACAAATGTAAGTGTAAGTATGATTACAAGTAAACCAATATTAATATAAGTGTTTTACCTTGAATCTTATCCAATTACTAATAATGTTTAGATTTCATTCTGTAAAACTTTCATGTTTTAAACTAAGGAATAGTCTCAGCTATTTTTATAAATCTACAGGCTGGAAACTTCCTCTTTTTCCAGGAAACCTGCTTTTCCTGTTTAATGACTCTTTCTGACTGACTATGATTTCTTATGATTAGATAGAAAAAAGTAGAATTAAAGCAAAGTTTGCTTTAGACAAAAACAACACACACACAACCAGATTTATTTTATTGACACCTAAGTCTACTGTTGGGCCTAGAAGTCACTTGAGTGATTCATTTTAAAGATAACTTTATTTATTATTACTGTTAAACTAAAATCTCCAGCATGGGGAAGTGGGATGAGCTCGGATTTTCTTGACAAGTTCTACAATACATATGTCACTATAATTGAATTACTAATTTCAGAGTTGTAAAGGAAAAAGGTACATAGAACTTTGTTACTGAATTTATGTAGATTTTTAAAATTAGAAACACTTTAAGGTTCCAGGATTTGCAGCCTTAAATCAATAAATTGTGCAAAAATAAAGTTGCCCCCAAAGTTTATCTTCAAAGTTAAACATTGTCCCCAATGTTAAGCTTTAGCCACTAATGGTTATCGTTCAGTCTGATGTTTTAGGCTTTTTGATCTCAAATCTCCCCCAGCAATGGCGCCTCAGATGACACACCGGCGACCCGTTTGGGTCATTACTGACGGTACCGGAGTCTGATTCCATCAAGCTGCTGTGGGACACCGGATGAAACTCTCCCACTGCTCAGACACAAATAAAAAGGAGAAACAGGAACTCTGATAGAATTATTTTCATCAACATTTATTATGTTGTGTGATAGAAAATAAAAATCCAACTGAGAAGAAAGAAGCTGCTGAGTCGAGGACACAGGGAAGAAGTCTTCTTCATTCTCAAACTTTAAATTCTAATGAACATTTAACACTGGAACTGGAAGACATTTACAATATCCTAAATAAATAAACCGAAACTACAAATTAAAAGAAATTATGAAGTTTCCGGTCTCAACAAAACCTTTTTCTTTTAAAAAGAAAAAAAGAACAATTTTGTTTACAAAGCACCAGACTGAAGACTTTATTCATCCAGTTTTTGGTACAAACAGAAACAAATCTGCAAATGGAAATTGAGGATGGGAAGGCGACAAAAGGTCAGGTGCAGGTTTCAAGTCAAACCTTTTAATGACTCAAGAATGAAAATACTTTCCAAAAACTCACTTTTAAAAGTAACTTAAATAGACAGAAAAACACCTGCAGCGTTCCTTAAAGAAGATTGCTAAGAAAGTTTCAAGTCAAAATGGAGAACAATCAGGAAGCGTCACCTGGGAACACTTCCAGGGTTTCCTCCAGAAAACCTGCTGAGCCCAGTGGAAGAGCTGCTGGGCTCGTCCATCTGCAGTCTGCTGCGTGTTACAAAATGTCAAGTTAATGAAAGTCGGAGATGCAGGATCAGGCATCAAAACTCAGAAATAACAGCCAGGAACAGTTAAGAACTGATATGGAGAGATGCCAGAAGGTGGCAATTTGTTATTTCTAACTAAAGAAGAAGCTTAGTTAGAAATTAAACCGTTTCTAACTAAAAGGTTTAGCTAGAAACTAAACTTTTTGTTTTTCTCAGTTATTTTTCTCTCCATAGAAGCTACACCTGGTCTGGCGTTCTGATTAGCTGTGTTGGCTTCCTGAAAAAGAGCATTGGCTGACATGATGCTGCCATCACCTAACTGTTCTCCATCTCCTTTTCACTTCCAGGAACATAGAAAGTTGACCTGGTCAGTTGACCTGTTGTTGTTGTTGTCCTGCTAGTCTCTGCTCTGTCTTCTCTCACCTCCAGTCAGTCATGGCAGATGGCTGCTGGTACTGAGTCTGGTTCTGGTTCTGCTGTTGGTTTGCTCCTGTTAGAGGGGAGTACTTCCTCTTCACTGTCACTTCATGCATGCTCTGTATGAGGGACTGCTGTAAAGTCAACCCAACACAAGCAATTTACTGTCGCCCCCTGCTGGTCAAGAGGAGTGAATGCCATAAGTAATGACTCCATACAATCTGCTGCTATTTGGTACAAACTTTTTAAACTACTTTATAATTAACTGAACCTATTTATAGGTTCAGTTAATTAGGTTCAGTTAACCTAATTAACTGAACCTGAAATGACTTTTCGTAAAATGCCTTGACAACAACATTGTTGTGAATTAACATTATATTTATAAGCTTTGAACCTTTTGATATCTACTTTTGGGGTTTTGAACTTTTTGTATTTTTTGGGGGGTTTTGTTTGGTATTTTATATTGTTTATTGGTGGGGCTCATTTGTTAGTTTGAAAATTAAATTTTATATTTTGCCAATACACAAGAAATGTCTCTCAATGCACTTTGAAATAATTTCAGTTCAGTCACATGGACTTCACTTGCTAGTACAATAAGCTCAGTTGATTATTAAAGTAGTTTAAAAAGTTTGTACCAACCAAAAACACAGCTGATTATATTGAGCCATTCACTGCAGCTTGACGGAATCAATCCTCAGCTTGATTGTAGTATATCCATAATCGATGAAGTGCTAGCTCCAGATATATCTCATATGTTTCAGGGACGGCAGCAACCAAACAAACCGCCACTGAGAGGCCTTGGTCGGGTCTCTCCTTGTGTGCTGCTCTGTTTAGACACAAAAAAATGGCTTCACTAACATCATCGGTGGAAAAAGACAAACAACTTAGAGTTAGGTTTCCAAAAAATAACTTACCGAATAACCAACGCAGCAATTTCAAACGTAGCACTCCTGCGGCCTGCTTGCCATCACTGCAGCCTACCGGTAGGTCAAGTACAAGGCGCCAAACTTGGCCTCGATGAACACTGACACGATTTCAATCGGATCCACAAAGGTTTCAGTCATAAGGTTTGGCATCCACTCGGATTCTGCATCTTGGGAGATTAGAAGATATCATCCTTAATACAGGTCCCAAAGTTCATAAATATCAGACTGACTGATAGGTATTTTCCTTTCGAACCTAAATAAAAGAAAGAACCACAGACAACGTATATGAATTTTACGTGGAGCTTTTGCAAAAGGGAAGGCTCTGCCAAACTTCTCCTCCGAGCAGTTTTACAGAGCGTTCTGATCTGCTCTCACATGAGCTCCTGTTTTTATTGTCAAAGAAGAACAGGCAAGGGGGCAGTCAGGAAAAACAACAGAGGTCGTAAAGCTTCTAACCCAAACATCTAACAACCCAGTTCCAGATGTGATATCTGATCAAAGGTCTGAGCCCGGTTCAAATCTCGGTCAGTACTGTCAATAAAACAAAATACGACTGCTCACAGGTAGTTACTAAATTAGGAGGTGCATAAAGTTGAACAGACAGTAGTGACCTCCATACACACGTAAGGAAGAGAACACTTTAAACAGAAAATCACAATGATCTATAGGCTGAATGTGCACTAAAGTAAGAATAAAATGATAATACCAAAAAATCTCTAACACTGACAGTTTCGTGTCTCCGTGCGGACAGACGCTGGCCGCTTCTTTTTTTAAACGCTCACATAGAAGCTGCATCATATTTCTATCCAGCATGACGCATGCGTGTCATGCTCATTAATAACAAAAATTCGACACTGTTGCCAGATGTGACATTTTCCAGTCCAAACACAGGGTAAAATTAAACCTGTAAAACCTGCCCAACTGCAAAGAAACAGTACGCATAGAAACCTCTAATAAAACTCATGTTAATAGCACTATGTGTTTTATTCACAATCTATTCCTAATATATTCCTAGAATAATTTAGAGAAACAGAAAAATTTTATAACAAAAATATAAAATGATTCCACCAAGTCTTCATTTCCAGTAAATAATTGTGCCTGTCTCTGCTGTTACTCTATGTTCAAGCCTTTTTTTTCTGGCAGTTATGCCCTGATGTTGTTTGTAGGTAAAGTCTGACCATAAAGACTAACGTGTAGTAAAGTGATAGACTGGATGTTACTTACTGATGGCAGAAATAACATTTACACAGGAAAAACTTTGGAAAGAATAAATGCTACTGTTTATTTAAATATATAACTATTAAAGTTATTTTACGGTTATATTTTTCACTAAACATACAGTATGTTTCAGTATTATGGTAACTCAAATCCTACCTTTCCTTCCCACCCCCAGCTGTCATTGATCACATTCACAAACTCAGGTGAATCATCTTAAGTCTGCAAGCTACCTTGAACGGCTCTTGCTGGTCAAGCTGCTTCTTTGTATAATATTTCAGTGTGCAGCCACAAGAGTGCAGCAATGTGTCAATTAAAACTCACACTACTGTAAGATTGTAATGTTAATGGAAACTCTAATTCGCTTAATTGATCCTTCAAACACATAAACTTGACCGATGTCCCATTTGTAACCCACAGGGTTAAATATTTGGTTGGCTCACCCTTTGTGGCCTTAACTCGTCTAGGAAGGTTTTCTTGAAGGTTAAGAAGTGTGTCCATTCCTCCACAAGAGCATTTCTCAGGTCAGATATTAGATGAGATGAGAATGTGAGGCTCATAGTCTCTGATTTAATTCATCCTAAAGGTGTTCTATCAGGTGGAAGTCAGGACATGTGCTGGCTGCAGTTCTTCTGCATGAAACTCTCGGATTGCTGTCTTTATTAACCTTTCTTTGTTCACTGGTATGCAGTCATGTTGCAACAGGATGGGGTTATCTCCAAACTGTTCCCACAAAGTTGGGAGCATTCATGTTTTGGTATGCTGAAGCATTAGGAGTTATTTACACACTGGAACTAAGGAATTGAACCCAACAAAAAGCTGGGCTGTCACTGTAATATCACATTCCCAGGATCCCTGGGTGAGTAGGTCCTCATGGAACACACCTACTCACAAATACTAGCTGAAATCTGAAAACACCCGAGACCTTCTTTAAAAATGTGTGTCACTGCCTATCTTAATAGTGTAAACATAGTTAATTATGAAAACAGAGGAACCTGACTGTTGGCACTACAGTGACTGAATTGCAAATGTCAAGTAGCATTGCACCAACATACTTCAGCTTCTCAAGCTGTGTGTTTTCTTAAAATATAACTCCAATATGCGCTACGAAAACAATCCACAACTTTTCCTCAAACAGGTGAATCTGTGAATATGTCTTATCATGGTACCTCTGGAATTAAACTGAGCTCGTGAGAATGACCAATTTGACGAAATGATTATAATGGTAAAAATGTAAGCCATTATTTGTCTTCTGTCAGTTTGTGATTTAAAATAATTTTTTATTCAACCAAGAAGTTTGTTTCTGATTAATTTGACAACTTATCTCTTAGCTAAGGTGGATCTTCAGGTTGGAAGGTCTCCTTGCCTTCACCCTAAGATTCTATTTGGGACTCTGGCAGATTTTACTGCTTAAAACCTGTCAGGGTGGATGAGGGTGGAGGTGCCCAATTTAATACATCCATGTGATTGGAACTCCAAGTTAAGGATTTAAAGGAGTGATACAATGTTTTTGGCAATAAAGGTAATAAAGGACTCATGTAATGGAATACATGAGTCCAAAAGCCCAAGGGATGCTAATTGGGTTCCCCACCCAGCTTACCCACATTTTTGTGATATAACAGAGACATGATGTTTTCATTTAGTCTAAATCAGTTTTCTTGTTTTTAAGTTGGAATGAAGTAATGTTTCTTTAGCCTTTGAAGAACTGTTAAAATAAGTTTTTATAGGACCTTATGTTGTGCAATTTTTCAATCCATGAATGAGAAAAGGGTCAAAACATGCAAATATTATTCTGGGTCAAATGTTAAAATAATAATTGTGCATTGAGAATAAACAGAAAACTCATCCAAATCCCACTGAGTAATGTGGGAGGTCAGAATGTTCACTGGGTACATAAAGTAGAATAGAACTAAACAAAGGGTTAGGTTTACGTCCAGTCTGAACATGAGTGAGTCAGCTGTTGAATGAGATGCTTCTGACAACATAAGATGAATCAGATTCTATACTTCCCTTAAATCTTCTATGACAGCATGATGATCTTCGACTACGTTTCTAGGAAACTGATACTCTCAAAATAAGGACATTCCCACAAGATATCAGACTTTACTGAGCACAAATCTTGTGTTTCTTCTAACCAAAAAAGGAGCGTTAACCATCCCTGAGGCCTCAGTCAGCTCCTTCAGGAATGCACTCTGCTGAGCACAGCACAGATCAGATTACTGCTAATATTCTTGTTTACTCCATCTACATGCTACATGTTTATGAACTAATAAATCTGTGCTGGTAAAACTCATGATGTGTTGGACAGGCATGCAAAGAGCAAAAACATCTGCTTGGTTACAACACTAGCAGATTCATCAGCTTTAAACTACAGCAATGTATCACTCAACATTCTTATTAAATGACTTACACATGGTGCCAAAAGATTTCATGGCACCTTGGTTTTCTTGTCAAGCTTGAAAGAAACATACCAACCCACTGGCCTGCCAGTGGGTTGGTATAGCCCTACCCTACACTGTAAAATCCAACAGCTACCTTGACGTACAAAAGTTAACTAACCTTCTGCTCAGGTCAGCACACAGGATGGAGAACGGAGGAAAACCTGTTGGCTTCGGCTTTTGCGCTGTCCTGCTTCTTTTAAAGGATAATAATGTAAGTTATGAAGTGTGTCTGTTAATACACACTTGCAAAAACTGCTAAGGTTGCTAAGGAACCAAATAGGCATAACGTTAGCTTGTTCAGGCCTTAGTTAATGCAAGGTTGGTCAAGTTTCCAACATAATCTTGGTGGTCTGATAAAATTCAAGTTATACATTTTTTCATTCCCTTAAATTTAAAACTGTTGTTGAATTTTAAGGACTGCATAATAGGGGAAATATCAGGATCTGTGTTTTTCTGTCTGTTTATTTCAAGTTTCCTGTGTATCTGTGTCTCCATGTTGTCCTGTCTCCCTTTGATTGTTCCCAGGTGTGTCTCGTTCTGTGATTACCCTCTGTGTATTTAACCCCACCTGTGTTCTTTGTTCCTAGTTGGGTCCTTGTCTATTCTGTGTTGTTGTCACACCAGTCTCTTTTGTCCTATCGTTTGACCTGTTGCTACCAGTGCTGAGCCCTAGCTTCCGCTCTGCTGTGCTGCCAGGTTTGTGGACTGTTCGGATTGTGCATTGGACTGAGTCATTTTGGATATTTTCACCATTAAATCATCATTTCATCTCCTCTGGGTCTGCTGCGTTTCCCTCACCGCTTTCACCACACCATTTCATGACAGGAAAAAGGATTATTTAGAGGAATAGTATTAGAAAGCAAGAGCCCTAGGTTGAAGTTTAACTTTATTATTTACGATATGTCACCAGACTTTTTGCTGTTTGTTGCAATAGGTTCACTAACAACTTGTAGGAGGATTTTGCACCGCTACACACTATGCCTTATCAAGATCTTCAAGGCAAAGATTAATTATTGGATAGATATAGACTCTATAGCAGTGTTGTATAAAGTACTGAAATCTCAGAGTCAAGTAAAAGTATAGGTACCTCTCCAAAATATTTATTTATTTATTTATTTATTTCGAACAGACTTTAAAACAATCAAAAAGAAAATAAAATAAAATGGAATGAAACAAACTTAAGAAATAAAATATGAAACAAATTATTATGCCCATGTGACATGCAAAATTTTCTGTTCGAAAAGGAGCAGGTAGAAGATACATCTTATAATGTCCTGCCCCTTTCCTACTTGTCAATGTATTTACAATGAACTGTCATAACATCAAAAAATATGACTTTAGTAAAAGTCCAAGTCACTGACTGAAATGTTACTTGAGTTAAAGTCTTAAAGTATCTGAAACTTCTTGTACTTAAGTATGGAAATTGCTGTAAAAATGGATGTACTCAAGTAATGTAATGAAAAGTACAAGTAAAAAGTAAAACAAGGCAAATTCAGTTTGAATGACATTTTTTATATTTTGGTAAACTTGTCAAATACACTTAAAATAATGTACACAACCAAGTGCAGGCAAAATTAAACCTGCTAATAGATATACCTGCAGGCATAATTTAGTTAAGAAAATTAGGTGCTTTACCTATAGCACAAGGTTAACTTAACCTGCTTTACAACTGAACCAGCTTCTTAGTAAACCCTCCAGGACAGAAAATACAAAGTTTTTGTAAGCCTTAAGTTTTCCCTTCAAGTAAGGTCAGTGCTGAAAATGAGAAAAATAAATAGTACAGAAAATGCGGCCAACATGAAGAAAAAGAGCTGTTACGATTACTCTACTTCACAAATCAGTGAATCAGTCAACGCTACAGTCAGTAGGTGGTGCACACAACTGGTCATTATGCAAAAGAAAAAAAGAATTGGGAGGGAAATGCAGCTTATTGGCATCTGTAAACCTGGTTTTGAACTTGCATTCCTTTCCTATATTCGTTAAATTTAGTCTAAATTGTTATCGCTATGGCTTCTGTCCCCCCTTGAACAGAGGAGTCTAGGTAGCCTGCTACAGTCAACATTAGGCCTAAGCTAAATACACCACGTGTGGAACTGAAACAATGCCAAACAAAGTTCATTTATGGTCAAGATTTCACAATACAGTAGTGCCTAGTGACCAAGCTATAGTTACTGAAACAGGAGGATTATAACCATTTCATAAGACGTTACCTCGATGTGTTTCTTCAAGTTGGACGGGGAGTTTTTGTAAGATAGAATTTCCACATCTTCGGGCAGGAATAACATACACTGCATGCGGTATGACGAATCTTTAACACCCACGAAAGAGTGCATTGTAGTGATGTTACGTGATGTGCCGAGGCTTCGAGGCGTGTGTCGAGTAATGGAGGGGGCGTTTCCGTAAAGCGCGTATCGAAGCTTGCTTCATTTAGGGGAGGAGCCGAAAACGATGACGTCCGAAGCCTCGCTGCCCGGCTGTACCACGTGACTGCTTCGGGAAGTGGCTCAAATGTTGGCGCCGGTTTTTGACAGCTTTAGAAACCCCACAGGCTCCATTCAAAATGTGGGTTGTTGTAGGCGAGTTGCGGTCAGTTGAGAGAGTGGATAGAGTTTTGATAGTTTGGATAGCAGAGTTTGGATAGTGGTTATTTAGTTTGAGACAGTTAGTTTGGTGTTTGGAGAGTTTAGGAGATAGATAGATAGATAGATAGATAGATAGATAGATAGATAGATAGATAGGAGATTTAGGAGCGCGAGGACAGGATAGGAGTAGGATGGAGCCGGCGAGAAAGAGGAGGATTTCCCCTATGTGGGAACATTTTGATTTGATAAGCCCTAACAAGGTAAGGTGAACTGAACATTTGCAGATGCATTAGGTTTGCTTATGAGGAACTGTATTTTTCACTGTTTCTTATTTTCTGTAAAGGTGAGGTGTTTATTGTGCTCCAAGGAGTTGGGGTACAATAATAACACCTCATCCATGTAGTGTCAAAAAAGAGAAATCGTTTGAAACCAAAAACTGTGGAGAAATTGTTGTTTCTTAATAAAAATGCATGAAATCATCCAAGTTACACAAGCATTAGCCTATTCACTACCCCCTCCCTAGTTCCACAAGCACTTTCACTGTCCTCTGCCTGATTAAGCCCATGCCATTTTTCTAGAGTCACAGAAAAACATTATTACACAACATGCCATATCACATGACACTACTATTTTGGGAATAATTACACACAGAGAATACATTCAAACAATATTTTATTATACACATATGTGTATACATAATTTATGTAGACAAATGATTTCGTCCTACACCTTTTGTGAAGTCATTCCCAAGAGCCATAATAGACAAAAATTCAATGCATCACACGTGTTAAGATACAGCTGGCTGTGATTATACACCTGGCCAGTAGGTGGTTTCGTGTGCACATGAAGCTTCAAGAAATGAACCCTTTCTGAACCAGTTGGCTCAAGTGGTTCAATGCCTCATGAGGCTTCATCTCACCATCACTAGTGCATTGTGTTTAAATAAGGCCATGGGCTCTCATCACCAGCTGGTGGTTCCCCTGGAGCCGTGTCCGACGTAGTTGCAGTCGTTGTGGTCTCCGTCTCCTCCTCCATGTGGCTGCTGCTGATTGCGAGACTTGCTTTGTGTTTAATGGGAGAAGCGAAACAGGTGTATCCTATTGGTGGTGATGAACAAGCCCAGGCAAGTAGGCTACCGACTTTGTTCGGTAGCCTACTTGCTACTTGCTAATCCGTAGGTGGGGTCAAAACACTTGCGTTTCTCTCTCTCGCTTTTTTGTAACGAGTAACTAAACCACACATTGAAAATGTATCGGAGTAAAAGTATGCAATTAAGTTCGGAAATATAGTAAAGTAAAAGTGAAAGTTATCAAAAATTTTCATACTCGAGGAAAGTATGAAGTACTCCAAAATATACTTAAGTAAAGTAGTGAAGTGTTTTTACTTTGTTACTATACAACACTGCTCTATAGTGCCACTATGTGAACAGTTGAAATGAATTTGAGTACGAGAGGGTTTGGGATGCTCCTGTTGTTGCGCAACACCCCCCCCCCCCCCCCCCCCCCCCTTCTGTCTCTACTGTCTCACTCTCTGCTTCCTCTTCTGAGAGGGGAGATGTGCTACCAGCTCTCCTTCTAACGGGTTAATTGAGTTTCCTAAATCTGCTGGGATTTACCCTGCCCAGAACTGAAGTAAACTCTGTTTAAGCTGGTTTCGAGAAACAATTCGCCTGGTTTCTGACGGCCAACATCCAGGTGTCCCACCCTTCTTCCCCCTGTGAATTAGCCAGACTGAGCAGCCTACAGCCAACTAGTTTCACAGAGCACACCTGTTAACGGTCGCTCGTTCTCTATTTTACAACTTGCATTTGTTATTGAACCAGGTAGGTTTTAGTGACTCGGGCGAGTCCCAAGGATGACGTTTTAAATTTGGGCTACCAGCAACCTATAAAACATTTTAAACTTTTTCCTCTCCAGAATCAAACATCATAGCTATTTTACAACCATCAAAGAACTTTAAGGTGACTCATTAACTGAATGTCCACAACATCTTTTAGATTTTCTTTATGCTAAATATTTTATTAATAAGGCAGTTTTGCAAGGGTCAGTACAGCTTAATTCAGTAGCAGAAATAATCAAATAAGTAAAATCAATCATCTAGTCTATCTTTCCCTACTGCTGACTGAGAACTAAAAAAGAGAACCTTTGAGAGAGACGGACGGAGTTTGGTGTTTCGAACCCCAGACCTGGCCTGATGATGAAGAAGGTGTTGCAGCAGGAGGAAGATGTTGATCAGCGAAGGCAGGGATCTCTGTAGGTCTGATGAGCTTCTTCTCCGCATGGATGGTGAGGTCACACAGGACTTGGTGCTGGCAGGAAAAAAGGCACCAGTTCTTCTTCTTTGTCTTTGCCTTTGTCTTCATCTTTGTCTTTGGGGTCTGAACCCAGCCGATGAGAGAAGTGCGATTCGAAGCCACATGTTGCAGGGCTGACGGGTTGGTCCTCATGGCAGGACAGTCTTCGGCTCCGTGGCCCCGGCTCTTCTTCAGCTGCAGAGTTCTTTGTCCATCTCTTGGCTCGAAGCTGCCCGGAGGATCCAACGAAAGGTTCCTCTTTTGCACTCACCTTTTATAGGGTTTCTTTGGCTAGCACTGTTGCTGGGCTTGTTTCATTGGCTGTCTGCTCAGACAGATGATCTCATATCCATCACTGTCTTACAGACCTTATGTCCTGATGTCTGTGCTAATGTCTCAGGGTTGCTCAACCTCCTATGTCCATTGCCTGCACAACCTTTTACCTAAATAAGGCGTTGATCATCTCTGCTCTCCTGTTAGTTCCCCTTTTTCCCTTCCTTTCACCTTTCACCTACCATCTACCTCCAACATATCAGTGATGTTTAATTGCAGTTACACCTTTTACACCATTTCAAGTTCAATGTCAAAATCACATTTATATCACATTTATTTTCTTTAGCTTCTCTGATCTAGCATTCATTTATAATTTTATAACCATAACTTATATCACATTTATTTTCTTCAGCTTCTCTGATCTATCATTCCTTTATGATTTTATAACCATAACTTATTAATTATCCTTATTATAATCCTAATGTGAGTTATTACAGATGTTTTCTGAAAAGAAACCAAGAATAATCCATGATTCTAATTATTTGATACCCACGTTTACAGTTACTTGTTTTTCTTATAAGTGTTCCCACAAATGTAAGTGTAAGTATGATTACAAGTAAACCAATATTAATATAAGTGTTTTACCTTGAATCTTATCCAGTTACTAATAATGTTTAGATTTCATTCTGTAAAACTTTCATGTTTTAAACTAAGGAATAGTTTCAGCTATTTTTATAAATCTACAGGCTGGAAACTTCCTCTTTTTCCAGGAAACCTGCTTTTCCTGTTTAATGACTCTTTCTGACTGACTATGATTTCTTATGATTAGATAGAAAAAAGTAGAATTAAAGCAAAGTTTGCTTTAGACAAAAACAACACACACACAACCAGATTTATTTTATTGACACCTAAGTCTACTGTTGGGCCTAGATGTCACTTGAGTGATTCATTTTAAAGATAACTTTATTTATTATTACTGTTAAACTAACTTTATTGACACTTAAGTCTACTGTTGGGCCTTGAAGTCACTTGAGTGATTCATTTTAAAGATAACTTTATTTATTATTACTGTTAAACTAAAATCTCCAGCATGGGGAAGTGGGATGAGCTCGGATTTTCTTGACACTCCTGATTAGTCAGTTGAATATTTCTAACATCACTAGTTGGTTAAATTATTTATTAATATCCACCTTTAGAAACCAGATGTGACAGCGATTTGGACCACTGTACTTTGAGGTCTCCCAGTTCTACTTAGTTATGGCCCCACTGACTTCTACATAATCTGCCTGTTAAGTTCTCATAGAAGTCTCATAGGCCAGTGGCTGTCTTCCAGATGCCAGCATTGCAACTTAGCATAACACAAATCATTTCAGTAAATATTTTTTCTTTAGCACACAAAACTGGAAAGCAATGTCAGCAGTACAAACAATTTGCAACATTTGCCTGTTTTAATGTTTCTGTTTGGTTTTATCACAGGATTGGGACACTGATGCAAGGGTGCCATATAGGAGGGGAAAGTTAAGACAATTCCAAGGGCCCCTGACCAACAGGGGGCCCTCCACAATTTTTTCTTTTCATAGAATTTTTTTAAAAAAATGGGGCCCTGTCAATTACAAAATTAATTATACTGTGTTTTCTAAAATTGTTTTTAACAGTAAAAATTAAATGTTACCACCCCCAGACCAAAAAGCAGACATTTGCACTGAACACCCCCCTGCATGAAATGGTTGTTCCTGCTTAGCGCACTTGACGGGGACGATGTTCAGCAGCAAACAGTGGAAGACAAGAACGACTGTGGCAGTTACTATGCATCTAAGAAAAATAATAAAGTTAGGTTTTCAAAAAAATAGAGAGAGGGAGAGAGAAAAAGGTAAAAGTGTCAGTTTGTAACCCAGTTTTTCTCATAGAGAGGTGGGTAGACTGTGTGAGATTAGCTTAGCTACAGACTGTTTGCCTTCTTTTCACTAGCACTTAATGACTTAAGGAAAGAAATTACCAACATATTGATATATTGAACTTGTAAGCGTATCTTTTACCACTTAACAGATGAGTCAGTCACCAGCAGCTCTAACCCACGTCCCTCCTGACCTATCCTCTCCCAAGTGAAATTAAAGCTGCAGTATGTAACTTTTATAAATATATCCATCCATCCATCCATTTTCTTACATCTTTGCCCCTAGTGGGGTAGGGAGGTACTGGTGCCTATCTCCAGTTAACGTTCCGGGCGAGAGGCGGGACTGTGGGAGGAAGCCGGAGTACCGGGAGAGAACCCACACATGCACAGGGAGAACATGCAAACTCCATGCATAAAGACTCCAGGCCGGGAATCGAACCCAGAACTGCATTCTAGCCTGGCCATTGGAAATGGCCAGGCTAGAATGCAACATAGTTAGTATGGCCATATCCAATGGCCATGCTAACTAGCCTGAGCATTGATGGAAGCCTCTGCTCTCAGGAAGAAGCTGCAGCATAGCAAAAACCAAGCGCATACACGAGCCTTATTGACAGCACTAAGGCACTCCCAGGAGGCACTCCAAGCTCTGATTGGCTGTTTCTAGTTATTACTGGGAGTACTGGGAAATGACAACTTGATCTCATAGATTATCTGCCTCATACCAAACTGTCATGACATTGTGACAGTTTCAACAAATCTGTAGAAGCACTAATGCTTTTCATTTTCATTTGGTAACGCCTCTATTGGCTGAGAGGCATTGCCAAAAGCGAGCAGAGAGTCCGACCAGAGACTAAGTGTGAATGTGAGAAGTTTTGAGTACAAGCGTTACACGTTTTGAGAAGAAAGACATGAAATCCTGCTTTCAGATTGACAATGTGTGCTCTTGGATTATAGCAGAAAAATTCCCTCAGGATAGGAAGCTTGCATAGTTTTGTGAAAATGTCAATTCTGCTAAATGTATCAGAGGTAAGATCAAATTTCAAATGGTATAATCTCAGTAACACATTTTTGAGGAAAACCTGGAAAATGAAATGATGACTTTTGTTAAAAAGATATAGCAAAAGAACCCTCACCGAATCACTTTTGACCCACTTATCTGTCTAAGAGCTAATGTGAACAAAATGAGCAAATTCTCTGGAACTAAAGTGGTTTATGGTGAGTCTGATCTGGGTCAGGCCACAAAGCTTCTCAGTTGTCAAGGCAACAAGAGCTCAAGCTGTTTGTTTCTTACAAAAGAACCACTGATGAGAAGAATAGCTTGTTTTAATTTCCAGACCACAAACCTTTTTCAGACTACATGCAATTCCAATGTGTTACTCACTGCTTTGTCCTCTCTTAGTCCTCCTCAGAAATAAAAATTACTGAAGCTCATGTTTCCCAATTTTCAAATGAATGTGTACAATTAGTCATAAGGCATTCATGCTCTTCAACACGGACTTTTAGGGAGGAATTCAGACTGAGCCCCATACGTGCAAACATGTGGAAAGAGTCAGCACACAGCAGGCGGACCCTGAATGTTCCCCTAGCTCCACCTCACAGCAGCTCCCACGCTCTCTGCCCTGCTACATAAAAACAGTCTGAGCCGCTGAAAACCAGATGAGCTTCTTTTCAGCTCAGGTAGTTAGTGAAGGACCACAGATTGCCTTGGAACGTATTCTAGTGTGTTAACATGGCTTGTATAAAAACTCTGCTGTCTGTGGGAGCATGTATGACTGCTTGGAGCATGACCACAGGTAAGTCATGAGATCATTGTTTTCTTCTGTTCTGGTACAAGTCATCTGCACCAGCCTCTCTATGAAAACTCCACACAGTGCACTTGAAATGGTGCTGTCATGTTTATGGTTTACTTCTGTTGGATACCATCCCATTACTGAGTATAACTAGTCTATTGGTCTGTAAGAGAGAAGTTCAATCGTCTGCAAACAACCTAAGTAATTTAACAATGATGTACATTTTATTTACATAGTTGGATGATATTAGGTTGGAAATTGTCTGAATGTTTACTGACTTGCCAGTGTATCCCTGTGAATAAACAGCCTTCTCAGAAACCCACCGGTCAGACCTTATATGATTTAGTTTATCTTCAGGAACTGTTTAACTTTTTCTCCTTTCTGGTGTTCCACCTCACATCCGATTCAGAGTAAAAAGTTCATGTTTACTCTGCCTGTTGAAGGAATACAGAGGAACTTAACATTTTCAGCATGTGATACCCTGCTTTTTATTGAACCCTTTCATTGATTCACCTGCGGATTCAGATAAAAGCTTTACTTTTAGCAGAAATAAAACACTATGGTCAGCACTTATCAGTCTGTTTAACTGATCTGTAACAGATTATAATTCTGTGGGTGGAGATCTTGATAAATGGCTTGTACTTGTGCTGTATCAAGACCAGAGGACCCCACACTACATTCAGTCAGTCACTCACACAAAGATTCATACACTCAGACTAACAGAGCCTGACAGACTGACTGAGAAGTGTATGACTGATAGAGTGACACGTTTGGCCAAGGTCAGAATGACAGAAGTGGAAAGAGCGGAGATGGAACTGGCAACCTGTCGATTGCAGGACAAACTCCTACCACTGTCGCCACATCGCCTCATAGTAACATTAGCATCAGTATTAAAGATGCAGTATAAAAAATATCTTTTATAAATTTGCTAAAACTATCACCAGGTTGTGACAGTATAATATAACACAGATAATCTGTGAAAAAAAATTAAGGTCCTCAGCCTTCTCCCTATGGACCGGCCATAAAATACACAGCTCCATCAAAAACAACCAGTCAGAACCAGAAAGAGGGTTTTAGTGATGTCAATTTACAGATAGTTCACCACAGCAGAGCCTGTCATGAATGCTAAAGCTAGTTTGCATGCCCAACAATGATGGCAGATTAACAGTTTTTCTGGAACACTAAACTGTTTCTCTGCAATTAGCACAATGAGCAGCATGTAGATAAGGTTGATTGATAGCACTAAGACCCTCCTACTGGTTCTGATTGGTTGTTTGTGACCAGGGTGCATTTCTTTGGACGGAATTAATAGCTCAGGGAGAAGGTGGAGAAGCTTGATCTTGTCTTATATTTTACTGTCATGGGCTGCACAGTGGCGCAGTTGGTAGCACTGTTGCCTTGCAGCAAGAAGGTCCCGGGTTCGATTCCCCGCCCGGGTTTTTCTGCATGGAGTTTGCATGTGTGCATGGTGAGTTCTCTCCAGGTACTCCCGCTTCCTCCCACAGTCTGAAAAAAAATCATGGTCTGTCATGGTTAATTGGTCTCTCTAAATTCTCCCTAGGTGTGTGTGTGCGTGTGCATGGTTGTTGCTCCTGTCTGTCTCTGTGTTGCCCTGTGACAGACTGGTGACCTGTCCAGAGTGACCCCGCCTCTCACCCGAACATTAGCTGGAGATAGGCACCAGCACCTCCTGACCCCATTAGGGACAAGGGTGTTAGAAAATGGATGGATGGGTATTTTACTGTCAGGAGGACACGGTGACAGTTAAAAAAACACATTTTTGTAAAGGTTGCATACTGCAGCTTTAAAGAATACAATTGTCTAAATTAACAATAACACTTTGAGACACCCAAAGAATGCAGAATCTCAGGTCCATTGGGTTGAAGGGTGTACATAGCAGCTGAAGTTTTCTATTGGTTGCCACGGTACAACTTGGTGGATGTCTACATCACAGCCCACCTTAATGTATAAAACCATCTCAACTCAGACATACACCCCCATGGTGAGGTGGGAGTTGGAATGGTGAGCATTGATCAGTAGTGTTTCTCAGCTTTGCACATGTGATTTCTTTGCAATGTGGACACAGAGAGGAATGGATCTCCTCTGCTCTGACTGCACAGCAGCTGTGTGAGACTGACTGTAGTGTTTAGGAAGTGGGAGGGGCTCATGGCAGCTATAACTGCTTGCTCAGTAAGGATAGTTACTGCAGAGTGATTGGTGATTTTTGTCCCCAGAGTCTCCAGTAACACAAAATAAAGCCGCTAGATTTGTTTCTCGCTGCTTTTTGAGATAAAGAAAGTTCCTACAGGGTTTTGAAAAGTCATCAAGTGTGCAAGAGTGCTTCCCTTTTCCTGACCACAGCCCTGTGTGAACCCCTCCTACCGGGTAATGCCGGTCAGTGGTGGTTCTCAAATGAATGGCACCCTTGCGAAGCCCCTCCCTCTACTCAACCAATTAAAATGCAAGAAAGTATCTGAGAATTTTCTAATGTCACCCAAATAGCCTACATTAAAAACCACAAGTGGTGTCAAAAAAAGTTACAAATATTATACTATATGGATATTTATATGTAATTAGACAGAGATAGTGCAATTTATGGTATTTTTCCTTCACCTTTGATGACACTGCATCTTCATGGACACAAAATTGTTGAACAGCATCATCTGATTTCATTTGAACTTTTTTAGACTGCCAAGTCTTCTAGAGAACAGAACCTGTTTTTTTTTAGCAAGAAAAGGCTAAACTTGGACCATTGTTCATTGAATGTTTTGTTCCATTAATTGTACATTAAATTTATAAATGGTGGTGAATGTATGTTTAATGAAAGTGTATCAAGCATAACGTGTTGAGTATTTTACTCTCAAACAGAAGAAAATAAGGAAGGAAGATCATAGAATCACAAAACGTAAAGCCACATATCATAATGCTAAACTTTCAGTGAAAGGAGTAAAAAACACTTCCATTCTAAAGAGACAAATATTTTCTGTTCATATTTCCAGGTGACACTTCTGTTCCCAAAGCACAGAATGTTCATTGGACATCTCTAGATTTTCAAACTATTCTCAAATGGACTGTTGAAGAGTCTGAGCATACATATACCGTCATGTACTCTGAAAAGTAAGTGAGGACACATTTTTTTTATCCTGCCTTTAATGATCAGTTGTTGCCTGTTAGACTTAGGCAGAGTCACATGACTTGGAATCTAGATTCCATGACTTAAGTCACAAACTTGTGACTTCAGACTTAACTTGATAAAACCTCAAAAGACTTAGGACTTGACTTATACTTTCAAACCAATGACTTAAGACTTCAATTGAATGTGAAACATTTTACTTGAAAAGACTTGAGATCTTAAACCAAGTAGAAAGTTTGTTTTCTGTCTGGTTTCATGGGTATGCCAGGCACGTAATAATTAAACTGTTCCAGGTGAAGGGTTCAGCCCAGCGCATGGTCCTGACCATTTTCCAGCAATTCCACCTCCTGTGGACTGCTTCTACTGTTCCGTTTATCTGCTTTCATTCTGCATACTACAAAGAAAGCAAAGATGATGACGGTGCTGGCGATGTCTGTTCATCCAGAGCTATCCAAGAGGTTTGGGAAAAGTTGGGAAAGAAAAAAAGATGACTTGTGCACAGAGTCATCCAAATGTCCCATAGGCTACAGCAGCACCATTCTATACAATAGTGTTAATGCATTTTCAGTAAGACTTTAATTGCAGACCAGAATGTTCCTCCAGACCTGTTGGTAATTTCAAGCTGGTGACAGTTGAGACAATTGTCACCAGCGCAGCGTGAGTGCTGGCAGGTGGCGGCACTGTTTGGCTGGTCCATGTTAGCTCAGACTGTGGGGTGAACTTGATCTGGTGCAGAACAGTGCAGTGGCAGGACAATGTGTGTGGGACCATGGTTTTTTGCTCAGCTCCAGGATTCCAGTAAGGATGGGAAGCAGTGACAGGTGGTTAGCAACGTCGGCTCAGCAACTGAAATAGAGACAGCGTCCTCTCTGCAGAGCTTTAATAGGCCAGGGTCAAGGCTGGAATAGAGTCACCAACTGTATGTACTCTGGATCCAGGGATACTTCAAAGTTGCTGTGCCTCACTTCGCCAGCAAACACAGAGCTCTCACACGCTAATCTATGTCTCACCAATTCATTCCCCTTCCTTCAGAATGTCCATTAGGAAGATATAAACTGAAAGTAGGTAAATTCAGTGCATTCTGGGATTAACAGTTTTTGTACCAGTCTCATTATTCCTTTTTCAAAGACTCAACATCATTCCGTCCTTCTTGCCTGGAGAGCCAAAAGTGTACATGGCAAGTCTCTGAGCTTTGGGTCTTAACCTAAAGTGCATCTGAGCAGGTAGATGCTGCAGTAATCATTTCTATTAAAATCAGCTCTACAACAAAGCCTGTTTTGATACAGATGAATAAATAATTTGATTTGTTAATTTAAGGATTTGATCTTTATCAAGTAATATTATAAATCAGGGATTTATTGTTGCAGTTGGTTGACATGGGGAATATTTGATTTATTTTGTTTTTTATTCTGGATAATATTTTTTTTCCTGTTTTGTGACAGTTGAATTTTTTTTTGGCAAATATTTCCAGAAAAAAGCAACATCACTAGTAATTTTCCAGCATTTTGAAGTTCAGCTTCTATCGCTGGTTGTTCAGACAATCAACAACACTTTTCAAAATTATTTTAACAATTCAGATGTTATGAATTATCACCCAGTAATTAATAAAAGTAATTGATCAAATGACTTGTTTAATACTTGAAATCAAAAGTCTAGGATTTTATCTTGACTTGGTGCTTGCATGCGTTTACTAGGGACTTCACTTGAAATTTGACTTGAGATTTACTTGTGACTTACAAAACAATGACTTCGTCTAACCTCTTCTTGTTTACAACATCTGCTGTTTGTTTCTTTGGTCTAAAATAATTGTCTTGTCGTGTTTGGAGGTTTTTCTTCTGCTAAAATGTAATTTTGTCATAAACCTTTCAGAGATCACAACTGGATGGATGTTGATAACTGCTTCAGCATGTCGGAGACTGAATGTGATTTGACTCAACAGCTTGAAGCATCGAACAAGTGAGACCTTATTGATGACATTTAAAACTTTTCACAGTTTATGTTATAAAATAAATATATTTTTCTCAGAGAATTTTATTTTTTACCTGCCTTTTCTATCACCATTAATTCATTATGATGAGTTAAAGTGACTTCTACCATCTCTTGTAAAACTCAAGAGACAAAGGTACCTTTAATGAACACTTGAAGGGATTTAATTTGAAATTTGATACATGAGTGTAATATTCCTTTATGAAAGCAGTTGAAATGTTATAGAAAAACTTTAGAAAGGGGCAACTTTTCTTAAAAATCAACATAAAACTTGGTAGTTCAGGAATATTCACCTTTTATTCTATAAGTCTACATTTATATGTGTTGCATCAGGTCTGAAGAAATGAAATTAGCAGCTATGACTATTATCTTCCTGTTGCTTCCTGTCTTTGTTAATTCAATGTTTTCTGCTCAGGGTGTTAGTTGCTTTGAAAAATATCCCCCAAAAATACCACAGACTTGTAACTGTCTTTGAGACAACATGTGCTATGAATTGACTTCATAATTATAAAATTAATAGAATTAAACTGCCTGATCAAATTTCAGTGAAATGCAGACAGGAACTGATGTGCTAAGGTTTGCTGCCTGCATCACAACCATGTAACCTAGACACTTGAGCTGCTTTAAAAGTCAGAGTAAATGCTGAAGTTAAACTCAGTCAGGCAAACTGTACGAGTTTGGATGGGGGTTGGCAGCTGCTCAGTACAGAACAAACAAACCCCAGAAAGAGAGAAAATTTAGGAAAGATTTTCTGTCTTCACAGGAACTATGAAGCTGATATTAGATCAGACTCTGACCACCTTGCTGATGAGTTTGGCTTGGACTATGACTTTCCTCACACCTATGCCCCAGTGTTTAACCCCTACAAAGAGAGTAGGTATCACATTACCAAACACCCACACACAGACATGTGAGCACTTGACAGCTTTTGCATTTTCTTCCATTTATGGCTTTCTTGCTAATCCAAATTCCATTCTCATCCAATAACATCCCAGATTCCTAATATGTTAAGCCAGACAAAACATCTCATTATCACTGCTGTCTCATCTCGGTAGGCAATATCAGCGCTTTGGAATTTTCCATCACGGATGTTGATGAGGGCACCGTCATCCTCAACATCACACATCCACTGACCTCCATCACTGTGGGAGGGAAGCAGCAAACTATCAAGGACATTCTGAAAAATGATCTGAAGTATAAGATCATCTACTACAAGTCTGGAAGCACAGGAAAGGTATGCTGCTTATTTGAGAACAGTATCTCTATCAGCGCTTTAGAAACTCTGTTTTATATCAACAGCTGTGATATGATGGTCAACCCCTTCTTGTTTTGAAATGTTTTTAAAACCTCAGTTCAGCAAAACATATATCACACACACACGCCTACCCACCCACGCACGCACGCACGCACGCACGCACGCACGCACGCACACACACATGCATACAGTACAGACCAAAAGTTTGGACACAGTTGTGTCCAAACTTTTGGTCTGTACTGTATATGTATATACATATACATATACATACAGTATATGAGTGTATGTGTGTGTGTGTGTGTGTGTGGGGGGGGGGGGGGGGTGCGCGTGTTTGTGTGTGTACAACAAATTACAAAAACATACATAATGAATGAATGTATGTTGAGGCTTAAAGCAAGCAAGAGAACAAAAGATAGAATTGGGAAAAGGAAAAATACAACAAAGTTGGGCAGATTACATGAAAAATTAAATTCAACTTGATAAAGTCTTTAAGGCTTTTGCATTGGTACAGTACTTTAAAGAAGACAAATATGAAGATACATAGGTAAAAACAGGCATTCAATTTGGGTTTTGACTTGAGAAATTTACAGCAGTGGATATTAAATTTAGCTAAATTAACATTAAGTTTACAACTAAGACTTTATTTCTTGGAGTTTTCAAACAGAAGAAACCACCTGACATAGTTGTAAAGTTAAACAGTACATCTATTATCAAGTTTCTTTTTAGAAATAAAAAATATATTTCTAAAACATTTGAATAAGAGAGGTCCCAGAAAGGATGAATGATGGTTTCCTCAGAGTTGCTGTAAAATGAACTTTTGGCCGATATCTAAATATTGCAATATTATCACGATAACATCTATGCAGAATCCTTAGAGACACTTTTCGAATCTTATTAGCCATGAAGTATTTTTTTGCTATAACCAAACATCACTAAAAATATTGTCTCAGAAAAATGTAGAAGCTGAATTGCTTATACAGTATGGTCTCTTAATTTAGCGAGATCTAGATTTTGAACCTAAATGTGCGAGTTTATAAAAGACAAATTTAGAGCAGTAAGTTGTGTTAACTTTTTATTAATTTTGTTAAACATTCAAGAGTTGGATAAACTAGAGTTTTTAGGTTAGCACTTAAAAAAACTGAAAGAAGAAAAAGACAGGAGTGGGAAATATTTCCCAGTGTGCTTAGCAGCGTGTTTTTGTCTCCTGTGTGGCACCGGGAATGAGATGGAAGTGTGTTACATCGATCTAACTCTTGTGTGTCATTAAAGCAAATGTTGGTTTTATTGCTACTAACAGATTGTAAAGCTTGAGAATTCACACTAAATGTTTTGGAGCAGAATTCATTGTGATGTTTAATAAAATTTATTTATCAGATCAGAAATTTTGTTCATGCAACTTGAAACAAGGATTTAACGTATCCTAAAGTAAAATAGTAATATAACTTGCTATTGTGAGTAAAACTAACAGAGAAATGTGTGCTTTTTAACTAGGTGAAGGAAGTTTTTTTCTTGCATATTATGAAAAATATTTGGTTTAGATTAATTAATAAAGCACAGGCGGAACACTGAAGGGAGATCAAAATCAAGCAGAAATGCATAGCAAGGCAAAGGCTAGGATCATTTACCAGCAGAGTGATTTAAAAAGCTGTTGCAACAGTTAAATAGCTTCCTGATGACCAACTGCTTTGATGTTTTTCAGTCTGGTTTCCATGCTCACCACAGTCCTGAGAATCAACGTGTTCAGTGGCATTCATATCAACAGACTGTGGAAGAACCACAGTGCTGGTTCTGTTGGACCTCAGTGTGGTGTTCAACACAATTGACCATGATTATTGAAACATCTAGAAAGCTGGATTGGACTCTCTGATGCAGTACTTAATGGGTTAGGTTAAGTACCAGTTAACTAACCTAACTGGTTAGATAAAGGTTACCAGCCTTTATCTGCTCTGCATCCCCAGAACTAGAACCAGACATGGAGAAGCAGCATTCGGCTTCTATGCACCACACATCTGGAACAAACTTCCAAAAACAACTGAAACACTGAGTTTCTTTAAATCTAAACTGAAATCACATTTTCACAACTGCCTTCAATTAACAACTAAATGAAAGTTTAGTCTGTTTTTCAACCGGTCATTGTTTTCCCTTAAGTTTGCAACTGCAGTGTAAGGTTTATTGCTTGCTTTATTTCCTTCCAATCATGTAAATGACTTTGAATTTCTGAAAATGTGCTATGTACAGTAAATGATTGAATCTGGAGAGACTCACAAAGACAAAAGCAGCAATTAGAGAGTTTTATTTGACTTGAAAGTAGGTTCTTTGGCAGTTGGACCCCAGCAGAAGACTTGTATGCTGAGAATCACCACCAGCTTGAATTGACAGCTTAGGACGAGGATTAGGGTCTTCTTCTCCTGGAGCCAGACACTGGTGCTGGAGTAGAGACAGGAAAGGAGGGGAGCCTGGGAAGACGGGGTGGAGGTGGGCAGAAGCACGGTGGTGCAGGTGGATCCATGGATGATGAGCCTTTTAAAGGGATTCTTGATTGAGGATTGGCTGAGGCAGGGACAAAGTGATTGGATGATGCAGGTGAGGATGCATCATCCAATGCAGCCTCACCTGTATAATGGTCATAATGGTCTTATGAAGCCACTCATTTGCACCAAAGGCTTCATAATGGCTTTTCCTCACCACTGGCCTAAAGGAACACTAACATGATTGCAAGAAACCTCTGGCAGAACCAGAACCTGGCTCAGTGTGAGCAGCTATCTGCCATGAGCTGGGGGTTTGAGAAGACAGAGCAGACAAACCCACAAAAGCTTTGATCTAGGTGTATTTTAAATGTTTAAGAAAAGATTGTTTGACTTTCATAAGTTATGAGAAATAAAATGTCAAAACTGAAAAAAGCTGTTTCTTGTTTAGCAGTTCTCTTGGTGTCAAAGCTGAGGATCTAAAATGGTTTAAAATATCTAGCTTTTACTCCACAAATAGTACACCAGGTTTAGTTTGAAGTTTATTTTTAGTGGAGTGGATCTTTGTGCTTTCAACAGTGTCAAAAATCTGATTTCTACCTTACAGAAAGATAAGATTGCTGACTCCAGCTCAGCAGAAGTTTCAGGACTGGATGCTGGACAGAGCTACTGCTTCATGGTGGCAGCTTTCATTCCCTCCAGACCTAAAGCCACCCAACTTGGAGCCTGGAGCACACAGCAGTGTAGACGAGGAGACACACACTTCACACAAGGTGCTTGCACACGTAGACATAAAACAGAAGCTGAGAAGAGTTAAGTGTTTTATCCATAGTGTAGTGAAGCAGTAGAGCTATTGTAATTAGTTACTTTCTCTCAAATATCAGTTATTTATGTGTTGGTATATGTGGGTAAAATATGTTTTACCCACATATAAACATCTATTAGATTTCTGTGACCTCTGTTAAGATAAGCAAGATATTTGAGCTGTGAAAATTCACCCAAGGAGATTTTACCATCTTGTTGAAGATGGGGTGAATTCAGCCTGGGTGTCTTATGTGTTTAAATACTAACTGCTGCATCTATAGAAAGAAAACAAATGAATGTGAAATTTGGATCTTAGTACCTTACTTTGATGTCTGGAAATTTTAAATTAATAATTTAAGCAGATCATATTCCTGAGCTCTTCCATCTTGGGTGTCTGCAGGCAGGACAGTCATTAAAATGTCCTTCTGTAATATGTAATAAGTATATCTGAAGCTGGTCTCCAGTGTATTAAGCCATGTCGCAAAATATGTACGAGTGAGTTGTAGAACATTAGATTTATGTGAGAAAATTCTCCTATGACCGCTTCAGTATCAATACAATTTTATAAATGAACATCTCGTGTCAGGCAGGGACCAGAGAAACACAGGTGTTCTCAAAGTGAGCAGGTTTCTTCATACAGCCTGGAATCCAGCCAGAAAACCTGGAGTTTCCCCACAAACAGGTTTCCTACATGAAGTATTTTTCTAACTGAGACTCTTTCTGTTCCTGTAGATTTAAGCCTTGGAGCTTGGGTTGGCATCATCTTCATCCTAATCACAGTCATCATTGTCTTCATCACAACAACTATCCTCTGCTGCAGAAGAAATCACAAAAGGCACAAAAACATCCAAACAGCTGAGTCATCAGCTCCTATCTGAGGTGCACAGTATTTTCTGTCTGTCCTTTTTTTTTTTTTTTACATTTATCTGAACACATTTCATGCTTTCTGATAGGAGGATGAATAGAGGTACATGATGAAGAAAATAAGGTTTTCAGTCACCAACTTCAGATTGATCCTCCTGCCTTATTGTTTATCAATAATAAAGTTAAAACAAATGAATGAACATTCAATTCAGAGAGTCAGAACATTGGATTCCCATTAACAGAAAGTTGCCGGTATTACAGCCAAGGATATGTTAAGTACTTCAGCAGTGCTGTATAGTATTTAGGTCGGTTTTCTGTAAAGCAACAATGATAAATCAGATAAAAGTCCTTGAAAGTAGTTTTCTTTTAGTGTACCAACAATATAAAGAAAAAAGTTGATCTTGTTTATGTGGAATGCTCTAATATTTTTTACTTAAATAGTTTATAAATTCTGTTATGTTTTTTATACATTATGTTCCAATAAAAAAAACAAAAAATTATTTCCTCCTTCCTTTGCATTGGACAGACTGAAATGACACTGTGTCGTATAGAGTCACTCCAAATCTGAATGCTGACGAGGCAGGTGGTTGATTATTAACCGTCTTTAGCTGGATGAGAAAGCCAAGAGGCAGATTGAGGAAAGATGCATAATCAACCTGAGATGAACAGAGACTCAAGGAAACAACAAATCGGCTGGAAAACAGCAACACTGATCTAGGAGAACAAAATACAAATGCACAAAGAACACAAAGAATAAATAAAAAAACTAAATACTAAGAAATAGCCTATGGCAAGACTTTTTCAACAATAGCGGTGGTTTCTGATATGGGCAACTGCCCAGGGTGGCATCTTGTGGGGGAAGCATGAGCGCCTCCACCCCGCCTCCATCCTCCAAAACTCCGAGCCCCCTGCTCTTACAACAGAGGATCTGAATGCAAATAGTAATAGTAATATTTTGTGTTTGTTCATTGTGTTGTTTTTATTATGTAAATCACATCAAAATTCTTATCGCTAAAATGTGCTATACAAATAAACTTGACTTGAATATAACAAGACTTCAGCTGTTATAAATAAACAAGGAAGATGGATCAAGTTCTTTAAGATAATATTTGACATGAACTGGTTCTAAAATACTAACTACGTTGAATTCATGGATTAATAGTGATGAATTCAGTGTTAACACCACAAATAAAATGAGGATCAAATATGTCTGTCAAACTGATGGTTTCACTAACAATTGTTATGGTAACCAGTGCAGTTGTAACTGAAGGCAGGACCTGGTAAGTGGACAGCAAGCCAAGCTTGAATCAGATTGATTTATCAGCCATTGTGTGTTGCAACTCCAAGGTCTTATAAAGACAGACCATGCATTCTATTTCACTTTCAAATATGCAAAATATCTTTAAGGTTTAATGTTTCTCCATGACCTCATCTGTCATTTCGTGCTCCTTATATTAAGACGATGTCTCATGTACAATTCAACTGGCTCTCTAAAGAAATAATCAGACTAGCTGTTGGACGGACAGTTTTATTCCTTGAATACTTCACAAAATGTACCATTTACACAAGAACAGTTTTTTTCTATCTGACAGACAAACACATTATTATAGCAGGAAATTGTTCCTCCAACAGGTTCAAACACAATTTCGCTGACTGTCATGTGACTTAACATGGCTTTTAACAAACAAAAAGATCAATGAATAAATAGAGACAGCACTAAATGAGGACACAGATAAAGTGTCAACAACTCATCTGTGTGGGTAACATCTTCTGGTTAAAATTGCATTTGCAATCTATAGCATACATAACAATAAAAAAAGATGGTTTTAGACATTTCCTAAAATGTAACAAAAACCATGCATAGATAGAAAATTTTAATTTCATAACAAAACTATTTGTTCTGTTTATTTATTGGAACTCCCTGTCAGATAATGTAACTTGAAGCAGTTTAAGTCAGGTATATTGTCAGGATTCTAACTGCATCAGTTACTTTCACAATACAACTGGGTTATGCAAAAATTGATCTGCAAATTCATGAACACATTAACAAGAAATAGTTCATTAAAGGAAGATAAAGTATAAAATCTTTTATAACATGAAAAGAAGCTTCCACCTCATTGCAGCTCCTACAGTAGAGTTGATGTATTTGTGAGTCATTGGTAATAGCATTAAACATTTAGTTCCTATTGCACTCAATCAATTCTGGACCCCAGTGGCTACATCAGGCAGTGCATCAGCCTTCTTCTGTCCTTTCCAAGAAGCTCTTACGTTTTTCACACCAACAAAAAACATGATTTTTATGTTTAAATATCATGTCCCGTAATAAAAAATATTTTAATATTTCTTGCTTATATATGTAAAATTTGGTTAAAAACAGAAGTTAAAGCTGTCTTTTGTAGTATGACCAATAATTTGAGATTCATGTAGCAGCTTCAGTGTGCTTGAATGAGATATTGCATGTTTACTCTGCAATACACAGATG
Organism: Xiphophorus hellerii; assembly: GCF_003331165.1. Classification (NCBI taxonomy): domain Eukaryota; kingdom Metazoa; phylum Chordata; class Actinopteri; order Cyprinodontiformes; family Poeciliidae; genus Xiphophorus; species Xiphophorus hellerii. The sequence goes on from NC_045677.1 coordinate 883,080, forward strand.
TTCTAAACTGGTATTAGTCTGGCCAACATCGTGTACATGATGCATATATACTGTACATAACAGAGTAAATATGTTTTGCTTAAAAATATCTCATGCACAATAAAAGAGGAATCATCTGGTTGGCTTGTTCAACTATGTTCATCTGCTGAGTACAATGGAAGATTTTCACACAATGAACTAGAAGCAATAATGTTTCAGAATGTCACCTTTTTGTTTTCCACACACATGATGGCTCACAGCCAAACTAAAGGTTAGATCACTTAGCATCCAGCAGAGAATATCTCACTGTTTACAGTTGGAACTTTTCATGTTTTGGTTGTTGTGTGTGAAGTTGCAAAGATGCATGTTGTCCTGTAAAAAGATTTAATATTTGCTACCAATCATTTCACAGTGTTTTTATGTAGCCATGAGGTAGGCCAACAAAAGGTCTTTAGTGTGAGGATTTAGTTTTCTGTGTGTTTATTTAGTTCCTGTGTCGTCCAGTCTGCCTCTTGATTGTTCCCAGCTGTCCCTCGTCTCCCCTTATTACCTTCCCTGTGTATTCATACCCACTTGTGTCTCTTGTTCCTTGTTGGATCCTTGTCTATCATCAATTGTCAGGAGTCTTACATCAGTTGTCGAAAGTTTGTTCCAGTTGCTACCAGAGTCAAAACTATTACTCACCTGTGCTGCCTGGATTTTTGTGTATCAATTCGTCATTGAAAACCATCATTTTCCACTATACCTGGGTCCTGCCATGTCCATCCTCACGACTACAAACCGCACATCTTGACATGCAGTGGCTGAAAATATTTTTGCTCAAGTTCCTCTTGAGAGCAGTGTGAAGACATAATATCACAGGTGATACATACTTATCATACACAACAGTCTCCTGTAAAACATTCACCAAGGAATAACGAGGTTATTTCACACACCAACCCAAACATAGATTCCCATTTGAACAAACGTATTTCAAAGCACTTCTCTTCCGTTTCTACCATTTTATGCCAGTCAGGCTTTTCCCTATCGCTAAAATCTGCCCCTGTAACCAATATGTTGGAAGTGTTTTCCATTTCTCAGTAAATAAATAAATGAATGATTAAATAAGACCCTACTCAGAATTACCTACATGCCAGAGTGCCACACAAGAAATGTGAGGCTGACTTTAAGGACTAAAAGCAAATCGGGGCACTTGGACTCTATTCTTAAAAAGGAGATAGTTGCTGCCCACTGCTTTGGTTAAAATATACCAATCAACCACACAACCGCTTTATTATGTAAATTTGTTCAGTAGCTTGTTGAAAGGAATATCAAATAAGCCCATCACATAACTGCAACTCAATGAAACAACTTGAAGCTCAAACCGACCCAGGATAGTCGGGCCGAAGTCCTGAATCTGCTCACATCACCACAGCTGCCTGATGAAAATCACATCATTTTGTTCTCAGCCTCATGCCGCCGCCTCTTCTTGTCACAATCTCCCTGGTGAACTTTTCACCCCTCTGAGCATGTAAACTATTGTGTGTTTAGTTTGATGGTTGTTTAAGAGGGAAAAGTGACAAGACACCAATGTTGACCTTTCATTTCAAGTACTCAACTTCCCCAACATTCATTTTCCACATCTGTTTGACTGAAACACTGAACTCCCTGCTCCGTTCTGGTCTGAAAAAGTAAAATGAGATTTTTCAACTTGATGGTCATTATTTCCTGCTCCGAACTTGTGAACTCGTAGTAATTGTTCCTCTCTGTTGTGATCCCTGGATCTACTTTGCTGTTGTAAACCATGCATATGCCATACCACCATAATACATACTGCAGCAGGAGGACTGTCACAGGAGCTCAGCTTGCTGTATTTTCTGGATCTCTAAGAGTATGCAAAAAACCAACACCCCACAACCATGTGACCGCACGTCAACAGTTTGACTTCAGGCAGATAATGCACTCAGAGAGCAATGTTGATATTTCTCTTCAAATATTCCACTTCCACCATCTGATTTTTGTATCCATAGGAGATATGAATACTTTTGAGGAAAGTTTATGTGACACAGAAAGGAATTCTGTACATTTGTATGGTTCTTCACTACATAACTACTATAATAATAAGACTCTTGGGGGGAGGGAAATGGCATTGTTGTTGTCAATGGAGGAGGGTGGCTGCAGAAAGTTGTGGGGCTCTCACTGTGCACATTTCATAAAGCCAAAATATAGGATTCAGGAAGGCAGTGGTAACCCTGTTGGTTAGAGATGTAATGGATCCTAAAGTGGAAGGGGTGTCACTCAGGTGATCTGCACCTTTGCATTAAAGTTGTGTGTGAAAAGTCTGCAACCACATAACTGCACGTCAACTGTTCAGCTTTCGGTTAAGCATGTGGTAGACTAAAGTGTTTCAGAAACTGTGGATCTACTGTAAGAACTCTCACGTTTCCAGAGAACTCTCTGAAAAAGACCAAATATCCAGTGAGCAACAGTTGTGTTGACTGACATGCCTTGCTCATTTCACAAGTCAGAGATGGACAGACTGGTTCAGAATGGTAGAAATAGAACACATTCTTGTTCCAAAGTATGCAAAATGTCCTGAATGAATGCAAAGATGGAGGACCTAGAGGTGAATGAGAGACAGCAGCAGAAAAGCAAAATATCTATTCCATCAAAGGACAAGAAACTGCACCTACAATTCATACAGGAGAAAGTGTCTGTTATTGTCAAAACTATAAGTCTTGATTTTAGCTGTGTCATTCAGATGTCAGGGCCAAAATTTGGTGAAACAAGTTGAAAGCATGGATTCATCCAGCAAATAGTATTTTACCACCACCGAAACTGAAACGGTTTACCATGCACCAACGGCCTCCACAGTCACCAGATATCAGTCCTATAGATCATCTTTGGGATGAGATGGAACAAGATATTCACATGAGCAATATGAATTTCTCATGTGAATATCACTGTGCTGGAGACAAGCACACCTGCAGCAGCAGTGTCTATGTTACCAGGGAAGTAGGCCTGAACCATCAAGGTATGAAGTACACAACAGAACTAAAGATCTCCAGCAGATCTTTTGAAATCCTTGAGTTTGTTCCTGAAAGGTGGGCTTTATTTGGCCAGCATATCTGACTGATGATTAATTGGATGAGATCTGGAGAGTCTGGAGACAAATTGGCTCCAAATATTTGGTGTTGTGTTTATTTCAATGTACTTAAAAACTTGTGATGTCTGCAGCACATTATCCTGTTGAAAGGAGGCACCTGGTCAACATGTATGTAGGTCACTGATAGATTTTGCTCAAGCTGGATGGGTATACAAAGGCAACAAGCTCACAATGTTGTTTTGTGTGAGATTCAATTTGGTTGAGCAAATAAAATCCTATCTGTATTTTGGAAGAAGTGAAATAATATTTGCTACTTATATTATTTGACAGGTCTGAGCTGTGGATTTAGCCAATCTTTAAAATCGTTCGGCGCTTCTATATATAATTTGGGAAAACTTTTATTTTTTTCCACCAACTGCTTTCACTGTTTTACAATTTGTATTTATTTGAACTTTGTATTCAGGTCAACTCCCAGAAAGGATGACTGAAATGAAAGCAACGTTTCCAAAATATTTTCTGTCATTTGCAATTTATTTTTAAAGAAAAAAAAAGCCAGAAAAAATTTATTAAAATTGTATTTTAAAAAAATGGAGATTTTATTTTTAAGCCATATCGCCCAGCCCTAGAATAATGTAAAGAGCATTTTAAGGAGCCAAAATGAAAATGTGAGGGATAGTTTAATCCAACTCAGATATCATGCCAAACATGTCAGTATTTTTTATGTCCTGCTACAAAAACAGCTTTTTATGACAATGCACAGTCAAACCTCCAGAATTTGTTCTCAGTCCAAAGAAATGGGTTAAGCCTCTCCCGTCCTTTATCTGAATCGGAACAGTTGATGAGAGGTCACATAGTTGCGGGCTGCATGTACCTGGGGCGTGTTGAAGCTGTTTATACAGTTCTACATATGAAGAAATTAAGGAAATTTTGTTCAGTTATGTTTGCTAAGGATCAGTGATGTAATGATCCTTTTGAATAGTGAATACAAATTAAGACCTGGAATTCACAGAGTTCAGCAGAATCAGAAAGAGGTGCATTACTTTTGTCACATTTAAGGATTAAGTGATGATCTCGGAATCAAATTTAAATGATTAGTAAGTACCGTATTTTCCGCACTATAAGGCGCACCACATTATATAGGCGCATCTTAAATGAATGGCCTATTTTAAAACTTTTTTCTTATATAAGGCGCACCGCATTATAAGGCGCATAGAATAGATGCTACAGTAGAGGCTGGGGTTACGTTATGTATCCATTAGATGGAACTGCGCTACAGGGAATGTCAACAAAATAGTCAGATAGGTCAGTCAAACTTTATTAATAGATGACAAACCAGCATTCTGAAAACTCCGTTCATTCCCAAAATGAATAAACAGCTGTTGCTTCCTTCCGCACCATTGAATCGTTCATGTTAAATTCTCTCGCTGCTGCTCTATTCCCGTGTTCTACTGCGTGACTGATCGCCTTGAGTTTAAACTCTGCGTCGTAAGCGTGTCTCTTAATAGGAGCCATTTTGGGGTCTTTACACAAAACCCAGCGTGCACCGCGCGCTTCTTCTTCTACGGGGGAAAATGAAGTCGGCGGCTTCTTACCGTAGTTGCGAGACCTGTTGTGGCTCAATATTGGTCCATATATAAGACGCACCAGATTATAAGGCGCACTGTCGGCTTTTGAGAAAATTTAAGTTTTTTAGGTGCGCCTTAGAGTGTGGAAAATACGGTACCTTCAAGTGGTAAGATAATTATTTATTTAATTATATATTTATTTTAAATATGTCAAAGAAAACTTATGTTATTTATTCTCTTTTAACATAAATATCAGAAGTGAAATAGACAAATTTTTGATTGGTGTCTCTGTGTTGCAAGGGTGACTAGTGCACCCTAATGTCACCGCAATGGTCAAGAGGAAGGTGTACCCCGCCTCTTATCCATTAGAAGAACTAATTAAAAGTCTGGTAGGTAGTCTTTTGCCTGCTCTTGACCTGTTGAGTGTTTTCAAAGAGAGAAACTATAGTTAACCTTATTTTTTGATATCCTTCCTTCTCATTTAAAGTCAGACTTAGACCTGTCTATGTGGTATGTGTTTCTAAGTTCACCTCCTTGGCTCTGGCCCTGGTCCCTAACATAAGCCTGGCACTCAGTGGTGACAGTGGAAGTGTTTTTGTTTTAACCTTTGACATTAGTCACAACTGGAGAAAGCTCTGTTATCTCTCACTTTGAATTTTTCTTTAGAATAACATATCCCTTCATTTATAACTATAATATTTAAATGACCTCAGGTTTTTCATTAGATTTTGTACATTTTATTGCAGAGTCGAGTGAAGTGAAACTGACAATGTTCTCAGAGATGACCTTTCTTGTTATCAAATAATTTATCTTTATATTTTATGATGTAACTTTCGCGTGCTAAGGCTTTAAAAGAGAAGCAAAAAAACTATGGGGGAATTTTTCTGCCATAATCCAAGAGCACACATTTTCAGTCTGAAAGCAGGATTTTATGTTTTTTGTTCTCAACATTTTAAAATTTTTGCTTACATTTATATTTTGAAAGAAGACTTCATGTCTTTCTTCTCAAAACTTGTAACGCTTGTACTCAAAACTACTCCTCCACACTTAGTCTCTCCTCTGACTCTGCTCGCTTATGAAACCTGTAACTGTCTTTTGGCACAGTTGCCTGGCAACCTCTCAGCCAATAGAATGAAAGTGTTGTACTGGTTGCATTTGGTTCCTTCTAGGGCAGTGCTTCTCAATTCCGGTCCTCAGGCCCCCCTGCTCTGCATGTTTTAGGTGTTTCCCTGCTGCCACACACCTGGATTGAATCTATGAATGATTAACAGGCTTCTGCAGTACTTGATGGCTGCAGAACAGGTAATGCAATCATTTGGATCAGCTGTTCTGAAATAGGGGTACAGCTAAAACATGCAGAGCAGGGGGGCCTGAGGACTGGAATTGAGAAGCACTGTTCTAGGGGGTGTGCCTGTGTGGCTATTATTGATTGTAAGTCATGTGCTGTGTGGACTTGTTTCAACCGTTTTACAATACAAACTGGATTCATTGGCATTACCTTTCACAGCGAAGAATGAAAGAAAATAAAAACATAATTTTTACAAGCAGAATTACTTGACTTTGCAGCCAGAAACTAGCTTCTAAACAACCGAGAAATATTTCCTATTTAGCTAAATTGGCCTGAAGTAACCACTGATTGTTATTTTCTTAGCCTAGTTAACGTTTTCATACTGTGTTTTCTAATGAGAGAGAGAGCTGAGGAGAAACCGCTGTTAGAGGGGAAGTTCATTAAAGACCAGGGGATTTTGTGAGGAAAGGTCAGTCAGGATCAGAGCTGGAGCTGCTGTTCTTCAGTCTCTGTTTCACAGCTCAGCTTCACAATGTCGGTATTTAACTATGCTATAAAGATTCTGCGAGTCAGAGCCCAACATGCTGAAAATATCTTTTTTCTGAATTTGAAGGAATCAGATATGTACTTTCTATTACACTTTTGGATAATTTCTCTTTTATTATTGGCTTTAGCCTGTGTACCAGGACGTCTCAGAAATCATTGGACTTCTCCCAGTTTGACCAGCAGACTGAACTCCTGTCTGTGGGCAGTGTTCCCAGTATAATATGAATAAATAAATTTGTGTTTTATTGCACACTTTTATTCTTTCACTTTGTATATTTTTAATAGAAATATCTCAATCTGAAGTCTTAGTGTATTAAACAGCTTATGTAATGAAATAAAAATTTACTCTGCTAGATTTTTTTTCCCACTCTTTGTCTATGCTGTCCATAGCAGAGGTGACATATCATACTGTAATAAATATATTTTTTCTGAAAAAAAGTAAGAAAAATATGTAGCTAATGTTTGATAATGACTGCTTTATCAAAGTTTATTGTCTTTACAATAAAATATCAAAAAGATAAAAGGAAATTACATGTTTTTCTTCATATCTTGAAACATTAAATGTACATTAAATTATGGAATCATGTAAATATGTTCTTCCTATCAAATAAAAGCATTGTGCTCTTTATTAAGAAATCCCCCAAAACAATTAAATAACCACATCAAAAGTTAGAAACGCTGTCTTTAGTGGTTCATTTGATTACCAAATAAATTAGTGTGTGTGAGAGAATGTGAAAATGACTGGTATTAACTTAACATACTTTAAAGAACAGCACTTTGTGAAATTCGGTCCATTTACTTGTATTAGCTTACCGGCAGATAGGCCACATTCAATATGGCGGAAGCTGTGACGTATTGCAGCAACGGGCCAACCAGCTCGATGAGGTGTCTGTGTATTCATGTCCATGTATAGATATATATGTATCTATAGATTATATATAGAGAGATAGATATATCTAGAGGTAGATATATCTATCTACATAGATAGATATAACTATATATGATTATATCTATTTATCTATACAGACAGACAGACAGATATGTCATGACTGTGCTGTCTTTGGCTGGGTGAACAAAGTCCTGCCTAAGATCAGTAGATGTTAGCGATCAGTAGCACACTGCTAGCGGATGTTTAGTGTACTACGGAGCAGAAAGCTGACGTCATTGTTTCTTCCTACATCCAGTGGGTGGCGCAGGTTGGTACAATCCATAGTAGTCACACAGGCACACCCACTAGAAGGAAACAAACACACCCAGTATAACACTTTTGTTCTATTGGATGACCGGTTGCCAGGCGACTGTGCCAAAAGGCAGTTACAGGTTCTTAAGTGAGCAGAGAGTCCGAGCAGAGACTAAGTGTGGAGGAGAAATTTTGAGTACAATCATTACAAGTTTTGAGAAGAATGACTTTAAGTCCTGCTTTCAAAATAAAAATGTATTTTGTTTTGAGAACAAAAAACATGAAATCCTACTTTCAGACTGAAAATGTCTGCTCTTGGATTATGGCAGAAAAATTTCCCCATAAAAAAAACACTTAAACTTAAGCTCTGGAGCAACATGTATAGGGATATTGAGGTGTGTTTTAACAGCTGTGCGGTCCAGGATTTAATAGAGTAAATTTTCATGCAAAGCAATGACTGAGGCTGAATCAGGGTGAGGATCACATTTAAAACTACACAATATGGAGTGACTGATCAGTGGAGGCCCCTCCATGCTCTGACCACATTCTATGACTGTTTTAGCCTAAACTACAATTATTCTCCAAGTCACAATTTCAGAGTTAATTAATTAATCTCTATATATATACATCTCTGGTGTCTCTCTGGAATGGTATACATTTCCCACAAATAATGTATTCACAGTCAACTGGTCCAGTACTTTTACGTCTTTTCCACCTGAATAACTCCGATTTCTGGATGACAAGTGGCATGGACACATGTAACTCCACAATAATGTATTTTTACTTTCTATATAATGCTAAATTTGTTTCATTAATATTTTCTGTTTGGCAACCTATTTTTAGTTTAATCTCCATTCTGTTTTCTTTTACAGGAAAACAGAAATTTATTGCCTTTGTCAGAAGACAGTGCAGACATAGCAGAGATCACTTCAAGTCAATACCCTGGGATGTGGCCTTCTCCTTGTTCTGAAAAAACAAAAAAAACATTTGTCATTAGAATAAGCATTTTTCAAGCTCAGTTTAACCCAATTTCCCCACACCAAGGTTAGGCTGAAAACACCTGCATGGTCATTTAGCTATTTACCCTAGATCATAAAACATAAATTAATCTCTAAATATTACTTTTTCATGATTGCTGAGTGAGGATAAAATTTTTGAATAAATGTGAGATGAGTGGAGAACAGAAAAGCATGATTAAAATCCCCAGAGATCAGAAAACGGGCCTTGTGATGATGTGTTGGGAGTTTGCTGGTAGCAAATAGCTCAATGAGAACTATTGAAATGTGAAGGAGGAGTTAGTTGTGAACGATTACGTTTGAGAATAATCGTCTAGCAGTAGTTGTAGTTTGGAAATGGCAGCGAAGGAAGTGAACTAAGTTATTCAGTCCCTGTTGACCACACTTCCAAATATTGAGAAATTAAAATCGGAGCAAGAGTTTTACAGCATTTTATTGCTGGCAAAGATGTTCTTACGCTCTGCACTTCTCTCTTTGCAGTGAGGAATGCTTATTTACTGCACAGGCAATCTACAGAAAGCTTCATAGTGTAGCTTCCTTCAAGATGGAGCTGGTGCATTACATACATAATGGCCAAATGTTAGTGACAGGGTAAAATCAGATCCAGACATTTCAATCTTCACCAGTCCACTCCTCCAGCACGCAGTCATTTTTCAATAGCATGAGCTCCCAATTTCAAGATAACAACTGAATATTATGAATCTCAGGGAACAGTTTCTGTTAAAAAAAAGGTTAGTCGCCTTAAATGTCTTCAAGATTTCAAACTTACCTTGAGAGATGGTCTTGGAGGCCTTACAGGTCTTTGAGAGAGTACTGGATCTGGAGCTGATTTTGGTTTGTCTTGGCTTCTTTTCAGTGGTTCCAAATCATCAGCTACATCAGGACAACCAATATATCCTCCAGCACCAAATACTGATCCCAGATCAGCTCCAAAAAAAATCTGACTGTTTGGGGAATCGGAAATAGCTGAGTCATGTTTGGCTGACATTCTGCTGATGGTCTTGCTAAGTGTGTCAGTTGTAGCAATATTGGCGGTGTTGATAGAAGAGACATCTGTGCGGCCAAGTTCCAATCTTTGAATGTTGTTTGATTCTAGATCACTGTCTGAGCTGTTATTGGAAAAACTGAGATTGAGTTCTGGTTCAACAATGCCTTGATCTCCTTTAACGTTGGCTACTTTTTCATGACTGTACATGTCGGGTATCTCTTGGTTGTCATGGCTATGTAAATCTAGCAATTCCCGATTTTCAGTAATTGTGAGATTCTGGGGTTCCTTGTTATGATGGCAATCTGAGACAAGTACTGCCTGATTTTCTGGGTCATAAAAAGTCAGAAGCTCTTGATTTTCGTGACTATCTAAATCCAAAATTTCCTGGTTTTCAGGATATGAAAATCCTTGTAGTTCCTGATTGCCACTGATGTCTCTTTCCAGCACCTCTTGATTATTGTAATTAAAAGGTTCAGGTAAATTGTCCTTGTTGATATTTGGACAGGTCTCCACCACCTCCTGATTTTCATGAGAACTGGTATCCACAAGTTCCCTTTTTTCATGGGTAACCAGCTCCTTGTTGAATGAACTAGGTGGCTCTAACACTTCCTGGTTCCCAGTACTTCTATAATTTATGACTTTCTGAAAATTGTAGTCACACTCTTCAAGGACCTCTCGATTTTCATATGTCTGAGCATTCAGTACTTCCTGGTTGGCATAGTTGAAGTTCTCCAATTCCTCATTGTTTTCATAAGTTGCTTCCAGGTCATCATTGCCACAGAGGTCTAAAACCACCTGGTTCTCTTCATCAGGACTGAGTTTAAAGCCATAAGGGTCAGAGTCACACACAACTTGACAGGCAGAGATGTCAAACCCATAGGGATCAAAATTTTGCTCATAAGGTGAAGACGACGAGGGATCACCATCAAAGATAATATTTTCTGCATGTTCTGGGCTAAGCTCAGCTTCATCAGGATCTACTAGAGTGCGGCTAGAGTTCTCTGGACTGAGTTTAAACCCATAAGGGTCGAAACAAGATGGACTGGCTGAATTATAGCTTAAATCTAAATCGGTTTGATGAGAGTCAGATTTAATAACATCTTGTTTCTGAGAGTCCATTGGATTGTGGGGGTACTCTGCCTTTCTGGGTTTCTCTGTAGTGTTTTCTACCCCTTCTGTTACCTCACTGGAAGGTAAATCTTGAGGATCAGTTTGCTTTATGTCACTTATCCATTTGGATTCGAACATCAATTTGCCACTGTGACGATGACAGACAGCCTGAGTTGAAACACAACTGGGACCTAGCAGAAAAAAAAGGCAAGATTACAATGAAGTGTAGAATCTTTGTTGGTAAATCAGATTGAAATGTGTATACAACCTAGAAGAAAAGCGTGCTCCTTATGTTATAGAAAGGCAGAAAATTATAAAGTTTTTGATTTAAGTTAAATGCAAGTCACGGACTATAAAAAAGCTTATTTTTGCTCTCCATCATTGCCCCTTCCTGGTAGTTTTGTCTCACCATAAATTTAAACCGTTTTAGAAGTCTCAGCAATAGTTTCTGCATATATTGCAGTTTGTATGCAAGTAGTGTATTTGAGACACAATGGTTACAGCATGTAACTCGTGCATCACCCCCCTGAACCAATTCTGCTAAACCACAAGAACAATTCCTGAATTACACTGAAATTGCAGCTCTGATCATACACTCAAATTTGGTTGAGTGTATCTACTCAACCAAATTTGAGCAGGTATGCTGTACCATCCATCATCTGGACTTTCCAAAGTGAGAATGGGTAAGACATCTACTCTCTAGAAAACTGCAGACTGTTCTATATGAAACATTACTAACATGTAAGTTGGAATGTTTTCAGTCTCCTTAACAGGAAAATGAAATCATGAATATGATCCTAGAAAATAATGTCACAACATTATGGCAAATGCAAAGGAAAATAATAGAAATTTCAAAATATTGATACACTCTAAAACATTTGAATGTGATTTAACTTGGAAATACAATTTAAGTCAACAAGAAAATTGTATTGGTTTTACCTCAGAAAATAAAGTTGATAAAGTTGATTTAACAAGAGACAAGTTGTCTATTTTTTTTTTTTACCTCTGGTACTTCATTAATCTTGAATTGTGAGTTTTAACTTAATGCTTCAATTTAAACCAATTAAATTTCCCTCACCGAGTTAAAAAGCACACATTTCTCTATTAGTTTTACTCACAAAAATTAAAGTAAAATGAAATTAAAAATTAAGTAGTTAAAATTACTACTTCTTTTTCTTTAGAATAATTTAAATTCTTGCTTCAAGTTATATGAACAAAATTTCTGATCTGATAAATAAATTTTATTAAACATCACAATGAATTCTGTTCCAAAACATTTAGTGTGAATGCTCAAGCTTTACAATCTGTTAGTAGCAATAAAACCAACATTTGCTTTAATGACACACAAGAGTTAGATCGATGTAACACACTTCCATCTCATTCCCGGTGCCACACAGGAGACAAAAACACGCTGCTAAGCACACTGGGAAATATTTCCCACTCCTGTCTTTTTCTTCTTTCAGTTTTTTTAAGTGCTAACCTAAAAACTCTAGTTTATCCAACTCTTGAATGTTTAACAAAATTAATAAAAAGTTAACACAGACTTCCGGTTATGGCAGCCACGTGAGAAGACGTTTCAGTTGTTTATTTCCCTCCATATTCTCGATTCCTCAATCCAGTAGAATATTTTTTTTCTGCCTAGAGTTGGCAAATGTATGATCTAAATTCACAAATGCCTATACCCCTGCTGTAAGCTATGAAAGATGAATGTGGAGATATTGAAGCTGATGACATTCTTGGCTGGACTGGCCATGTTGGATTCTTCTGCTGTCTGTGATGTGGATGAAGTGGTGTGGCCAGTCCGAACAGGGAATGCAGCACTTTTTTAAAACCTCTATACAGCAATTTCTTTGTATGTAGATCAATGTCTGTAGAACTTTGTGTTGGTTGGGATGTACAGTGTACATGGCTTTTTTGTGGAAAAATTCTAACATATTTGTTAGTGTCTGTGTTCTGAGTACAAAAACAATATTCTAAAATGTATTGCAACACTGTATTTACTGTGTGTAGTAAATGTAACAATGAACAAAAGGCCTAAGTCATTATGATGGAGAGGTGTTTTCCATTCATCAGTTTTACATTGAGCGCATCAGTGTTCAACTGGTTTTTATGTCTAATCATATGATGGGTGTGTCTTCTGAAAACAAAACACAATTTTAAGAGAATGTTGTTTTGAATGTGAAGTTCCACTTTGATGATTTGTGTGTAGATTTCTGAAAGTTTGAGGCATGCTTTCAGAAACTGCGTAAACAATAAAATTGTTATTGTAACATCAGTTCAGTTTTCACTAAGAGTTTTGAGGTGAAATCCATGCCAATTTCTGTACCAGAACAGTTCAGTTTTCCAATGTAAAATCTGGAATTAACCAACAGATTTTCTAAACCTCTTTCATCTTGTGACATGAATTTTAAAACAAGAGATTTTGTTGTTTTTTTCAAACTATAATCAAAAATAAGTTTCAGTTTCTGCACCATACAAAGACTGAAAATTTACTTTACCAGATTAAAGTTTTCTTACCTTGTGGTCCTTCCGTGTCCTCAGTGGTAGCCTCCTCAGCTAGAAATTCATGGTGGTACTCTATTTTAGAGGGTGAAGAGACAGGACAGAGATCCAGCTCATACCCACTCGGGTCTGATTCTATGGAATGCTGACCTGGACACTTCCTCTCCAGGGTTGGTTCTGGCATGAACTCTTCTGATGAACTCTGAATGGGTTTAAATCCACTGGAATCATCTACAACAGCAATGACATCCAAGTCTTCTCTGCTGTAGCTGATTTCTATGTCACTATCTTCATCTGGAAATTCAGATTCAAAGCACTGAGTTCCTGTTGAAGCTTTGTTTTCCGCACATGACAAACTGGTGTCTGCCTCATTTTCCAACTCGTCATTAGCACTGGGAAAGAAAATATCTTTTGCAAAAGGATCACTGCCTTTGAAAGGGTCTGAGGCAAAACCATCTGAAAAATAAGTAGAAAATATGAATAAATAACTGGTTAATTTAACAAATAATAATTTAAACTCATGACAGGTTAAAAACATCAGAAAAAAAAGTCTTATATATGTAAAAGTATTTTCTGCAAACTGATTCAAATCAAAAATGCTGTTTAATTTAGTCCCAATGAGAAAGGTTATTTCGATTTTTAAGAAGGATGGTTCCTTACCAGATGAGTCTGTTTTAGGAAACAGGTCCTCATTGAAGAGATCATCTACAAGGCAAGAAAGAAATAGGAAAACATTTTTTTGCAAATGCAGTGCTTGTTATAAGCATTTGACTCCCTATTGAGTACGATCTTTATGCATCTAGCATCTGAACCAAGGCAACTACGTTGCAAAGCAGAGTCAATATTTGATGGTACTACCGTAGTGCTCTACAGTAGGGAAACTGTGCTGATTGCTTTACTTTGGTCAATGACACTTGTTTTTCCAGCTTCCCGAGCCGTTTGAGTACCTCAGCTGCTCTTAAGCATCTTTTTCAATTTTCTTCTATGCCAGTTTGTTGACATGCTGGCAGGATACAGGACACCTTCAGCTTGAGACTCATTTTGCCAAAGTGTACCACAAAGCCCCAAAGAAAATCATTTCTGCCTCTAGAATTAGGCTTTACAATGCCCACGTCTGAGCTAATGAGTTATCATTTTCTTTGCACTCATTTATAGATTATTTATTGATCAATATATTTGCACGTGCATGCGTGTCATTTATTTATTTATATTTAGTCATATTGAACTATCTCATCACTCTTAGTTATATATATGTATGTATCAGTGACGTTCGATCAGGGGAGGCAGGTGAGACAGAGCCTCATCTGTCATCATGGAAAAATAATATGTAATGATAAAATCATTTATATTGTTATTTTCACCCTGTGGTTTGAACTAAAAAGAACCTATTTTTCATTTAGCTTAACCAATTCTGATCATTTTTTCTTCAAAATTGCTGGATTTTCGCATTTTCCCATTCAAATGCTCAGAAGCGTTTGAATGGGAAAATTCAAACGCTTCAGTGTTTGAATTTCACTGCCTCAGTGAGCTGAGCCTCACCTGGGATTGATCAACCCCTGGCTAACTTTCTGGCTGCCATTCTGTGAGAGCATGTTCCTCCTGTCTGTACGTTGACAATAAAAAGGCTAAAAAACATTTAATGTATGAATTGATGTTCCATAATTTAGCTTATATAATATAATGTACAGTGTTTTTTGTTACCAACTGTGTGTGTAACGTGATTCGTGTGCTGAGGAGCGATCAGAAACGGCAGAGAACAGATTCGAGGTGAGGCAGGCAGTTCTCTTGCCTCATTGTGGCTCCACAACTGCAGAGTAAGAGACAGTAACAGCGAGCTAGCCATACAGTAAAGTCAAGTGCAGCGATATATTTATAGTTTTCTCCTCTTACCACAACAATCACTTATTAATAATCGCATTATTATACCGCAGCAGCGCGGCTATGGATGGCATGTAAAATAATAGTCTTTTTGCCCTCCAGCTTTGTCTGCATGCGCGAAATTTCTTTATGTAAACAATAACATGCAGGGGGTCTATATTTGTAAATCTGATTATGATGAAGTCAGTGCCTCACCAGCTATGAACCTCACCGCACGTCACTGATATACAGTACAGACCAAAAGTTTGGACACACCTTCTCATTGAATTCAATGAGAAGGTGTGTCCAAAAGTTTGGACACACAGTTGTGTCCAAACTTTTGGTCTGTACTGTATATGTATATTTTATGAAGTTTGTCTCATATGGTTATATTTGTATAATTGATATTTAATACCTCAGATGAAGTACTGTAGCTTGTCAAAGAATAAGCAATTTCCCCTTGGGGATCAATAAAGTATATTCTATTCTATTCTCTTTCAGGACCTTGGTAGTTAAGTTACTGACACTTTCCCATGTATTGGAGGGTGAAGGAAGTGCTGTCAATGAAATCTCTTTTAAGGATCTCATTCATACACATTCATGTTCATACACTGTGTGCATAATTATTAGGCAAGTTTTTGTTTTGACCATATCATCCTTTTTAGATATGTTTTCCAACTCCAAGCTGTATAAATTTGGATGCTTATTGAAAATAAACATATCAGCTCATTTGTATTTGCTTAATGGGGGAGGGTGGGTCCTAAGGAGATCAACACTCTATATTAAGGTGTGCGTAATTATTAGGCACCTTCTTTTCCTCAGGCAAAATTGGTCAAAAAAGAGATTTAGGTGACTGAAAAGTACAAAATTGTAAAAAGTCTTTCAGAGGGAGGCAGCATTCTTGAAATTGCTAAGATAATGGGGCGTGATCACAGAACCATCAAATCATTTTGCTGCTAATAGTCAACAGGGTTGCAAGAAAAATGATCGTGCAGCCTTAAAATTTTGAACCAAAGACAATGATTTTGAGACAAAACAGCTGGTGCCCTAGGTTTCAAAAATGTCATTTTAGCATAACCTCTGACTTCTATTGTGGCTTTTGTTGTTCTGTGGTGGCTTTTGAATTTTGTTGACCCTTCTGGGCCACACCCAAATAGAAAGAGATGTTAATTCAACATCGAATTATGGTCAAGAAGGTTGAATTTTGGTTATGGTCAACAATTGATTGTGGATCAATCATCAAACAATTTACTAATGTTGAAAAAATGTCATTGAATCAATGTTGTTTTACGGTCGATTTCTAATGATTGAAATGCCAACATCTAATCCAGTATTTTTTAACACTAGTCTTCAACGCACACTTCCTTTCTAGTTTTAGGTATTTCCCTGCTTCAGCACACATGATTTTAATTGATGGCTGATTAACAGGGCTTTGCTGAATTGCAATCATCTGAATGGGATGTGTTGTAGCAGGGGAACAGCTAAAACATTCGGGGTAGTTTGCCTAGAGGACCAGGCTTAGGAAAAATGTTAATGTTGAATCAATGTATGCTGTTTGTTGCACTAAGCCCTTGTCCTCCTCCTCTTTGAGCTCTTGGTGGGAGAATTCTATTACTGGGTGGGGGTTCATCATGTTTTAAATTAAGAACTATACGCTGAGGACAGCATATAGTCCTCATTCCTTTCTGTACATTTTCTTACTTGTCTGTAAATATTATTACTGACTGTGCATAATGTGTTGACACAAAATAATCTAGAAAGTCATTTCAAGCAGTGGAGCGGTCCGCCTCCCCTTTTTACACTGGTGGCATGTCCCAACCACACAGCCACTTTGCTGCTGGCTTGTTTGCAACCGACTTCTGAACTGAATTCTACTCTAAGCCCTTTTGCAGTAAGTTTGGCGATATTACTTTTGTCTTAACTGTGTTTATTGAAAAATAACTGCAAGGTTTTGTGCTTATGATGCAGCTTATCCCCCACACCACTGCACCACCACCACCAGACTGAACCGTTGATACAAGGCAGGATGGATCCATGGCTTCATGATGTTGACACCAAATTCTGACCCTACCATCCGAATGTCGCAGCAGAAATTGAGACTCATCAGACCAAACAACGTTGTAGCTGCCGTCAAGGCAACTGCAACTGGTATATTGTTTTTTGTTGTTTGGTTTAAGGTGGCAGTAGTTACATTTTATTTAATATAAAACATTAGGTTATAAATGTGTAATAGTTTTTAGTAGATTTGTGTTGATGCTCATTGGTTTTAGTTAAGGGTGAATTCGAATGTGGGGGTGGGGAGACTTTTGTTTCGTTCCATGGACCATGTGTTGCCCCGAGAAAAGATTGGCTGGCACACTTAGAGCCACATGAGGCATTCTAGCTGAAAATGCTGTTAGAAAAATTATCTAAGTTCATTTACTTAGGAGTTTATTTGAAAGGCTATGTTTTCATATTATTATTCTGTTGTTTACTTGGCTCCTTTCTTTTGTGATACACTATTAACTGTTTTTAGGATGTTTGCCTGAAGGCTAGAAACATTTACACATTCCTGTGTCATCAGCTGCTTTTGTCATTAGCTACTTGTCATCAGCTGCCTGTGAAACTGATTTGTAATGGTCAGTTTTGTGCCCTTGTAAGGGCATGTCCACAGAAGGTCCCAGAACATCTTGTGGTAAAGGTCTTTGATCAATTGTTTGTGTGACTGTGTGAAAAACCCTAACCTCTTTCCTTGTAATCATAATAAAAGGCAGTTGGGGACTGAGAGCCGGCGGAGTTGATCCCAGACAGTGTTTAACGGCGGTTCTCCGCGTCTGGCTCACACTTCCCTCTTCTGCAGAAATGCAATTTGTGTTTTTGGTTGATTCCTTGCAAGTTAGGAACTAAAATAGACCCAACAAAAGCTGATTGTAAGAAGTTTACGCTTTATTCCTCTGAAATCAATGGGGCTAATGGGGCATGGTTTTGTTTTATTTGTATCTTTAATTTATGTAAATACTACATTTTTTTGTGAACTAATTTAGGTTTGTGTTACCTTTTTAGTTCTAACGACATTTTTGGGAACTTTATAAGAAGTGTCCACAATAAATGGGTAATGAAAACAAGAACTGTGTTAAGTCTTGATAAAACTCGAGAGGAGTAACAAACGTTTTTTCCAATCTTCTATTGTCCAATTTTGGTGACCTGTGTGAATTGTAGCCTCAGTTTCCTGTTCTTAGCTGACAGGAGTGGCAGAAGATGGTCTTCTGCTGCTGTAGCCCATCTGCCTCAAGTGTTTTTTAAAAACACTTGAGGCAGTGTGTTTTCAATAAACACACTGCCTCAAGGTTCAAACTCAACAAGGTTCGACGTGTTGTGTGTTCAGAGATGCTTTGGTTGTAACGAGTGGTTATTTGAGTTACTGTTGCCGTTCTATCAGCTCAAACCAGTTTGGTCATTCTCCTCTGACCTCTGGCATCAACAAGGCATTTGCGCCCACAGTACTGCTGCTCACTGGATATTTTCTCTTTTTTTAACCAGTCTCTGTAAACCCTAGAGATAGTTGTGCATGAAAATCCCAGTAGATCAGCGGTTTCTGAAATACTCAGACCAACCCATCTGGCACCAACAACCATGCCACATTCAAAGTCACTTAAATCAAATTTCTTCCACATTCTGCATGAGCTGCTGCCATATGATTGGCTAATGCGACATTTGTGTTAATGAGCAATTGGAGAGGTATATCTAATAAAGTGGCTGGTGAGTGTAATTGTATATGTATATCTGCACAGTGTTTAGACTTTTGTATCAACTAAGTTGTCAGACGGCACTAAATTGTCAAGTGACAGTGGTGAACCAACAAAGACCCAGGCTATCTATTTTGTATTACAAGAAGTTAAGAAAGATAAAACTGCTTTAGAAATACTGAGTCTTCCCATTTCTATCACCTAAGGCCAAGTTGTGAAACTACAATCTTTGTTGGCCAGTGGCCTGCAGCTTCGAGATGTGTCCCTCATCCAACAGACCTGAATGAAATGGCTGAATTAGCTTTACAGTGAGTCCTACTAATGACCTATTTGATTCAAGTGTGCTGAAGCAGAGATACATCTAAAAGTTGCAGGACAACGACCCTTTGGGATTGGAGTTTGACACGTGTGCCCTAAAGAATTTCGACCTGGCTACAACTGAGAGGGAAGGGATTTATCTGACTTGGATCGCAAATGTTTCTCTAGCTAAAAATGAAACATGCCTTTACAAATGTTGCAGGTCATTCTTGCCTTTTTGATCCAAGTCACAGATACAACTACTTTCCAGCCTAAAACCTGTCTGTCTTAATTTTTATATATTCAGAACGTAATCCACTCAGGATTTCTTAACACTCCTGCAGTCTTAGGAGTCAGGGTCATTTAGACCTCATTTACTAGGTCACACTGACCTAGTAAAAATCCTTGTGCATATTTACAAGTATTTTCGTCTGGTTTTGGAAACTGATGGTACGACAGGACAACACCCTTGCTTTCCTGCTGTCCAACTGTGACATCTGCCACACTCCTCCTGAGCGTTGCGCTAAGATAACAGGAGGATTAAATGATGTACCTGCATATACGATGGCTGACTCGCTTCTCTAGGCTTGAAGTGACCTGACACAGCAGCCTCTTATCTTCATTAACTACTGTCTCTTCAGTCACCACACCTTAAACTACGTTTTTCAAGATTACTAAAATGCCTCAAATAAAAAATTTCCACCTTTAACTTCCCAAAGGCTGCACCTGCCAAATTTTCAAGGGTCTGGAGTTAAATCAAGAATATCTGTCTAGTTTAAAAAAGAGAAACACATTGACATAGAAACATTTAGCCAGTTTCAGTTCCATAGTTGACCATTTACAGGTCATGTTATGTTTGTTTGTTGGGTAGCCTTTCATTTTAGAAATGCCAATTGTAATACCAAAAGTCATCTCTCTGGAGGCTGTTTTGCAATAAAACCTGCATCCAAGCCAATTTAGGAGTTACTCTCCAGACCATAACATCTTGAAGAGATTCAGGACTGCCAGCCAGCTAGGCAGCATCATGAGGGTTAGACTTGTCTCTCTGTCAGCATTTCTGTATTTTTTAGTTGCCTATTTTCACCTGTGCTACACCAGTTTGAGTTGTGTATAAGATTGTTTCATACCAGAACATATAAAAAATGTCTGTCAGCTTAGATTTCATGGTAACCCTGTCAAATTATTAATTCCCCTTTATCTTACCTTTATTAAATGCATTTAATTTCCTTTTGTGATAAATGAAGTATTTAGAATTTAATTTGTATTTGAAATGAAACTGAGGCATTTTAGTAAATTCCATTAATGACCTTGTGCTTGTTGCTTTTGTGTCATATTCTTGTAGACTCAAGAAAAATAGCATCCAGGAGAAGAAATCCTGGAAGCTTTCTTTGAGCTATGTGTTGGATACGTACTGTCTGTCTGACAGTAAGTAAACAGGTTGACTTGGTAGAAGTCCAGCTGATTTAGCGGGGTTGGGTTAAGAGTAGGAGCTTCTTCCATCTCATTATTCCTTTCATTGTGGCTCTTGTCATTGTCTGGATCTTCATCCATGTCTGATCTATCCATTTCCTGTTGACATGTGACAACACTTCATCAAAATTTTAAACCAAACAAGACATTGAGTAAGAATGGTCATCATAGATGATACTGTGTGGCTGCTTTACATTAATGTAACACTGTGACATTACTGAAATTACAGTATATGCTACAGTATGGATTACTAGAATATGTTTATGATTTGAAATGTAAAAACGTATGTAAGTGGTATTTAAGTGTATAGCAAGTAATAATTGTTTTGCTAAACTTTGTGCAATTAGTATTCCGAAGTAATAAGCATCCCACCTTTGTAGAGCTGCTCCCACTTTCATCATCCTCTCTGGTACCTGCTAGATTATTACAGAAAGATAAATCGCCAGCCCCCTGGTAGTCAATCAGATACAGAAAACAGAAAGCAATTAGGAAATGTAAGACACAAGCAAGCAAATGTACATAAAATGGAAAAGTTACATTTATAGTTTTTTGTTTCAGAGGTTTGTTTTTTATGACTACTACCTTTTTGTTCATGTCAGTCTGTAAAACTAACATGAACTACCTGTAGAATCCTATGGCTTACTCTGAAGTTTTTTGTGCACTGTGTAGTATACTGCAAAACTTTAATATTGCCTAAAAACTAAATTAAATGTATTAAATATGTAACATACTGTATACCAAAAACAACTATTTACAGTGTATTGATAGAGTGGTTTCTTTCTTCAGATGTTAGAAGATCAAGCAGCACCTATCGCATCTCTCTTTGGGTTTCACCTCTGAAATTGACCACAGCTTTAGAAAGAAGGGTTTACAGCAGACTCAGGGCCTCTGGATGAAAGCACAGCTAGTATGTGACTGCCTAATGGACTAAATAAAGGGTTGCAACAAATTAGCTTGTGTA
Organism: Xiphophorus hellerii; assembly: GCF_003331165.1. Lineage (NCBI taxonomy): Eukaryota > Metazoa > Chordata > Actinopteri > Cyprinodontiformes > Poeciliidae > Xiphophorus > Xiphophorus hellerii. The sequence goes on from NC_045677.1 coordinate 904,649, forward strand.
TTGCGCTTTTGCAGTCAAATCAGCCAGAGCACAGATTATAGCTCATCCTACTGTATTGAGTTGCTGCTCAGTTAACCAGTATTTGGTGTAGCTCCAGCATTTAGTGATTCTCTTGTCAGTGCATGTTCTCGTAGCTCACCAGGACGAATCTGATTTCAGACCTCAATGGTCTGAGTCCTTATTGATGACAGAACATAGTTGACGCAGATGTCTCATCTCCCAACTCATTCCAAAAAATCTAGATTTGACTGTGGACTATCAGTGTGAAGTGAACTCGTGTCATTTTGAAGAAACCAGTTTGACAAGATTTGAGATGCGACATGGTACATCATCCAGATGGAAATAGCCATCAGAAAATCAGTACAGTGTGGTCATAAAAAGTTGGACATGGTGACCAAAAATGTTCAGGTTGGCGGTGATGTCACAGTCAGGAGGACACTGGTGTCTCATGCAATGTCACACAGGATGAGCCCATGTGACATTGTAACCAATATAAGGAACCAGGCTCTGTGCCAACTCTGTGGCCAAGATCCTATTGAAAAAGATGATTATATTTTCCCACAGATTCATAGTATTGTCACCCCATCCAATTAAAAGTCAATGATATTACTTTTTGAAAACAGTCATGTTGTTTTCTTAATGCAAAATAGAAGTGTTAAATATCCTGTTCAGGTGTCTTGGGTTTAGTTGCTAGCCATGGCGATTCTAGTGATTCTAGACGTGAAGAGGAAGACTCACAGTCCAGGCTGAAAAATGTCAGTGAGGATGGATACTGTGTCGATGGACAAAAATATATTGGTCGTGGCGCCGTGTGCTGCTGTATGACAGACAGAATGGATCAGGAGAGGAACTGCAGATCCATTAGAACCTAAAGAACCAGATATCAGCGTCTCTTCATTCCCCCAATCATCTCCTAAGGCTGATATGGTACAGAACATTTGGCTATGATTGATTCAGTTTCTTATTGTAATTTTAGTAGACTATTTTGGTTTGATTATTTGCTTAGAACATTGAGTTCGGATGATACTTTATTTAATATGTAATAGTATCAGCCAAAATGAGTGGCCATTTAAAGAACAAATTATGCTAATAAATTAACAGTACATAAATATTTCCTACATTAAAAACGTTTTTTAGAACTTTCTGTGTGTTTTATTCAGAAATGTTGATATATTTTAAGAATTCAGGGTTCATTGGTCATTTAATGTATTATTTCACTATTATTGTATTAATGTGGTTTACCAGTTTGGATAATCTGACTTCCTATCAATGAAGAAAAAACATGCTAATCAAAAATGAACCAGATACAGACCTGCAGCCCAGGGGCGGTTCTAGACGGAGGCTACTGAGGAAAGTATACTAAATAAATGTCTTTTTTAAATATTCAGTGGTGAATTTTTTTAACCTTCACAATTTTACTTTAACAATGAATTAAAAATTATAGTGCTGCATTTTTAGCTGCTGTATTGAGATAGGATCATACTTTCTATCTGCTAGATGAGGATCTGCAACCATTCTCTGGAGACACAAGTGACTCTTTGGCTCACTTAATATATCAAATGATGAAATATATTGCTCTGCTTTTTGTTTCATTTTGTTTTCATTCTTTTTTTGTTTCATTCTTTTTTAAGTGTCCCCATAAAAAACACTGTCTGCACTGGCCCCGTGGTAAATTTGGTCTAGAACCAGCCTCCAAAGAAAACAGTAAAGACCATTATTTATATATAGATAGATAGATAGATAGATAGATAGATAGATAGATAGATAGATAGATAGATAGATAGATAGATAGATAGATAGATAGATAGATAGATAGATAGATAGATAGATAGACTGTATATATAGCTATATAGATTTTTTTTTTTACCAACTATAAGGGGCAAGACTTGTATCATCTTTATTCAGAAAATAATTTGCAATGCAAAATATTATGTTTAGTGATTTTATGCAATGAGCAATTTTAAATGATAATGTAGTACTTAGTAAATGTATAATTAGCTTTTGTAATATTTATTAATGGAAATTGTGTACAGCATTGGTTTTATTTGAAGAGTATTTTGTAGTTCAGTACAAAATGTTGTATGTGTGCAAAATATTTGGATAAATAATGGGTTAGCCTGATCCTGGTTCTTAGCCTTGTTAATTACTCTTGTTGGTCTTTTTTGAAGTTTGATTAGTGACTGTTTTGTTGTTTTGTAATTAATTTCTCAAATCTTTCTGGAGTCACTTAAATAAGGTCAAACTAAAGAACAGTACAGAATGTTAGGCTGTTTCTGTGTCTGTGAACAGAAAGGTGTTTGGTACTGAAACTATGATAGAACCACTTCATGATCTGTGAACTGAAATAGTAAAACCCTGATTCATAATGTTTACTTTTCCAAAGATGGACAATCATTGTTGTTTAAAGAAAAAAGGCCAACAGCCGCATAACGTTCAGATAAAAATAAGGGTAATACAATTTCTAAGTATGATTTTCAAATAAAGTTCAGGTTAATGACTCCTTTTCTCTAGTCATTAACCTGACCTTCTACCTGGATAATAAACTGGTTTTAGGTTTATTAATCCTATGAATTTAGTAAAATGCTCTTCAAATGACTGAAAATGCATAGTTTTGAGTAGATTTTATTTTGATTTCCGGGGGAACAGACCCCACTAGGACTGTGTCACTCTACAGCTGCTTGTGTCTCATTAATATTAGTAGATGTTGGCAGGTATGATGTGGTCTTGAGATTCTGTTTCACATACAGGTCCTTCTCAAAATATTAGCATATTGTGATAAAGTTCATTATTTTCCATAATGTAATGATAAAAATGGAACATTCATATATTTTAGATTCATTGCACACTAACTGAGATATTTCAGGTCTTTTATTGTCTTAATACGGATGATTTTGGCATACAGCTCATGAAAACCCAAAATTCCTATCTCATAAAATTAGCATATCATGAAAAGGGTCTCTAAACGAGCTTGAACCTAATCATCTGAAGCAACGAATGAACTCTAAACACCTGCAAAAGATTCCTGAGGCCTTTAAAACTCCCAGCCTGGTTCATCACTCAAAACCCCAATCATGGGTAAGACTGCCGACCTGACTGCTGTCCAGAAGGCCATCATTGACACCCTCAAGCAAGAGGGTATGACACAAAGATATTTCTGAACGAATAGGCTGTTCCCAGAGTGCTGTATCAAGGCACCTCAGTGGGAAGTCTGTGGGAAGGAAAAAGTGTGGCAGAAAACTCTGCACAACGAGGAGAGGTGACCGGACCCTGAGGAAGATTGTGGAGAAGGGCCGATTCCAGACCTTGGGGGACCTGTGGAAGCAGTGGACTGAGTCTGGAGTAGAAACATCCAGAGCCACCGTGCACAGGCATGTGCAGGAAATGGGCTACAGGTGCCGCATTCCCCAGGTCAAGCCACTTTTAAACCAGAAACAGCGGCAGAGGCGCCTGACCTGGGCTACAGAGAAGCAGCACTGGACTGTTCCTAAGTGGTCCAAAGTACTTTTTTCGGATGAAAGCAAATTTTGCATGTCATTCGGAAATCAAGGTGCCAGAGTCTGGAGGAAGACTGGGGAGAAGGAAATGCTAGAAGTCCAGTGTCAAGTACCCACAGTCAGTGATGATCTGGGCTGCCATGTCAGCTGCTGGTGTTGGTCCACTGTGTTTTATTAAGGGCAGGGTCAATGCAGCTGGCTATCAGGAGATTTAGGAGCATTTCATGCTTCCATCTGCTGAAAAGCTTTATAGAGATGATTTCATTTTTCAGCATGACCTGGCACCTGCTCACAGTGCTAAAACCACTGGTAAATGGTTTACTGACCATGGTATCACTGTGCTCAATTGGCCTGCCAACTCTCCTGACCTGAACCCCATAGAGAATCTGTGGGATATTGTGAAGAGAAAGTTGAGAGACCCAAGACCCAACACTCTGGATGAGCTAAAGGCCGCTATCGAAGCATCCTGGACCTCCATAACACCTCAGCAGTGCCACAGGCTGATTGCCTCCATGCCACGCCCCATTGAAGCAGTCATTTCTGCAAAAGGATTCCCGACCAAGTATTGAGTGCATAACTGTACATAATTATTTGAAGGTTAACTTTTTTTGTATTAAAAACACTTTTCTTTTATTGGTCGGATGAAATATGCTAATCTTGTCAGATAGGAATTTTGGGTTTTCATGAGCTGTATGCCAAAATCATCCGTATTAAGACAATAATATCCTGACAATGTGAATGTTCAATTTTTATCATTACATTATGGAAAATAATGAACTTTATCACAATATGCTAATATTTTGAGAAGGACCTGTATTTACAGCTCTGGAAAAAATGATCAGTCCTCTGATTGTACTCTTTATAGGCATATGTTTGAGTAAAATGAACATTGTTGAACTACTGACAACATGTCTCTGAAATTCCGAGCAAAAACTTGGTAGTTCAGAAAATGAGAATTGGTCAAAATAACAAAACTGATGCAGTGCTTTCAGACCTCAAACAATGCAAAGAAAACAGGTTTATATTCATTTAGAAACCATAAAACTAATGTTTTAACTCAGGAAGAGTTCAGAAATCAATATTTGGTGGAATAACCAGGAGGTTTCCAATAGGGTTCAGTGCAGTGGTCTCTTAATTTTTTCCAGAGCTATATGTAGTTGTTAACAGTTTTAGTTAGACAAAACTATTTAATTTCGTATGTGAATGTATGTAGATAAGCAGTGACATTTAGAAAAATGCACCAACAAATATCTTCTCTTGGACCTTAGCCCTGCTGGGGGATAAAGCACCCCTAAAGGTCAGATCCTAGAATCGCCCCTGATTCCTACCCTTTGTTTTCCCCTCGTCTCACTCTGCCCATTTCTTGTCTGAAACTCTGGAAATGTTTGACAACTAAATGTCCAATAATCCAATAATCAAATGGATTGATTATTTTGTCAAATTAACAATCAACTTGACAAAATTGATTATTGGTAGATTAGCCGACTTCTGGCTAAAGTTAAACCCATTCTTGTTCATTTCCTAAATTATATATTTATTTGTTGTATTGCTCAGAAAGCAAACCTCGTCATACACAGTCTATACTAGCCTTTAAATTTGGAGTTCCAGCTTCTCCCCTCTGGGCAGAGGACCCTCTGACCGCCACCAGCAGCCAAGGAGAGTGAAGTGTCTTACCCAAGGAGACAGAATCCACAATGACAGAGGTGGGCAGAGAGGGGATCAAACTGGCAATCCACCTTGACCCCCATCCCCATTTCAGTTCAGAGTTAAATTAAATTCGTATACTTGCTTTTAGCACACAGTAGTACTTTGACACTTGTTTCTGTCAATGTTGTTAAAATCCTTTGTTTTTATCTGTCTTTATAGTCTGCATTTTTATTCTTATACTCATGAATAGCACGTTGGCTTAGTAGTGGCTGTTTGATTTGATCAATTGATTGCACTGTCTCACTCTACAGAATCTTTCTAACCACCTTTTTTAAATTACAGTTGAACCTGTGAAGTTATTGTGGTTTACCATTATTAGGTCAGCATAAGCAGGCAGTGATTGGCTTCTTCCCCACGGCTTCATAGGAAGAGGATCATCCTCAGTTGTGTCTGCAGGGGATGCAGATTCCTCAAGCTGGCTGTCAGGTGTCACTCCACCTCCTGACAAAGAACACAGAGTGTGCTCTTCCTACAACAAGACAAAAGTGGACAAGCTCCAGTAAATGACCACAGTTTGGGTATCTGTACATTCATCAAACACATAGGGGGACTGTGGCTGTATGGTAGAGTAGTCATCTTGCGATCGGAAAGTTGTAGGTTCGATTCCAGCTTCCTCCTGCCATATGTCGATGTGCCTCTGGGCAAGGCACTTAACCCCAAATTGTCTACCGATCTGCGTATCGGTGTATAAATGTGTGTGTGTGTGTGAGTGCGAATGGGTGAATGTGACTCTAGTGTAAAGCGCTTTGAGTGGTCAAAATAACTGGAAAAGCGCTATATAAGTTCAGTCCATTTACCATTTTACCATAAACAAATATGTATGATGAAATAAAGTTCAATAGGTTTGAGATGAGCAATAAATATCTTAACCAATCAATCAGGTTTATTTGTATTGCACATTTCAGCAAAAAGGCAGTTGTTGCTGAAATGTGCAGTAATTGCCAAACAGTTTTTGTGATTTTCTGCCTTACATCAGAAAAACACAAAAATCAACAACAACCAGAAACATTATATTCTGCCAAGTGCCATCATTACACATGAAAATGTTGGTTAGTGTTTCATTTATTATGGTAGAAAGCAACTCTACAGAGGTGGGTCTTATAGGAGATCACTTTCTTTGAGGTTGTTATTTTCAAAAGAAAACGTTCAATTGTCCAATCAGCCTCATAGGAAGAATATTCTAATTTATTGACATGACTGTATGTGTATAGGTATTAATTTTAGAGCTACATGTTGCTTTTGCTTGGATGAAAAGCAGGTGGTGATACAGCACCACCTGCTCCTAATGACCAGTCGGCTCCTTCTCCAGTCCTTGTTAAGTTCTGGACCTGCTCGAGTGGACAAGCAGGTCCATTAGATTTGCAAAATTACATTAAATAACAAACATTACTTTTGGAATGATTTTGGAATGTCATTTGGAGCCTAGAGATAAAGGTTTGGTTATAATGCATGACATCATATTTGGAGAAACCAAAACACAGCAAACCAGCACAAAGTGATGGAGCGTTCATGATGTGGGATGTTGTTGTTGCCATGTTTGCAGGTAGTTTATTGTTCATTTTGGAACATAGTTGCAGCTTACGTAAGTGTAATTTATAAACCTGACTGCAAAACTACTGCTGCTCCTCCTTCACCATTGCGTTGTCAGAAGAATGTAAACACAGAGGAAGTTTACTCAACAATACTAAGTATATCTTCTAATGTCTGTCATTTTTTCAGTGTTGACATATGCAAAAGGATCACAGTGGCTTGTGGCTTGGCTTTGTACTTGTGTAGCGCTTCACACTACAGTCATTCATTCATTCACACACACACACTGATTGTGGCAAGCTACTGGGTAGCAGCCACAGCTTCCCTGGGGTTGTCTTGACAGAACTGAGGCTGCCATGCACTGGCGCCACCGGGCCCGCAGACCAACAATAGGCAAGGTGGGTGAAGTGTCTTGTCCAAGGACACAATGACAGAGGCAGGTGAAGCAAGGATCGTACCAGCAACCCGATTGCGGGATGAACTCCTACAAACATCGCCACCATTGCCCCACAATAACTGTAGTATTTTCTCATTACAGCAATAGGCTTTTGAAGGTTTGAAAATTGCTTAATCAAGGTGTTTCTGTGTTAAGTTTGTATTATGTCTTTACATGCATAGATTTTCTCCAGGAATTCCAGGTTTTCCCCACAGCTCAAAAACATTCATGTTTGTTTAAATTACCATTCTAAATTGACTTGACCTTTTTTTTTAGTTTTACTCCGCCTATTATTCAATGTTTTTTTTTTTTTTTTTTTCTAACAAACATATCAACACCCTGTCAGAGCCAAGGTCCATCAGCACTGGAGTTCGCTAAGGCTGTGTTACTTCTTCTGTCTTCTTCACTATTTACACAAACAATTGCATCAGCAGCAACAACTACTATTCTTGACTTGTTGTATGAAGACATGAACTCGTCAACATACACCATATTGCCAAAAGTATTCACTCACCTGCCTTGACTCACATATGAGCTTAAGTGACATCCCATTCTTAATCCATAGGGTTTAATATGATGTTGGTCCACCTTTGCAGCTAGAACAGTTTCAACTCTTCTGGGGAGGCTGTCCACAAGGTTTAGGAATGTGTTTATGGAGATTTTTGACCATTCTTAAATGCAACCATTTTTGTCACTCCAGACACCACTGCATTCAAGGCTTAGCATTGCACTTGGTGATGCATGGCTTGGTTCCAGCTGCTATCACAGTTCCACGATGGAATTCACTGAGATCCTGAGAGCGAGCCATTCTTTCACAATCCATCCATCAATCCATTTTCTTCCGCTTATCAGGGGTCGGGTCGCGGGGGTAGCAGCTTCAGAAGGGAGGCCCAGACTTCCCTCTCCCCAGTCACTTGTTCCAGCTCCTCCGGGGGAATCTCAAGGCATTCCCAGGCCAGCCGAGAAACATAGTCCCTCCAGCGTGTCCTGGGTCTTCCCCTCCTCCTAGTGGGACGTGCCCGGAACACCTCACCAGAGAGGCGTCCAGGAAGCATCCTGACCAGATGCCTGAGCCACCTCAACTGGCTCCTCTCGATGTGAAGGAGCAGCGGCTCTACTCTGAGTCCCTCCCGGATGACAGAGCTTCTCACCCTATCTCTAAGGGAGAGCCCAGACACCCTACGAAGAAAACCCATTTCGGCCGCTTGTATCCGTGATCTCGTTCTTGCGGTCATGACCCAAAGCTCATGACCATAGATGAGGGTGGGAAAGTAGATCGACCGGTAAATCGAGAGCTTGGCTTTTTGACTCAGGTCTCTCTTCACCACAACAGACCGGTACCCAATGTTCATGCAATGTTGCAGAGTTGCGTCAGCCAACACAACCCTACAACATCCAGAGCTTTAAGGAACTCCGGGCAAATCTCATCCATCCCCTGGGGCCCTGGCACCGAGGAGTTTTTTAACCACCTCGGCGACCTCGTCCCCAGAGATTGGAGAGCCCAACCCAGAGTCCCCTGGCTCAGCTTCCTCAATAAAAGGCATGTTGGTGGGATTGAGGAGGTCTTCGAAGTATTCTGTCCACCGGCCCACAACATCCCGAGTTGAGGTCAGTAGCACACCACCCCCACTATAAACACTGTTGGTGCTGTACTGCTTCCCCCTCCTGAGACGCCGGATGGTGAACCAGAATCGCCTCGAAGCCGTGCAGAAGTCTTTCTCCATGGCCTCTCCAAACTCCTCCCACGCCCGAGTTTTTGCCTCGGCAACCACCTGAGCCGCATGCTGCTTCGCCCGCCGGTACCCATCAGCTGCTTCCGGAGTCCCACTGGCCAAAAAGGCCCGATAGGACTCCTTCTTCAACCTGACAGCATCCCTCACCGAAGGTGTCCACCAACGGGTTCGAGGGTTGCCGCCGCGACAGGCACTGACAACCTTGCGGCCACAGCTCCGATAAGCTGCCTCGACAGTAGAGGCACGGAACATGGTCCACTCAGACTCAATGTCCTCCGCTTCCCCCGGAACATGTTCAAAGTTCTGCCGGAAATGGGAGTTAAAGCTCCGTCTCACAGGGGATTCTGCTAGACTTTCCCAGCAGACCCTCACAACACGTTTGGGCCTGCCAGGTCTGACCGGCATCCTCCCCCACCATCGGGTAGTGGTCAGTGGACAGCTCCGCACCTCTCTTCACCCGAGTGTCCAAGACATACAGCCGCAGATCCGATGAAACGACGACAAAGTCGATCATCGAACTGGCGCCTTCTTTCACAAATGTTTGTAAAACAGTCTGCATGCCGAGGTGCTTCATTTTATACACCTGTGGGCATGGAAGTGATTGGAACACCATATTCTAATCATTTGGATGGGTGAGCAAATACTTTTGGCAATATAGTATATATTAACAAGGTCCAGTCATTTGTCCAGTGGTGTGATGACCACCACCTTGTTATCAGTGCCAGGAAATCCTGACTGAGTCCAGGTCTCTAGGTGGCAATTTTTTATAGTCATGAAAAAAAACTAAACCAGGTCTGTTCTTCCAAATATCTGAGTGTTCAAAAAAAAATAATCTGTTAGAGGAAAAATCCTTTTATTATGTTGTGCTCCTGCCTACAATGGGAGATGGATTTTTTAAAGAGACTCAGAGACTTAGAAGTTAACCTGACACCTGGCATGTTTTTTATTCTATCTATTGGAAAGCATCACCAGGTTTAGAATGTCAGCGTGGTATGGCAATCTATCCAACAGCTGTTACATTTTCCACCACCTATATTCAAATTCATTTCAATTCTATTCAAAAAATACTTTTATTGATCCCAAAAGGAAATTAAATAACAGAAGAAGCCATTAACATGCTGTTCCTTCTTACCTGTAGGATCTCTTCATAAGACTGTCTGATGGAGTCTTGGAGGGGAGTGTCTCTCTCTCGAGCCTCCTCCACCTTCCTTTTTGCTCTCTTCACCTCCTCTCTGAGCTTTTTCAGCCTCCACCGAGCTCGGGCAAGTTCTCTTTCATACTCCTCCACCTGGCTCTCATTTTGTGCTTCTTCTGCTTGCAAGGATAGTATCTATGAACAAACAAGCTTATTCAGTTTTAAAACATGTTTTTGCTTAGAATTAGGTTATAAGAAAATTAATATTCACTTCAAATTTATCTGCAAATCAACATAAGCACCATTATTAATAAAGAGCAATAAAATCATGCCTTTGTGTATACAATGGCTTCAAAACTATTCATACCCCTTGAACTTTTCCATATTTTGGCACCTTGCAACCACAAACATTAATATATATAAATGGAATTGTATGTCTGCGATGGACTGGCGACCTGTCGAGGGTTTACCCCGCCTCTCGCCCAAAACGTTTGCTGGAGATAGGCACCAACACCCCTCCCGACCCCACTAGGGACAAGGGTGTACAGAAAATTATACAGAAAATGTATGGATGGATGGATTTTATGTGAGAGACCAACAAAAGATGGTTTACAATTTACAATTTCCGAGGTTGAACAAGGAGAGCTCTGATCAGAAATGCAGCCAAGAGGCCCATGTTGACTCTGGACCAAAGGCAGAGATCCACAGCTCAGAGGAGGAATCTGTCCACAGGACAACTATTAGTCATCACTGCACAAATGTGTAAGAAGAAAGCAGTTAAGAGAAAAATATAAGAAGTCATTTTTGCAGTTTTCCAGAAGCCATGTTGGACAAGGCAAACGTGGCAGAGGGAGTTTTGGTCAGACCAGAACAAAATTCATCTCATTGTATCCCTTTCCATAGTAATGGGCAAATAATTCACCGTACACAAGTAAGTCTTTGTTACCTTTTGACTTTCTTCATAGCAGAGCTGTCTGGTTGCCTTTATCTGCTGGATCAATTTCTCTTTGTGTTTCTCAAATTTCACCATGGTCTCTTCTAAGTCCCTACAGTCTGATTGCTGCTCCTGAAGTTCCATGTTCTCCACTGCTAATGCATTTTCCAGCTCCTGTAAAAACACAAAACCAGACACAGACATCAACAATTTAGTTTAGCTGAAATAATTCTCAATATCAGGAACATGCTTTTTGATGTTTGAGATAAAATGAGCACACATTTTAGGTGTTTATACATTGAAAAGATACCAATGTATAAGATGTGTTGTATAAGAGAGAGAGAGAGAGAGAGAGAGAGTCTGCCACATATTCAGTCATGTCATTTATGTCCTCACTTTGTGGCTGGTATAGTGGATCTCAGTCTGTTGAACCAAAACAACTAGTGTTGTAGTCAAGACCACAACAAAAAGTACACAAGCACAAGGTCTGGTTAGGTGGTCTTGACCACAATACCAGGTAGTACCATATAATGAAATACTTTCTTGGAATGTGTGAAAAACATACACATCATTGATGGATCCATGTAGGCAGTGCTTGCTAACCTGCTGTATAGATGTTGGTATCTGATATATATATATATATATATATATATATATATATATATAAATTTGTGCGGTTAACACCACCCCAATAAGAAAAGTGAGATGCCAGTGACCTTAAGGAATTGCTAATCAAAAAAAAACAACCTTCCAAGGAGGGACACGGGGGATTATTGAGAAGTATTCAACAACAAATAAATCTTAAGATTATACTAAGTTGGGGTCATACAAGAAGAAGCTGAAGAGCAAGTTGCAGAACAATATCACAAATGTGTTGTCGGGGATTAAGAAGATCACAAGCTTCAAGCAGAAACCGGATCAGATCACAATATATTCTAAAATATTTTCATTTCAGGAACAAGCTCGTTATCATCCTCTCCTGTCCCCAGCCAAACAGACATCCCAACCTCCTTTCATTCTAGAATTGCAACTCTTTTGCAATGTGGCACCGCATTGGAATAGCTCTGTACTTTCAATGATATTTTTTTCTCTTTTTCAAATTTTCATTCCTGTGTTTTTAGAGGAAAATCAAATTTTTTTGGACAACTCTTCCTTCTTGTTTGGATACTATGTAGTTGGGCTGATTTTGGGCAATATTTTTTCACATTTTTGCTATTTTGTTATATTGTGTAAGCATAGGAACAGGGTAGTTTACAACAGGGAGCAGCTGATGAACATTGGAAAAACTGAAATAGTACCACAGCTGAAACCAGAAATCCCAGAGAAATTGAAAAGAAGGCCTCGTGGATGCAGAGCAGGAGCAAAAAGGAGAGAGAGAAGGAGGAAGTTTAAACCATCTCTACCGTCCATCGTAATGAGCAACAAACTCTGACAAACCCCTTATTAAAAGGCTACCTGTTAGTGTGGAGAATTATCCATTCTCCATGCTGAGTTCTTGTGGTATGAGGTTGAAAAAGAATCAGTGAGTTGAATTCACCATTCAACTCCATTCCATTTAATAACAAAATACAGCTGATCCATTTCACATGCTACATTCAGGAGCTAGCAAGACAAAATGGCAACTAAGAACAGTTTGTGATCTGCTTTGTTAGCCTCTATCTAAGCTACGCACTAAAGAAGGCGTTCCTTAGTGTGTAATTTCCTTTAAGCCTAGCTCTCATTTGCATTTCCTAACATGTAATTTCCTTTAGGTTTAGTTTAGCAACTAGCTAAAAGAGATAGAACGAAAACACATCATTATTTATTCTCAACATTAGGAAGATGACTGTTGGGAAATGGTCACAGGACGCAGAAGAGGTCCTCCAGGCTTGTTTTGAAGCAACTGATTGGACTACTCACTGCCAGCCACATGGAAATGACATCAGTGCCATGAATGCATGTGTGACTGACTATATAAACTTCTGTGTGGACAGAACCATCCCCACCAGAATAGTGAGATGCTTCCCGAATAGCTGTTTCTTATTGCCCTGAAGTTGGAGTTAAAGACACCTGCTTCAAAACCCCCTGGTCACCTGGATAGAACAGGGAGAATTGTGAGGATCATGCCCTTTAATCTCTGCCTGCACTGAATTTTACACAATTGAGCTTGTCTTGCTTTGTCAGAAACTCCAGAACCACAGGTGGAGGCCTCAACAATCGCCTGGATCAATGACTGTCTGACAGTTTGAGAGTCCGGAGGGTCATGTGTTTAACCAGGTGGTCAGCACCACCTCTTCTTTTAACTAATGCCAGACTTTTGAGTCAAAGGAGATGATGTAGATTTCAGGATAAACAGTTTTTAGATCACAGCCTATATCCATCATGGGAGAAGAAGTGGACATGGAGGATGAAAATAAATACCTTGGTGTTCACCTGGATAACAAACAGATCAAACGGTGAAGCTGTCTACAAGAAAGGGTTGAACCGCCTGTACTTCTTAAGAAAGCATAGGTTCTCAATTGCCTTCAGCAAAACGCTGAATATCTTCTATTGGTCTGTTGTGAAGATGCAATCTACTCCTGTATCATCTATTAGGGTAGGGTGAATCATTTATTAAGATAAGTCCTGTAGTTAAATCCTACTGCTCAGAGCTGAATGTATGACATCACATGGGAGCACTGTGGGAAATGCAGTGATGGAATGGCCTCAAACTGCAAACACTGCAAGTGCATGCTGTTATGCATCTGAACCATGTCATTTTAGCACTATTAAAACAAAGTCATGCAAAAACAAATGCTCACATAAGGTGCACAAAAAGCCAACAGATAGAGAAAAAAAACACAGACAGGCGCACACACCAGAGGCAGGTGCTGCGGTCTTACTCTGATCTCGGCTGCCTTGGCCAGGACTCGGTCATCCATTTCTATGACATCTGTGTCTCCAGGAGATGACCAACATATAAAGCAAGAATGCTTAAGCAAATTCGAGAAAGAGCATTCATTTTTCCAATCTGCCTTTCTTCTATCCTCCCCTTGTTCCTGTGATTTCTCTATTTTTTCTTGCTGCACTGCTGGCTCCTCCATTGCTGCCCTCCCTGGCTGTCGCTTCACTGCAGAGGAGGCGGAGCTGCCTCTGCATGTGGGTGTGTGTGTGTATGTGTATATATGACATTGCGGATCAGTGTATTAAGGCAAATTGCACCACTTCAAAAACAGAAAAAACAAAATCAACGTGAGTCAGTATGGCTTGATAAGAGCAGAGCAGAAAGCTTTTCCCATTTATGGATTGCATTTGATTTGTATTCCTTCACATGATTAATTTTCACCCCCTCTTCCCTCCAACCGTTGGGCTGTTCTGCACTCTGTCTCACACCTCAATCCAGTTCTCCCTCCCCCACCATTCATCACTCTCACTGGCCTCTGCAGTATGCGTCAGTCTACACACAAAATGTGAGTCATTCATAAAAATCTAAATAATTATTTAGAATATCATGGATTTCAATGGTCAAAATAAAACTGCTTGTTTTATATTGTGCTCTCTACCACATACAATTGTGTTTTTTACTAATTGTATAAAATTCTTCCAATTTTTCTGTGAATAACTGAACAGAATAATGTGTAGGCAATAAGATAATAGCCAAACATGTGGGTATAAGCTAATTAGCTTATATTACTTGTCATTGGGCAACCAATGACACAGTTACTCACAGTTATGCTTCAGAAAGACATAACACACTTAATGGAATCTCTGTGATTGACTTGTTTTTTATCATATCTTTACTCAGTTCTTGTGAGCATTCATAAATGCTATGAAATTAACTTCTACACTATTGCTCAGAAAAAAGTCTGAGGAAGTTAACATATTCATATTTCTGTTCATGAAATACAGGCACATTCAAATCTAAGTAATTTTCCTCACAACTGATTGTGATTAGAGCCTGCTGGTTGGCAGAATTGTTTTGAGAAACTTTGAATTTAAAATGACTCCCTGTCATCCTGAAGAAACTGCCAGGCTTGATATACTATTTCCTCTGAATCCACATTTCAGGTGAATTTCTAACCAAAATCTGAAGCACCCTTCGTAATAGACAGGGATGTTAGTAACATGTTTATTACTAAGTAACTACTAATCTGATAATCTTTATCAATAATGAGTAATCTTACTATTACTATTTCCAAACCAGTAATCAGATTAAAGTCACTGATCCAAGTCACTGTGAATTACTATACAAAGAAAACTCCTATTAATTAGGGGTGATTTTGCCAGATGATGGTGGGTAAATGCGCACACACCAAGCAACCAGAAGCACAAAAGGGTCATTCTCTGAATTTGGTGCATTTTATCTCAAAGACTTTCATATAATGCAAACAAAATTTTTTGAGAAAATCAGTAACTGGAAATGTCCATTTATTGATGGATATTTCCATCTTGGTAATGTAACATGCAAATATATTTTAAAAATTATGTTTTGAAAAATTTTATGGGTTGTTGAAGCATAGAGGTCAGCCAAATGAGCATGTCCCCACTGACCAATGTTAGTTTTTCAATGAATATAAAACAAATAAAAATACCCAGTAACTGCAAGTTATTTCTACTAATATAAACATTTTTAGGTATACTTTAACCTAAATAGAAGAAATATGATAAAAATACATGAATTATTTATAAAACAGCACTTTTTAATCATGTCCCTCCAGTTTTGTTTAACCCCATAACAGCATACCAATCCCTCCTTTTTATAAATAATGCCTCTAAATAATGCGTCTAATTTCATTAACACCCTGGAAGTGACATCACTTAAGTCTTTTCCCGCTCACACTGTAAAGAGATTTAAGTGTTAGTATAGTTTCTTGCCTATATTTGATTATTTTTATCCATAGATATTCATTGTCAAGCTCAACCTTTCAACACCATTATGCACATAATGATATTTATTGTCGTTTGGGGAAAAAGTAAAGAATTGTCTTTGAAAAATATATTAATTTCTTGTTTTCATCATACCATATGTTCCTCCATACCCTAGCTGATGTGGACTTATGGCAACTTTTAGTGAAAATCTTCAACCCCATAACGTCCAACCCCGTTAGAAAAACAGTGGTTTTGTAACAGGGTTGAACATTGTTGAACTGTTGTTAAACCAGCCAGAGTGTTCAACCCTGTTTCAGTCTGGTCAACTTTTACACTGGGTTCAACCCCATAACGTGATACATTGTTATGATTTTTTTTTATAATAACAGCAAATATTAGACTAATATTTGTTGGACTGTATGCAAAGTTTAAAGAATGAGTCAAAAATATAAAAAAGCTTGATTTAATATTTATTTTAAAGTGTATTTTCATGATTTATGAAAAGAGCTTTTACATCAAGTTGCCATATTCTACTTATCAGTCTAATTATTATGATTCACAATCATAAAATATATTTACAGCTAGTTATTTTAATCAAGGGACAGGTGATCTCAAAGGAACTGGAAGAATTAGTTTAATTATGTTATCGAGTTATACTCAAAGAGGAATGAAATTGTCCCGTTACGGGGTTGAATTTAAAGCAACCTAAGAGACAAAGAAATACGTATTAATGTTTGGGATTTCATGCATAAGGTAGGGAGACATATTTTCTTGGAGGTTCAAAGAGTCCTTCAATAGATGCAGTGTTCAAAAACATAATTTTTTGAGGTATATTCTTTAGTAACCTGAGACCCCAAAATGTACCGAATTCAGAGAGTCACCCAAAAATAAACAGCAATGGAGAGAGGCTTTCTAACTGGAAATACCTTCACTATTTTGAGTTTGTATCAGATACATATGTCGATAGGAGAGTGAAGCAGAAAGCTGCAACTATGCAGGAGTTGCATTAGCTAAGCAAACACTAAACAAGCTGGAATTTGGTGCAAAACCTAAACATGACTATTATAAAAACAAGTTTTTATGTAATGCAAAATCAGGAAAGATGCTCTATATTTTATATTTAATTAAAACACATATTTTGCATAAAAGCACTTACAATACTTTTACAAAAGGACTAGGCTATGCACCCAGTGTGAAACAGTCAGTGGAATGGAAAGGTTAACAAAAGAATCCAGCGAAGAACAATAAGAAAATATTTGCATTGAATGTAAAGATGCAGTGGGAATGCTGTAAGATGAATGTTTTTGGTGAAAATTGCAGAAGCATTTTAAGTCAACTGCAGAAGACTTGCAGACACTTATAGGCGGAAGCAGCAGAACAATGTATAATCCTGCAAACCTACAGAAAACTTGAAGAGGAGTAAAAACTTTCAACCAATGCAAAAATCCCACCAAAAAAGTCTGAGACATTGGTGTAGAACAGTTTGGGATTTCAGACTTATTCAGCCTGAAATCCCAAGCTGACCAAGGTTAATGAAAATAAATACAGGTAATTAGCAGAAGAGCAGAAGTTCTGAATGCAAGCATTACAAGTTTAGAGAAGACATGAAGTCCTGAAAATGTAAGAAGAAGTATTAAAAGTTTTGAGAACAAAAGACATGAAATTCTGCTTCCGGACTGTAAATCCGTGCTCTTGAATTATGGCATAAAAATTCCCCCATAGATGCGCTTTTTTCTCTGCGACAAATCGGCGACTTGTCCAAGGTGTACCCCACTTCTTGCCCTAAATGTTTGCTGGAGATAGGCACCAGCACCCCTCCCGACCCCACTAGGGACAATGGTGTACAGAAAATGGATGGATGTGCTTTCTTCTCCTAAAAACTATTGGTTGTTGGAGTTGTACTGTCATCTTTAGAAATAAAACTGTCAAAACAGCAACTTTTACCTCCATGTTGGATGCTGCAGTTACTATAAAGAGGCGCAAGTCGATGATGTAATCCGTACAGTCCCAGTTCTCAAATTTTGCACTCGACTGTGCACTCGACTTGTGCACTTATGTGCACTTCGACTGAGTCCACACTTCATAGAGGGGTGTAGGGTGCAGCCTGAGTATTGGGACTGGGCCTAACTGCCATTGTTCCCTTAAAAGGCAGTAGATGGTTGTGTTACATGCTCACACTTTGCTTCCGCCTCCTGATTGTTTATTTTTGTTTTTATTGTTGGCACCTTTGATGGTTCACTGGTGGGGGTGGGGCACAGCCAGCCCAGGTGCTTTAGCTGGGCTGGTGGTGCACCTGAGATGGATGAGTGATGGTGGCGTGTACGAAGCTGCCGCAGCAGCGGAGTTTTGGGCGAAGAAAAATTAATTAAAAACACGGTGCGGGAAGGCTCTGGACGAAAAAAAGAGTACCTTCACCTCGGGACGGAACCACCCAGAGGGGAGCGTCGGAAGTTTTGGCCAGGATGAAGTTTGTTTTTGTTTGGATTTGTTTTGGGAAAACCAGCTGGATGCTAAAGCATTTTAGCACTGGGGGAGTTACACGCCTGCCAAGATCAACCACCGACAAAATCACCAGAGGTGCGGGTTTTAGGAAAAGAGAAAAACTATATATATATTAAGATAAAGGGAAAAAAAACTATTAAACGGAGCGGCGGATGAATGAGGGATCGCGAGGGCTCGCCCTTTTCCAATGGATACCAGCTGGTCAAGGAATATGATCTACTGATCGGACATCTAAGGTAAGCCCCGCCACACTGTGTGTTCCGTCAGGTGCCCAGTTTTGTTTTCTTTACTTCGTTCCTTTTTGTGTAAATTATTACACACTTTGTTGTGGCCCCTTCTCTCCCGTAATCGGCATTAAAAATAAAATTAATAAGAACGAGCCAGGGTGAGGGTAGCAGGACGTAACAGTTCTAAAAGAGCCACTTTCCTCACAAGACCAGTAAATAGAGTGGCGCTTCTGTGTGTGTAAGCAAGCGTCATATATGGACGCTTGGTCAGGTTCCCTCTGAGTAACATGTTGACGCATCAGGTACCCTTTTCTCGTCAGTAATTGATGCTCACGGTTCTTTCATTTAATGCTATAGCGCTCCCTAACAATTCGAAACTGATGACCTAGGAACGAAGAAGAGTTTATTCTAATTTTTTGAGAAGCTTAAAAAGTGCTACAATCCGTTGATGTATCCGTTTTAAGCAAGGTTTTAAATAATGTTTTAAACAATGTTGTTAATTTGACTTCACCTTAATAAGATCCTCCGGTTCTCTGAATACATGCTGTGATTTTATCTTCATCCCTGCTTATTTCTTTGAACAGACACATGGTTATTTTAAGATGGTAGAAGTAAATCCTTCTCACTGATGCAATCGTAACATTGCATTATTCTTATTTTAACTTGGGGTTTGTGATTTTACTTAGATGTTCTAACTTAACTGTGGCCCAGTATTAACAACAGACAAGCTGTTCAGCAGGTTGCTCTGGCTGTCAGACATTTACTACCAGGCACCAGGTACCTTTGCATAATCTGGATCCCTGGCTAGTCCTTTTGCATTCCTACTGTAAGTGAATTGTACCAGGGGTGACATGCAAGGTAACTAAAACCAAGTGATTATTTGATCGACACCAGAGTTGCTCTATACCAAGTGTTTTCAACTTCAGACCTCAAAGGGCTGCTGTCCTACACAGTAGAATCAAATGGCTGAATATGTGGTACGTAGTCTAATTCTCCAAGAGTCCTGCTAATCACCTCATTATTTGAGTCAGGTGGGTTGAAGCACCGGAGTCTAAAAGTGGCAGGACACCTGCCCTTGAAAACTGGATTTGAAAATCCCTGGTTTACATGGTAATTACTTTACCAGACCAGATTGATTTAGATAGGTTATTTCTCTTAATTAATAAACTCATCATTTGTACATAACCAGTTTGTTTTGGCATAATATGAACATTTGTTTAATGATCTGAAACACTTAAGTGTGAAACAAAATTCAAAAACAGAAGAACTTTGTTGGAGGGCAAATAGATTTTCACAGTGTTGTATGATCTTTGTCTCTTGAGTGTTTGTTTGCCATGTGTGAACATTTGTGCATGTTTTCTATGTTGAATTTATTCTTTTCATCACAGGGTAATGTCCTGAGCAGGATAGGTGCATGTCTTTGTAGATCACTGTAAGCCATGATAGCAGTGGCATTGTTTCTGATCACAGATGGTCTTTTGTTCTCACCAAGTGAGGCCTGAAAGTATTTTTTGACAACATGGCCCTACAATATATATATATATATATATATATATATATATATATATATATGTGTGTGTGTGTGTGAATGCCTTTATGTATGCTATGCATACATAAAGGCATTTAATGTATTTATGTCTCCAGTTGCTGGAGAGCACAGTCTGCTTGAAAGGGGATTTTCCGCAAACATGCCAGCAGAGGGCGTTCAGATGACACAAAATACCGAGTGTGTTAAGAATGTTCAAAGCACTAAACACTCGATGTAGCAGTAATTCAAGAGACTTTAAAGCAAGGGCGCTCATGTCCAGTCCTCCAGAGCTAACATCCTGCAACTTTTAGATGCATCTTTAGTCCAACAGACCAGGATCAGCTCTGAAAAGGCCTGCTAACGAGCCATTCATTTGATTAAGGTGTGTTGGAGCAGGGAAGCATCTGAAAGCTGCAGGACGGTAGCTCTTGAGCACTGGACTTGAGCAATCCTGCTTTAAAGAGTTGGTGTGAAGAGAATTTCAAAGTCTCTCAATTTTCTCTCTTGACTAGAGTAAAGTTTTCAGCTCTTTCAACAAGCAACAGTTGGTGACTTAGGAAAACCTCATCATCCTGATATTTTACTTAAAGGCTAAATGTTGGTTAATTGCAAAAAGCAAATTCTAAATGTGTTTTTTTTCTTTTAAATCTGTTACAACCCATCCCTTTTCCCCCACAAATCAGGCTGGTCTGTTTACTTGCCATTGATCCTCCATTCATTCTCAACCAGCCCAGCTGTCAGTCACTTCCATGTCACTGCATCTCTAACGGCTGAATTTTCAGAGCCAACTTCCACTCTGTCTGAGCTTAATGCTGCAATTCAGTTGATCACCACTACAACAAAGACTAAGAATAAAAACCCTGAGTTCTTGTCAGTTCATGATGGTTTGTTCCCTTGCTTGAAGACAGAGGAAAAATTGAGTAAGTAGAGAATAATTTTGAGCTGGGCCATGGAATAACCGATGGAAGCAAAAATAAAAATAAAAAAAGCAGTTGAAAGAACATATCAGAAAAAATATCAAGAGAAAATGAAGTAATGTTGTAATTTCTCCTTTCAGACAGACAATGCAGCTCTGCTGTCACTGACAGATTTATGTTTTGAATAAGTAAAAATACAGACATATTGTTTAGCCCCCAGGGCAGACTCATACAGTAGAGAAGCTACGCCAGAAGGGGGTGGGGCTCACACATCCAGCCGCCAACAGAGATCCAATAAAGGTGGAGGGGCTAGGATTATGCAGCTCAGTCAGACTATGGAAGATTATGTCTGACCACAACAGACTCCACTGGAGAAGCAGATTAACAACTATTTTCAAACAGTTTTGTTGAGTGAAAACAATCAGCTTTGTGATTAAGGGTTGGGCATTAAAAGACCCACAGATGCAAAAGCAATGGGACCAAAAGATAAGTCTTTTCTTCAAATCCCCTCAAATAAAATTGGTTTAAATTGATAGTCGTGAGAAGTTCTGCTTTAATTGGCTTAAATTTTAGTTATTAAGAAAGGATTTCATTGAATAATGGGAAGAATTAAACAAAATTCCCCGGACATGGAAAATGTTTTTACGAGTATCCTAACCACTGACCCAACACTGAAAGACACTTTAATATTTTACTCAAAAATATACTTTATTCTAATGGGTCTAATTTTGTTAGCAGGTATTTTTATAGCTGTTATGTTGAAACATAGGATGAGAAACCATCAATCAGTTGTAAATTAATATCACCTAACACTTAAAGCGTGGGCTGTCAAAGGCATAGACCAAAGGAAACAAAAATGTCAAGAAATTTGTGGTAATACTCCTCCTCTTCAAATATGCTTGTGCAAAGTCATGTTTTGGACTAATATTGTAACTGTAAGTTTCTTATGGATGGAAATATGTGACCAGGTGTTTGTTTTCAGCAGTAATTAGTTGTAACTTTTCAGTATTTATGTTAACATGTTCAGTCATTTTTAAATGTCCACACATTGCCACAGCAGGTAAAAAGTTTGTTTATATTTACACAAACTTTCACGCCACCTTCATTTTTATACATGCAAGCTTGTGTGTAAAATATGGCCCTGCGCATTTCTTGTGCATACCCACACTTTATACATGAGGCCTCTGGGTTTATGAGCTAACAGGTTGTGGGAAAAGAGCAGAAGGCAGACCAGAGAGGCAGAGAGAAACAGAGTGGCACAGGGGGAAAGGGAGATTACACAAGGAACTAGAAAATAAATGTAACACTAAAGAATGGCCTTGTGAAAAATAAATATGCTAAGCATAATCTTGCTTGAGCCTGCTTGAAGCCAGACTAATCGTCAGTATTAGTTTAAGTATTATTTAATTTGAAGCATGTTATTTTGGAACAACTAATTTTGTGCTTGATGTATTATTCTTGGGACCTAGCGGTATCCCCGCCCGCAGCAAATTTGCAAAGTCTTGACCGGTCCGCGGTACTAAAAAGGTTGAGGACCACTCTGAATTAAAGGGTTTTCTTTGGAGTATTGCTTTGTTTGTTTGTTTTTCTTTAAAGTAACTTTTTGAGTTATCTTGTATTACTGTCATGAAGTGCGGGTGGTGAGAGTGGTGAGGCAGCATGCAGCGGACCCAGGAATGATGAATATGAGGATTTAATGATGAAACCAGTCAAAACAATGAACAGCAGGCACACGGAAACACTGACGACACTGAAGCTAACATAGACGAGGACCCGACGAGGAACAAGGAACACAGGTGGAGTTAAATACACGGGAGGGTAATCACAGAAACGAGACACACCTGGGAACAATCAAGGGGAGGACAGGACAACGAAGAGACTAAGGACACAGAAAACTCTAAATAAACACAGAAAAACACAGATCCTGACAATTACATGGTTTATTTGGCAGACTATTTCATTATGTAGATGAGTTTGTAAATTAGATTAATAATTTTAGTTTTGTTTCTCTGTTTAGATTTTTTTTTTTACCTGTTTAATTGTGGCTTGGCCCACTCAAGTGCTGGTGTGTTGCCAATTGGCTATAAAAACAGTGAGTTCTTGGAAGCTGTGGATGGTTGTCAGAGTCAAAAGTAACAAATAAAAGTCATCAGAAGAATCTGGAACTGGAGGTTGATGCTGTTTTTTTTGTTCACCTTGCTGATCCTTGACCACACTACTTTACAATGTACAGTAGGTGACTGTTGTTTGCAATCTTGAAGTTGTTTGCAATCTGTCATTACAGAAAAGAAGAAAAAGATTGTAGCTACCACTATCTAAGGATATTTTGAGTCGGGGCATACTACGAAGTACAGCCCAACTTCCTTCTTTTTCACAGTTTGGGCTAAACATAGAACTGTGATTGCCTGACTACCTATCTAAACAAAGAGAAAAGAATGCCAGAAAAATGCAAAATATAACACACTACTTGTTTTTTCCTACCAGTTTAAATCAGTGTTCCTGTCATGTGGCCTACATTGAATTCTTGACATGCTGACAAAAGTGGAAACTTCGTTTATGTTTATAATACTAATCTTAGTCTTTTAGGTTGAGACAGAACTTTCTTAGCTCTCTGTGTAAAAGAATGGAGACCACAGTGCAGAGGGAACCACTAGCCTGCCAATCAATTTGTTTAACTCCATGGGCAAGTGAATGATTGGTGAACTCTGCACACACACTCTTTTCTTTCCAACAAAGCATCCCATATGCCCTCCCAGCAGGGACTAGCCCAGAGATGGGGCCCATGTATTTAGAGATCCAGTTAAAGGAATTCAGAGCTAATAGAATGAAAGGCCTAACGTTAGTGAACTGGATCTTAGTGTAATTCTTATTCATTGTGCAATTCTTATACTCCAAAAATGCCCACATCACAATGCTCTGCTAAATGAGAAAACGCTATAACCCAACAGCAAAATGTTTGTTTTATTATAGAAACTCCATCAAAAGAAGGTCAAATAATAAATATCTTCAATAATAAGAATTAATAATAATCTGTAAAACATTTCCTGAATATGTTTAGGTAACAGATTATAATGGATTTTATATAGAAATAGTACAGTTTAATATTTCACTGTCCCGCAATTTTAAGTTAAACTTAACAAATGAACAGGGCCGTGCAGAGACCTTTGGAGGGGCAGAGGCTCAAAGTTGAAAAGGGGCAAATTGAACAAAATCTTCAAAAGCGTGCAAAAACAGAACAACCACCCATGTTAATGAAGGCAATAAAATTTAATTGGCTCATACTCTATCATTGTCATCATGTGGGGCAATGCAAAGCAAATGTTCCCCAAAAGGTATAAAGTTGCTGTTTATGGTGACAGAGGTTAAGGGCTGTGTAAATCTGAGACTGTAGCTGTTAAACAGACCATAGGAGAAAAGTTTGCTGGTTATGAAGCATGTTATCTCCAGTCCAGTGCTTAACTGGTTTGAATCCTACATAAAGAACAGGGATTTCTTTGTTTCAATTGGAAACTTCTCATCAAAGAGGTCAGAGGTCACATGTGGGGTACCCCAAGGTTCAAAGGTGGGGTACCCCTCTTATTCAATATTTATATGCTCCCACTAGCTCAGGTTATAACAGGAAATAATATTAGCTACCATAACTATGCAGATGACACACAGCTCTACATTACGATGTCACCAGGTGACTCAGAGCCCATCCAATCACTGAACAGATGCATAGAACAGATAAATGTGTGGATGGGCCAAAACTTTCTCCAGCTGAACAGAAACAAAACTGAAGTTATTATTTTTGGACCTAAAGAGGAACGATCTAGAGTTATAGAGCTAGAGTTATAGCTCTAGTGTTATAGATCTAGAGTCAATGCACAGCTTCAGTTATTACAACTAAAAACCAGCGATCAGGCCGAAACCTAGGAGTAGTGATGGACTCTGACCTGAACCTCCAGAGCCACATAAAGACAGTTACAAAGTCGACCTTCTATCACCTGAAGAACATTTCCAGGATTAAAGGACTAATGTCTCAGCCAGATCTAGAGAAACTCATCCATGCGTTCATCTTCAGTCGTATTGATTACTGCAACAGTGTCTTCACAGGTCTGTCCAACAAATCAATCAAACAGCTGCAGCTGATCCAGAATGCTGCTGCTGGCGTTCTGACTAAAACCAGGAAGATAGAGCACATAACACCAGTTTTAAAGTCCCTCCACTGGCTCCCTGTAGCTCAAAGAATAGACTTTAAAATACTGTTGTTAGTTTATAAATCACTGAACGGCTTAGCACCACAATACATTAAATATCTGCTGTTGTTGTATCAACCTTCCAGACCTCTCAGGTCTTCCGGTTCTGGTTCTGGTCTGCATCCCCAGAACCAGAACCAAACGAGGAGAAGCAGCTTTCAGCATCTATGCACCACAAATTTGGAACAAACTTCCAGAAAACTGTAAAACAGCTGAAACACTGACTTCTTTTAAATCTCGACTAAAAACCCACCTGTTTAGGATTGTATTTGAAACGTAATCAATTACAAATGTATTGATGGAACTTGACTTAATGCTGTGTTTTGATTATTGATTCTATGTTGCATTGTGTTTCTGTGTTTGTAATGATGTAAAGCACTTTGAAATGCCTTGCTGCTGAAATGTGCTATACAAATAAAATTTGATTGATTGTTTGATTGGTTATGAAATAAGCAAATTTGCTGATATTCTTACTAAATAAACCGTAATATTTTACTGTTTAACCTCCATAGCAATTTGGCTGCAGACTGCTTTAAAGATCAAAAAAGCTCAGAGGGATTAACTCTACATCATTTTTGATGTTAGCACAGATCTAGAATTGTAAGACTGAGGTATCAAGGAAAAGAAAACTCAGTAGCTGCTGGAAGGGCCCCTCCAGGCATTCAGGGCCCTTATAAATGGTTGAAATGTAACACAGACAGATCTAAAACTTTAGCATTCATTTAGTGAGAATGACAATGCTATTAAATTTTATTTAATGCTTTCAGCAGACACAAAATAAAAACAAAAATTGTACATTTAGGATTTAATTAGGAAGTTTACTTTGTAAAAGTGCAAAGAATCATCTTGATAATTTTATTGTTGTGTTACCATGGCTACAATATGGTGTAACCTCTGTTTGAGCTGGGTTTGTTCACAAATACATCACAACAAATAATGTCCAATAATCAAGGATTGATCTTAAGCTGGGCCAATTAACCTTGGCCCACTCTCACAGACTTTACTAAATGCATTTATCAGAGACTGCTAGTCATACTGATGTTCTTAGAAGGGAGGTGAAGGAGAGCTAAATCAGATTCTGCCTAAAGCTCCATATTACCTTTGGCCAGCCCTGCATGAAGAGCTAGAGCCTCTCCAGCTCACTGAGGATCTCTGCTGGATGCTCACCTCCAGCCCTGATCGTCAGCAGCGGGCGAACCGCCTGGTAGAAACATTAAGGTGAAGCAGAGTGAACAGTGAGCAGGCCAGGCGGTACCGGGCTTTGAGTGACAGTCGCGGCACCCTTTCTTTATATCAGGATATCTGGTTCTGACCCACAGTGGTGGGATCGACTCAGGCTGCTTGTAGCAAACCGGGTATTTAGTCCAGCACTAGGGCAGCCTGATAAAGATAAAGTTAGAAGTTTTCTCTGCAGCCAAACCATTCCTGTGTTTAGGGGTGAGGAGGTTTTTCTAACTTCTACATCAGATACGGTTTTAGTCACAAACAAGTGTATGTTGAAAAACTATATATTTTTGCCCATAATTTTATAGAGGGTGCTGTTCTGTCCCTCTCCACTATGCACCTGGTGTCTTCACAACATGGAGGCAGAGGATCCGCTCAGTCGTTATTAGACCCAAGGCAGCCGCATTAATAAATTTTTATAAATTGTTATTGTTGGCTAAATACTGTAGTTGAGGGGCACAAGCAGACCTGCTGATACACACACACACAAAAATAAATAAATAAATAAAAGGCCCTTGGGGCATCAAAGATAAAAGGGGCAGGGGCTCAAGTGACCTTTGCTCAAACATCTAAAACATACCCCCAGGCTTTCATTTGCTGTAAACTATCAAACAAGAACTGTTTTGCTAAAGGATATATTATATTTGCCCAAAAGCTTTTCATCAGCTACACTGCAGAGGGATCTGTTAGGTTCAGACTTTGGATGACCAGCTGCTAATGTTGGCATTCTGCAAAGCTCTGACCTGAGTGACAGCAAGCACCAGCATGAGGCACATTATCCTGCTCAACAAACAGACGCTCTGAATTATACTCTTTGTTTATTATGTATTGCGCTCATTTCAGTGTGTCACACACAGACAGAGGAGGGGAGGATGTTTAATTCATTAGAAAAAGTTAAAGGCACAGAGTGGTTCAGCTGCTGTTCTGTAGTTCTCTTTTCTTTCTAGAATTCTGCCAATTTCTTAGACTTGTAAAACACTGACAACCCAGGTGTGCAACCCAGTAGCAAAGTTGTGGTTTCACACAGTCAAAGTGATTGAAACTTTAAAATAAAATAAAACAATTCAGCTAAATTTATTGAACATACGATTTACTAACAAAGTCTTGAAATACTTTAATAACTTGTGATATTTTGTCTTAGAAACCAAACTACAGCACTAGGATTATGTTGGTGTAAATGACTTAACTTCATTTAATTATTCAATTTTTCACATTCCTCCAAATACAGGGTAACAAAGAGGAGTAACACCCATGTTTCAGTCAGATTTATTGATTATTTCCATGCCAATTAAAAGTTACAGGTCTTTTGTGCTTCTAACTTTTAGTTTTCCTAATCCAAAATTGCTCTAAACCCACTTCTGTTTGTTAAACCAGTTGTTGTGACTTCTTTACACTTATTTGTTAAGTACAAATGGCATGATAAGTGGCTGATTTACAATTATATGTTAAGCATAATTTACATGATGATTATTATTAATTGAATTTAACATGATTGTATACAACTACAAAAGGGGGAAGTGAAACATATTTAAGTGAGAGGCATGATATAGGGTTACAGACAGAGGAAGTCTTTTATTTTGAAGAATGCTTAACAGGATGTGGTTCTGTCTTTTGTCATTATTGTCTTGCCTTCTGTTGATTTTGATTGCTAGGTAACAAACAGCTCTTGCCTTCATCAGCTGTGCCCGTTTTCTCCTTAATAAAAACTGAATAGAAATGTTCAGTAAAAGACATCCGAGCCTCCCTCTTGATTGAAGAAGCTTTCACTCCGTAACACCAATATTTCGTCCTAACCATTTTCTGTCTGACATTTTTTTAATAACCTTTGAGTTTATTCTAAATGAGTACTTTGCCTTTGAGAGAAAATGTAATTATTATAAACCTTTATCAGGCAATCATGCAATACCTTTTAAAGAATCTGTCCTATATTTAATTTCCTCAAACTCTCAGACAAACACAAACGGAGGCAGAAAACTCCCCAGTCTTTCTCAATTTAATGTTCTTATTCAGTGTTACTTCCTAATTGAATATGTAGCATTAGACAATAGATCTCAGTGCTGCTTCTGACACAGTTTACCACAATATTGTGTAATAAAGAACCTTGGTGTTATTTTTGATCAGAATATGTCATCCCAATATTAAACAGGTTCCTAGGATTAGCCACATCAGGAGGGATGCTGAAAAGCTAATCAATGGCATTGTAACTTTAAGGCTATACAACTGTGATTCCTTACAATCAACAAGTTCAAAATCAGTTCTGGTGAAAATTAAAAAGAGAGATCACATTTCTCCTGTTTTAGCTTCTGTTCAATGGCCCGTTAGATCCCATCTAAAATTTTAAATTCTCCTTAGTCCTTAATAATTAAGTTCTGTGCTACATCAGATAGCAGTTTGCCCCTCCAACTGGCGGGTTGCTGGTTCGATTCCCGCTCTACCCGCCTCTTTCATGTCTGTTATGGACAAAGCATTTCACCCAAATTGCCTGCTGGTGGGGCTCAGAGGGCCTGGTGGCCCCAGTGCATGGCAGCCTTGCTTCTGTCAGATCTCTGTCAGGTCTCCCTTGAAAAAGTGATTCTTAATCTCAATGATGATAATAAATAAATAAAATATATCCATTATCATAGACCCTTACACCATTGGGGTTGTGAGGGTTGCTGGTGCATATCTCCAGCTGTCAAAGGGTAAGAGGTTATCCTGCACAGGTCACCAGTACATCACAGGGCAAAACAGGACAAACAGTCAAGCATACACACCCACACCCCCATGCACGCACACACACACACACATGTTTGCGTGGGGACTTTCCAATGACTTCCATTCATTTCTACTGCCTAAACCTTACCCTTATCCTAACCCTAACCATTACATACCTAACCCTACTCAAAACTCAATTCACACATTAGTCCTAAATCTGACCCTTAACCCAAAAACAGCATTGCCCCTTGTGGGGACCAGGCTTCGGTCCCCACAAAGCAATTGGTCCCCATGTGTCAAGAAAATGATCCCCACGAGGTATTAGAAACAAATGCACGCACAAATGCATACACGCACCCACACCCACACACCTAGGGAGAATTGGAGACCAATTAACCTCCAGAGAGACATTAACTATGATATTGACGGCCTGGGACAGTGATTTCTGAGGCTCTAAAAATATTTAGATTTAAAGTTAAATAAAGCCACTAGCAAAATTAAACAATTCCTAAGTATTAGTTAATCTTGGACAGCAACATTGTGATTAACTCCTGCACTAAAAACAGTCCTGCTGTGTATCTAGCAAACAGTGTTTGACAACACTTCTTTATTTGGCTACTGTCACACAAAGTGTGGGAGCTCACTGGTGGAAGACAAACAGCATACAGGTGGATTTACAACTTCAAGGGATTCTTTATCTAGCACAAATGTTTGACTGCCCTTCAGCATGCTGATGTAACTTGGCCATCTATTGCAGAGGTTCTACATTAATGCATCATATTTTGTCCAGTGTCATATGAGTTGTTTACTATTTTAATGGTCTTACTTTTAGACACTCCAGAGCAAAACAATTGAGTCTAGAACTTATTATTCATATACTGTATAAAGTGTGTAGAGTGTTGGGCTGTAACAAATCCATCAACTATTAAAATTCCTCGAGGCAAATTATCTGCCTCAAAGCTTTGTTAAATTAATATTTAGCAGCATGTGTTTTAGCTTGGTGATTATTATTGTTGCGTAACACTCTCACTTCTGCCTATGAGTTGTTGAAGATTCATAAGTAATAGTAGCTTAAAGTCCAATTTTCAAGTTTGGTCCAGGGGGATTTTATTGAGACATGATGATGTCATTATCATTTCTCAATGATAATGACATCATCATCATTGAGATAATGATGTTTCATCATTATCTCAATATGAAACATTGAGATAATGTTTCATATCTCAATGTGAGAGCTGCTGTAGCTGATGCTCAGTGCAGCTTTACAGACAAATCGGACAATAATTTCACTACCATCCCAGTCACAATAAATGGGTGGTGAAGCGCACCATGGCAGTACATAGCTGGCCGATGTGTTTTTGTGTGTGACGAAGCTGCCACAGATCTCATCACCAACATGAATGCAAAGCTATAAATAGTTGTGCAAAGTGAGAGTTAATCTATGAAATTGACTGTTGATGAATACATAGACTAAAAACTGGAGCATAGACATTTTTTGGAAGTGTCTAATAAATTCAATATAATTTCAGAATTCTGTGTAATTTTTTTCCAGGTTAACCTAAAGAGTGAGCTATTATGTTATGTCATATTTATGACAGTGTCATGACAGTCTTATTCACACCCCGTCAAATAAAGTGTTACCCATGTTAATTTTCCAAGCTACAGAAAAGTAATTGTTGGGGATGCACAAACAAGAACATTTGGTCAAAATTTATATCCACTAATGTTATGGCAGAATTTACCAATATTTTATTTGATTACTCTATTAATCATCAGAATAATTTGCATATATTATATGCAGATTATAATATAAATATAAAAAAATAAAATATTGTTTAGCAAAATATTTGCTACAATATTTTAGCAAATATTGCTAAAGTATTTGCTTACAACAGCCGTATCAGAATGACAACTTAATCTAGATGTTTTGTTTTTTATGGCAAAGTTTCAGTGTGGACTTGGGCATCCCTGTGCTATGGTAGCAGTGGATAATTACGCTGAGTGCAGGTGTGTTAATCAGGGGTTGGGTAACAGCTGTGGAAGAGAGTAGGCAAAAGTCTATAATAAAAACACAAAGGAAGCCGAACTGCACAAAGAGAAACTAACCTAGGGGGAAATTGATGTAAGAGAAATAAATCTAAAAGTTGAAGGTATTAGAGGCAAGAGCCTTCTTACAGTGCTGCACAGACAGAGAGCTCTTGTTTTATTGAATTTACTCAGCTTGAGTGAATTCAGACCAAGAGTAGTTAATAATTGACACCTTTGCTCATGAAAAGGACTGAAACACATGGTGAATGGATTAATGTGAAGCTACAAATTTTTATGGGATACCTTAGTTGGTTCCCGGTAAGCCTACAGCAAATATTGATGTTGAGTTAAAAGTGCACGGGCTTTCTGTCAGGAGCCGGCCTGTTGTGTCATTTTGCGTTCTTGCTGATGGTTTTGTTCTTTCGTCTTGGATTCCGGATAACATTTTTTGACAGAAAATTGTTGTTGAGATTATTGAGGAACTATTGACATAAAATTAACAGTAAGGTTTGGAATGTGAAAATAAAGACCACAAATACCGTACATATATTTTGATCGGCAAAGTAGAACTGGTCTACAAACCAGCTTAAGCATCTCTAGATGTTGAAAAAAAGGTCAGATGCCCAGAAAAGTACAACAGCAGATGCAAATTACATTTTTTAGTTATAACAGAAACAGCTCTGTCTCTGTCCCCAGAGCTTTTGTTGCTTCATCGTAACTGAAACAAATCTGTCATCTATTCAGAAGATAGAAGTAACAATATTACCATGTTTAACCTTCATTTTATAAGCCCAAAGCCAGCACAGCTGAAATTCTGTTATTCTAACATGCACATCTTGAATTCTGTTCAAGTTTTACCACATAAAACGTGAACATTATTGTTATTTCTTTTCGTTAGTCAACACCCAGCAGTGTGGCACTTCAAATTGCTGTGGGCAATTTACCCCCTATTAGAAAAATAAGAGCATGTGTTTTTATTCATTATTTATCCTAATGAATTTGTGTTGTTTTTATTTTGTGGACCCTTTTTGCTGGGCTCATTTTCTTGGCTCAATATTGAACCCAAGACAAAGTGTGGTTGTTTTTCGAAACTGCGTAGACATTAAAGCAGAGATGGTAAAAGGAGAGAAGTGGAAGATGATCTGTGACCCTGCTGGCCTCTGTCCAGCTCCTGACTGTAAGTGAGGGGATCAGACTGTTTACCCACAGAAATCTGCCCAGTTAACCACAACTCCAAGGGACACATTACTGTATTCATACTTTATATTACTTCATATAATTGATATTAATAATTTCACATGATATGTCTCATTGTCCAAATAAGCGACACAGAGATAGCTTAACAATGACTTCTTCATGACAAAACCTTCATGATAGGTTTTATATTCATTGTAAATGACTACAACAACTTGTTTTAATCTACTAGAGTAAATTGTCATGGAAAGAAATACTTTAACAAGAGCCTGGATGAGAATAGGCCTATCACGATAACAAATTTTGTTGAACGATAAACGATAATATTGTTTGAAGACCTTTTTACACTGATGTAATAGAAATGACGTAATAATAATGCATGTGATTTCCTGCCAAAGATAGATACACATTATTTTCAAAAGAACACTTAACACTTGAACTGATAAACAAAATAAACAAAACAACCAAAAACAAAAATAAAATGGATTCTCAGTCTCCATTAACAAAAAACTCACTTGAAAAAAAACTAAACAACATAAAGCCAAAGTGGAAATAAATACTGCATTCAACCAAAAGAGTGCAGATTATGAAGTCTGTATACTATGTTGCCCTTCAGTAATAATTAGATTTAAATAGAAAAAAATGGGCACCTCCGACTACATGATGCAATAGTTCACACTACACGTTTTTTTGCCCAGATTTTCCCCTTATGACAATCTTAGAACGTAAAAGGTTCTACGATTATCGCTTGCGATTTCGTAACCGATCATCCTGTAGTGTGTGGTGTGTTATGGTAGATCTTTGTAGCCGCTCTGATCTAAATCAGGGGTTTTCCCCGACTGGGAGCTTTAACGCAGCCTGTTGAATGTGACAGGTAGCCAATCAGAAAGCGTGGATTCTCCTCTGCGCTTTCTGAGGGGAAATTACGTCAGGGAATCCCAAACAGCTGAAACGGCGCAACACGAAGTCCAGCGAACATTGGAGATGATATGTGGAAACAACATTAATGTTTATTCAACATGCAAAGAATATAGAAATGACAAGAGGAGGAGTTGGAGCGAAATTGCTACAGCAGTTGATAAACCCGGTAACTTTTCAGCTGTTCTTCGTTAACGTGACATAAGTAGGTTATAATGATTTTCATTCAGACTCTAGCCACATGAATTGGAGGTACATTGTAGTAAAGCATTGATTAATGTCCGGTTTTAAAATTAGTTAACTGAACTTGTAGCCATTATTTTGTGCCCGTTGTTGGAAACCACACGGCACGATGGAACCATTATACCTAGGATTTCTGTCGGCTAATGTGTGCTCTCTCAGGTTTTGAAACTGGGCAGACAATCGGCCGACAGCTCTAAGATTGTATAGTGTGCGCTGGGCTTTACACTAAGGAAATGAGGAAGGGAGATGTCAGTGGAGAGCACAGGAGTTGAGCCCTTTTTCGTTCAGTGTCATCAACAGAAAGAGAAAAAGGCGGGAAGAGACGATAAAGCCGATAATTAAAATGACGTCAATAGTTTTAATTTATCGTACGATTAATTGATTTATCGTTCATCGCCACAGGCCTATTTGAGAATAAATAAGACATTTATTAAAACCTTGCAAGGTGAGAACCTTGCAAGGTTCTCACCTTGCAAGGAGTCAAAGGAGTCTGTCAGTCTGCTCTGACTAACAGTGGATTCTGGCTTATTTTTATAGGTTCTGGTCAGAGAAGAGAGACTTGATTGGACTATAAGTGTGAATCCTTGATTGTTATGTACTAAGGATTCTGTGAAGTCCAACACAGATGGTCTTGCCATTTGTCTATTGTTAAGGAAAGGGGATTGTCCTTTGGTGCTAAACAGGGCAGATCATTTCATTGGGAAAGTAACACTTCGTCTCCGGGATCAAAGACCTCTCCCCTGCTTTTACATGAGACTGTAGAGGTCTATGT
This sequence comes from Xiphophorus hellerii, assembly GCF_003331165.1. Taxonomy (NCBI): domain Eukaryota; kingdom Metazoa; phylum Chordata; class Actinopteri; order Cyprinodontiformes; family Poeciliidae; genus Xiphophorus; species Xiphophorus hellerii. Next base: position 938,930 of record NC_045677.1, read on the forward strand.
TAGAACGGGTTGACCGATGATAAGACTATGCAAATAACCTAAAACAGATGAGAGGTGAGGAGCACATTATAAAATTTTCCATTACAAAATGTGTTTTGTTTCATTTCTACCAAAGCTTCCCTGATAATTTTATAACATTTAAGTAGGCTGCCTTACACAATGTCCATTTTTCAACATAACTGACCCAACACCTCAGTAGTTGCACATTGCCTCCTACTTCCAAACACACATTATTGTTTATGACACTGAAGTTAGAGGAACTTATAATAATATTCAAAACAAATAGAAATGAATAGAGAAGGAAAGTTGAGCAGGTGCGGTCTCTTCAGCAGCCAGATCTACTCTGGATTGATCATTTTAAACAGCATTGTGTTGGATCTTTGTGTCCAGTCTAAATGATGGGCCCTTAGTCCATGTGAACACAGATATGTTTTCAGACTGGTCACAATATTACTTTTCAATAATGTCACTAAATAACCTCTCCTACACCATTCTTCCCTTTGCTTCAAAAAGAAACCTGCGTTTTTGAGCCGGCTCAAGAGGCTCTTTACCAAGACTTAAGAAAAACATGAACATCCTTCAAGATCTCTGTAATCACTAATAGTCCTCAGGAGTACAATGCAGGCTTTAATCACTCGTGGTAAGAGGTGGTCAGTCTCTGTGGGGCCTCGAAACAAATACTGGAGAGAAGTAAAGCAAAGATCTAGAGGTGAAAAATGCTTCTTAATAGAACCCTAATTTAAAGGATGACAGTTATTTGAGAAGTGGTCTTACAACTTTTTCCCCCATGCGCAAGGTCATTCAAGATGTGTAAGAAGAATAAAGCTAAGGTCAAAATAATGTGACAATATTTGCTACAATATATTATTTTAACATTTTATTACATTTTTGTATTTCCTATAATTTTTTTGTCAAAGCAGAATTCTTTAAAACATTTTATTCACTTTGACCTACTTACTGTATGACTCCGTAGGGAAATAGTGCGCTGCTTTTTTCAATTGGAAACTAAGTTTCCCTCATGCCAATAACGGTCAGTATATAACCTGTACTGTGCAGGTACTGTGGACCCCTGGCCTAGTTGTGGATTTTTCTGTGCAACCTCACTCCAAACCATTTGCAGAAAATTCAACTTTCACAGATGTTTTCATTGACCATATCTAAAATATTAATATTATTTTTAAAAATGCAGCTGGGAAACTGAAACCGGATGCCTGGAGTGAAAAAACATTTCTGAGTGACTTATTTGCCCGTTTATGTTAAAAGTAGAAAAAATTGTCAGCAACCTCATAGAATCAGTTGATGCTGGCATTAACTATGAAGTTGGTTTAAGTGGAGAAAAACTACCTTAAAAGCTACCTTAAAAGCCCATCTCCAGCAGTCATCAGATGAGAGGCAGAGTTCACCCTGGACACTGAAAGCTAACAATGAATAAAATGTATGAGAGACAAATGGTAGATTAACAAGGGGAATAAATTCTGTCCAATTATTTTTAAATGAAATCACACCAGTTTTTACTGTTGATAGAAATGTGACCAGCTGCTCAGTGTAAAAAAAATAAAAATCCTTCCACCATGAAGACGATGTCTTTAGATTTTATAATTCCTGATCCCTGGTTTCCTCTTTCATCTTAATTTGCTTAGACAGTGTGATGGCCAAATCCATGGCCACACTCTGTCGGTAACTCTTTTTATGCACAGTTTATTTTTTCATACAAACACAACACTTTAGTTTCAATAAAAACATTTATTAGTTGATTTGAATGCGTTTGTTCTATTTGTTAGCGCGCACATTTAGTTAACATATGTATTTATATCAACTTAAAATTAATTTTGTTTGCTTAAGATTAATTCTGTTTGTTTTTCCCTCCGGTACTTACCTGCCTTGGAGTTACCAGACAAAGGATGGGGGCCAGGGCTCAGCAGGCTTACATGCTGATTGGACTGCACCACTAGTTCCTGCTGGCAGGGGGAATTTGTAGTTTCTTTCTTTAGATAAGTTTTGTATTTAAGTAAATATTAGTATTTAAAGTTTAATATTTTTGATTTTCAGTTTTGGGTCTTTAGTTTAGCCAAACTTAGCTGTACTGTTATTTGTTTTGTGTTATTTGTAGTTGTATTCTGTTTAGTTACCCCTATTGTGTCTTAATTGGTCTGATCAGCCAGTATATAAACCCCTGTGTGTCATTTCTTTGTTAGGTCAGTTATGTTTGTTTGTGCAGCCAGTTTGTTTACATTTTTTGCCTGAGTTCAGTTTTGTTTCTTTGACCTCTTTTATGAGCTCAGTTTATCTTTTGTTATTTATAATCTTTGGGTTAAAATAAAAAACCCTATTTTTCTAATATGTCCTGTGACTCCTCCTGTTTTTAACTCGGTCCATCACAGACAGCAAAAATATGTCGAAGATAAAAACAACGATGAACGAGTTATAACAACAGCCTCACAATATCAAAGTCTCTTTGGGATACTGAGCTTAATTAAAACCAGTTTAGGAAGAAAACTATACTAGAAAATTTCTGAAGAAATTTAGCCGGGGCCTGCCAAGGCGTGCCCGTCGGTTTGGGCCCGGCGTTGTCACGCTACAAATTAGCATCGATGCTAAAGAACGCTGCAACGTAATCAATAGCATGTGGAGAATCACAAGAACGTTAAGTAAGGTGGACGTGCACCATTCAGTATGATTTAAAATTTTGTCAAGGCTTTTATTTTGGAAGTTTTGTTAAACTTCATTTCAAAGGGCCAAACTAATCCCATGTGTAATAGTCGTTGGGTTAAAATAGTTATATAATGCTCAAAACACAAGTAGTTGATGTAAAAATATTAAAGGCTTTTATTTTGAAATGTTTGTTAAGCTTCATTTCAAAGCGCCAAACTAATCCCATGTTTATCAGTGCTTTGGATAAAAAAAATCACATAATGCCCAAAAGAGCAAATACCTGATGTAAAATTGTCAAGGCTTTTAATTTGAAATTTTCAGTATGCTTCATTTCAAAGGGCCAAACTAATACCATGTGTAACAGTGCTTTGGATGAAAAAGTCAAATAAAGCCAAAAAGAGCAATTACGTGATGTAAAAATATTCAAGGCTTTAATTTTGGAATTTTTGTTAAACTTCATTTCAAAGGGCCAAACTAATACCATGTATAACAGTCATTGGGTTAAATCAGTTATATAATGCTCAACAGAGCAATTACCTGATGTAAAAATATTCAAGGCTTTTATTTTGAAATTATTATTATGCTCCATTTTAAAGTTCCGAACTAATCCCATGTGTAACAGTGTTTTGGATGAAGCCAAAAAGAGCAATTACATGATGTAAAAATATTCAAGGCTTTTATTTTGAAATTTTCATTATGCTTAATTTTAAAGTTCCAAACTAATCCCATGTGTAACAGTTACTGAGTTAAATCAGTTATATACAGCCCATAGCAGCAAGTAGTTATAAAGGCCAGTTCAGTCCTGATCTGTTTCAACTGAGTGTTCCACTATAGATAGAACTACAGTGATGCGTATTTGTAGTCCTAATCATCAGCCAATAGCCTCTTGAGTTCCGTTGCTATGGTAAATAATTTTCTCACCAAAGTGTGAACTGTTAGTGAGAGAGGCTGGGGCAGAGAATACTCTATTTGAGCCAGCCAGTTTTACTGAAAAAAAGCATTGGGAACAAATCCTTTCCGTTCGGGAACCGTAATACATATTCGAAAAGCGTTTGAAGCGTATGAGAGGGCAATGTGTCTTCTGCGATAGTCCCGAGATTCATATCTGTACCTCCCTCACAGCAATAACAGTGATGAGAGAAAGAAATGGTTTGCCCAGATCTGAAATTCTAGTCAAATACATGGGAGACAGCCTGAGATACCCTGAGAAAATCCTGTCGCATGACTTTGCTCTGAAGCACCGTGACAGAAAACCGTACGGTCTAGATAAATTTCGAAAACATTTTACCGGAGCAGACATGCGTATCAATGTCAGGACCGATTTTGATACCAATCGTGCGATATTTGTGGGCGTGATGGCGATTTCAAAATTATTTTGGGGTGAAAAATTGTCTTCATTTCTCACTCTAGCAGAGGGGCAATCAGGAAGATTCACACTCTAATTTTAGGAAAAATGAGAAACTTTGGGTCGCTTAGAGACAAATTGTGGACAAACCGTAACTGGTATCGACGAGCCGTCTTCACTTTCGAAGAGATCACAGACGTATCTACAAAATGAAATTTGAATGGCATTTCTACGTGAATTCGTGACGACACAGAGAATCCTCAAAAATAGGGTATTTGTAGGATTTTTCCCATTGACTTATAATGGGGTTTTTTTCGTAGTTTTTTGCGAATTATGTCACCACGTTAACCCCGAATCCCACCAAAAGTAATAGCTCCAATGGCGTGAATTTTCTGCACGTTTTGATACCTCATTTGTAGGTGTGCACGCAGCGGTATGAGCCGCATTAACGGTTACGGAAGAAAAATAAATAATACTTAAAGAGACGCTTTCTGCCGACAATAGTAATAGGTTCCTGCCATTGCTTTGCATGGCAGGCCCCAATTAAGTCGCAACAAACAGAACCTCCATGAAGTTATAACATGAAGCTGAATGATTGTTAAAGTAATAATAAAAGTCACAATAAAATTGATAAAATAACTATTTCTGAAACCAACGTTAGTTTGTTTATATATGTACTGCACTGTTTATAATTAAACAAAGATAATTAGCATTTTTAAGCAAACTTACCACCAGCTAGCAACATGTTAGCAGCCTTCGTCTCTTCGGTTCCTTTCATGAACCCACATTTAATTTCCATCCGGTTCTTGTCTAGTTGTGTTGTCGTCAAACTCGGACTATGCCGTCACCAGCTTGAATTTACCAAAACTACTAACTATTATCAAGGCCCTCTCTACTTTTAAGGCAATATTATGCGAGTAAAAATTGCGAATTTGAACAGTATTTCTTCTCCTGCCCGGCTTCTCAGCGATGCTGTTCTTATTTTTATGGCACTTTTCAAAAACACTGAAAGTGTGCATTACCGCCACCATCTGGTCAGGAGTGTGAACTGGAGCTAATGCCGTTCACTAATTGATCTTACATCATACATCTGAAAATGGTTTGGGTAAAGACAGCTTCTGTATTCACCAGGTCATATTCAGAGAGATGGGAAACTGAAGATACCTGCTACATTTAGTGTTAAGGACAATTATTGTTTTTGTCGTAGAACCTCTGTCACTAAACTGTCAACGTTTGATGTTTTGAAGCATGAACACATTATTCCCTTTGTTAAATAACATTACAATAAGTTTCACTTTAAGGAGTGTTAATTTTTTTTAATTCTTTGCAATTTTAACAAAATAGTAAAAAATTAAGGCACCTAAAAATGCATACTTCCTTAGTCTGAAAGAGATGTAATATAAGTGTACACTGAGATTAGGATAATATAACTTTATCTGCATGAATACATATTGACATTGAAAAGAAAATTTACAAATTTACTAAGCTACATGCATTAGTGAGCTTACTAACTAGATACACTGAGATGTAATTTAAAAGAAACTGAGATTTTCACATGTTTAATAGTTTACTTTTAAAGTAAGCTTTAAGTGAATTTAAAAAAAAATCTATTTTGAGCATATATTTTAAAAAATACACAAACTATCTTTAAAAGCATATTGTTTTATTGTACACTTGATATACATATTTTGTTCACTTAAAGTATACTTTTATTTAATATATTAAAAGTGTATTATGGTACAATTATATTTAAGTGTGTTCAAAGTTAAAATTGGTACAAGCATAATGTTACTTTACTTTGTATATATTTATATGTAGTACACTTAATAGTTAATATACTTAAAATGTACTTACACAAGTATGTTTGAAATATACTAAAGTATTTTTTTTCACTAGGGCATCACTAGAGCAACAGTGAAAAGTTTCAGTTTTGGGGCTTGAATCAACCTTTGTATTTCCTTGTAACAATAAATAAGTTGAATAAAGAGATAATCTATGCTTTTATTTAGAAACTTATTTCATTCAGTTATTTGATTTGGGCAGTTTTCAGGAAACTCAAAGACACTGTACATGAAATCAATCATTTCCATTTACACACTTATTCACATACTGATGATGACAAGCTATTTGATTGTAGCCACAGCTGCCCGGAGACACACTGACAGAGGTGAGGTGGCCATATTGCACCACTGGGTGTTCTGACCAACACCAGCAGCCAAGGAGGATGGAATGTTTTCCCCAAGGACACAATGACAGAGGTGGGTGTAGTGGGAATTGAACCAGCAGTCTACTGATTGCAGGGTAGAAATCCTAACACTTATAACCCCAAATAAATAAAATGTCTTCATAGAGCACCAGTTTACAACAAACAGGACAAATAGATATTTTAATACAGAAACATGAATAAGTCGTTGTATTGATACTTGACAGACGTTCACTGTCCCCTATGAAATAATTTCAAAATGTTCAAATCCTGAATGAAGTAATAATGACAGATTCAGTTTTATTTACATACAACCTAAATTCCATGCTAATTAATTAAACAGTGAATTCAAAATCAGTGCAGGTCCAGGCATAGGACTTGAAAATTATGCCAGACGCAAATTTGATAACGAGACATATTTTAAATCTAAAACTGGCAGGAGTCAGAAACAATAGCTATCCAAATGAACCATTTCAGGAACAGGAGGAGAGCCGTGATGCAAACGGCTCCTCTAGGAAGTTGTGTAATAGGAGGATGTCCTAGTCATATATGATACCAAGGTTCATCTCAATACTGAGGAAGCTATGACTGACAAATATCAGTAGAACAGCAGATAAAAGAAAACTTGTTGAGTTTTGGTAGGAATGATCCCCCAGTGGATAATCTTGGGAGTCTTTTCTCCTGAAGGCAAACAGGCAGAGAATGTTGATCAGAACGAGACTGAGGAAACTGTCTCGTTGGCTGATCAGACTGAGGAGATGCACATCTTGATGAGAGTAGAACTTCTTCAGGCAGTAGTTACAGCACCTCCCCTACCACATGTTCATCTAGGTAGGACATTGCTCCAGCCAGGAGGAAATACAAATGTAGTAGAGTTGTTATCAGGAAACCATTCAGGAACATAATTATTTGATAAACCCTCAACTATGCTTAACACAAAATCTTAATCTTCCAATATATTTTTAAAATACCTTAAAAAATAAACATTAGCATTAGTATATTTTTTTCAGGGTTTTAAGAGTGTTGTTGTGAAATAATATCATATGATGTGCTAAAATTCATTGTTTTTCTGAAGATTTTGCATGCAGTCTGTGTGGCTGTTCACTGCCTGTCAAGGCAAGCTGCCTGAATCATTACAGCTCCATATATGACTCCAAACATATTGAAGCAGAGTAAATCAGATGTTCCAGGGTTAACCTTTGCTGCCATGACCTTTACTTGGTTCTCTGACCACAAGCTTTAAATCAGTCACCGCAGTTCATTCAAAGTGTTGGCTAAATGTCTTGAAGAAAGGCCAGCAGGGCCATTCAGCAGCCAGAACCACGGGCTATGAGAAAGGACAGCACTGGCCAGGTCAGCCAGGTCAGCCAGGCCATGGCCAGCGCTAAAAGCACAAATACTGCCATTCACTACATGAAGCTTGAGAATGGCGGAAAACACACAATGGATTTAAAAGGGAGCAAAAGCAACGCCCCTTTAATCAGAGTGTAGACTAAACATGATGTGGATAATGTCTCCATTCCATCACATGTGATCTTTTGATGAGCAAGCAAATATCCAATGCTCATTAGTCTGTCTAAGTCTTGGTTTGCATAGTTCTTTCACTTGTGATAGACTGTAGAAGCACTGCAGTCAGCCCCTGAAAGAATCTCACTCAATTCATTTGTTTGGTGATGACAATTTACTTTTGTGGGTTCAGTTAATTTAAAACTGTTAATTTAACAGTAAATTTAAAAAAATGTAAAACATGAAACTATTTTTATTTTTAGCCCAAGTAAAACAAACTAAAGTTCAGTGCATCTTTAGCATCTAAGTCTGATGTCAGGATGTTAACTTTGCTGGAGATTCACAGACTACAGATCCTACAGTAGCAGCAACTACCATGTCTCATGAGCATCCACTGTCAACAGCATCAACACATATGAGTGGGGATTTTGTTTGTGTAAAAAGAGCTGTGCTAAATACTAGAGGCATACAATACTGCGTATTTTTGTATCAATTCCATGCCAGAGCCAGTATCACCAATAGAACAGAGTAGAATTGAATAAAAAAAGAATAGAATAGAAATATCCTTTATTGTCCCATAAATTTCTCTGCCACAGCAGCAAAGAGACATCAGAGTTGGGTAGTAATTTACATTTAATGTTTTGTTACTTAGTAGTTGAGTTGCTCATTTACCAAATACTTTTTTTTACCCATGCTTGAGTAATTTCTTGGACAGTTACTTTTTACTTTTACTTGAGTAAAATAAGTTTATTTGTTATTATTATTATTATTTGTTAAAACCTGGAACTGTCAACAAAGTTTAAAGGTGTCTACAAAATATTGTAGCAATATATTAACATGATAAACAAAAACAAAAGAAAAAAAACTAACTTGCCCACGTGTCCAGGGTGTAGTTCTCACTAAATCACTGCTGGAAAAAGACACCAGTTCCCCATGGCCTTGTTAGCATTAGTTGGTATAGGTAGCAGATACACAATGAAATGTAAAAAGATTCATTTGTGCACCAAGATATTTTTTTTTAGCCAGCTTGAATGTTTAATTACCATGAAAGTATATTACTACTTTTTGAAAAATTAAAATAATATTCAAAAACACACCTCTAAAATAATTAACTTTGAAGGTATATTTTTACGCATATTGTGAGTGATAATGTACTTCTGTTTAATTTAGTTTTTTGATCTGGAAGAACTTAAAGCTTTTAGTTGAATATCCATAAATATCCATGAGAATGATATGAATTATGTATTTGAAAAAAACCTAAATGATTTAAATAAGTCTGATTTAAATGTCCAGTTAATTTAAATATTAGTTACTTATAGAAGCAAATTATTGAAGCTGGATCAACTATTCTCTTTTTCTGGGTCTCTTTATTTCACATGAAGCTTCAGGCTGAACACATGTAATATTTTCATTCATGCAAACACATCAGAGTGACTCTTAGCATCTCACCGATATCTTTCACTGTTCATTTTTTATGCATAACTGATGACTATAACATAGATGATCATTGTGTCATGGAAATATAATAATTCTATCTGAATGTTTGAGGTTAACATTTCTAAATCAATTCAACAGCTCGTTAGAATGTCAAAGTATAACTGAAAGTAATAAAGATCAAGACTTTTTTTCTCAATGTGAAACCTAAACCTTTTGATTGATCATGGTAGTTGGACTTTTTAAAAAAATTACTTTAAGGTGCTTAGTTTAACTCTGATAAATCAACACTGACATTACAAATTTATTTTAAAAATACAAGTCCAAAAAGGCTAATGGGTTAAAGAGGTTTGTTTACTCTCCATTAATCCTTGTTAGTGTTTTCATTGGGGGTGCGATTAGGATGGAAAGCAAATATCACAGAGTAAACTCTTGGAGGAAACCCCAGAAGTTCCTGAGGAAGCTGAGACTTCCACTGACCTACACAGCTGAGTTGACTGCAATAATCTGCAGGCTTGATATTGAGTTGTTGGTGATTGGTCTCCCTGCCTAATTAAGCTAAGTTCACACAGATCTACCCACCCCTCCCCCACTGGTTCAATACAGAAGCTCAAACAGACTTAGTTCTCGGACACATTGAAATCAGCCTGCTAATCTAGGCAGATTATAAATGTCATCAATGTTGCAAATGTGACAACAAAAAAAGTATAGAGCCTTGGCTCTTCTATGCATGTGGTGATAGTTCAGTAACTGATTATGTTTACAAAGTTGCAACAATCAGCATGATGAAAGCACCTATGTATGTATCAATATCTAGTATTTTATTCTGTGCTTGTGATGCACCAAGTTGAAAAGCAAGAAGAGTTACAGGAAGGATTATAATAATGGGGTTTTTACCTTAACCCAAAAGATTATACTTACAAAAATAAATGCTGAGCTCATAAAAGAGGTCAAAAATACAATTAAACACAGGGATAAATGTGAACAACTGGCTTCACAAACAAACATATACACTAATCAATAAAGAGACAACTAAACAGAATATAATCACTAATGCAGCACAGCTAAATTTGATAATGAACTAAATGCAAAAAATTGGAAATGAAAAGTATTAAACTTTAAATACAAATATTCACTTAAATGCAAAAGCTTATTTAAATAAGAAATGCAATTTCCCTTCTGCAGCAGGAACTAGTTTTGCAGTCCAACTAGTTCCATGTGTTTAAGTATGTTAGGCCCTGGCAAGTTCCAGGGATCATGGCAGGTAAGGACCAGGAAAAGAAATAAAGATTAATCATAAGCACAAGCAAATATGAACAATAAGTTGTTCAATAGGGACCAGAGGCTTGGAGTTGGGTTCAGTGGGGTTTAGAAGTCATGCAAACTGTTATCTTCTGCCTGACGGCTTCATAAATCGTCTGCACTGTTTTTCAGGGCCCACTGATGAGTAAGGTGAGACTTTAACAGATGGAAGATGCTGTTGTCACATTTCAGAACATTGTAAGACAGAAAGTATTGGGCCAAAACAAGCACATGAATGTTAAAATATAAGTTTTATTAACCAAGCATTGCAATACAACAAGAACATGTGACTTTTATGTGGCTGTACTCAAAATGCAGGAAGTTAAAAGAAACTGTCTGTTAAGGACATCGGATCGCAGTTCCATCCTGTTCTTTTAGTTGATATTCTTGTTAGTTTGTGTTTCTCTGCAGCTTGTAAAAGAAGTATTTCTTTCATTCAAATCTTTGTACATTTGTAGACAGCAGAGACTGAGAGGTTTTCATCATGTAAGATATAAATGCAGGTTAACAAGTAAGCTCATTATTTCTATTTTGATTTTTTTGTTATTGTTCCAGAAGTGTGAATTTAAAAATATTTTATATCATTATTGATTTTTTTCTTCATGAAAGTTCCAAATGAGTGAAGCAAAAATCATTTTTATAGAAACATCTTTAACTTCAGAAATAGCAGTCAACTCATCAAACATGTGACGCTTTCTGATTTGAAAATGTTTATGTTCTAGTATTTTGTAATGCAATCATTATTACATGGTGGAATATGTAATAATAATAATAATGGAAATATTGTCTTAATTTATACTGATCTGCTTGGAAAGCAGTAGCTGCAACTGTAGTTTGTTTAAGATAAGTTGTTGACTTTGTAATAGAAAATGCATTTTAATCTTAGATTTGTTTCAAAAGTATATGACCAAAAGGAAGTCTGGGTTGGAATAAAAAGAGAGTGGGCATGTTGTTAGTGGGATGTACAAGCGTGATAAATTTCCATTTGCCTTTTGTCAGTGAATACGTCTGGGCCCATATGCTGGACTACAAAGTACATGAAAGCAGCGTTTAAAAAGCCAGGCCTACCACATTAAAGCCTATAACAATCTATGTTCATGGTAAGTTATCACTCTCAATTAATCACCTCCCACAATAGGATTTCTGATGTGTTCAAGCTGCATGAAAGCTGCAGGTCAGGCTGAGGGCAGACTGACTCCAGAGTCCCCATTCTCCGTCCCCTTTTACTTTATCGCATGTCTTTGTTGCAACCAACTGAAACGCCTTTACATTTTTCTTTTGCCATAAACTTTTTAAGAAATAAAACAAAATCATAGTCCAGCCCAGCACCATCTAAATTTACTAGTGAGGAATAGATGTGTGTTTGAATATCAGGGGTTCTCAAATTAAAGAAATGGCCTCTGTAGCCTGACTGACTGACTGACTGACTGACTGACTGGCTGTCAGACTGGATGAGTCTTTCTGCCTGATTAAAGCCCCTTCTTGTTCATTCTACAGGGACTGTGTTAGACTATGAATTGCATTGTTTTGTTTGGGCTCTCCCCATTCCTACACTGTTGAATGGGTTTAACCACTGGTTTAGATTCAGTTACACGGTTTTGGTTCAAAGTGTCTCCCTCCCACTGCTTTGGACTCCATGGTTCCCTTGGCTGACCTGTTTAGTAGCCGCAGTGGAAATGTCATGTTGCTCCTCCCATGGGCCGAACCCAACATTCACTTTGATAGAAAACAAAAAAATCACTTTGTGTTGGATTGAACCACTGGCTATTTTTCAGCCACAATGAAACAGTGAAATGCAAGACTAATGTAAAAAATGTTGTGTCTCATTTCATACAACACTTCCACAAATAAAGTCTAAAAGTGAACTGATGAAAGTTTTTGAACTTGTTGCCCACAATACTTCCCTAAGTGAACATGCTTTGAGCTCATCAGTGGCATATTCACAATGAAAATAAAATTATTCTGACCGGCTGAATAACCTCTAGACATAAACATTGGCTGATCTTTAAATGTGACTAACTGTATGTGATGCACTTTCATCCTACAGCCTTTAAAACTAACTCAGAGCTAGAAGAGCTAACTACTGCCATTAGCTCTTTTAAACTGCCTCTTTTCTTCAATATACATTACTTCATGACTATTTTGAATGACTTATTTTTTAAATTTAGTTTGGATTTGGGAACGGGAATGTTATGAAATATTTGTTCGTTATTGCAGAAATGATTGCAATTTAATTCTTTTTAAATAGACAATAAGACATTGGCATTTAGGTGTTACTTTCTGCTGAATAAGAGTTAATAGGTTTCCTCCTGAGAATGAGACTTTGAGAAACAAACTGCCTGATCGCAAAGTGCTGTATCTATGCATATTAGAGGCCTAAGTAGAATATACTGTGAAGTGGATGAAGTGGCAGCAACAACTTTTAGAGGCTTATGTAGTTAAATTTATTCAAGAAATTGGCTGCAGTTAAACTCAGAGCACCAAGAGCCACCATACACAGACAGATCTACAACACACACTATAACTGTAGCACTTTCTGAGTTAAAGCCACTCCTGAATCAGAGACCATAAAAGATGCATCTTACCTGCACTAAGGTAAGATTCAGCTAAGAATGTTCCACAGTGGTCTAAAGTCTGCTTTTCAGATGAAAGTCAAAACACATTTCATATCAAGGTCCAGAGTCCAGAGAAAGACTGGAGGCGGACACCTGCTCCAAGGTCAAGTGTGAAGTTTGTACAGGTGAGGAGCAACATCATCTGCTGGTGTTGCTTCACTGGACTTCATTAAGTCAGCACTTCATTCTTTCTTCTACTAACTTACAGCGATTTTTATCTCATTTTCCAGCAGAACTTGATACCGGCCCACAGTGCCAACAGTACTGATACCTGCTTTAATGAGCACTGTGCTAGATAGGCCAGAAAACAGGCCCACATAGAGAAACTATAGGCTGTTATAAAAACAGACAGCAGATTCAACAATGCAGATGAGCTGAAGATGATAGCAAAGCAGCGTGAGTTACCTGAACACCTCAGCCAAACCGCAGGCTCACCTCCTCCATGCCCCTCTGCATGGATGCTGTAACTCATGCATAGTTCTGACCAAAGACTGACTGCATGTACTGCACAGCACATCAACACACTTTTCAGAAGACCCTCATTTTAAATTAAACACATTTGAATGATCTGCTGTAATATTTAACTTTTCTGACAAAATTTTGGATTTTCTTTGAGCGTAAGTCATAATCAGCAACAACATAAACACTTTAGACATATCACTCTATATAATGAACCTGTGTAATATGAGTTTGACTTCAGAATTCCAAAAAAAATATTTTAAAAAATATTCTAATTTATTCACATGCACCTTTATTAACATATACAAGTTGTACGGAAGAGAATAAATCTTACCAACAAGATAGTAAAAGCTGTCTCTCTTTATTTCTGAAAAAGAGAAAAATACCCAAAGTATGTGTAATTAGTGTGTGCAGATCCAAACCTTCCCAGAGTCCACTGCCATCGGTCCCCTGGTGCTTCAGAACAGGACAGGCCTATAATCAATTAGCTGTTCTCCCCACATGAGACTGTCAATTAGCTGCTCTGTGATTGGATATGACTTCTCTACTGGCAGGGCAAGCTGCCCTCTTCCACAGCAAATTACATCAGCTACAAGCACTAACTTAATGAAACAAGACACTGATTTTAGGCACAATATGTTGTCTTTGAAAAAGCTGCACTAACTTGTGGATTCTCTTCTCCAGAGAACCCTTTTTCTGTCATCTCTATTAGCACTTTTACAAGAGAAGCTAGATAATTACTTCAGCTTTTATGGGTGTAAATGAAAAATGAAACTCCATATTGAGAATGTTTCAACATAGCCAATAATCTCCAAGTTCATTCTCACCTGTTAGTCATTTGATGTTCTGAAAGCAACAGTGAGTAATGTTGCTTTAGTAGATTCACTGGAATCTATTAGCTGACAAAGACAACAGGTAATAAGGGAAAACATCTTGGAACAAGGTTTGCAATTCAATAATTTGTTCATATTTGGAATGTTTTTCAATCATTACCTAAATATGGGCTTTTCTGCATTTAATATAAACAAGTTTTCAAAATTTCTTGCTGGAACCAACAAGTAATGAAGAAATACAATCAGTGAGTGACAATAACAAATTAAATTCACATTTATATTAGAATCTTGGTTGTCGCTCCTCTGGAGTCTGCCTGGCAGCTTACTGCAGGAAAATATGTTCTGGTAAAACGTCGAGGCTTTTGTAGCTCCACAGCAGTCTTGATTTCAGCAGATGAACCCTGTAAACACACATAAAGATAATGTTGAATTTTATTTCACTTGTGTCCTTCAAGCTGTTATAGTGAATTCTTCATAAAAACGACTTTGGAAATTTTTCAGTGTGTTGAAGACGCTCAGGAGGGCTTCCTACACTTTGCTTCCTCCACTGGCATTCACTCCACAGCAGAAAAACAGAAGCTCACTGTCCAGTAATACTTCCATTGACAAGTTGTGGAGGGCTTCCTGACAGTCTGACTACTCCTGAGTTAATGTGAGTTATTCCTGTAAGCACCAGTCACTGTCATCAGGATAGAGTTCAAAATGCTCTGACAGTCATTTAGAAAGTCCTGTTTCTATCAGGTCAAGTCAAGTTTATTTGAATTACACATTTTCAGCAATAAGGCGTTTCAAAGTGCTTTACATCATCGAAACATTATACAGTCACCAAATATGAAACAAGCAGTAAATATAAGATTTTGTCAAATGCCAGTATCAAAATCATCAACATTATATATGTGGATCAGTGTTCCAGCTACTGTGAATCAAAAACAACTATAAACAGGTGGATGTTTAGATTTAAATGAACTCAGTGTTTCAACTGTTTTGAGGTTTTCTGGAAGTTTGTTCCAGATTTGTGGTGCATAGAAGCTGAATGCTACTTCTGCATGTTTGGACCAGAACCAGAAGACCTAAGAGGTCTGGAAGGCTGATAAAGCAGATCTTTAGTGTATTGTGGTGCTGAGCTGGTAAGTGATTTATGAACAAACAGCAGTATTTTAAAGTCTATTCTCTGAGTTAAGCGGAGCCAGTGGAGGGACTGGAGAACTGATGCTGGTTTTAATGAGAACACAAGAATATCAAAAATATGACTTAATTTACTGTTACAAACATTTCAGCACCGATGCTTAATATAATCAAAAATGGCAGAGCTTGGAATTTTATTACAAAGTGTAATAAAATTACACTAAGATTATCTATATAAATAATCTTTTATATAGATTAATTACACACAGACTTCATTTTGAAAACCTGTTAATTATGGTCCTTTTCCACTTTACAGTTAATGGATTCAAATTTAGAATCAACCAATTAAAAAATATCTATAAATAACAATTTTCGCTTAATGAAAAGTTTGTTTGATTAATGCTTAAAGGTCGTCATTTTCAAAAGGTTCTTTTAATCTGAAGAACGAGACTCATCAGGATGTATATTCTAATTCATTGAATATTATGCAAGATAGAGACACAAGCAGATGAAGGCTATATGAATAAACAGATTATTCAGCTGGTCAGGTTCAGCTGTCTGCAATTTGATTATGTCTATTTGTTTACTTACTGCTCACACATTGCAGGATTCTCTGCCATCCCAGTTCTCCCAGTCTGCCCAGTTTCTGTGGAGTTATGCTTCCATTTCAACCTCAAGTCTAAATCCAGAAGCAGATCTTCTGCATGTGGTCTTTTGTTTTTGATTGATTTGACGCCCACATAATGCTAACTTTCTCCATCCCATCGCCTGACTGAAATGGTCTTTTTGTGCCACTTGACTTTCTCTCTCACACACAGCTGCATTTGTCTTGCAAATCCATCCCCGCTGCGCTGCGTTCAGGCGAGGAAAAGGGAGCAGTTGGATATCAGTGAAGTTCAAGCCAGGGAACAAGCGGAGAGGCTGCTCCAGAGCGCAGGCCTTTTGTCGATATCAGAACGGAGAGCTGGTGAAAAATGATGCATGCTTTTACACCTCTGAATCCTGGCAACTGACAGCGCAGGCGATGGGGGTGGAGGTTGTGGGGTGCAGGGGGCAAACAAAAGCCCCCCCGGTCTGAACGGGTTGAGAGTCCGCTTGCGCGCGACGGGAATCAGCATCGCAGAATGTGGGAGATGGATGGGGAAGCACACGTCCAAACGGCCGTGACTTCAATTTGCATATTAGCAATTCATCACTTTTTTGTTGAGTTATTCGGGGATTTACAGAGTCAGAGACAGAAATTCAATCATTTGTCAAAATGTGGAAGATTTTTCTAAGAACATTCAAATCCTCACAGTCAGATATAAGTTCCCCCCTGCAGATAAATGGCTTCCCTTCTGAATTTTCTCCTTTCTGAAATCTGTCCAGTCTGCCTCATTCCGCTTTCAAATGAGCCTCTTATGTGAAAAGACTGTAATATTTTATGATGGGGCACGCAAAAGCTGTGCACAATGCCTCCCATATCCAGCCTGCTTTCAGCCGAAACAAAGATCATAGCGAGACGTCTTTCTGCCTAATTCATTGAAAGGCTCATCCCCGTCCTCCGGCGCAGAGGTCAGCCCGGCGTGTTCAGTCCACCAGGAGGGTTTTCAGAGGCCAGAACCGGCCAACTGGCTCCGTCACACACAACCACACCACACATGGACGTCTGCATGCTGGAACTGCTGGAACGCAACGATATCAGCCTAAAATGCACCCGAGAAATAAGCATTCTACTGAAATATGAAAGAGCGGAAAACAGCCAGAAGTCAGGTAAATAATTCCCAGAATGCTTTGACAGCGGAGCCTCTGCTGCTCTGTCAGAACTGGACGCACCACTACACGCGGTCTTATTTCTAAATTCCGCAAATCTCTTCCAGACACGCGAGATCCTGTTGAAACAAAAAGAAATCGGAAGAGGCCTGAAAGTTTTACGCATGAACACGCAGAAGTCAGAACCACCGGGAAATGCGGACGCCAAGCTGTTATATTAGACCTGCAGGTGACATCCTTAATTCAGAATGATTTTCTGAAAACGGGAGGGACAGAAAATATGAGACATTCAATGAAAGTGTGACCCGATTATTATAGCTTTGATAAAACATGACTGAGACAAAGAGAGGCGGGAGCCACAGTTTATCACCCTGAACCATCTATGTAACAAGACAAACGAGTCCTCGTCGCTTTATGCCTCAGTTCTGGTCGGTGCGTTCAGCCGCTGATTATCCACGTTTAGTTTGCCAAATGTTTCATTCTGTTCAGCCAGGAAAGTTGATCTCGTCAGGACTAACACAAATTAAACCATCATCTAAACGCACACTACTCGGTTCCTTTATTAGCCACTTGATGTTCCCCTGAAGGGAGGATCTGTCTGTGCGCCCCGGTACCACATGTTGCCTTTGGTGCATTAAGCTGGATTATTCAACAAGTTCAATTTCCCATAAAGAACGAAAGTTAGGATCTCAAGGGTTCTGCGAGGACAAAAGACCAGCGCCTTAGCACCATATGCTTAATGGCTACAGCCGTTCAGTCTTTATTAAAGGCTAAAAGTGGTCCTTTAAAAGTTGGAAAGGCTCCTTTATTTGAGTTAGATGGAGCACTTGCGCACAAAACCAGGAGCGCGCATTGCCAATGACTCGCCCCCTTCCCTTTTCCTTTCAGAGTGTGAAGCGGCCACCGTCACTGGCCGTTTCACTTCAACATAAGCTTTTCATCTCCACGCTTTGTTCTCTGTGAAAGTAATGCTGCGAATCAAAGAGATTACAATATTTTCTATCAACTTGGAGACCCTGGACAAGAGCCCTCGAGCTTTGGCAAAAATCAGTGCTGCTTATTCATCTTGTCACTCTGCACCTGTGGTCCTGCATTCAAATGATACAAACCTGTCCCTATTAACATTAATTATTCCCAAACAACACAAAGGCTGAAACAGAGCAGGTTGAAGTCTGTTTATGGCTCCTAAATGTTTTATTCCTCTGAAGATGTGCCTGTTGCTTTTCTCTTCGCCTCTCCCATAACCGAGTGCCCGTCTCCTTTTCAGTCTTGAGTAGCCCTACAGCTCGGATTGTACAATCGCAGCATCTGCTTAATCTACCGGATGAAAATATGACACAAAACAGAGCTAATAAAGGATTTGTTACATGCTGGTAATGAGTGATCAACGCAGGATACAATGGCGCACGGTGCTGAGAGCCATATGTTTCTGGAGGCACCCAGGATAGTTTACACTCTTGTGAAGAAAGCACCAGGTGATGACAAGAAAATTGCCAAATCCACCTCCTTTCTGTCCTGAAAAAAATAGAAGACATAAATTAAACTGGCTTATCGCGGCGCAGCTCAAAGAACTCGCTGTTAATTGGCTGCGGGGCACAAAGCAAACGCAGGGATACGTTTGGCTTGGCTGGGCCGCGAAAGCGCTGCGCTTTCACTCCACTGTACCACAAATGAAAATGTGTTTTTTGTTATTGCAAAACGTCATGCTTTACAGCGGCCATATTGTATCGTGGACAAAGGCTAATGGAACTTTAAAGATGCGGAACACGGTGCCAAATCCATCTGGAATACACTACAAGGGCCACTCTTTGCTTGCTTTTAGGCAGCTGCTGTCCAGGGACCCGGACGCAAGGAAATGAAAAGAGACAAAGTTTCTCTACCAGGTGCTTTCCCAGAGATACAGGCCTGCAGCAGGATGAGGGGGACGCCCATAAAGATTTTTAAGGCCGGACAGCGACGGGTGAGCCACCCAAAGCGCAGTGAGAGTGGCGGACAGCTCTGATCAGGTGTGATTTTGGCCAGCTTTAATTCCAGGCTGTAGATGAAGAGTTTTGAGGTAAGCCCCCTCCCAAACCCAAAGACCCTGCCACCGTCGCGAGATGATCTGGAAATCAAGCTAATTTGTGTCTCTTGTTCTGCGTGCCCCCCCCCTCCCCCCGCCGGTGCGCCAACATGCGGCCGTAAAGCGGATTTAACAAAATTAGTGCAGATGAGGAGTTTAAGTTTGCTCTCCTGGAAGCTACTCTACGAAGCAGAGGAGCGTCGTAGAGTTTCTTTCATCTCCCCAGTGATGGGCAGTGAACATAACAATCATTGTCCTTTGAAAAGCAGTGAGAAGCAAAGTTCACGTGTTGTTTCCTGGTGCGTAAACTCCGGTTTCCCACAGCGCCGCTTCAACCAGGCCAAGTTCATCTGAAACAGACGGAACAAGTAAAAAGAAAAAAAAATAAGTCAAACGAGCCGGGGAGAGCGGGGGCGGACAGAAAAACGGCGGAACAAGAGGAAAATCTGCTCAATCTACTGCGTTATGTTAGAAAACAAAATAAAACTTTGCTTTCACTGGAAATTATTATTATTAATTATTTATTATTATTATTATTGTTGTTGTTGTCGTCTTTGCAGATCTTGGAACTGAATGCCGCAGTCTGCTTTGCGCTGAATCAGCGGCCTTCCTTTCAGCTGTTCCGGGCCTTTCTCTGTTTCTCTGCACACTTGGCGCGGCGCATAAAGCCTGGGCCAGAGCGGCTCTGAGGGGAATAAAACCTGTCACGTAGTAAAATGCTGCTGTTCATAGAAGACTTGCCAAGCCCGTAACAGGCAGAGCGACATGATAGCCGGGGCTGTTTCAGCTTCTCCCTTCCACTTGACTGCAGCCGGACCAAAGGATGAGGAGGCGCTCTGAAAAGCATGAAACTATCCAAAGGAGGAAAGGTGCGAACAGCAACAATGCAGCCACAGTTTGAATCCTCTCACACTACCACAGCGTCAAGAAAGGGTCAAGCTGAAATGACTCACTAACATGTGACTTTGTAATGGCCCCTAGTGGGATTACGAGCTCCTGCAAGGCGCGGCGGTGAAGACAGGGAACACAGAGCTGAAGAGGCACAGAGAGACGTCAGATAAAGGTGTCACCAGGTAAAAAAAAAAGAAAAAGAAAAAAAAAATAATTCCAGGAATTACATCTGATTTCGAATCCAAACGCACCTGAAACCACTGGAGGCTGCGCTCCCTCTCCGCCTTCAGCTGCTCTGCAGTTCTGCAGCGAAGCGTCGTTGTGCTTGTGCTGGACGCTCAGAGCCGTTTGCTTCATTTATGCTGCAGTGAGTCGATGCAGCGGGGGCGGCTGTGGGCGGCCATGGGCAGGAGGACACTGCTACCACGGGAAAATATGTCCCGGCAGCACCTGGCAGCACAGAGCCGCATTCAGCGGATCCCCACCGCGCTGCTGCGCCTCTGCGCTCTAAACACCTTCAGCTGTTGGGGCTTTGGGCCGCCTGCTCATTAGCCCTTCATTTGCATATTTCTGTCATAGACATATTTACCAATTTGACCTTTCTGCCTGCATCCTGTTTTCCATCTTCAGCCACAGTTCAACTCCATAAAGCCCAACAAGCTGCGCATGAATGTTTAATCCAACAGTCATCCATGCATGTGGGCTGGAGGAGCTGCTCATTTTAAAAATAACATAAATAAGTTCAGTTTGACTTCATTTTGTTTATTTGAAAACGTTCACACTTTTTCAAGACCTCTAAAAATAATAAGAGCGTTATAAAACAAAAGTTGAAAAACTGGAGAGAAGTCTGTGGGAAAATTGGCAAAAAACATTTACAAAAACAAATTTGCTTTCCAAGTCCAAACATTGTCCTGATAAGTTTGAGTTTTTATTGAAAAACATGCAGAAGACGAACATTTGGATATTTCACAGTCAAAAATATAACAGATCGTTTAATAAGTGCTCAAATCGGTTTACACCAAAACAAAACATGTTTCCTCTCACTGCATTTAATTTAAAATATATATTATCATCTGTAAGAAAAAATATAATAAATACACGATTGCCAGCTGGGAAATTACAAATAACATAATTATCAACATGATAAAGGTATGTATCACTGATTCCGGTTGGGAAGCCGTACAGTGCGCTGGTTGCGACTTCAGTGCTAGTTCGACATTTACATAATGGCTTCATGGCTCCTGGAGGCCCATCAGGAGGTTCCGGGGGGTCTCATCAGGCCACCAGGCCGAAAGGAGGCTCGTTTTCAATGTCCGTCAGGGCCGTATGGTGTTGTTTCCGGGGGTCCTCCGGGGTCCACACCTTGGCGGTACGGATGATGTTCTGCTCCCGGAGCTGCTTCTCATCGAACCAGGACAGCGAGTGGCCGGCCAGCGGGGGCAGGCCGTAGTCTGGGTCACTGGGAGAAGGAGACCCTGAGGGAGAGAGAGGAAACATCAGCGGACTGGTTCATCTAGATTCTCAATCAGAAAACCATCCAACTGACGGTGCAGAAATATAAGCAGACTCACTTGTTCCTCTATGGCAGATGATGACCTTCTTTGGCTGCGCGTGTGTCTCACTATTCGAGTTTCTGATTGGCAGATCAGACTGCACGAGCTCAGCTAGGAAGTTGATGTAGCCGATGGCCAGGCGCAGCGTGTCCACCTTGGAGAGCCGCTTCTCGTAGGGCAGGGTGGGGATGTGGGAGCGCAACCCTTCGAAGGCGTCGTTGATGGACTGCATCCTTCTGCGCTCCCGGACGTTCGCCGCCTGCCGCAGTTGCTGCATCTCCATCTCCGAGCGCAGCCGCCTGCGGCGCTTCAGCAGCGGCCCGACGTGGCGGCCGGTCTGCGGGGACAGGTCGGGGGTGCAAGAAAACGTGGAGGAGGAGGAAGAGAATGACAGGCTGCCGAGGTCATAGTCCCCATCGTGGGGCGCCGCTCTGCCGCAGCCGTCTTTGCTGTAATAGTCCTGGAGGTGAGAGCTGAGAAAGTCCACATCTTCATCTAGAAAGTCCTCGGTGTCCAGGTGGCCGTCCCTGGAGGACTGGTCCGTGAAGAAATCGTCATCGTCGAAATAAGGAGGGGAGGAGAGAGAGTCGAGCGCAGAGAAGGGGTCCAGAACAGCGTCCATGTTGGGCTCCTGCTGCTGCGGGAACAATGGCGTCTTTTCCTCCTCCACCAACCTGTTGATCTGGGCTGAACGATCGCTGTTCAAAGTTTTACTTGACGATCGGCCACGCGAGGATTCTTTATAGCAACATCCCTAGTCGCGTGCCGCTTGCTGAGAGGGCCAGCCAATCACAGCTTGGTCCGTGAGGCGCACCTCGAGATCATTTCCAGAAGCCACGCCCCTTCTACCTCATCTCCCCCCCACCCTCCACACACGCACAGCCTCCTACTTTCAGGACAAGTGGCAGAGCAGCGGAGCTCTCGGACAAAACTCACCAACTAATCCGACTAATGAGCCGCTCCTTCCGGGCTGCAGCAGCTCCTTCCTGCAGGCCGCTGCATCTCGAGTCTTCAGCTTTCATTTGATCAAGGAAGGTTCCTGAAGCCTCTCAGTCTCAGCTCCTTTAATGAGACATTTTTAACGGCATTTCGGCTTCTTACTGTGTTTTCATATTAATAAGAGCTGCGTTTGAATAAAGCCACATAAAAACATCGTATAGATCAGGGGTGCCCAGACTCAGTCCTTGAGGGCCGGCATCCTGCATGTTTTAGTCTCTCCCTGGTTTAACGCGCCGGGATCAAATGATGGCTCGTTAGAGGCCTAAGAAGAACATTGACCTGCTGAAAAGGTTGTTGGTACCAAGGAGAGAACTAAAACGTGCAGGATGCCGGCCCTCCAGGACCCACTTTGGACACCCCTGGTATATAGGCTCCACATAAACGCAATTATTATTATTATTATTATTATTATTATTATTATTATTATTATTATTATTATTATTTATTTTCTGTTTATTCTATTTTACTTTAAATTTATTTTAAAGTATATATTTCATATATGTGCGCTTTGAGCGTGTGACGCCGAAGTCAAATTCCTTGTTTTTGCATTGTTAATAAACCAATAAACGTAATTTTGTTTTCATAATATTAACAATAATAATAATAATAATAATAATAATAATAATAATAATAATAATAATAATAATAATAATAATAAGACGGTAGGATTCGGATGATAAATTGTTAAATTTTCCTAATTAAATTTTTGTGTTGCTTTAAATTTGAGCCTGCAAAAACAATAACAAAAAACAAACAAACACACAAACAAGCAAAAAAAACCAAAAAACAACAACAGTCCATTAATAATGTTTTTGGCTTTAACACAAATGAAAAACTAATAAATAAAGTAAATATTATTTTTGAAGATATTAATAAAAATTTTAATAAACATAGCATGCGATGTAAATCATCTTATCAATGACAAAAAGAAGCTACATCATGTTAGAGAAAGCAAAAGCTCGTTCTCGCCCTGTTTGAATTCTCCTAACTAAAGATATTCATCAATATTTGCAAATAGGTGTTGAGAAAAACTCCGATTTGAATCGAGCCCTCCTTCCTTATGTAACCTGTCACACGCGTCAACGTGATGTTTAACAGCAAAGCAGTCAGTGTTAGAAGAGCTGCAGCCTCGCCATTTATTTAGTGGTAAGTGTTATAAATACACACACCAGTGGAGTGGTCGATGCGCCACTTGTGCTAGACAGAGCTGGTTTGATCAAAAGAACTGGTTGACAAATAATGGCTCAGTGGAGGGCTCCATGGCGCGCGCTCTATTGATACCTCACGCGACAAATCAAAGAACCCCACAGTAGAGGCCTAGCGAAAAAAAAAAAAACAGCCCCCTGATCTGTGAGCACACATCTAATAAGGCCATCAATGAAAGGACTCACTTTGTCCTGCAAACAGAATGGAAGGTTTGCAGAGACAAGCTGCGTGTGCGCGCAGCCTGCGTGTCTCCATAGGTCGAGGAAAGGGAAGCTGCAACACGGGCCGTGGCCGTGGGAAGAAGACCATTTGCGCTCTTTTGCCAGTCAATGCAACATGTCGTAGAATAAATGTGCTCTGCGTGGCTGTCCACATGATGAAGCTGTTGTAGTTGGGCAGCACGTCTGTCAGGAGGGTTCCGCTCCACCCTGACTGATGCAGCTTCCTTCATCAACTGAGTGAAACTCTAAGATCTGTTCTGTTGACATCAAGCCGCTCAAATGAGCGGACACGCAGGGTGGCCTCGTATTTTGCTCCAGACTCTCTGCAGATGTTACCCAGCAGCTGGATCAGGTTGATAGATTTGAGTAATTGTTTCCCCCCTCTGTTCTTATTGGTGGCGTTCTGTAAATAATTGTAACAATAATTCTAGAAAGAAAGCTTTTGTGTATTTCTCCTTCATCTGAAAGCACGTTTTTGTTCCTCCCCTGCGCTTTCGCCTCAGACCCAATGATAATTCGAACCGTGCCGGTTTTTAACGCACCGTGACAGCGCGCTCTGCGGAGCTTCTTTCACGTACTGTTGTCGAGAAGGAGGCGACCTGCATGAGCGAACAAGTGTTTTGGTTCCCATGCAGCCTCCCGCTCTACAGAACGCAGCCGGCTGGACTCCCCCAGATCTCCAGATCAGACTGACACCCCCACTAACAGAAAACAGATTGAACAGAAGGCAAAAAACTGGGATGGCGCTAAATTAGAGTAACATGAAGAGGAATTATAGCCTTGGAATATTAAAAGAAGCTTACAAGAAAAAAATCAGATAAAAACCAACCAAATCATATACAGCTCTGGAAAAAATTAAGAGATCACTTAAAATGATCAGTTTCTCTGATTTGATCTTTTATAGATCCATGTTTGAGTAAAATGAACATTGTTCTTTTATTTTATGAACTATTGACAACATGTCTCCGAAATTCCAAGCAAATATTTTGTATTTATTTGCAGAAAATGAGAAATGGTCAAAATAACGAAAAACATGCAGTGTCTTCAGAACTCAAGAAATGCACAGAAAGCAAGTTCATATTATTTAGACACAGAAACCGTGTTTGTTTCTAAACACTGCTTAACTCTAAAGCAGAGTTAAACAGAGTTAGTTTAACTCTGTTTCTAAGTTTAACTCAGGAAGTGTTCAGAAATCAATATTTGGTGGAATAACGATGAGGTTCACTGATCTCTTCATTCTTTCCAGAGCTGTATATTAGTGTAAAAGCTAACTTTGCTGGTTCACACACATGCACCCCCCCCCCCCCCCCCCACATATATATATATATATATATATATATATGTATGAATGCATATATATATATATATATATATATATGTATGCTTTCATCATTTATATCTTTCTGGAACAAAGTAACTGTAAACTGTTGGTTGGTGTCACTTCTTGTGTGATTCTTTGGTTTTTCTGTCAGATGCTAGAAAAGGAAATCCAAAAAGTAAACTCCTGCACACAAATGTGTGGAATTAGAAGTTAATCCTTCCTCAGAGGGATTCAGTGGTAATCCATGTAATCTGTTGCTGCAGGGGATTATCCATCTGGATGACTAGAACAAATTAAAAGGATTTACTAAGCAGTAAATTAACATCTTCAGGCACTACAGACTTTACTTTGTTGGCAGTAGTTTGGATAAGTAGTTGTACAGTTTTATCCATCAAGTCTTTAAAGTAATTTGTTGGAAATTTGACTAAAGATCTTTGGATGAAGTTTCAGAAATCTGAAATAATATCTGAATTTGGATAATTTTCTGTAAACAGTCTAAAGAAGAATTGTATGATATAAATATGAGAACTACTGTATTACAGAATTTTATTGTAAACACATTTTACAGTAAATTACCAGCAGGGTTGCCAGGATTTTACCATAGTAAATGCAGCCGCACTGTATGAGGCATTATGGTTTAATATTTCAGCAATCATCACTTTATCAGTTCAGAGCTGTGAACTGTTTATGGAAATTATAAAAACATACTGTAAACGTAATTAATCTACATCAGTGAAAAACACGGCACAATTGAGATATATTATGACATTTTATTGTAAAAATATCAACTCTACAGTAAATTACCAGCAACTTTAGTTGCCAGAATTTTACCATAAAAATACAATAAAAGACACAAGGGATTGTAATTTGTCAGCATTTCAAAATGGAAAATTATAAAGAAAATAAGTTCAAAGTAAACAAAATACAGTCAATTATTCATCAACTTAACACTAGAATAGCTTGAGTTAGTCCACTTTGACGTATACCTATTTCGGCTTCGATAGTCCAACTGGCCTGAAGGATTTTATCTAGCAGGTGCTTTTGTTCAGTAAATAGGGCCATTACCTTATAAGTACCCTGGTAATGGCCTCAACGCATCTCACAGTTGCACAATTGTTCCTTAGACTTCGACTTCGACTTCGACTGACTTTGTTGTCATTTTCAACAGTATAAAATATGAATATAAATCTAAATATAAAATATAAAGTGCAGGACTGACAGTAAAATAGAAGTTATTTAGCTCTGTACATGTGCAAGGTATAAAGTGGAGACCAGTTTTTGAGTGCAGTCCAGTTAAGAGTTCAGCAGTCTGATGGCAAGTAGGAAAAAGCTGTTTCGGAACCAGGTGGGCCTGCACCGGATGCTGTTTTGAGGTGGATCAACACAATTAATTTGGTTAGTTTATTTCTAAACTGTCATTTTAAACCCTCTTAGCTTTATTTCAAAGAGAAACATTACTAATTTCTTTTAGAAAAACCTTTGCATATTTTTTGAAACAGATTCTATGTTTTGCAAACTCTATGTACATTTGGCAAAATGACCTGGATAATGCAGCACAACATCATGGATCAGCTGCAAAAGGTCACATCTCTCCAAAAACACTTCATGTATGCTTCAAAACTAAACTGAAGAGCATTACCTACAGGAGACCTGATCTCCTGCTGGTATCATAGATACCCACCCCCAACATGGACTATTCACACTCCTACCTTCTGGCCTGACGGTCAACGACCACATTTACAATTGAAGAAGGGATGCTAATTTGAGCCATCAGAGTCGTCAGGGTGGACTCCGGCCTTTTGGCCCTGTTGAGCCGATATGGGAAGGACTCGAAAACCGAGCTATCCCAGAAGCAATTTCTATTTAAACGTTCAGTTAAAAAACAGAAGTGATTCAATTTCCTGTCCAGTATCCTCACAAAGTATTATTGAGATCTGAAAAACCCATCATGTGTGCACATGAGAGATAGTCCATGGTGGAAGAAACATGGAGATACATGTGACAAAAGGACTCTTGGTCTGAGTTGATAAAGAGTAACAAATCACGGAGTCCTAACAATGCTGAGGAGGGTGTGCAACATGCTCTTCCAAGTTGCCCCGTTGAAGAGCTACTTGGAAGAGAATACCCAAGTTTATGACATGATCTTTGACTCAATTTTGTTAAAACTGAGTCTCAATTTTGACAAAATTGAGACTTATATGTTGTCAACCAGGTGTTCACTGCGCTGGCAAGATCCTTTCTCCAGTTGGAAATCAGAAACAAAGCAAAAGTTAGAATGATGCACTTAATGAACATCATACAAACTCATCATTTGTTTAAGTGTTAGTTTTACCCTTGTAGACTTGCACACAGACATTCTCTCAATCAGTCATCACAGTAGCTACAACACTGGCGGGCTTCTACAACCTGAAAATATACACGCTTCTAAAAAATACAGTTAAAGACATCTGACGTTTGCTACTGTGAAATTAACTGCTGCTTACCTCTAATTTGCCTTGGCAAAACTGTCTGAGTCACTGGGTCCAGGATGAAGACAGGGCCAACAGATATCATACAGACGGGGTGCAGCGCTCAGGAGACTAGAACTTTAACTAAGTGGTGTCATAATTTTTGATTGAAAATTCAGAAGTTCTTAAACTGTTGTTTTCTGTCGACTGCGGTGATCCTCTCTGCAACCAACAAATAATACAATTTACCAATTCAGGGCAGATTTAGAAAAAAAGGTCAGATAAAAATAAATAAAATTATGGCTGACTATGAAAACTTGTTCAACGATTTTGTATGATAAGACTTATATGATGAACATATGCCTAAATATTGTGGAGGTTGAGACAATTCAGCAGAGACCCATCAACATGACAAGCAAATAAAAATGTAGGAAAAAGCAATAAATTGTACATAAAAAAATCTGCAACTTGTTCAAAGGAGCAGGAAACCTTTTCTTGATGTGCACAAATAACGATTTGAAGATTGAACAAGTAGTTTTGAGAATTTCAATTCTGTTCTGAGAAATGCACCAAAGCAACTGAGAAAAACTGTAAAATTTAAAAAATATTTAAGTAGATTTAGGGTAAGGGTTAGTATCCTTCCCTGCCTTAAGCCTACTGCCTCTTTGGTTGCTACAATATATTGCAACCAGCAGGGCCTAACATGTATGACAAATGTATGACTGGCATAAAATTGCATATAACCCAAAATGCATCATTTAAAAAAATAATATAAATGATGGTGGTATCAGCAGAAGGAGTTCACGCTGCAGTGGGTGGATTACCAGTTCAGCTCCCGGTCTGACCGCTCACTCTGTCTGTGTAGGCCGGACACTTGACCCTCCTCGCCTGCTGGTGGTCAGAAGAGCCGATTCTCACTTCTGTCAGACTGCCTCAGTAAGCTGTGTCTACAATCCAGTAGCTTGTCATCAACAGTGTGTGAATGTGCCCTTTGAGATTTCAATTGGATATAGAAAGGGCATTGTAAATAAAATTATTAGAAAAAAGGAAAATTATATTAAACAAAAATATCATACCAGCATTTTATGCTCTGTAAAAATAATGTTTAAAGTCTGGTTCACGGTTTTACAGTAGATATAAACATAAGCTAAATTTGTTTGCTTATGTTTGCTTATGGCCAGTTAATGCTGTTAATTTTAGGGCAATTAACTGTTTGCAGCCTTTCAGTGTTTTTCTCCGAATTTTACAATTTCTAAGATTTTCCCAATAAATTTCAGTGTTTTCAACATTTTCTGCCAGTAAAAATTACATAAAATGTATGTTTCATGAGTTATGGTTGTTCCATGCATTTTCTACGGTAATATGTTTCGGAAGTCTCAGTCTGTAAATATCCTCTTCACTGACAACCACCCTCTTATTTAAGCATTGCCTTGGAAGTTGTTTTATCTGGTGAGTAACAAATATTTCTGATTTTATCCATTCCAAGATTGCTTTAAAATTTAATTCATTTTCTGAATGAATTTCTGCTGAACAAAGTCTTTTTATGTTAGTCAGTTTGTTACAGTCTTTTGTTTAATGACAATGAAGTTAGAAGTGGGCAAAACTGATGATAAGCAGTATTTGAAGTACAAATCATACAAAATCAGATGTATGTTTTGTCTGGATTAATAAGTAACTGCAGCAGCACAAACTGAAAAGTTTTTCAGGTGATGTTGGGTATGGTCTACAGATTACAGATTAGATGTCATCTCTTTAGAGACAGTTTGTTTTATCTGTTGCACAACTTTCATGAAGGTGAGCCCACCCACTCTCAGCTTCCAATAGCCTGACTCTCTTTCTCATACACTTTGATATTCAAAGTTGGCTTTTGTAAATGATCTGTGTGCTATGCATATTTTATTATTTTACTGTATTTCCCAGTAGTTTATGGTATAAGTCAGTGGTGAAATTGAGCATATGGTTTTTATATTTTATGAATGTTGGTAGAAAGATAAACAGCAAAAGATTCTGTTATTTATTTATGTAAAATAATTTACATCATTTAGTTATTTCTGAGCTAGACAGTATTACTTCAAAAACATTTTGTGGAGTGAACTACTTTTTACATGCAGCTAAGATATTTAACATTCAGGATGACGTGACAGTTAGCTGTTTAAAACAATTTTATGTTCATGATCCTTGAAACCTGTTATTGGTTTAAGCAGGATTATGGTGAATATATATGATAAAAACCTGTCTGATCTGATTATAAATTACTTGTGGAATTGTGAAAACTGCACAATAGATGTTTACTTTTTCAGCTTTTAGTTCAAGTCTATAATTTTTTACATGAAATAAAAACAGATTTTTATGAAAACTGCTCTAACAATGCAAACATGAATTTTGAAAATGATTGAAGAAATGCACTAAGATGACTGAGAAAAAATATATTGTTAATTATGTTATTTTTCATGTTGGAAGATAAGATAATTGATTGTTTTTGCAATGCATGCAATCAACTTCACTGATTGTACTCTCAGTAATGGCAGCGACATGTTTCTAGAGGTGGGGTGGGGGTGGGCTTGATGGTTTTGGATTCACTATTCTGTTGTCAAAAAACAAACATGCCCTCTAATGAGTGTTACCCTCAACCCCCTTTCCTTTCTCCTACAGATGATCAACACTGCAGAAGTCTGTTCTAATCCTCAGAAGTCCGTGGGTGAGCTTGCAGGACAGGGGAGCATTTCTCCCTCCTCAGTTTCTGGCTCTAATTGATTTTGGCGTTAATCTGCAGCTTCTGGACCGATGGCTAATATCTGACGGCCCGGAAGAGTTCAATCCTCTGCCTCAGGGCAGTTGTTGTATAAAAAGATAATTAAAGAAGATTAAGATAGGCTGTGTTATTATTTACCACAAGACAGAGAGAAGAAGGAGATGAAGATCAATACATAGTGACAAAGACAGAAAGTTTTTCAGTGTCACTGGGCGTCTCAACCAGACTAGTGGAAGGAGATTTTGGAATGGAAACCACATCACTGAACTTGTGGGATAAAAGAGAATTTTGGCAAAACATCTTATTATAGGGCTTCCAATTATTGCTCTGTTTCCAGAAGCATTATTCATATGTAGAAGACATAGAAAGAAGGAAATAGATAAAATATCCCAGGAGAAAGATTGAAAATGTATCAGATGAATTCAAATGTTATTTAGGATATGCATAAAATGTATGCACACCCTTGGATCTTCACTTAACCTCCTGAGACCAGGGCTTTTGTTTGATGTGCATTTTTTATGTCTCCTTACTATTTGGGATTAGTATGACCTGATTTTAGTTGAAATTAAATTTTAGCTTTCTATGTGCTCTTGAACTATGTCAAAACCAATGCCCTCATATGAGGACAATGGGTCTGTTTTTGCATATACATTTTCTCCTTGTCATTTGGGATCATAAGGACCCAATTAGCCTAAAAATGAAATTTTAGCTTTCTACAATAAGTGGTTATCTCAAAACCCAATGTCCTCAGACGAGGATGGTCCTCAGATGATCTTATCGTCACACAGATAGACCCAATGTCGAGGACATTGGGTCTATCTGTGTGACGATAAGATCACACAGATCTTATCGTCACAGACATTGGGTCTATCTGTGTGACGATAAGACCATTCAATCAATGTTATTATTTACATCTGTGTTTACAAAAATGTAATGTCCTCATATGAGGATGCAGGGTCTCAGGAGGTTAAATTGAAATCATGGCTGCCAATTCGAGACCTGTCTTAGTTGTTGTGTCCTTGGGTAAGACACTTCACCCACAGAGGGCCTAACAGGTGGTGTCAGTGCATAGCAACCGTGCCCCAGGGCAACTGTGGCTATCCAGTATTATCCAGTAGCTTGCCACCATCAGTGTGTGAATACATGCGTGAAAGTGTGAATGGCTGAATGTAGTGTGAAGAGCTTTGGAGTCCTCTGGATTTGATAAAGCGCTATACAAGCCATTTACCATTTATCTTGCTGGAAAATGAATCTGTTTCCAACTCATTGATGTCTGTCAGATTGAATTAGGTTATTAAGTTCATATTTAAAAATGGGACAATACATTTTAATGAACATGTACATGTAAATACATGAGATCATAGCCAGGTTGTTAATTTCCCTCTCTAGTTAAATTGGCAGGCTGATGTTAAGGCACCATAATATTAAAAGGGATAAAAAACACAAATTATGGAATAAAGAATATACAAAATAACCATTAAGATCCTTATATCTCCTCAATGTTGACATTTCTGACTTTCCAAGAGCTAGTCTTGTCCTCCATGACAGGGCACTATCTCTCTGCCATCATGTTACCCTCTATCCTGTCTTTCCTAGACTTGCTGCTGTGAGGCTTCCACACAGCATGATGCTTCCACCACCATACTTTTTTGAGTACACGGTGCCTCTCTGCTGACCTGTAGTGTCTGATATTTATCAACACATATTGTGTAGTCACACGCATGTGTTTGGAAAAATTCCTGTTGTGGTTATGTATGAGTTCCTCCTTAATGCTGCTACTGGAGAAGAACCCGGACAGACTCCTTCAACAACTGTAACTCCTATAATTGTTGCAGGTCTCTCAGGTTGGGAGTATAGGCAGCTCTTGGCAGATTTCAACCAGTGCCATACATCTTCCATTTCTCAATGATGGGTGTTACAGAACAAATAGGAAGCAGCCTCACTTTCAGGCAACTTTCTTTGAGTTGCTTTATGTTGTGTCTGTATCAGGACACAACAGACTGGACCTCCCAGACACATGGACTTTATACAAAAATAACTTAACACGTGTCATCTAGAAACAGGTAAAATTAATTTTACTAACGGGACCCGTTAGTTGAACTGAAGAGGTCAGAATCTTTACAGAGGGTGCACATTTATACAATCATTTCCTGTACCGCAAATATTTTTTATTAATTAATATTAATTCAAGCAAATTATTAGTAATAATTAATATTATTAAAATATCGACAAGTATGGGAAATTATTGTAATTATTTTACCAGGATTTCACTTCCAAAAGCACGAATTAGAGAAAAGTTCCAAAGGGATAAAAACCCATTGAGCACTGTGGCATCGCACTGCTGCCACCTTGTGGTTCAAAGTGGAAAAACATCTTTTTGTTGGTTCTCACAATTGGTGAGGCAGAAAACATCTTTAAAAAGGTAGAGAAATTTGTTTTTCGAAATTAGTAACTAATCAGATATTTTCATGATTGATAAATACTAACTAACCACAGGTTTAAGGACTGGGAGCCATACCAAATGTGTACAAAAACAGTCTCAGTGTGAAATTACCAGGATTGTTAAATGATACAAATGTATATATTGTATATATATGTAAACTCTGTTTTGAACTGAAATCACATTTCCAGCAATCTTCTCAACCGTAAAACCCAGTTCTTTTCTCTTCTGACCCTTCATTCAGCAGTAGGGTGGTGCAGTAAAAACAAAATCCTCTCAGCTCATTGTTAGGAGAAACTTGAACTCGCTTCACAATGTTTGACCTTTATTGACCTTAATTAATTTCTTCTTTTTTTTTCCCCTACAAGGGGTCTTTTGTGGGCTCTAGTGTCCCTTATATGAAAGTAGGCTGACAGGAAAGGGGGGAAGACATGCGGCAAATGTCGCGGGTCCGGGAATCAAACCCGTGACGGCCGCATCGAGGACTCAAGGCCTCCAAACGTAGGTCGCTCTATCCCCTACGCCACCACAGCACGTCCGACCGTAATTAATTTCAGATGCTTTAGAGTTATTAAAAGGTTGATGCAAATTCATATCAAACCCATACAGAACTGCAAAGTACAACTGTATCTTCAGTCCAACAGAACAATGTTGCATCGCTGTAGTATAAAAACTGTGGATCAGGTTTCTCTCCAGTTTAAACTGAAAAAACACTAATTAAATCTACAGCACAGATATGGAAGACAATAAACATATAGTACATCATAACAATATTAACACACAAAGCTGGATTTAGACTTAGACTTAGACTTAGACTGACTTTATTATCATTTTGCATGCACAGGGTGTATACAGAACGAAATTTCGTTGCATACGGCTCAGAACAATGTTTTGAGGTTCCAATGTTATTAGGTTACTCCAGAATAAAATAAAATGCAATATAAAATATAAATACAAATATAAAATATAAAGTGCAGGACTGACAGTAAAATAGAAGTTATTTAGCTATGTACATGTGCAAGGTATGAAGTGGAGACCAGTTTTTGAGTGCAGTCCAGTTAAGACTTCAGCAGTCTGATGGCAAGTGGAAAAAAGCTGTTTCAGAACCTGGTGGACCTGCACCGGATGCTGCGGAACCTCTTTCCAGAGGGCAGCAGGGAGAACAGTCCATGGTGGGGGTGTGAGGGGTCACTGACGATGTTTCGGCCTCGGGACACGCAGCGCTGGGATGAAATGTCCTGAATGGAGGGAAGGGGGGCCCCGATGATCCTCTCTGCTGTCCGCACCACTCTCCTCACGTTCTTCCAGTCGGAGGCGCTGCAGCCTCCACACCACACAGAGAGGCAGCTGGTCAGAATGCTCTCTAAGGTGCTTCTGTAGAACGTCTTGAGGATGGGCGGGGGCAGGTGTGCTCTTCTCATCCTCCGCAGGAAATACAAGCGTTTCTGTGCCCTCTTGACCAGAGACGTGGTGTTCACAGTCCAGGTGAGGTCGTCTGTGATGTGCACCCCCAGGAATTTAGTGCTGCTGACCACCTCCACAGCCGAGCTGTTGATGAGCAGTGGAGCGTGGCTGGGCCGGTTCTTCCTGAAGTCGACGATCATCTCCTTCGTCTTGTCAACGTTCAGGATCAGGCTGTTGTCTCTGCACCAGTCCACCAGCTGCTCCACCTCCTCTCTGTAGTCCAGGTCGTTGTCGTCTCTGATGAGGCCCACCACCGTTGTGTCGTCCGCGAACTTCACGATGTGATTGGTGGCAAACCTGGGGGCATAGTCGTGTGTCATCAGAGTGAACAGCAGAGGGCTCAGGACGCAGCCCTGAGGGGAGCCTGTGCTGAGGGTGATGACATCGGAGGTGTGTTGTCCGATCCGGACTGACTGAGGTCTGTCGGTGAGGAAGTCTAGCAGCCAGTTGCGCAGGGGGGTGCTGAAGCCCAGGTGTCCCAGTTTTCCTGCCAGATGCTGTGGGATGATTGTGTTGAACGCTGAGCTGAAGTCCAGGAACAACATCCGCACATGAGTGTTCTTCTCCTCCAGGTGAGCCAGGCTCAGGTGTAGGGCGGAGGAGATGGCGTCCTCAGTGGAGTGGTTTCGGCGGTAGGCAAACTGGAACGGGTCGAATGTGGAGGGGAGTCTGGAGACGATGTGTTCTTTTATCAGCCTTTCAAAGCACTTCATCATGATGGGAGTCAGTGCCACAGGCCGGTAATCGTTGAAAGAGGTGACTTGAGGTTTCTTTGGCACCGGAATTATGGAGGCAGTTTTGAGACAGGCTGGCACTGTGGCTTGGTCCAGTGATATGTTAAAAATGTCTGTTAGGACACCAGCCAGCTGACCTGCGCATTCCCTGAACACCCGCCCAGGTATGTTGTCAGGGCCTGGGGCCTTCCGTGGGTTGACTCTTTTCAGAGTCTTCAACACATCGGCTATGTTCAGCCAAAGTGCCTCCTCTTCCTGGTGGGGAACAGTTTTCTTTGCTGGAGTACTGTTCGGTGCCTCGAACCTCCCAAAAAAGTTATTGAGTCCATTGAGAAAGTCAGCATCAACTTCGCCCACTGGGGGGGAGGATGGATTGTAATCTGTGATCGCCCGTATGCCTTGCCACATACTCCTGGTGTTGCTGGTGTCGTGGAAGAACTCCTGTATTTTCTGACTGTGGGTTCGCTTTGCTAACCTGATAGCACGGTTCAAGTTGGCTCTCGCTGTCCTCAGTGCCTTCTTGTCGCCAGACTTGAAGGCTGAGTTCCGTGCTTTTAGCATTTCCCGTACCTCCTTAGTCATCCAGGGTTGTTGGTTGGCCCGGGTGAAAGACAGAAGTAGAGTGAAATCCACACAGTAGAAACCCAAGATTATCTGAAAACTACAATGCTAGATTGTCATGATCTGTGTTTTTCTGTGTATTTATTTCGAGTTTCTGTGTCCTTCAGTCTCTTTGTTGTTCTGTTCTCCCCTCGATTACTCCCAGGTGTTTCTCGTTCCCTGATTACCTCCTGTGTATTTAGTGTCACCTGTGTGTCTGTGTCTTTGTCGGGTCCTCGTCTCATTTGGCTGTTAGTCCGTCGTCTCGTCCGTTTGTTAACGGTTGCTACCGGCGTCGAGCCCTGGCTTCCGCTCGGCAGTGCTGCCCGTTGTTTTGGACCATGCTGGACTGTGTTGTTCTGGACATTCATTATTAAAAATCATTTATTTATTGCATCCTGGGTCTATGGCGTTCTGCCTCACCACCTCTACACCGCACCTTATGACATAGATATGATTCACAATGATATTAGAACCCATATTAATATGATTAAAACACTTGACTGCAGCGTCATGGTCACAAGAATGCAGCCAGAGAATTAGCTTGACTTTTGTTTTGTCTTTGTTGTTTTTTAAGGGTGAAAAATTATATTGTTTATAGAAACCTATTTGCATTTTGGGATAAAATCTTCAATTAAGCTCATGTCAGTACTAAAGTCAAATCCTTAGGAAATGTTCAGCTCAGATGATTCAAACAAATTAGCAAACTCATTCTGAAGGCATGGCGACATCCACCAGTGTAAAAAGGGGGAGGCGGACCGCTCCACTGCTTGAAGTGACTTGTAGGACCTCAAAGCTCTTCACATTACCTTCAGACATTCACCTATTTACCATGGTTACTGATATCAAGGGAAGTACTGCTCTTAAAAAGGTTACAAAAATGTTAAAATGTTAAAGCTGTAGCATGTAACTTTTATAAGCATGCTGTCCTCAACATATAGTGCTTAATTTAAAACGTGATTAACCTCCGTTCAAAAATAAAATGCTCCCACCCAGAGCTCAAAGAGGATTAGGAGAGGGGAGAGGAGTGCATCAAACGGCATACATTGATTCAGCATTGATTACCAGTTTTTCCCAATGATGAAAAACTGGTGTCTGGTACTCAAGGCACACTGACCTGCAGGTTTTAGATGCTCCTCTGCCTCAACACACCCCTTTCAGATGATTGCATCAGTTAAAAATCATGCGTGCTGAAGCAGGGAATGCCTAAAACCACCAGGGCAGTATACCTTGGGGACCAGTGTTGAAAAACAGAACTCAATCACTCATCTACATTCATTCAATGACATCTTTTCAACATTAGGTAATTGGCGGATTGGAGGATTGTTTGATGGTTGATCCATCATTAGTCATATACCTTAACCAAAACTCAACCTTTTTGATCATAATTCAACATTGAATTAACATGTTTTGCTACCTGGGTAGCATATTTTCTTTCTTCTTGGGTCCCCAGCTGGTAAAAGGAAGTGGAGGTCATCTTCACAACCAATATTTTGCGGAGGATGCTGCTGGATGTTCAACACTCATCAAGCTGTCTGTCATGTTTTTCATCATTTCAAAACCTCTAGAACTGGCTTAGATGCTCAGACTTTAGATCATCTTTAAACTGATTGGCCCATGTCCTCTTTGGGGAATCATGATAGGATGTTCAGTGCACATGGTGCTGCTGCCATCCTATTTCTTGAGCACTTATTCTGCAGCTTGCACCTGTTCTTCAACAGAACGTAACTACTAAGGTCATTCTTGGATAATGTTTGT
The DNA here is from genome assembly GCF_003331165.1 of Xiphophorus hellerii. Lineage (NCBI taxonomy): Eukaryota > Metazoa > Chordata > Actinopteri > Cyprinodontiformes > Poeciliidae > Xiphophorus > Xiphophorus hellerii. Next base: position 976,604 of record NC_045677.1, read on the forward strand.
GATTCTGTCATGTCATAAGAACGCTAGGATCTGATGCAGTCATTTAAAAAAACTTGGTTTATAGAGAAGGATAACAAAATGAGGCAAAGGTGCATCCTGGTCATTAGAGAGATATCGGCCTTTTTCTAACCATCAGACATAAAATGTTTTCTTCTTCTCTGACACAAGTGAGTTGAAAATGTAACTCCCAGATCTGATCAGTCTAAAGACTATCTGCTGAAATGTGTAGTGAAATTGATATCACAGATATATGAAACTTCTGCATCAACAGCAAAAAAAGTCAGCTGTCATCTGCAAACACAAGGATAAAGAAAAACTGGTTGACAACAAAATGTACAGCCCTTTGTCCTCTGAATGCCTTTAGCAAGCGACCACATGTCAGAGAGAAGTTATGGATGAAGCCTATGCCTTTCCTGCTTTTCTGTCTATCCAAAAATCTATTAAAAAACAGAAAATTTTCAAACCTTAAAAAAAATGTTTTTGCTGTGACTAACTGTGACCAAGATCTGGCTCCAAAAAAAAAACAACGTAATAATTATAACTATAGTTTTCAGCATAGGCGTAAATCCCAGGAGGGCCAGAGGGGTCCGGACGCCCCCAATCTTGGAAAAGTCTAGAATTGTCCCCCCCAAAAAATAATTGAAGAAACATTTGCATTCATATATCATTTATAATATCAACAGGAAAAGGCAAAAGAAACAAAGAACGAAATAAATCTGCCATTTATCTCAGAAAAAAATAAGAATTAATGTTTAGGTCCCCCCTACCATTGTCAGAACAATGGTTCAGTCCAAAGTGTAGAAGGAACAACAGCAGCACTGAATGGTACAGGCTCAGCAGAGCTGCTGAAGTGAAGAGCTAGCTGTTAGCTGTTAGCACAAACATAAAACCCTCCAGTAAGTAAATACTTAAAGCAAAAGACATGTAACACCTTTTATTTACTTTCACTGCTCAATAAGAAGAAACACATTAACAATAAAGATCAGACTGCAGTTCGTTATTTTCTTACTTTGGCTGAATCTTGATAAGCTGCCTCATTAGCAAAACTGCTACACTGCTTTCATAGACCTAAGCTTTTTGGTCAAAGGTAGCAAACATCTCATTCATATTTAACTCTTTAACTTTTAGTTAATTACAAGAGTTTGAAGCGGGAAGGACGGGCTGAGCAAGTGGACCCAGCTCTGTGTGTGGGAGCCGAGAACAGATAGAAAAAAAAGAAAGCTGTGCTTTTACTCATCACTGTCTTCAATGTAGAGCCTCTAAAACCACTAAATAAAATCTGAATACTTTTCTATATAAACCCTGGTGCTTCAAATGTTACTTTTAAGTTATAATACCCCCCAGATATTCATTTCTATCTACTTGTTGGCTGTCAGTCATCCAGGACATGACAAAATTAAAAAAGGCTTAAAGATAAAGCAACTTAACAAGTTATAATTTAAACAGTCCATAACTTCTATTGGGAGCCATTACAATACATCAGTGTTTATGAGGAATTTTATTAAGAGCAGTTACTCATTAAAGCTTTTTTTATTTAGAACCTTACATTTTTATAAAGGTGTAGCAGAGATTAGATCAGTCAGACTGAACAAAACTCATATAGAAGCAAAATTTGAATTTTAGTTTTACTTCTCTGCAGGTTGCTTACTGAGAATAAAACATGTTTGATGTGCATTACTAGTCATTTTTGGTCCTGCAGCTTGAATGTGGTTTGAAAACTTTGAAACCACATTTAACGTTAAATTTCATTGAAACTTCGCTGACCTCCCAAAATTGGTCTTAAGAAATTTTTCTGTTTATGGTCCCCCCCAATAATGAGATGGGATTTACGCCCTTGGTTTTCAGCCTGATCGTACACCTCAACACGTTAGAATATAGTGAAAAAGTACATTTGTTCCTCCTTTTAGATAGTGAAACTCATACTATACAGATTCATTACACACAGTGCAATATTTCAAGCCTTTATTTCTTGTGATTTTGGTTGTGATCGTGCACAGTTCATGATAGCCACTTATCATGATCTGTGTGAGATTGCGTCTGAACGCTCTCTTACTCTGGGTCAGTCGGCTACACAATGACTGGACAGACGGCCAGAAGACATGGGCACCGTCCACAAGGAGGGGAAGACACAGCAGGTCAATGCTGAAGAAGCTGGTTGTTCACAGTGTTGCATCCAAGCATAGTCATAGAAAGTGACAGGGGAAAAGTGTGGAATGAAAAGACACAGCAGCAAGGAAAAACCACAGTCTTCAGAGGATTGTCAAGAATAATCTTTTCAGAATTTGAATGAGCTTCACAAGGAGGGAATGTTGGAGCTACTACACTCAAGGATCTGTGAGGTGGTGTGGTCAAAGGGTCAAAACAGGTGAAAAGAAAACAGCAGCAGCAGCTGGTTCCAAGTCCTTTTGGTAATTTTATTGTTTAAAATCTTAGTTTTCTGACATCTGTCTCGATGATCTTAAATCTTACTGGTTTTATACCAAATTGGCAACACTTCATTAGACCATATCATGATAAAACAAGTCAAACTAAACATCAAAATCTAAACAAAGAATAAATGAAGGATTATTAATCTAATTAAAATAATGATCTTAATAACTAAATCCTCTTCAAAATCTCATGCTTATTTCGCATAAATCAGAAACCATCACAGATGTGATCAGCTTTTCTTTTGATATGGTATTTGCTATAAATCAAATGAATAGAATAAAAAAAGTAACGTTTTTTGTTTTTTTTCTGCAAGCCTAATATATTCCATCCAGTCATTTCTAGCTAATTTATTTCATAGTATGAGGATGAGGATGGGTGGTATTAAGGAAGAATAATTTATAAATTAACTTTGGAAAAAAGTTTGGCTCTCTCTTCCTTAAACTCCCGGGTACTCTCAGCGGGCAACGTGCGGCCACAAGGAAAAACAACAATGCGTGTTGACGTCACAGAATTACAGAGTTTAATCCCATACAAAGCAACGTATGAATTAACAACAAAACTGCAGAGGAACAGAGATATGCATTCTTTACCTGAGACAAACAAAGACAGACAAACACAGACAAAAACAAAGACGCGTCTTTGGAGAGAGCCGATGCAAAAAAGCAAAATAGTGGCAGCTCTCTGAATTTTTACTCCTGTGCACGAAGTCTTATACTGAAGGTGTGTCTTTCCTTTTTAATATATTCAATTAAGGCGTACCTCCAGTTGACCAACTGGAAGCTACCTTGGACACTCAGAGAAACTTAGAAACTCTCCCTAATTTACACCAAAGATCAAAGGCCATTTGCTCTCTAGTAGAACAAAAGAGCCAACAGCTGCGTCCTGGCCTCCTGGATTCTACGGTCATTTGGGCAAAGAAAAAACATGAGATAAGATTTCACAGATACCTGTGAAATCCGAAGTCTCTCCCGTTATCTCCTCCAGGCTCAAGTGATATTGCCCTGCAGTAGATGCTAATTTTATGGCCTCCTGCCCTCTGACAACACAGCAGGAGGCCCATTGAGAGATCTGCATTTGGTTCCTGTTGTCCGAATGCTTGCCCATCTGGTTTAATTTTAAATCCTTAACACAAACCTGTTCAAAATTAAGAAATTTGTTCAAAATAAGAGTGTTCAATATACCTTTTACACATGCCGTAAGATTAACTGTATTAAGCACTAAAAATAATCATTTTTCCTCAACAGTGGTACTGAGGCTAAGCTAATAAAAACAATCTCACCAAATAGTAGGATATGGTCCTCATGTGCTCTGAGTATTTCTCCCAGAAACAGGCCTGTTTGATCTCATAAAGCAGGTTGATTAATTGTATGAAAAATGATCTGAACATTTACAATACTGCAGAAAAATACACTTTTTCCCCACAGCAATGACAACATTTACCACTTGCATAGAAACGAGTCATAGAGAAGGAATTTAAAGTTTATTATTATAGGGCCAGTAATAGTTAAGGACATATAATCATCTCTTTTCACTACATTGTAAGATAAGAAGATCTGGACAAATCACTTTAACAGAATCTCATTGTTTAGAAAATCAATCAATCAATAAGAGCATAAATAAAGCAAATACAAGTTTTCAAATTAGATATAGCTGTATAGGTACTAATATGGGGTCTGCATGCATCATGAAACACCCTCATTTTTCTGTACAAACACAAGAAATGTCTCGCAGGTACAAGTTCATATACAAAATGACTGTATCTGGCTACAGGATTAAATTAAAGAAAGGCCCAACATAGAAAACAGGAAACCCAGGAAGCACTTCATAGAGACCTCACACACACAATGCACACACACACACAAACAGTCATATATACAAATTTGTATTATAATAATTGTTACAAAATCTCTAACTCTTTACTCTCTTTCTCACATACACATACACACAGTTTCATATATGGATTTGTTTATCCTGGTTTTATAGACTATATTTCCCATCTCTTCCTGAGGAAAAAAGAGCCACACATGGCCAAAGAGCTCAATTACACATTGGTTGGAGTTCAAATTTGGAGGAAGTTTACTGCCACAAGTCGAGAGCACACATTTTCATGCTGGAAGTAGGATTTCATGTTTTTCATCTCAAAACTCCTGCCTAACATCAGGAGGCTGTTAGCAATTGAACAGTAGCTCACTACTGGTGGATATTTAGTAGCCACACAAGCTAACCCAATGGAAGGAAACAAACTCACCAAGTATAACACTTTCGTTCTATTGACTGAGAGTTTGCAGGCGACTGTACTTTTTTGTTCCAAGCGTGAGTAGAAAATCATTGGCAAGTGAACAGAGAGATTTGATTCAAGCAGAGACAAGTTTTGAGAGTGAGGAGAAAGGTTTGAGAAAGCACAGTCAATATTTGAAAGAGAGCAGAAGTTTTGAGTACAAGCATTTAATGTTGTAATCAAGAGCACCTAACCCGAGACCAGGGGCGCAACTGCATACTTTCTGAGGTGTATACGAACATGTCATCGGCACCCCCCACACCTCCGCCCCTGCCCCAATAACATAAACTTGTACAACTCATCTTTAATTAAAGTATCAATAATAATAAATATACATATATGTGAATAAATTAATTAAAAAAGAATGAAACAATAAACAGGGCAGTATTTCATAATTTAATATATAAGTGAGCCAAAGAGCCGCTTCTGTTAGTCTGTGTCTAGAACCGCCTATGGGCTGCAGGTCTGAGGTTTTTTGTTAGCATGTTTTCTATCATTCTTATAGCTTGATAGGAAGCTTGATCCAAACTGGCAACCCACATTAATAAAATGGTGAAATAATATTGACCACAAAACACTGTATTTATAAAAAAATATCAACATTTTTCCTACAGAATCCTAACAAACGTTTTTAATGTTGAACAAATATGTTATTTTCTCTTCACAATATTTATTTATCTATAATCTATTTGTATGATTTGTTCTTTTAATCGCCATTTATATTATTTTTTGGTCTCAGGAAATGACTGAGGGATGTAGAGGCTGATGTCTGGTTCTTTAGGTTCTGACGGGTCTGCGGTTCCTCTCCTGATCCATTCTGTCTGATATCAAACAACCCACTGTGCGCCCTGAATATCGCCGACACATTTTTTTAAATGCCCCTATTAAACTTCACTGTAATTGTTTAGCCTGCATCTTCTTACTCACGTCTGTATTTTTGCCAGAGGTTTTATTTCTAAGGATGGTGTAGTATCGGGTGGACATTTTAAAAAGACGCGGGTTGATAGCAGCTCACTGCGGCTGCGTAGCAACCGTCACTAAGCAACCGTGACAACAGCGTCAGTTCGTGGGGGTGGGAGGGATCCTATTTAGGTCCCGCAACGACAATTTAGCTGCCAATATCATTATCAATTCAAACTCTTCATTCTGCTTTGCTTCCATCTCTGTGCCACAATCCACAATCTGTTTGCCCATATTGTCCATGTCAGAAACCACCACTGTCTGCTCCATTATACATAGCAATTAAGTCAATGCCCTAACGGTAAAGTATGAACTCAACTATGAACACTGTCCAAGGAGCGATAAGCAAGAAGTAAGCAAGCAGAAGGCGTGCACCCTCCCTCCCGCTGCCAGGCAGCACAGTGTTGTAATGTCTGCCACCATGACAGGTGACGAAAACAATCAAAGAGCATGTTCTGCATTCTCTTTCATTCTTGTGTTTTATTTATTCACTAATTAAATAAATATCAGTGTATATAATTAAATAAGATAATAATAGCTACTGCAGTGTACACAGAACACTACAAGAACAAAGAACGGCTCTCAGTGAGGTTCCAGTCCTATCTTTCTGTAAAGAGCCGTTCAGAACAATCAGATTATTCGTGAATGTCACATCACTATATTGCAGACTTTGGTCTCAGCGTTGTCACATATAAGTGACACGTCAGTCAACACTTCCACACAATAATTCAAAAGTTGGACGTACTCCCCACCGTCTATGAAAGTGAAGCGCTGCTGAATTTACATGTCACCATATCTTATGATTTATAAACCGGGATTCTATTACTGACGATTAGGCAGACATCTGCCACTCAGAGACAAACACTGCGCATGTCTTGGAGCGTCGCATGCGAGTGAAAAGAGAAGGCGATGTGTGACAGCAGTAGTAGAAACACATAATATGTAAGTCAACTTATTGCTTGGATTTTAATCTGTATGTTTTGCATACCGACAATATGCTTTTTAGTGAAATTTCTGCAGTTGTGATCTTGACCGATCTTGAAATAAAATCCAGAGTCCTCAACGCCCGAGACCGAGACAATCAAAAAGTGGTCTGGATTACTACAACTCTACAAGCATTACAAGTTTTGAGAAGAAAGACATAAGTCCTGCTTTCAAACTGAAAATGTGTGCTCTCAAATTATGGCAGTAAAATTCCCCCATATTCACAAGAAAAGAGAGCACGCCCCTGTGCAAACACATAGAAGTCTTGCATGTTTCCAAACAGTTGTGGATTTTGGTTCTGTTTGTTTTTGTGCAGTTTTCAGCTGTGAGGTTCTGATCTCTGCTCAGTTCATTTCAGTTGATCTGTTCAGACTGATTCATTTTTTGCTTGTGTTTTTCTTTGTATGTGCAGGTTTCACACAGTTTCTACTTTCCTTTGCCTTCGTTTATTTGGCTCTATCTGAACTCAGCTGTATCACCATGGCAACACTTTCTCAGCTTATGATCTGCTCTGGAGTAGCCATGTCTGTGGAGCCGGTCTGCATACACGGAGACAGAAGCAGCCCACTGAGAATTTTCTCATGAAGGAAGGGTGATTGGAAACATTTTTTATTTATAGGATTTATTCCAATATGTCTGTCTTTAGGAATATTGAGTTTTTAATTTAAAAATTAACTACATTTCTGATTGAATCATAGCAAGAACGTCCTGGATTTGAGTTCCAGTTGGCCCCTTTCCAATTGGAGTTAGCTTGTTCTTCCTGGATGGATGGATGGATGGATGGATGGATGGATGGATCAATTGATGGATGGATGGATGGTTTTTGAGTACTAAAACCCATTTTAGATACAACTATATCTGGAAAACAAAATTCTAACTCTAGTGTGATGTCATCCTGAATGGTGTGACATGTTGCAATGAGGTGTTTCTATTTTAGATGCAAACTGCTAAGTTTTTTTCCTTTCAAATTTGTAGCACTGATTTTGTTTTACATATTTTTAATAATTAACAGTTTTTACTTTCAGGGTCTGATATCTTGCCTCATAATGTATCTAATGCCTCCAATTAGGAGGCCATTATTTCATTTAAATATGATCTGATCAGCTTTCACAGACTGAAACAGTGCAAATCAGGTTGGTGTTTTTAAAATTCCAAATTTTACAAACTCCAAAGAAGTCTTGCTACAAGGGGTACAATGTATTAACATAGTTATTTCCAAGGTGTGGCCCTTTCTTCTTGATAAGAAGAGTATTTCTTATTGAATATGGCTCAAAACATGGTTACTGTTACCATTGTTTAAACACAGAGGTAATAAGATGTTGTACAAAAGCCTCCCACCCCCTCCCACACATACAGATATGAATATTCTTCACAAAAAAATAAATGTAAATTCCTGCCATCACCGACATGTTATTTTCATCTCTGTTAGGGATTCAGAAGTTTTATTTGACGTCCCTTAGACCCTTTAATCCTCACCCGCGGAAAATACAATGGAAAAACGGCACACAGGCGTTCTGTTGCATGTCGAACAGCTGTTGGTCAGTTCCAAGCAGCTTTCATTAGTGGTTAAGTCGGCGGTGAGAGGAGTGATTGTTTCCGCTGAAACTGGTTGTTCTTTGCTCGGTTCATAAACCTCCACAACATGGATGAGCTCAGATGGATTTAGAACGTCTGTTAATCATACTTCAGCTCTCTGATGAGAACATCCGCAGATGAGTTCCACAAACATGTCAGAGTAGCCTTATGACAAGGTCAATAGTATGTTGCATATTTCCTCTAAATCAATGTGAAAGGGCTGTTGGGGCTTTGAAGCTATAGCTGCAGAAGGGACAAAAATCCTCTTCATTCTAAATGCTCATCCAATCATCTCGTCTAGAATATTTCCGTATTTTACTTTAAATAATTAGTATCTGCTTTAATTAACATTCTTTTCCAACTCTACACAGTTCATTACACACCTCTCCCTCGGTGTCATGATTCCTGCTGGCATCATTCTGAACTCCAAGACTTTGGAAAATGAAAGGATAAGTTGATATATGATGTTATTTTTTTCCATAAGGAAGATCCCACAAGCACTAGTTATAATAAAAATACATTCTTATAAAAATGTTTTTTTTTATGGTTCGATATAGAATCTCTACCTAGAACTGCTGCTGTACTCTTTTGTCCTTCAAGAGAAAGAAACCTGAATCAAAATAAAACAGTTTGCTTTCTTCTCTTTTTAGACAAAGAACCTCAAATAGAATAAAGAAATGTAACCCTGAAAAACCAGAGTAGATGGAAAAGTAATGATTATTTGAAATGGCATATTTTTCACTGAATCTGCTTCTGCTAAAAATAATAACTATGAGGACAGGATTTAGCAATTATCAAAAGATAAAACTGATCTCTAGTTTTGTATTGTTGTCTTGTTAATATTGATAAGTTTAACAGCACAAGGTTGAAGTCAAAGTGCTTCTTCTGACCTGAGTCTTTCGTGAGAGTTATCTGCAGGTTCTGTAGTTAACATCTAGTGTTTATTCATAATAAATTGCCACACTGTTCTTCTGGTGTGAGAAGAAACAAAAGGTAGTACTGCTGCCAAAATCCCAGGCAGATCTTATCTGTTTAAGATCTGCCAGGTTTAAGAGTAGATTACTCTCTCCCATTTCAGCCATCACAAGACTTGTTTTAATCTTGATCTGTCTAGCGAACAAAGAGATTATCAGAAAGATGTGTGCAACATTTTGGCAATACCATGGGATTAACAATGGTTTGTGTTTAGTCCAAATGATTTTGTACGGCACAAGTCAGCAGGTTTCAAAAGAGAAAATCTGCTAAAAAATATTAAAGCTGGTGGTGATACGAGAATTCAGCTTTTCTATGTTCCCCCATTCACCATTAGGATTCTATTAGCACCTTGCTCCTTAACTGATGGCTTTCTATTCTGTACAAGGAAGTTATAAATATTTTTTTACTTCAATGAAACTATTTGTGCAATGTTGGACATGGGAAGCTTTAAAACTGAAATGGGTTGTAAAAGAAGAGTAATGCTCAGGACTATAAAAATACATCTCAGTTTGCCAAGTAACTAGAAACTAATTTAAAAACTGGGTTGAAGTTGGTTGATTCATTAAGTTCTGAAGAACTGTTCATATGGGCAGCAAAGGAAATGATCAAAGTTGCTTTTTCCAGAATCTGTCTTTAGATTGCTAAAATCTAAAGACATGAAAGAGCTAACCTAAGTTCTCGAACTCATCATATGTATATGTATATGTATATGTACCCTATAATCTGATCTAGCTTTTTGATTGTGTGCAAATATATTTGTCTAATGTTTGTAAGATTGTCACCTCCTTAAGAATGTTAGTAGAAGACTGAAAAATAGACATTAGAACTGATCCAGTGCTTATCCACTCTTGAACAAGACATTCTGACTTATGGTACTTGGTTTGCAGTACTTTTTATTTTGCAGATTTTGGATAAATACGTTTTTTTTTAAATACTAGGATATAGTGAAATAAGTTACTTTTTCCACTCCTTTCAGAAAGTGAAATCTATCTGTTTCATAGATTCATTACACAGAGTGAAGTATTTCAAGATATTTTTTTGCAATTTTGATGAATACGGCATATATATTAAGTGTCTCAGAAATGAAAAATACTGTCAAAAAGTTCAACATTGGAAGCTATGTTCAACATTTTCACAATATTCTCATTTTCTCACTCTGGCACATTTACATTATATAATATGGATTACACTGTCCCTTGACAAATAAATGAAATTCACATTTAGAGGCAGTTTAAACATTTATAATTCCACAGTTACCTCAAAGTTATTACAATTGTTCCTAGTAGTATTTGAAATACTCTTACAAAGTAAAAGTAATTCAAGAGGCTTATATATCATTATTATTATTATTATTATTAATAATATTATTATTACATAGTGTAAACTGGTTCACAGGGGAATTACAACTTACAGTATAAAAAATGTATATATGAACGTAATATAATTTGAATTTTAGTAAACCCTTCACTGTGTACAGTTAGATTTGCCTCAAGATTGTGGAACCACTGGCATTATTTATTTGTGACTCAGTGAACAATATTATGTGCTGTGTACTTCTTTTAGAACCTACTATCTTTTTTTATCTGTTGTATGTGTTTGTGTTATGTCTTTATTAGGGACCTTTTCATGTGTCTAGAATAAAAATATGGTTATGATGATGATAAAATGCGAAAATAACTCTAGGCTGACATAAAGCACCTTGCAAGCACACTCAGACCTCCTGAACATTTTCAGATTTAGTTATAAGCACAATTTTTTTTATTACATTGTGACCTATCCAATTTGAACATACTCTAATAATTTTATATTTTCCCTCTACATGGACGTCTCAAAAATAAAATTCAGTGCAAATTGCCTCCAGAAGTTTCCTAATGAGTAACCAGAGTCTGGACATGTGTGTAACTGATTCTGGAGGAGCTCCAGCTTCTTAGGTAAAAGAATCTGTACAGGGAAAAACAATTTGATGTGGATTCTGCTAATGTGACATCTACAGGAGAGTGGCAAGAAGACAGCTATTGCTTAAAAAATCCATATGTCACAAGCCATGCAGGGAACACAGTAATCATTTGGAAGAAGGTGTCCTGGTCAGATCAGACCAAAATCTTTCACCAACACGGTACCACAAAGATGTGGTCCATCCCCAAATCCCCACAAAGAAACATGGTCACAGCATCACTTTGTTGAGTTGCTTTTGTTCATCCTGATAAATGCTCAGAGTTGATGCAAAGATGGATGAAGTTGGCAAAAAAAAGAAAGAATGGGGCAGAGTTTCACTTTCGAGTAGAATCAGTCTTACACATACAACCTGAACAGAACTGAATCGTTAGATCCAAGAATATGTTTGTGCTGAAATGGCACAAAGTCCAGACCTGTAAACTCAACGGAAACTTTGTGGCAAGACTTTAAAATTGAGAATATGTGGAATGGGTATGAATACTTTGGCAAAGTAGTGTATCAACATAACACTTTGATGTTTAGGAAACAGGAGAGTTAAAAGTTGCTAAAAAGAAAGTTCACCTCCACTACACAGGCGGGCAGGGAGTCAGTCTGTACCATGTTTCTCACAGATTATCATCAAACATGTGTTACTGACATGATAACGTAGCTGTGAGCTGGATATAACCAAACTGCTTCTTGACAGTGGTTTTCTAGACCCAACTGGGACTAGTTTCTTTGGAACAAAATACTTGAACTTGTTTGATGGAAAAAAAGACAAAGTTTATGTCTTACTAAGGAAGAATTGTATGATTTATGCTGCAACAATAAAATAGCATAAAAATATGGAGAAACCAAAACAGTTAGTTTATATGAACTGGTCCATTCATAATCTTTTATGGTTTGGTAACATAATAATTATTGGATTAAGCAATTAAATTCCATCCTATTTTTTCCAAATGCTTCCAATGTCTGTCTGCTAGTGAGCAGACAACATGACTGGGCTCTCTTCACAGAGGATGAGGTTCATACAGTCAGAAAAGTAAAAGTTGTTTTGGATTGGACTGTATTAATAACCAGAAGAAACCCTTATGTCTTAACATGTATTTATAAACACAGCGGAGCCGACTTGGCATTACTGGAGGAAATAATAGTCAAAGTCTTCATCATCACCGTCCTTGGGTCAATCAGCAACAAGGAAAATGAATGGTGCTCGTGAATTGGTTGCTTTGCAAATGCCAGACGAGTGTCAAGTAGCATTGAACCTAGGTGTTTCAGCTTCCCAAATGTAAGAAGAAAATGGATGGGGAAGGACAAGGGTTAAAGATTACGGCATTTGCTTCTTTTTCGGGGGAGGTGGGGGTGTTTGTTTATTTGTCCTGCTTAGTTAGGTCAGGTAGCCTCAGAAAAAAAGTGAGTTAGGCCATAAACCCAAGATTAGTGTGCTATTCTACTGACTGAGCATTAGATGACATCAGAGACCTTGTGCAGCTGTCTGCAATATCATCACCCACAGCCAGTTGTTTCCTTGCCTATTTACTACTCAACTTTAAGAGTGCATTTTACAGGTCTTTAACTAGAGGTGTGTTACATCTTAAAAATTAGACCAGTTGTCTATTAAGTGACTCATAATATTAATTCTTGTGAACTATTTTGTATTTTTGTGAGAGTGGACTGTTGACAGCTCAAGTGGGTTAGTTACTCTACTCTACCATTTTTATTAGAATATTTTTATGAGACAATACAGTTTGCCATATTGAACAATCCTGCCACTATTCTCACAGCTGTGGTATCACAATCTGAGCAACTCAATCAATGCTCCAAAAAAGTGGGAACCTGTAAATAGGTACAAACCTCCTACTGGGCAATTACTGCTTGGGTAATTATCAGCTGATGTAATGCTTAGTCTCTCATTTCTTAAACCATGTGAAAAAACATATCCTGTGTTAATGGAAAAGGTGTTAGTTTGTTTGGTATTAAGCAGAGAAAACATCTAAGTGATGCAGAAACCATTACGTTGAGAACTGTCCAAGGTATTATCAACAATTGTAGGGAACGTGGGTAAGAAATGTGGTCAAAAAGAAAATCCTGAATGATCAGAATTGGTGATCAGCAAAACGCTTGGTGACATGAAATCGAGGAAAACAACAGCAAAACTCTGGGATAAGTAATGGCATTTCCACACAATGTGAAGAGAACTCCAGTGATTGAGAATGAACAGCAGCAACCATAAGAAAACCACTTATCAGTGATCAGTGGCAAACTGGAAAAAATGCCTTTAATCTGAAAGGGAGCATAAAGATTGGACTCTAGAGCGATGGAAGAAGGTCATGTGATCTGATGAGTCCAGATTTGCCCTTTTCCAGAGTGACGGGCGCATCAGGGTAAGAAGAGAAGCAGAAGAAGTGATGCTCCCATCATGCCTCAGGCACTCTGTGGGGCAGCCCTAAGATCTGAGGTTGCTGCTGGTCATGTCAAAGTTCAGCAACATTACAACATTACTTGATTGCAAAACTTCTAATTTGTTTAATTAAACACTTAATACCATTTAAAAAAATTATTCTAGATCATATGTGTCAAACTCAAGGCCTGGGGGCCAAATCTAGCCTGCCTCTAGATCCTAGAGGGCCACATGAATAGAACTTTTAAGATAACAGCTTAAGGGTGCTTAAATATTATTTTTCCAAACAAGTCAAACTGTTCTTATTTAAATATTACCAAATTACAATATTAAACTGTTGAACTAGGTGTTTCACAGCATGAGCTGCAGAAGCTGGTCATTTATTTTCAGTGGGGTTAAGGAAGGTTGTGCACTTCTTACTAACAGCAGGTTGCAGCCAATTATGTCAGCAGTTTGGTATGTGAGGTCAGACGGGAAAGTATTCCAACAACGTAATCCAGCATGTAAAGAATAACAGGTGATTTGATTTAGCCCCATCCCTGTATTGGATTTTAAAATAGAAGTTTTGGAAATGGAAATGAACTTATAGAAGTTTACACCTACTGTAAACTTAAACTTATAAAAAAGTTCCTTTTTATTACAATTCACACAACAGAGAAATTGCTCGTTAAAAAACGGACCTGTAGAACTTCTGTTGCTACTTCAACACACATAACTGATGAGATCAAAACTGAAGATGGAAAAATTACAGAAAAAAATCAATAACTAAAATATTCACATTAGTTTGTCCCACTGTAACTTGGTGTGGACAATCATACATGTTTTGTTTTATGTCGGGTGTGTGTACCTGGGTACTTTTTGCCAACCATAATATGTCCATGTTAATGTCTTCATAACCTTGTCTGAGCTTCAGGAATGTAAATCTCAATGCTGTCAGCGCTCTCTGTTGCTGAGTTCTGGCGAACTGACGCTGCTCTCTTGGCAGCCATCAGCCTCTTTCTCGCCTCCTGCCGCTGCTTCTCTGAGCTCTCCAGTGAACGGTCTCTGGCAAGTGGTGGGTGGTGGTGGGGGACAACCTTGTGTGGTTTTTTGGGCACAGGAGGTGGAAGTCGCCTCTCCTGGTAGAGGAAATCAGAAGTGGATAAGAAAGTAAGGAAGTGGGGATTTCTGGATAATTACATATATCAAGCTGTAATGCAGTTTTATTTTTTGTGCATGTCTGACTGTAAATACTTATAAACATCAGCTCTCCCGATTCATTTTTACAACTGAGTGATTGCTGATCTTTAACCCTGTCCATCAATTCCTTGCTGTTTTGATCTCAAATAAACTTTTTAAATTCTTACTTTCAAACTCACTAAGACAAGAGCTAGAAGGTACCAAGTTCAGACAAACCAAAAGGATATTCATGCATTTTACATAGGCCTTTATGTTATTACAAAATAATAAAACTTGACCAAACATAATAAAATCCAGTGTTTGGAACAATTAAAATGTTTATTTTCTTTAACTGTAACATCCAATTTTTTTTAAAACCAAAAATCTGTAAAATATTTTTAGTTCTAGTCAATTTTAATGCTGATGTCACTGTTGGCTATGGTTTAAGTATATTTTCTGCTTTTTATTTTGACATGTTTTGAACTAGTGTACTTTACGCTGAAGATATCTTAGAAGTATAACACTATCAGTGACATACTCATCTGTTCATTTATCTTGCCATTTGCAGAAGTAAGACACAAAACATAAAGCCACACATGTAAGATGGCTGCAGGTGGCAGAAGGAAGCATGAAGAGGTGGATGAAAAGACAGACATGATGGATCCATGGAGGCCCAGATTGGTCAAGGCCCTGTGGTGTTGTTGGTTATGCTGATTGATGTGTGGCTGTTTGCAAGCGCCTTCACTGTTAACACACAAAAGAAGGAAAAAAAAAGAAAGAAGCAGATAACAATGAGAGCAAATGATATAATGTCAGAGAAGACAGTGCTTAGAAAAAACAAAAGATAAACTTATACAGCAGATATACTAAGTAAAGAATATCTGTGCATTGCATGGACACAAAACCATGCATGAGTCAAATTATCTGATATTCCTGTAATAAAATATCAAAACATCCACCATGTGAATTTTGTTAGTCTGTTTGGCAAAGTGATGCACACTGATTTATATACTTGGTATCTCAAAGGCATTATATCCATGGAACAAGGAAAACTTACAGTATATGTAACAGGTTTGTCAAGTTTTGCAGAATGCAAATGTCACAGAAATGACATTTACAGCTGCTGAAGACAGAAGTTTCATTACGTAGGGTTGAAGGAAAGTCAACATCCTGAAAAAGGGCTGGACGTCAGATTGACTGAATTTAAACCTCATAAAACAACTCAGGGGTCACTGAGCAAGGGGCCCAGTACATACTGAACAGGTCATCTGTCTCTCACAGTGGAACACAGCAACACAATTCAGTCTCTTGCTAAGGCCAATTAACCTTCTACTCTTGTTTTTGGATAGTGGGAAGAAACCTAAAGAGAACCCACGTATAATAATGATATTCTTCATTTTAAAAGGCTCAGTGTACATATCAGTCATAAATGTCACCATTTGACGTGCTCTAAAAGGTTTGTAGCATACGCTAATTCATCTCCTGTCCCTGATGTGAATTAGCTTCTGTTATAAGCTAATTCAGCTATACACTATGACAACATGCTAACTCCATCCAGCCAAACCCCCAAACCAGAACTTTAACTCAGGACACTGTGGCTGTCAGACAACAGTACCAACAACAGTGACACCTGGCAGATCATCTGAGAAAACACTATATTTATGAGGGCATAAATTTAACAATGAGGGTTTTATATGCCATGCTTGAAGAGGGCACCCCTGTCTTGTGGTCTAAAGAAAGATGCAAACTGAGAAATGCAGTCATAGACTGCTTCAAAGGTAAGGTCTTAATGGCGGCTGTGTGTCCTTATGCAAAGGAGTGCTTCAGGCTGACACAGAAAACACATATCTTTATGATATATTGTTTCAGCACAGTTGTCGTGTGGTTATGCAGGAGTTTGCAGCAGGCAGGGAGTCTCTGGTTGGGTTTGCAATCAATAGAAAAAGACAAAAACAGGAATGAAGAATCAGCACATGATTCTTCTAACTTTCTAACTTTTCTAACTTTGTTTTCTGGCCTTTGTGCAGTTTAGGTATAACAGAAGTAATGTTCTCTTTGATTTACCTCAGAATTTTCTGAAAAAGGAACATTCCCCACCTCATTTTACACTGAGATAGAAGCTTAGACAATTGAAACAAGTAAGGGAATGAGAGCATTTACTTTAGCTTAGCCACATTCAAGTACAACTGATGTGAGCAAAACAAACTGGTAAAAATTAAACAGATGTTCATTAACTAGCTTGCACATGCAACAAAATGATAAAAAATGCTACTTGGAGTCTGATGTTATAATCCATATTTTTATAATTTTTTTCATTTGAAAAACAATTCATCTTAAGACTATGACTTTAGTTCAGAATACTTAGGTGTTGAACTCAGCAACATGCACAGCACTGTTGCTGATTTGCAAGCACTACTGCCAACATTAAATAGTTTAAGTTGTTTTAAAAGCCCTCATTGTGCTCTGTTAGAGTCCCAGTCAAACCAGAAATTCCCATTTTTCCAACAAGAATTTCTTTCTTGTTCTGCAAACTCACTAGAATGAAGCTTCTTTTTTGCTCATTTCAAAAATTCAAAGCTATCTAAAACAGTTTGACCAGAAGCAACTTAAGAGTAAATTAGCATGTTTGACCAGAAAAAGCAACTGTTCCACTGTGGGCCACAGTGGAACAGTTGATGTGCAGTCATGTCATTGCGGGACGTTTGTTTTCGCACACATCCTTCAAGGTCAACAAGACACATCAAGCAGAGCTCCTGTAAAGCTCCTGGTGCTGCAGTGTACGTCGTGGTTTGCTGTCATATGTGTGGATTACAAGAGTAATCATGGCAGAGACTAAACACACTCACAAAATTCTGACCCATCACACAACAGTTTCATAGGCACAGGGATTCAAAAAGTTCATCAGCGGTGTTGTAACAAAAAAAGGCAAACATCAAGATGTTGAGAAGAAAATGACACTATTTTTGTCATGCAAGTGCAACAGTGAGAACTTATTTTGGTACCTTGGCACAATGATGCTGGGTCCTATAATCAATGCTACTCAGCAGCATGGACTACATACTGTATGTCCAAACATACTTGCTAATGTGTGTTTGAACTTTATATACGGAGTGTACCAATTTATCAGCCGGCCAATCTTTCGGTGCTGTCCTTTATTTTGGAAGATCAATGATCAATCGGTGCACCCCTAGCTTAAACTGATTTAAAGAACTAAAACTGTGTGAAATGCAAATATCATCCAGCTGAAACAAACTGGAATGCAAAGCAAATCTCTCAAAAATAGCACTAATAACAATGCATCCAGTCAATTAGGCCAGCAAAATATTAGCATCACATACATTCAGCATTGTCTTTGCACCTGATATCTTCTTTATGCTACAGTATTACACAAGGAGACCTAAAGCATTTGGTCCACACCTAAAATTCTACAATCAAAAGTTACATCTAATGCATTCATAACTTCTCAGTAATTTAGGTCAAAATAATAGTAGAAATTTCTAAACCTGATATTAATGTCATTTTAACATAGACATACAGCCAGACAAGTACTATGTTGAAACATCAGGGTTAAATCAAAGTTTTTCTCTCTTTCTTTAGCCCTTTCATACATGAATTATAATCCTGTAAGTCAGGATTTTTTTCCAAAGTGTTGTTGATTTTCTCAGGGCATAAAAATAAGGTGGGAAAAATTTTGTATTTTTTTTTCTAGGATTTGTCCAAGTGCCCACTTAGGTGGACAACTTGTGCTTACATCTTTTCAACTAATGAAATGCTGTATATTATAATGTGAATATATTTTGACATTAGTTAACAGAATGCATAAATATATAACATTGTATTCAACTCTCATCCTAGTCTAATGTTCACTACTATCTGATCCCTTTATTCAGTCACGCTCATTCAACTGCTTGGTCTCATTTTAGTCTTATTTTGGCTCCTTCTCAAGCAGTATGATTTTATTATGGACATTTATAATTTTATAAAACTAACAACATTGAATATGACACTTCAGCCATTCTTTTGTTTGTTTTTGTAACATTACAGTACTGTCTCTTGAGTTTCAGACTTCTAAAAAATAAAGGCTATCTTGTATGAAAACACACAAAGCACCCAGGTTGCAAACAGCACATTGGAAGCAGAAGTATTTAGTTTTGTCTGCAGGCTGGATCATTGCATGATATTTGGTTGCAGTGAGGCAGGGCCAGTGTTCTCCAGATCTCAGCCTGATATCATGGGGTGTCTTAGACAAATGGTGTCCAAAGTCTTTTTTGTTGAGAACTTGGATCCTGCATATGTTAGTTCTCTCCCTGGTTCAACACACCTGAATCAAATGGTGGCTCATTGGAAGACCTCAGGAGAAATGCTGAGGAGGAAGTTACCACCAGGCAGAGAACTAGAATATGCAGGATGCCGGCCCTCAAGGGCCAACTTTGGACACCACTGTCTTAGACACCTGTCTGTGTTTTAACGGTGATGGGATGGCACTGGCACTCTTGAGCGTGTCTGGATGGAACCCTCATTTATTAGCA
This sequence comes from Xiphophorus hellerii, assembly GCF_003331165.1. NCBI lineage: Eukaryota > Metazoa > Chordata > Actinopteri > Cyprinodontiformes > Poeciliidae > Xiphophorus > Xiphophorus hellerii. Next base: position 995,829 of record NC_045677.1, read on the forward strand.
CACAAGCTACAGGTTCCTTGAAATGTAAAAGATTCACCTTTTCCAAGAATTTAAAAAACACTTAGTATCATGTCAAGATGAAGACCTGGCTATAATGATAAATACATTCTTGACCTTGGGTATCTGAGGTATGACTTGATTACATATTTATTACTGGAAATGTCTTCACTTCCTGATCTGTTAAGGCCAGAATTTATTTTCCTTTTTGGAATGCATACAGGTTTGCATTCTGTAGGTTCTGCATCTCCAATTATTTCATGTCTGTTGTGGTGTTGCTATATTGAAATGGTGGAAAATAAACAGAATCAGACATAGTTCAGCTTCAGTTCTCTCTTTACTCTCTTGCGTTCCCTTCTTCTGCTCCACATACAGCATATTTTGTCACATACATATTCAGAGCTCCCCCTTCTGTCTTTTTCATGCAATAACAGAACATAACAATGTCCTCAATATCTTCATTTACCTCAGTGATCAAAGGTTTTTCATCATCCTCATCTCCACTGTTACTACTGCTACCATTGGCCAGTAACGTATAAAACTTTACTTCTTAATGGCAACAATGGACTTCAAGTTAAGAACTAATATGGTCTAGTTTTGACTGTGATTGGTTGATTGCTGTGGCAGCTGAAGGAGGAACAGCTTATCCTGCTCTCTCTCGTCCTTACTGATAACTTTGCCTGTGAGTTATTTTTAAAGTGACAGTTTTTATAGTTATAGTTACATTTTCGACATCATAACTGGATTACTTCAAACCTAAGGACTGGGGAATTTTTTCTTACTTTTATTTTTACCTTACTTTTCTTCATCTCTAAGTTGAACCAGGGAAAAATGCCTCCGGCCGACCCCAGGGACATAAGCAGTATTATACAATGACTTCAATCTATAGAAATGAAGATTAAATTGCTGGAAGTGAATTTTGAGATAAATGCTACCTGTGGAAATGAGACAACTCTTCCTCAAATCAATGGAGAGGCTGTGCGCCTCGCATCAAGCAGCTCACCCTGGAACGCTCTGGGTGCCAAGCCGAAGCAAAAGTCTCACACTGCAGATCCGATGAGGCGACTGACAGGGAGAACACCTCACCTGGACAAATCAGCGTGGCCAGCTCTGAGCCGAAACCCACCTTCAACTTCAACACCTGCTCCACCAAAGAAAAACAAACAAGCACCTGCAACCAAAACGGCTCCACTGACCCCGCTCCCAAGGACGGGAGCGTCCTTGGGTCGCTTTGTCCAAGGACAAGGACAAAGCGACCAGCCCAAGCCTCAAAACATTCTGACTCCGTGGGAATCCCACTGAAAAACAGATTTTCTGTACTCCACCCTGAGCCTCTGAGTGAAACCTCGCCTTCAAATATCAACAATGAGGCAAGACCAACACATCCACCCCCCAAAGCTCCAAAGGACAAAGCGACTACCAGGAAAACGAAAGGTATGCCAAGAGTGGTTATTGTTGGAGATGAGGCAGTAAATGGAATCAGTCACGTTTGCAATGCCAAGAAAACGAGAGTGATTTCTTTTCCTGGTGACACTGTATCTGATTTAACTTGCAAAGTTCTCTTTCTAACCACTGATCAGCCAGATATTGAGTCTTTAGTTGTGCATGTTGGAACCAATGATATGGCAAAGTATAAATCTGAGATTCTGAAAAAGAACTTTAATATTCTTCTGAAAACAATGGGAAAATTAAAAATGAAGTTATTTCTCAGTGGTCCAATTCCATTACCTCAATGGGAAGATGAAAAACACTCCAGGCTGGACATGATAAATAAATGTCTGATTAAAACCTGCTCTGCCAACTCAGTGAACTTCATTGATAACCTCTGGATCTATTGGCAGCGCTTTCACCTCTTTGGAAGAGGTGGACGCAATCTTAATAAACATAGGATAAAGCTACTCACTGCAAACCTTTTTCATTTTATCTACAAGGACAACAATTTGATCATCGCTTCAGAAGAACAAGCTCAAGGAGTTCTGACTAGGATGGAACCCTCTGCATATCAGGATCAAACCGTTCCAAAACAAGCTGATACACCATCGACTGCAGACAGAGCGACTGGTTCCCTTCCTCCTTACCCCTCCCTCTCTGCTCACCCACTCATTCACAAGATACCCATGAAGAAATGTCTTCTGGACCGGAGTTTCTTAAATTTACAGATGGAATGAATCAACAGGTTCTCCTCGGCACGTCTCTCCTTAGCATTCACGTAGCAGACCTCACTTCATTTAAGCCACCTGCCCAGTGGATCCATCACTGCGTTTCTGAGGTCTGAGACCGGGGTCCAGATTTGATCTTTACACCCATCTTACTCCAGAATGTGTCTGGCCCCTGGCACTGCAAAACAGGACATTACCTGTCAGGATCACTACAAGAAAATTTACAAAAAACAGAAACATATAATACAGCAGCTCTAATTCAAACCTCAGACTGATCCCCTGCCTAAAAGAACCTCAGACTGTAGAACTTTTGGCCTCCAACTCACTTAAACTAGCTCTTTTAAATACCAGATCTCTCTGTGCTAAAGCGCTACTAATTAATGATTTAATCACTGAGCATAATATTGATGTTATGTTTCTGACAGAAACATGGTTGAATGATAATAATGAACCGATTGTACTAATTGAATCTGTGCCTCCTAACTACAATTTCTTAAGTGAGAATAGAAAACATAAAAAAGGAGGAGGCGTGGCTTCAATATTTAAGAATACCATAAATACTAGTAAAATTTCCTTGGGTCAATTCATCTCTTTTGAGTACCTTGGAATTGAGGTAAAAGGCCACAAACGAACTTTGACAGTAACTTTATACAAAACCCCAACATACGTGGAAAATTTCTTTACTGACTTGAATGAGCTTCTATTTCTCATATGTATTGATTATGATTGTTTAATAATTGTCAGTGATTTCAACATTCATGTTGACAACTCCCAAGACAGAGGGGCAAAAAAGCTCTTTAATATATTAGAGAATTTTGGTCTAACACAACATGTCAAACAAGCAACACACACTCAAGGACACACCCTGGACCTGGTTATCAGTAAGGGTGTGAATATTTCCAATGTCTCTGTAACTGATGTTGCCCTGTCGCATCACTTCCTGTTATCTTTGAAAATTCTTTATCCTTTAACCCACTTGGACAAACAGCAACCATCACAAAACGTTCTCTCACAGAAAACACAACAGAAACATTTAATCAAATCTACACTTCTTCCTCACCCTTAAGCTGTAATGACGTTGATAAGTTGGTAAATGATTTTCAGTCTAAAGTTTTAGATATTATTGATTCCATTGCCCCAATTAAAATGAAGGTTGTGTCTGGCAAAAAGAAATCTCCATGGAAAAATGCACAAACAGTTACAGTAGATCTGCAAGACAACTCTGCTGTAGGGCCGAAAGAAAATGGCGTAAAACTCACCTTCACGTTCATTATGACATCTATAAAGAAAGACTACGTAACTATCATTTAACACTAAAACATGCAAGAGAGGCTTTCTTTGCAGATGTCATAAACAAAAACATTAACAATGCTCGAGCTTTATTTGCAACAGTTGACAGAATCACAAACCCTCCTGTGACGTTACCACCTGAATTCCAATGTATTGGCGCCTGCAACCAGTTTTCCAGCTTCTTTTCAGAGAAAATTTAAAAAATCAGAGGATTAATCTGCACATCCATTATAAAGTCAGTACCAATGTTGTGCCCAAACAAAACAAATACAGGAAAAATGACCCAATTTCAACTACTTAATTATGAAACCCTACAGGAAATTATAAGTCAACTAAGCTCAAGTTCCTGCTGTCCGGATGTTTTACCCACACATTTCTTTAAGAAAGTCCTGCCTGTTATTGCTACTGATCTGATTAGAATAGTAACTCATCGCTCTCATCAGGCGTTTTGCCCCAGGCTTTGAAAACAGCAGTAATCAAACCACTGATAAAAAGGAACAATCTGGACAAATAATGCAGAATTACAGGCCGATCTCTGACCTCTGACCTCCCATTCATCAGCAAAGTTATTGAAAAAGCTGTTTAAACAGTTAATTAGCTTCCTAATAATAACCAACCTCTTTGACTCCTTCCAGTCTGGTTTCCAGTCTCACCACAGCACAGAGACCGCCCTCGTAAAAGTGTTCAATGACATCCATATAAATACGGACTGTGGGAGAACCACAGTGCTGGTTCGGTTGGACCTCAGTGCAGCTTTTGACACTGTTGACCATGACATATTACTGAATCGACTGGAGAGTTGGGTCGGACTCTCCGGTCCAGTGCTTAACTGGTTTGAATCTTACATAAAGAACAGGGATTTCTTTGTTTCAACTGGAAACTTCTCATCGAAGAGGTCAAAGGTCACATGTGGGGTACCCCAAGGTTCAATCCTAGGACGCCTCTTATTCAATATTTATATGCTCCCACTAGCTCAGGTTATAACAGGAAATAATATTAGCTACCATAACTATGCAGATGACACACAGCTCTACATTACGATGTCACCAGGTGACCTTTGACCCCATCCAATCACTGAACAGATGCTTAGAACAGATAAATGTGTGGATGTGCCAAAACCTTCTCCAGCTGAACAGAAACAAAACTGAAGCTATTTTTTTTGGACCAAAAGAGGAACGATCTAGAGTTATAGATCTAGAGTCAATGCACAGCTTCAGTTATTACAACTAAAAACCAGCGATCAGGCCCAAAACCTAGGAGTAGTGATGGACTCTGACCTGAACCTCCAGAGCCACATAAAGACAGTTACAAAGTCGACCTTCTATCACCTGAAGAACATTTTCAGGATTAAAAGACGAATTTCGCAGCCAGATCTAGAGAAACTTATTCATGCGTTTATCTTCATTCATGCGTTTATTGATTACTGCAACAGCGTCTTCACAGGTCTGTCCAACAAATCAATTAAACAGCTGCAGCTGATCCAGAATGCTGCTGCTGGCGTTCTCACTAAAACCAGGAAGATAGAGTACATAACACCAGTTTTAAAGTCCCTCCACTGGCTCCCTGTAGCTCAAAGAATAGACTTTAAAATACTGTTGTTAGTTTACAAATCACTGAACGGCTTAGCACCACAATACATTAAAGATCTGCTGTTGTTGTATCAACCTTCCAGACCTCTCAGGTCTTCCGGTTCTGGTTCTGGTCTGCATCCCCAGAACCAGAACCAAACGAGGAGAAGCAGCTTTCAGCATCTATGCACCACAAATTTGGAGCAAACTTCCAGAAATCTGTAAAACAGCTGAAACACTGACTTCCTTTAAATCTAGACTAAAAACCCACCTGTTTAGGATTGTATTTGAAACCTAATCAATTACACATTTAATGATGAAACTTGACTTAATGTCATGGTCTGATTGTTGATTCTATGTTGAAATTGCACAAAAATCCGTGAGGGACGACGGATTCCCAGAGTGAAATTCGGTGAAAGAGGTGTAGGGAGCCTGGTGCCGGAAGAAAAACGACGAGTGACTCAGGGTCATTGCGCGTAACACAAACCCTGTAAATTCTAGACACTAACAGATACCATAGAATTGCAAAAAAATCCGTGAGGGACGGCCGAGTCCCTGCTCGAAATTCCGTGGAAGAGGTGTACGGAGTCTTGTGCCAGAAGCCCATTAAAATGCTGTCTACATCGTTTTAAACTGTGTGATTGTGAGAGTGAGTGGGAATAAAAATAGCAACAGGTATTTTGCTCCATATAACACAGTAGGAGTGTAACAGGTAAACCTTTATGGATGCAAACTTGACTAAAATCCCACCTGTTTAGAATTGTATTTGAAACGTAATCAATTACAAATTTATTGATGGAACTTGACTTAATGTCGTGTTTTGATTGTTGATTCTATGTTGCATTGTGTTTCTGTGTTTAATATGATGTAAAGCACTTTGAAATGCCTTGCTGCTGAAATGTGCTATACAAATAAAATTTGATTGATTTATTGATTGTCAGTTATATGTCAGTTTATTTACAGTCAAAATATTTGCTGGAAATGTTGCATATTGTAGATATATAGACAGAGTATTGATATCAATACCTGTCAAAATATTGTCATTGATGCATGACGTCCACTTTAGTGGACAGGTGATCAGTTGTAACTTTCTCCAAATATAAAGTTGTTATTTAGAAAATACATCAGTAGTATTAGTCTTTAGGGGTTTCTTGATGTCACAATAATTTTTTTTACCTGCAAGAGTTTTCTACAGTAGAAGGAGAGACTGGATGTTCCTGAGTCAGTCTGATAAGCTGTCCGCCATATTGGATTTAACAAAAGAATTCTTGCACTTGCACTGGATGGACAGTAGTTGGCAGTGTATTGCCTGACACACTAGTATCCATTTTAGTGGTCTGCATGCATTTATAACATAAAAATCCACAAGAAACACAAGAAAATGGCTTTTAGATAGCTGTCCACTGTAGTGACCATGATGCATGAAAGGGTTAGACATGTTTGCATTTAAAGATGTGTTAATAACGATGGGTCTTAATGAAGCCTGGCATTTCTTAAAATTCAGGATCAATAGAAAAAAACAAACGAAAATACAAATATTTATTTCAACTGGAAAAGCATCCAGTTTTCACCATAATAAATGTTTAAATAAAAGGAAATGTGTTATTACATTTGTGAAAAGGTGAATAACCTTAACACTTTGTGATATTCAATTTTAAATATCATGTTCATGCAAATGGCTATAAAATAATAGATAGAGCAAAACAACAAAGGAAGGGGTATCCCTTTTCCTTCACCTAAGAAATGAGAGTACCTTTCTATCGGGAGGGTCCAGCGGTCTCCAGTTGTTGGCCCTCAGCTGGTGAAGCTCATCAAACTTGAGGCTGATGTTCTCAATAGACAGCTGAAGCATATCCCAAAAGCCAGCCAGGTCTGAGGCCACAGGACGAGGATGAATGCTGAGGTTCTGTAATGGTGCAAAAAGCAAAATAAAATAAGAAAAAATAAACATAACTAATCTAAGAGAAAATGCTTATTAATTTTTAATTGGCTCTAAGTCCAAGCATGGTCGAACTGAGAAGTATATCACATTATAGGTTATACTTGTTATATTTATGTATTATGGACAACCCAAATGATAATTGGGTTGTCCAAGGCTATATATAATGTAAAAAAAACAAAATTTTAAGAATAACTCTCAACCACTCTCAACAACACTCTGCTGCCTGTGAAAATTACACTAAGCTTTGCCAAAACTTAATATGCAAGTTATTTTATAATGGTAACATCAACAATGTGTCTCCACTTATAAGGTTGAACTGAAGGGGAAATTGTTTAATGGTTACAACAGTACAAAAACACTTTAGTAACCTGTGTGTGTTTTTGTGTGTTCCACTGTCTGGAAAACTCTAAGAAGGATTTTAACACCCCCATCCTTCACCCCCAACCTCCAGGTTCTGCATTAGGTCCTGCTTGCTGTCAGAGCGCAGCACACAGCACTCCTCCTGCAGCTCCACCACTCAGATGTCCCGCTGCACAGATTTGTGACATTTATCTTAATATTAATGATTATGATGGTGTTTAGTTGCACAACTTTACGGACTCATTCATTCGTGGCTGTTTTCACCTTTATTGCGCTGTTCATATTAGTCTCAATATTTGCAGTTTTCTGAAGCACAACGCGGGGCTCGACGTCATTCACAGCAAATATATTAACTTAACATTAACAAAAACACAGCTGGATGGATCATCTGGGAAATGATGGACAGGGAGAGTCAGACTAAAATTAACTGGATGTCAGACAAATTCTGGGATTTATTATGAGTCTCTGCTTATTTCCAAGCCCAAAAGAGCAACTTCACATTCAAAAACGAACCCAAAAAGGCGCAACCCGCCACTCATTAAATTTGCAAGCGATTATAAACAAAGAAACAAAAAAAAGAAAAACAAGCCCTAAGCTGCTTATAATAATCAGACTTGGCGAGCGAAACTCAAAATAGTTCCTGTTTTTCCAGCAACAAAATGCGCATCTCCCTCTTCCCTCCATTGTTTATGTTTCTGTCGCTGCTGATACTGTTGCATAGAAACAGCTATCACTGGACAAGACATGTAGAGGAAATACAATTAAATTCCAAAAGAAAATAGTAACGCAAAGTGGTTTCGATAAATAACTGTAGTCTGACTCCTGGATTTGACAAAGCAACACGTTAGATTACTCGTTACTGAAAAAAGTGGTCCGACGTCAGTCACTGCTCTCAACTAGAATCTTGTTTCAGAAAGTACATTGAATTACAATAAGGAGACTTAATTGAACCAAACTGAACCCTATTATACACACAAAACTAGCAAAGTAATGTTTTCATGAGACTATTAATAATTTTGTTAGCTGTTATTAGCTTATTACATAATAACAATAGAAGAGAAAAGTTACAACATCAATTGCATAATCAATACCTTCTAAATAACTATGTATACAAACGCTACAACTGAATGCATTTTCTGAGCTATCGAACAAAAGATTGTAAAGAAAGCTTGGAATTCAGAGCACTTGTAAAGTGACCAGTAGGCGTGAAGATGCATGTTTTCCAGTAGAATTATTGATAATGGTTTTTGCACTCACCAGGTTCTCTTCACATAACTCCCTGAACTGCTGAAACTTCTGGGAGATCAAAAGCTGAGCACTTCCAACAGCAGTTCTCATCTTTTCCAGGACTGAGAACACAAACACAAGTTAAGATAAAATAAACTTTAGGATAAACAAAAGGATCTAATGTGTTTTCACCTTTGAAAATGATACAAAAATGGATATAAAAAGTCTACACACCTTGCTTGAAATGCCAGTTTTTCAAAGTAAAACACATATTATCCAAGTCAAAAATGATACTTTGTGATACCTTCCTGCAGGAGGGCATTGGCTGAGATAATGCTGCCATCAACTAATTGTCCTCCCTCTTCTGTTGTTAACTTTTCACTTTTCTAAACATCAAAGTTAATCCTACATCAGTTCATCTGTTTCTTTATTCTGTTCTGTCTTCTCAAACTCCCAAAGATCCCCACAGAGACTGCAACTTCCTGCAAATAGCTGAAATTATTTTCTTTTGACTATTTTAGACATTCTCTACAAACAAAATGGACAAATAAGTGAAATTTTAGCAAATAATTTGGAGTCAGGTTCCACAGAAAAATCTATGAATCTATGATTATTTAACCACCAGTAGGTGGGGAAAGGGGGTCTAATGCATAGAGAGGACATACACTACCAAGTCAAGCTGGTGGATGCTGTCTGACTCCCACCAAGCAAGACTGAATTTTGCAATTCCATCCAAAGATATTTCAACAGAGCATTATTTTAGAGTTTATTAGTTTGTTTTCTGGTTGAATTGTACAGGATGCGTATCACAGTCAAGGTGGAAAAAGTTTTAAGATTATTTGTCATGGTCTAAGTGGTTTACATTGCAAAACTTATTGGAGGGCTGTGTAGACTTTGTCTATTGCCTATAAGCAGTACATGGATTGTTGCAATTTTTTCACTCATCAACAAGATTGTCATGTTCTACTAAATGTTCCATTAATCCACTAACGGTCCAGTATTATAGTTTCTTGAAAACGCTAGGATAGGTCTGTGGAATATGCAAAACATGGTCATTACATTTAATACACAAAATTATTCTCACATATTGAGATTTCACCCATCAGTTCTGCTGGTTTTGAGCTCATTAAGGAATGTGCTGTTTTAGCTCTATGTCACGATTATACAAATGAGCTGCTGCTGGCCTCGAAGTAGTGTACCTTACTTCTGGAGTTTACGCAGCCTCTAAAACTGCCACAAATACCATTTAAAGCTATATTATGATTTGAAAACAAATGTTCTTTGACAACACAATCTAAACTGGACAAAGGCTGCAAATTGTTCACTGAACGATACCTGTTTGACTATGAAGGGACGTGTTTTTGTTGTTAGCTAGCTAACATTATGTGACCTTTCTGTTTTGGAAATAGAACGTTGTTAGGCTCTAATCTTGATTGGATTCTTATAGTATAGAATGGGGTTACCACCTATCACGTAAAATACAGAATCATTTGTTATATGACACTTAAATGTTTCCTTATGATGCCTGAGCGTCCTGCACTGTGTGAGAAGGAAGACATTCATCCCAGGCAGAACAGCTCCGGTGAGGACGAAAGGCACACAACGAATGCCAGTCATATCTCCTGACATGAATTATATCAGGAGGTAAGCAATTCAGACAAAAAGAAAGAAAAAATAAATTATAGAGTGACCCCTGATGTGTTGCATTGTGGCTAGTTAACTGCTTCAATTAAGGTCTTGGATATGGGAGGTCCTTATGGTCATGTGTCTACCCAGATCACTTATATACTGTGAGGAGCACTTGTTCATTCATGGAGATCCAGAACCAGGCGGAGGCATAGCCGTAACCAGAGGTGGAGTCGGAGCCAGAACCAGACGGGGAACGTTGGTTTCTTGACACAGTGTGGGAACCAGTTCAGAGGTTCGGATGGTCCACACATGGAGGCATTGCCGGAGCAGATGGGAGCAGATGCTGGAACCTGTGGGGGCCAGCAAGTCTGAAGAGGAAAAGTGCTTGATGGAGAACTGGACCGAAGGGCACGCACGCCAGTGCAGCAGTTTCCAGGCTGCCACCCACTACCCCTAGACTTCATTTTAATGAATGCCTCTGAAGGGCTTAAAATGGTTTCTGGAGTTGTGTCCCCCCAGTTTTTGTTGTGGTCATCTGAGCCGGGCCATAACTATACATATATATGCAGACATAGACAAATGTATGGTATGAGGTGCTTGTGGGCACCTCATACCATGAGAGTCGAATGACTTGGGTTGTAGTGCGTGTCCCTTATTTTGATTTCTGAAAGGTGGCAACTCAAGTAAAGGATAGAAGTTATTTTTGCAACCACATTTCTGTTGTTGACTACAAAATTTTGAGTAAGATAGAAATCTGTAATGTTAGTGAAATGTTTCCCCAAACACTGTATTGGAACAGTCTCGATTGCAGTTGAGGGAGAGGTGTTAGTGAGAGGAAGATGTCACGGGTCAATTTAGAAAATGAAGAAAGTTGGTTACCCTCTCAGATGAATATTTATCAAATGTTATATTTAGAGTGTTACGTTTTTTTCTACTTTGTTTTGCTGTAGCTCAGACTTGGTAGTAGAAAGCTGACGTCAACATAACTAGGAATAACATTTTTTATGTCTCTATTAGCAGGTTTCACTTGATTCTGCTGTGGTGTGGGGGTGTGGTGGAACTGAAGTGCATGTCATGTTCTTGCTCAGCTGGGAAAACCCTGTGTAATCACATGGTGGGACTTCTGTTTCAAACTACTCACTACAATACTATGGGCTATAACACAGTACCATTGCCTTTGTCATGCACCAGTTCACTGCAGATCTGGAACCGGGCAACAACAAAGGTCAGAAATTAATATTTTTTTTAAACTTGGTGATCTTAGACTAAGAGTTTGTATCCACCTATTTGTTAATTAATCATTTGTGATTATAGGAAAATGCCCCAGAGACTACAAATGAAATGGCAGCATGTAAACCAGTGGCAAGAGATAAAAACAGGGTTAGGACTGGTGTGAAGTGCACACAGGGCATGTGCAGGTGAGTGAATGAGTCCTTAAATATTCAAAGATGGTAATGTGTGTCTAACATAAACATAAAAGTGAATAGTATGTATTGCTTTTTGTATATGCTTCCTGATATTATCTTACACAATTTATAATACCATTTTACTATTAAAAGTTTGGGAGGGTGTTTTTGCATTACAAACTCGATTTCTGCATTACAGTCAAGTACAGGGATGTGATTAGTGTCACTGTTATAGCTTGAAAGGTCACATGACATAATAAAATCTATATTAAAATTGATGTGTCTCATTTGGAAGGTCCTCATCCAGATCCTCACATCATGGCGAGGAGAGACTGAAAAACACAAGCCTGCAACCAGGGGTATTCAACTTACTGCATGGACTTGAAAACCTTACTTTGGTGGACTCTAAATTTGGTCCTGTGCCATTTGGGTTTGTGCTTTCTTATCAGTGCCCTGCTGAAATAAGCAGAGACATAATTAAATGTTCCTCAGTTAACTGTTGTTGGTTACAACTTTAGGTTCCCTCTAGATGAGACTAACTAAAAGCAACACTGCCACTTAAGAGAGGCTTTAAGTTATCACATGAGATCTGTGCTGCTATTGAAGCAGAAACCAGACAGCAATCAGAATGCCAGCTTTGGACCCAGGTACTCAAACCCTGACCTGCAGCCAGCAAGTTCCGTGAAATATGCCATGTGCGCAGGCAACAACAACAATAGCTTTCTCCAATGAGTGGAAGTTAAATGGCAACATTGTTCAGTCAGCTAATGTCTAGGAGCATAATGTTTGGTTATCCAAAGTATTTAATTTATTCCTTAGCAAATCAGTTTGACTGATTAAAGTGAAGCAATCAAACATAATAGCTTTATTTAACCACAATGTTATATAGCGTCTATTCTTTATTTTGTCTATGACTAGACCTGTCCAAAGTCACAGCTTTTCTCTTCCAGTCGTCGAATATTCGCGGCCTTCGAAGCACCCGTCCTACGTAGACCAGATCCTTTGACGCAAAGACATTCATAGACTCCGAAAGATGCAGACCCTGAATTCGGACACACTGATTGTGAGTAACATAAAGTGAGACACAGGACTAGCAGAGGCTATTGTTTAGTGTTAGCTTGTGCTAAATGACAAACCATGTTTCTGCCAAACAACACAAAACATGCAACACATCATTATGTACTTACATCGCCATCTGCATAATTGTGAGAATGTAGAAACTGATTCTTCCTTCCGTTGAAGCATTTTGGTCAATTCTGTCATGAACTGTTAGTAGTTTTCAGAGGATTTCTGCTTAAAATTCTCTGTACAAACTACAACTTACTCTGGCAATATTGCAAGGACATTGCAAGCAGAAATATTATGAAGCCATGCAGCTCTGTTCTCCATGACTGGGAGAAAATGCATGAACACATGCTCAAGCTCTGTGTTACAGTGGACAACAAAACATTTTCCTTTTCAAGCAGTCATTGTGCAAGTGTAAAACCAGCAGAACAAACCTGTAATGAAATGGGTGGAGGTCCACTTGAGGTTGGTTTGTAAAAAGTTGTGATGCAACAATTTAGAAGTTTTTGAAACAAACTGTCTTGCAAACACCAGCAGTACGTATACTTATTCCAAAAAATAGCTGGGTGTTCGGTTTCTTTTGCTCTTGGAATATTTGTAGAAACCATAAATACCCAAGTGGAAGGACAGAAAAATGCAAAACGGGAATTTTTCATAATTGTGGACTTTCTAAATTTCTTATGGTTGAGACCCTTTGTATGGACTTTGCAATAAAAAACTGAATTTGATACTATTCAGATTTAATATTTAAAATGTGTGTTGCACTATTTATCCTGAAATGTTTGCTAAAAAGCTGAACGATGAACAAACACATATAAAACCTACTGTCTTCAGGCAACTCATTCTCCCGCTGGTCAAGCTCCATCTGCTGACACCATCCCTCCATGCGGTCGGTCTCGGCTTGAAGAAGCTTCAGGAACCAGCGTCCATCTCTCTGACAGACCGACCGTTGTACCACCTTACATCATAATATTCAGATTTGCACATACTGTCAAAATAGTGTACATGAAATATTCATTAAAACTACAAGAAACCCCTGAATGAGGCTGAAAGTAACTGCTTGTTTATCTTTCACTAAAGGGCAATGTGAACATTTTCAGCTTCTGATAAATAAATATCTTAAAATACGGTTAATCAGAAGGAAATGTGAACATTCATTCTTCTAAAGCTAACATTTTCCACACTTGCACAGCAATAACACGATCTAAAGAAGATGAAATCTTGAAATTAAATGTAATATTTATGTGTGTTCTAAATATTAAAACACATATTGGGGAATGTGTATTTTAATATATAAAACACACATGGAGAACTTTTTAAAATGAAGTGTGTCATGAGGAATGCATTTTCTTAGAAACTGTACATGCAAGAATACTTTAAAATAAAAAATTATGATTAAAAATCTCAGTTATTTCAAAAGATAGAAAATATAGTGATACACTTGTCCCTGTTTTTCAGTGTTAAACCCCACTGAGCTTTGAGCTGATGTGCTCTTTCATCCCACAGACTTGAAAACTGTCTATGACTAATATCAGATATCTGTCATAACAGCAGTAATTATATTGGATATCAGTTCCAACCCAAATGTTCATATTGGTGCGTCCTTACTTTTCTATATATATTTTGTGAAGGACTTTGGTCACTGATATCAAGGATGTATAAAAAATGATTGAAATGATTGATATGCATTAAAAACAAACCAAAATGAGTAAAACAAGTCCACATACCTCCAGAATAGCAGAGCTGTTGAAGTCTGCATCAAGTGAGTCATCAGTAACAGTATCTATCCAGGGGTCAGGCGGGGGGAGGATGGACGGGTCAAAACCAACATCATCATAATCATCTGAGGTGCAGGCATGGTAATGGTTCCCTGAGCCTTGAATGCTGACGGTGGAGGTGGCTGCATCGCGGGAATACTTCCGAGACATGCCACAGGAGGCCAGACGTCCTCTGTGAGGGTGTGGAGAGTCTAGGGGAGTGTCTAGGAGGTCTGGCAGGTCTAGATCTGCCTGGATTGGGAAATAAAGAGGATCCAAGAATTAACTTAATATTTAGTTGTGTGAAATTTATATTTAGTTTTGTAAATAGCCTACATTAATACAGCATATTTCCAAATGATTTCTCATTCCCTCATGTCTTCTGTCAAGATCAACTTGATATTCTATATTTTAGCCAAAAAAGGCTTTGCAATGGAAGTCAGATTTATTCCTCTACCTGAGTCACATTTTCCATGGTCTGGGAAAAGTGGTCTGAATCTAAAATTTGACATATACATGTAGAAATTTGATAACTTTTCTGCAAACAGATCTCCAAAGAGCAAGATATCACACAAGTGTGTAGATATACAGACTTTCACAGTGAAAGATCAGTAACAGAACCAGTCATGTGTGCTGCTATTTCTCTGTCCTATGACCCACTCAGAACTCTGGTCATCACCAGGACTCTGTTTATTAATAATTAATTAATAAAGTATAGTCATTCATTAATTCCGATGTGTAGAGCAGAGGGCTTTGTTTATGAAGAAGGAAAACAGCTCTGTTGGTAAACTTTATCCAACAGAGCTGTTGGATATTGTTGGATAAATTGTATTTTTAGTAATTATCAAATATTCGTTGTATCATGTAGCTTTGTAGTAACATTTAGATAATGTTTAATTATATGCTTTTTCTCTTTTTCCTCTATTCTAAGTAATGTCTCTGTGTGTTGAATAATTATGATTCCTTCCTGTGACTTCCTTGAGATGCCATCAGCAAAGCCTGGGAGATAGCGGAGACAACTCTTCTAGCAGAGTTTATTGCCCAGCAATAAACTCTGCCCTCCTGTGTGATATACAACTTGTTTTACTCAACGTCGGCCGTGTCTGGTACCCGACTGGAGCAAGAAGGATTTAGATTGTAGATAACATATGTCTAAATAGTAAAAGTCATTAGCGCTGCAGCTGTGTGATAAATTGTTTTGCCCCTCCCTTTTAGAAGCTGCAAGCGCCCAATGTACGAGGGTTTTTTCTTTAGAGTAATAAAAAGAGAGGAGCGGACAGATGTGTTTCAGAGCGGTAGGAGATTTGTAACTGAAAGCACATCTCTGTCCGTTCTCCTCGCGAGTATAAAAGAATCTAACTCTCTTGTCTTTTCTGTGTTTGTTTAAATTGTCTTTAATAGGTATTTAGACCTGACAGATATAGCTTGGAACAGCATAGAGAACTTGTCCCAATAAAAATTGTTAATCACAACCTGTCAATGCAAGCTTGCTGCTTACCTGTACAGCTGCTGTCACACTGTTGGAGCGCTGAAGCCTTCGATATCTAGACATCCAAGAAACCAAACCATCAATATCTACTGTCAAGACACAATTCAGTCAACACTTTTACATTTTGCAATGTCTTTCTAAATATACTTAATACAAATCAGTAAATTTGTGATTTAGTGCGCATGTGCCAACATGTATGCAGCCTGTTGTGTTTACTCCTCACCTTTTTGCTTTTTTTATTTTTTGGATTGATTATTTTGCAACTTCAATTTATTTTTGCACTTTACTAGTCATAATTTTCAGTACTGTTTATTAAGAGAGTTATAATCTTTTTCTTTGCTGTAGAGATACTTTTTTTTACTCTGCTAGGCACAACAACTTGGCCAAATTGCTTACACCAGGGATCAGCTCATTGTGCTGAAGCTGAATGACATGGTGTCCAGATCCACAGAAATCTCCAAAGAGATGTGGAGAAGGACACATCGGGGTTGCCGAAGAGAAAACAAACAGTGGAGGAGCGCAGTAAGGAAGAAACAACAAAGGCTTATGGAGAAAATAAGTTATAAGTTGTTTCTCCCACCATTACCATGGGCAACGTTAGATCGATGGCTAACAAGATGGATGAATTAACATATCTGTCCAGGAGCCAGAGGGAATACCGGGAATGTAGTTTAATGTGTTTTACGGAGACATGGCTGCACCCACAACTGATGGAGACATTTGCATTCCTGACACCAATGCCTCCATGAAGGGTTACCAGACTGTTCAGCCTGACCGGAATTTCACAGAGAGCAGTAAACCTGAAGGAGGGTGGCTTGCCGCTCTAATAAACAACTGGTCATGCAATCCTGTTCATATAATGGTCAAGGAGCGAACCTATAGCCTGGACGTCTTCGTCCATTTTACTTGAACCGTGAATATTCCCATGTTATTGTGGTGACTGTTTACATTCCTCCCTCTGACAGGATTGCCACCTTTCAGAAATAAAATAAGGGAGGCCCGTGTCGCCCTACTCTCATGGGGTGGGATGGCTGCTGTAGTGATAGACATTGTTTTACGGCAATGTTTTTTGTAAAAACAACAACAAAAAAGATTCATAGAGCAATTATTCATACATACAGGTTGGTTGGAGTATCCCAAAATTGTACTCCAATCCGTTCAACGGGTTTTTACTTAAATAGAAATAGAAAGGAACCATAAATTACTTAAGCTTTAATTAAGCAAGTATAAAAAATATTTGTGAAAGGTCTACTCAAGTACTGAGTAACTGATCATAATACCTGATTTAACATTTAAGTCACCAGACAGCCAAAAATATAAAGGTGCAAATTCTGATATTTTAAAGAGTTTTACCAAAATATTTATACAAATAAGGAGTTAGGTCTGGCTGATTCTAGTCCAAATTTACCATGGGGGCCAGTGGAGTCAGTATTTTTTCATGGTGACTCTTAAAAAGAATGAAACAACAACAAAAAGAACAGCAATATTTCATCATTTGATATATTAAGTGAGCCAAAGAGCCACTTGTATATCCAGAGATACAGGTTACAGAACCCTGATCTAGCAGCTGGAAAGTATGATCCTATCTAAATTCAACAGCTAAAAGTGCAGCACTATAATTTTGAATTCATTGTTAAAGTAAACTTGTGAAGGTTAAAAAAAATCCACCACTGGGTATTAACAAATTACATTTACAGTGTTGACCATTGTCTAGAACCGCCCATGGGTCCAGACCTGGCTGCAGGTCTGGGTCCAGACCTGCAGCCAATGGTGCATTTTTGGTTAGCATGTTTTTTTTCCATTAATGGGAAGTCAGGTTATCCAAACTGGTAAACCACATTAATGAAATAATAGTGAAATAATACATTAAATGAACACTGAGCAACGTATTCATAAAAAATATCAATATTTCTAAAGAAAACACACAGAAAGTCCTAACAAACAGTTTTAAAGCAGGAAATATTTATGTATGTACTGGTAATCTATTAGCATGATTTGTTCTTTAAATGATCAATTCTATTATTTTAGCTGATACTATTTAGATAGATTAAATAAAGTGTCATCCAAACTCAACATCCTAAGCAAATAATCAAACCATAATAGTCTACTAAAAGCACAACAAGAAACTTAATCATAGCAAAATGTTCTGTACCATATCAGCCTCAGGAGATGATTGGGGATGGAAAAGACACTGATGTCTGGTTCTTCTAGGTTCTGGCGGATCTGCAGTGTTCTTCTACTGATGCATTCTGTCTGATATCATATAGCACACTGCGCCACAATGGGCACATTATTTAAAATGTCTGTATTCATCCTCACTAAGACGGTTCAGCCTGAGATTTATTTCTTCCCATTGTATTTTTGCAAGAGGTTTTGCTTCTAAGGACATGGTGGAGTATTGGGTGGACATTTTAAAAAGACCCAGGTTGATAGCAGCTCACCTCAGCTGCATATTGTCTGTCTCTAGGTAACCATGATAACAGCATCAAACCGTAGTGTTCTGGTGGGCGGGGGGTCGTGTAGATCCCGCCACTACAATTTAGCAGACCTTAATATTTCCTGTGTTTTATTTTGGTCATTATTGTTACACTTAGTGTTGATATGTGTGTGATAGGCTTGTCTATTGGACAATTATAGAAATATGGACCAATACATGCCCCATATTGGTTTAATACAGGACGCAACATTTAACAGCTAAATAAGAGATGATTTTGTATTTTATGGGATGAGTGGCAACCCTACATGGTCTGTGATATCATCCACTCCATTGTAGGTTGCTTGCAGACAAGACGTTCAACTGCATTCATGATTATCTTGGGTGATTTTATTCATGTCACCATGGACAAAACCCTGCCCAACTTCACCCAGTATGTGAGATGTCCCACCAGAGAAGATAGGACTCTGGAAAAAAGATGCTTACAGTTCCTCTCCCCTCCCTCCATTCAAAGTTCGATCATAACCTGGTGTGCCTCAGTCCTTGGTGAAGAGCCAGCCTGCAACCACGAGGACAGTGAGGAGGGGGTCACAGAAGGTCACTGAGACGCTACAGGGATGTTTTGAGGATCTCGATATGTCAGGATCTCAAATATGGAGAACATTAGTGAGCTCAATGAGTGCATAACTAACTACTTCTGTGTTGACTCCATTATCCCTACTGAGACTGTTTATTGTTACCCAAATAACAATAAACAGTGTTATTTGATCTCCTTCGTTTTGAACAAAGGAGCTCAAAACCATCCTGAATGAGAAGCAGAGATGGCAACGGATGATGTGAGAGTAATTAAGAGGTGCTTGAAGGTGAAGATCAGAAGAGCTAAAGAGGATTACAAGAGGAAGCTGGAGAGGAAACTCCAGCAGAAAAACATCAGAGAGGTCTGGAGAGGGATTAGGACTATCACTGGGTTCAGATCAGCAGGCTGTGGAGCGGTTGAGGGAACGCTGACAGAGCCAATGAACTCAACTTGGTTTTTAACAGGTTTGATACTGCGGCTCCTGTACCTCTCACTCCCAGCAACATCCTGCTGCTGTCCACCCATGTGAGTTTCACCTTCACATCTCCTTCCCTCCTCTTGTACTCAGTGACCATCCCCCACCTCTCAGCTGGTCACCTATATAGTAAACACTATTGCTGAAGATATTAGAAGACAGCTGGTGAGACTCCACCGTGCAAGACTGCAGGCCCTGATGGTGTGAGTCCGAGGGTGCTCAAAGCCTGTGCTATCCAGCTCTGTGGAGTCCTTCAGCATATCTTCAACATAATCCAGAATCTACAGCGGGTCCCTGTGATGTGGAAAACAGAATGCATTGTAAATGATTACAAGGACTGTGGCACTGACCTCCCACATTATGAAGACCCTGGAGAGATTCATCCTGTCACCAGGATGCTACTGGACTGTAGCAGCTCTGGCTTTTGGTCCAACCACTCTTGGATCCCTTACAGTTTGCCTAACTGCCCAGACTTGGACTTGAGGACATCATCATCTTCCTGCTTAACCATGTATACTCTCACCTGGACCAGCTGTTGAGCACTGTGAGATTTATGTTCTTTGACTTCTCGAGTGCATTCAACACCATCCATCTGTCTCTACTGGGTTAGAAACTGATGGCAATGCAGTTGGATCTCCCCTTGTGTCCTGGATTGTGGACTATCTAAATGGCAGACCATAGTTTGTGCACCTGTGACACTATGTATCAGACAGTGTTGTCAGCAACACAGGAGCTCCACAAGGGACTGTCCTCTCTCCCTTCCTCTTCACCCTCTATACAACTGACTTCAGCTATTGCACTAAGACCTGTCATCTCCAGAAATGCTCAGATGGCTCAGCTGTTGTT
Organism: Xiphophorus hellerii; assembly: GCF_003331165.1. Taxonomy (NCBI): domain Eukaryota; kingdom Metazoa; phylum Chordata; class Actinopteri; order Cyprinodontiformes; family Poeciliidae; genus Xiphophorus; species Xiphophorus hellerii. The sequence continues at coordinate 1,016,050 of NC_045677.1, forward strand.
GGTTGCATCAGTGAGGGCGATGAGGTTGCGTACTGGGCTGCTGTGGACAACTTTGTCACATGGTGTGGGCTGAACCACCTGCAGCTCAATGTGACAAAGACCAAAGAACAGGTGGTGGATCTGAGGAGGAGGACCAGGATGCTGGTGACCCCTGTTACTATCCAGGGGGTCAGTGTGGACATTGTGGAGAACTATAAATATCTGGGTGTCCACAATAATAAAGAAACTGGACTGGGCTAAGAACACTGATGCTGTGTACAGGAAGGTCCAAATAAATAAAATTAAAATTAAATAAAAATAAAATTCAACATCTCTTTGACTTTGTTCAGGATGTTTTATGACTCTGTGGTTGCCAGTGCCATCCTGTATGCTGTGGTGTGCTGGGGCAGTAGGCTGAAGGTGGAGGACACCAACAGATTGAACAGACTGATCCACAAGGCCAGCAATGTCGTGGGAGCGGAGCTGGATTCTTTGACAGTGGTGTCAGAGAGAAGGATCCTGTCCAAGGTACAGGTCATCTTGGACAGCTAGTCTCATCCTCTTCATGATGTGCTGACTGGATACAGGAGCACATTCAGCCAGAGTCTCATTTTACCAAAGTGTACCACAGAATGACACAGGAAATCATTTCTGCCTGCAGCCATTAGACAATACAATGCCCAACTCTGAGTAACTTAAACTGAATTTTCTTTGTACTCATATGTAGATTATTTATAGATTAACATATTTGCATGTGCATTCTTGTTATTTATTTATATTCCATCATATTGAATTCTGTACATCACTCTAAGGTGTATATATATTTTAAAAAGTTTCTTTCTTATGCCTATATTTGTTTTATTAATATTTAACACCTTGGATGAAGTAGCTTGTCAACTAATAAGCAATTTCCCATCAATAAAGTATATTCTATTCTATTCTATGAAAGAATATAATAGAAATCAAAATCGAAAAATATTTTGATTTTTTTTCACTGCAATGATCACTCTCACCCTCGATCATCCTCCACTTGCACCCCCACAGATGTGAACTTGGAGGGGTCTTCTGGATCTGGAATCTCTTCTGGTCCATCAACCTATAGGACACAAAGAATTCCAAACTACACAATTCTTCCATACTTTAGCATACCTTCCTCTACCTTCCCCTTTAAATGTAGCTTTGATTTTTCTGTTGTGTAAAGTAAATTAGCTACAAATCCTGTACCTGGATGCCTATGGAGAGACATTTCCCCTTCCTGAGTGCTTCTTTTCTGTATTCATCCCGATGTTCTTCTACAACTTGCCCCCTGCTGAGATGTGGGGAACTGGCAGTGCTGACTGTCATCGTGCTGTTGCTGACATGTTGACTGGCTGGTCCATGCACCTAAGTAGAGACAGCTCCAGTCAGAGTTTAAATGTAATGTTTATGGGAAAGAAGGTCATAATCACTTTGAACTTTCGAGGCAAGTGAACCTTGACCTCTCTCTATTTGTACTCATCAATAAACTTCTGTCATAATTCTAGATCAAAGGTCTAAAACTCCTTTCCTCAGTCTTTTCTATATCTCTGTGCTTTAGCACACCTGGCTCCAATATTAGCTCATTAGCAGTTTAGACATTTAATTAATGTGAGTAGGACTAAGGACACAAATAAAAAGGCCTGCCGTTTGAGACAGCTATGGACATCTGACAAATGTTTGGAATATTAGCATAGTTTGTTTCAATAATTTGACTTCTTGACTTTTAACCCTAGTTCACAAATTATTAACAGGATTAAGGTTGGAATTTTTTAAAGGTGTTTGAATAAGTCTAAAGTCAGCCTATTTTATCCATTACATACCCATATTCCATGTGTTTGGGATCACTAAACCCACTGGAACACTCAATTGTGTCAAAGTTTCACAGCAAAACCCAAACTGTCAATCTCAAACGTAAGTATTTTAGTTGGATTCTTCTGCAATGACCAAGACTCAAGTCTTTCTTAAACTGAGACTATGAAACACCTCAGTCACTAAAGCGAGTTTAAACATCACTGCCTATGTACGTAGGGCCCTGGCAGACCCTACTCCAGAGCAGGGACCGACAAAGCAGATACAAGGCTGAAAAAAGGCGGGTGAAAATGCTTGCCAAGCAGACTGAGTAGAGTGGAGCTGGGTCCATTAGAGCCAGTGGAAAAGGAGCACAAGTCACTCAAGAGTATAAGTTGCATCAGTCAAAAATGCATCATGAAGGAAAAATAACTTAAGTAGGATGTATTTATTTAGAAAAAAATAGAAATTGTTAGATGTGAGAGTGACGTGGTGTTCAGTTACCTGTTTTTCAACAAACTGACCTTGGAAGTTTCTAACGCATTGATATCAGTGTTCTGAATCAGGGTGGTCAAGAACTTACGGTTCGATCAGGTGCTGTGCACTTCCAGAGCGGAAACGTATGTAGTGTAAAACTATATTTACACTACATTGCAGTGGAAAGGCCCACTTACAAAGTCATTTTTATTAATGACTTTCATTGGCAAATACCAGGGCATGGAGACACAACTCTTTCCTTCCCAGCAGCATGTTCAGCATCCAACAGTGAACTTGTTCCTGCTCCTGCTCCGGTCATCTTGCTGTCAGACGGTGTTTAGCTTTTCTCGGTAAAGGTCCTTGGCTCATGCCCATCAAAATGATTTAACATTTAATGTATCAGTCAAAAATACATCATGAAGAGACAAAACAAATACACTATATTGATAAAAGTCTTTGCTCATCTGCCTTAACTCACATATTGCCAGGTTGCAGGAGGTGTGTTCACTTATTCCTTTAGTCCTTTTCTGCAGTTTGTGTGATCCAGTTCACATCAGGTAGCAGCAGTTCTGTTCCGCTGCAGGCATTTCTGCACACCTATTGCTTGTTTCCACTTCATCAGGTGGACTACTTAAGGACCTGGAAGCCAGCATGTCGGTGCCAGAGTGCTAACCAGTAGCGGTAAAACTCCAAGCCCTCTGATTTCTAAGTGTCTCTGAGTGTAGCTTCTTGCCTTTCTCACCCGCGTTACTTCCTCGTGCAGGTTACCTGAACTGATCCCTGGATCTGGATGTCCCCTGGTTACATTTCCACTCTCCCATTCTTTTCAAGACTCAACAGCTGGCCTTCCCCAATCCACCTGCTTTCCCAAGCCCTGTCTGCTTTCCCACAATACAATCACATGGATGTTGGTACCGGTTCCCGCCTAGGGACTGTTCTTCTGGAGCGCACCTCTTCACAATTCTCAATTTATCAAACATCCTTATATCTTTCTTCTTCTACGAGTGTTTTGCATGTGGGTTAAACATATCTTCAAAACCAACACGACACATATGAGCCTAATTGATATTATCCTATTCCTAATCCATAGGGTTCAATATGACATTGATTCACCCTTTGCAGCTAGAACAGCTTCAACTCTTCTGGTAAGGATCTCCACAAGGTTTAGGAGAATATTTATGGGGATTTTTGACCCTTCTTCTAGAAGCGCATTTGTGAGGTCACATACTGATATTGGACAAGAAGGCCTGGCTCACAGTCTCCGCTCTAATTCATCCCATAGGTCCCATAGGTGTCAGGTTGAGGTCAGGACTCTGTGCAGGCCAGTCAAGTTCATCCACACCAGACTCTGCCATCCATGTCTTTGTGCACTAGTGAACAAAGCAAGGTCCATAATCATGTTGGAAGAGGAAGGGGCCAGCTCCAATCTTTGTGGGACAAAGTTGGGAGCATGGAATTGTATAAGATGTCTTGGTATGTTGAAGCATTCAGAGTTCCTTTCACTCCGCCAGATAGAGAAGCACGATTTGTCACTCCAGAGAATGCACCTCCACTGCTCTAGAGTCCAGTGGCGGCGTGCTTTACACCACCGCATAGAATCCTTTGTATTGCACTTGGTGATGTGTGGTTTGGATGCAGCTGCTCCACCATGGAAATCAATTTCATGAAGCTCCCTGCACATTGTTCTTCAACTAATCTGAAGGCAGCATGAAGTTTGGAGGTCTGTAGTGATGGACTCTGCAGAAAGTTGGTGACCTCTTCTCACTATGACCTTCAGCAATCGCTGACCCCGTTCCGTCAGTTTACGTGGCCTACCACTTTGTGGCTGAGTTGCCAAAAACGTTCATTTTCTTATAATACAGCTGACAGTTGAATGTGAAATATTTAGGAGCGAGGAAATTTCAAGACTGGATTTGTTGCACAGGTGGCATCCTATCGCAGTTCCACACTGGCATACACGAAGCTCATGAGGGCGAGCTATTCTTTCAAAGTATTTGTAAAACCAGTCTGCATGCCGAGGCCCTTCACTTTATACACCTGTGGCCATGGAAGTGATTAGAACACCTAATTCTGACCATTTAGATGGGTGAGCAAATACTTTTGGCAATACAGTGCATATAAGTCACACCTGAGTATAAGTCGCAGAACCAACCAGTCGCAGGATTAAGAATACACAGTATTCATAATCTCTCCAAACCCCTGTTTCTTCTTTTTGCAAGTAGTACACATTTTCAAGACATTAAATTATGATACAAGTAGTTATGTCCAAAACTCATAAATTGGCTGTGAAATCATTCTCACATCTTACTTTACAGTCATAACATACAATCACAAACCTGAGCGTTAGCAGCTTCTATGGCAGCTGTCAAGGCCTTCATGCTGTCAATACTCTCCGTTGAGTTGCTGAGCCCTGACTGGATTGTCATGTCTCCTCTGGGCCCTTCATCTTCCATATAGGCATCCTGGTTGATTTTAGAACAAAAAGACAATTTCTGTCACTGGCAAGTATTACCTTGGATATAGAATAGCATTCTGTTTTTACCACTGGCTTATCAAAAGTGAACTGCTGTACACTATGCAGATTTGGACATATTTTGATAGAAGAAGCGAATGCCTTTATTTGCGGGAGCAGATTTTTACCATGATGTACCGGTATTCAGGTTCTCATAATCATGAAGGTTTAAAAGAAGTCATATTGCAATGGTGTCTTTACTGGTCTCTTAAAAAAACAATAAGGTAGCTCCAGCTCATTTCACCAACAGGGACTTGAATCACATTACACAAGGTCTTAGATCACTGCTCTGGTTCTGTTTGTTAAATGACAGATTTTTTTTCACATTTTGGAATTCTGATATTGTTCTGTAAAGTACCAAAAGGTCTTGGCCCAAAATAATTTCTAAATCACTGGTCAGGTTTGAATTGTGTAGATCCCTCAGTACTTCAGGAATCTCAGGGATTCCTGAATCTCCCACTTATTCAGAGTGGGAGGGAAAAGTGAAGGATAAAAAGAAAAAAAAACAGGAAAGTAATGAATAACAGCGCAAAAATCTAAAGAGAAAACATAAATATATGATAAATGTGGCAGATATTGGGTTCTTGTTTTCATTTGTGAAAATGTTTTGTACCACAATACAAAGTGACGTTCTGTTGATGGTAAACAATACTCCCCATCTCTCCCCACACTAACACAAAGCAAGATGGAAGAAGGTGATTGTCTGAAATCAGTCTCTGTGCTGTACACCACTACTGATGCGGCGCTCAGTACCTGTGCGGACTCTGTGCTGCTTTGGGCTGTGATAGAGATATATGGCTTGGACGCTGTAGAGCAGGTGGAGGTTCGTGGTGGCACTGGTGGAGGGGTTTTCTTATAGGTAGTAATGCAAGACGATACTATAAAAAACAGAAGGTGGGAGAGAACAAAAAGAGAAGAAATTAGTTATATAAATTGTATGTTGTGACCAAAAAATTAATTTTCTCCATAATGTTCTAATTCCCAACAACCCATTTTTTCCACTTAACCAGCAGATTATCTTTTTTTCACCAACTAAAAAAGATATTCTGTCACACTGTATCTAAAAGTGTGACTAATAAATATTGTATGCTAACAGATGTGGTCAAAAGGCAAAGATATTGGAGTAAATACAGCAAGCACACTCAGTGAACAAAATCCACAAAGTTTCTGCATCTTCCCAGGGAAGATGGGAGCACTTCCCATTTACCAGAGACACTGGCACAAACAATACCACAATAGGTCATCTGACCTATTGTGGTATTGTTTTTCCTCTTGTACCTTATTTATGTTCATTTTAGCTTCTCTTAACTTATTTGCACTTCACCTCTCATCCATCAACAACAACAATCATAATAATAATAACAATAATAATAAGGGTATTATTATTATTATTATTATAATTATTATTATTATAGCAGGAATAATGAATATGTCCATTTCTAATCTCATATTAGAAACAGCTCACTTCAACTATACAACATTTATATGAAGTGAGTTGTGAGTGGCTACAATATGTTGTAGTTGAAGTGAGTTGTGCTTTTAATACATTTTTCTTGTGTGTACTCAGAGCTGCATGGGAAGCTGACATTGATCTGACACTGACATGCAGCTCATGGCTTATGGCCAAGATGTGGATGAATGTGTCTGTAGTCAATAAGTGGCAGATGCTCTCTTCACAAGGCCATGTTCCATACAGAGAAGTCATTAAATCTAACAGAGAAAAAAAAACATTCCAGTGTTTTGCTTTTTGGGGTCTTCTTATGAAATTCAACCCACTGATTATGACAGAAAATAGTACAGAAATTTAAAAAGTTCTTCAGACAGCTTGGGCCTCATGAATAACAAAGTGCACAACTTGCATAGTTGGGTTCCTGTAAAGAGCCTCAGTGGTATGAGTCCAGTCTAGGTTATTGTTCAGGTGAACACCCAGGTATTACAAGAGTTCATTATCTCAGTGTCCACTCCCTGGATGTTCACCGGCATCAGTAAGGGGGGTGCGCCTGCAGAAATCCACCACCAGCTCCTTGGTTTTATCCATGATGATCAAGAGGTGGTTCTGCTGGCACCAGTCCATTGTCTGTACTCTGAGTCATCCTCACCTGTGATGAGGTTGACTATGGCAGTCATCAGAGAGGTTTTGCAGATGGCAGTGTGGAGATTTGATGGAGAAGTCTGCAGTGTAGATGATGAAGAGGAGTGGTGCCAGCACAGTTCCCTGTCTGGCCCCCATACTGCAGACACAAGGACACAGTCCTGTGTGCTCGCATACTGTGGGAGGCCAGTGAGGTAGTCCGGTATCCACTGGCACATGTAGTGGTCTACTCCTGACATCTCCAGCTTGTCCCTCAGAAGTCCTGGCTAGATGTTGTTGCAGTGGATCCACTAAAGACCTCACCATGAGGCATACATGATTGAGCATGAGCCTCTGTCGATCCAGGGCTTGTAATTGGAGAAACACCATACCTTCCTGATGGGGACAATGTTGTCAACACAGAAGTCGATGCAGTCCATGATGCTGTTGATGTTCTCCCCAAGAGGAGGACAGAGCTCTTCCCACATAGAAGAGCTCATTGCTCTTCCTACTGTGTGGAGACTACATAAGTTAGAGCTTCTGAGCTCCCCAGGGGAGAGGGAGGCGATGAACTGGATGCCCTGTCGGTGTTCACTTGAAGTGGATATGGTATTTCTGGTGTTCCCAGTGATCAGAAAGGGGACCTGTGGGTGATGTTTTTGGAGTCTGCTGGTGGATGTGTGCAGGACATCCCAGGCCGATGCAGAGTTAGCAGAGGGTGGGACATACACAGTTATCATGATAACGTGAAAATTCCAGAGGAAGATAATGCGGCCTCATACTAACAGCTAGCAGTTCGGTGTCCTTATTTCAGAGCATTACACCACCTGTCATTCCCAAACACAACCATATCCCCTCCTTTCTTCTTACTGCTCTCCCTGGTTCTGTCTGAAAGCTGTCCATATTTATATGTGAGTCCAGAGTTGCATGTTTCTCAGTCAAGCAGATGAGGCAGAACTTCTGGTAGCTACTTTGATGGAATGTTGTTGCTTCCAGCTCATCCACTTTGATGGGAAGAGATCTCACGTTTCCCATTGTGATGGATAAAATCACAGATCTTCTGTTTCAGTTGCGACAGCCAATACATCTTGTGTCTTTTCCTTCTCATGTCTCTTCCCTTAACTGTCACCCTCAAAATGATTTCATGTAAGTCAATGGGTTCATGAGGACAAGAACCATATTATTTTCTTTTGGAAACTGGTATCAAAAATTCAAGCTAAGGTTTATTTTACTATTATTATATCGCCACTCACCTGTGCTGCTTTGGATGGTCCTGACAGTTGTGGCAGTTGTGCGTGGTGGTGAGGATGGAAGTAGCAGCAGAGGTCTTCCTCCTGGTCCTTCATCCTCTGAGGCACATCCTTGGTCGATTGCCCTCACATAACTGGGGCTACGCATACGGAAGCAACCTGGCATAGGCAGGGTGTCCATAGTTTCCAAGCTATCCATGCCTGCGTCCATAGCTTGAGATTGCATCTCGCTATAGACTTGCTCACATACTTGCTCAATCTGCCCATTCACTTCAACCTCACTCAGCTATAGAAAAGAAAGAAAGAGGACAGGGGGGGTGGGCACGTAGGGTGAGTGTGGAGAGTTGGGTGGACCGGTAAAACTCCAGTCAATATGTCTTACATGGCAATATCCATGTGGCTTTTTTTTAAATTACTCCCACACAGAAACATTTCTATAAAATGATGTCGGAACTAACAGATCAGAGATTTTCTGTTTAATAAACAATACTAAAATGAAATCTTCTCAATAAATGGAATTCCTGCATAACAATACTCTGTGCTATATCTTTACTTTCAATAGTCCACACGTTAAAGATAGGGATCTCTCGATTGCATCCCAGGTGTCATCTGAGTCATCTGTCACACTGATTTTAAAAGATTAATATAGGAAGTCCATGCTAACCCCAGATCCTGGTACCTGCTGTAGGTCTGCTGTCTGTGATCATATCAGCCACAACCTCCTTTAAGGTGTGACATCACACCTTGCATGCCCAGAAACTCATTACAACAACAATGTTAAGACCTTACAAAATTGTAATATACAGTAGTTCCTCCTTTTTGTCTTATTGATCAAATCTGGCTTTTTGGCTGAGTCAGGGTCACTGACCTCACACAGATAGCTTTCTGACTGATGCAGCTCAAATCCTATTGAACCCAGAACAAAGCATTCATTTCAATCATTCATCCATTATCTAAACTTTTATCCTTCTATGATAGTGAGGGGGGCTGGTGCCTCTTTTCCAGAAGTCAATGGACGAGTACATATGGGACAGGTCGCCAGTCCATCGCAGGACAACAGACAGGAAAAACAACCATGTATACACACACTCACACCTAGAATTTAGAGAGACAAATTAATAGTCATGTTAAGTGACCTAGAAAGTCCATGGAGTTGGCATATTCTCTGCCAACTCCATGCAGAAAGACCCCCGGCCGGGACTTGAACCCAGGAGTTTCTTACTGCAAGGTAACAGTGCAACCACTGTGCACTCAGTTGAATTAATTTAAATGCAAAAATATTTTATTGATCCCATGGGTAAATTAAGCATTGTGATATCATCCAAGGAGTTGTTGTGGGGGTTGTCGCTGTAGGCAGAAAGGATCTCCATTTACAGTTAGTCCTGTAAAAAATCTTAAAAGGCCTCTTCTGAAGACCATGGCTGTATGACATCCTCATGATTGCAATTACATGCTATTAGCACAGTTTCCAGGTGGCAGAGATACTATTTCACAGTAACACATCCTAGGCGATACCATCAGTTGTTAGCAAGCACTGCTAGTCTGCCTCATTTGCCTTTGCTGGTCCTCCTGAAGAGGGAGAATAATTCCCTTTTAAAGAAACTTTGTCCACACACAGTTATCTATATGAGTTATCTACCTAAATGATCAGTGGAGTATGATGGGTTAACTTCCGTTAGGTCGCAAAGTGGTAAGTTACTAATGTTAGCATATCTGAGCTAGCTTATTGAAGACTGAAGCTGTTTGTACAGTCAAGATATATCTTTAGAAACTAATGCCACAGCTATCCGCATTTTAAGTGACACATTGTCAGAACAGTATAGTGGCTGTTTTAGCCTAACATAAAGGTAACAATTTGTTGGAAACAAAAAAATTCTCACATCATCTTTATTTACAGGACAGATTAAAAAGATGTGATAAAATAACATCAGTCAGAAATCCACAACTAACATTTTTCAAATCAGAGATTATGAAAATTAAATCAAAAATGTTAGCTTCCCTCAAGTTTGTGTGTACACAGTAGCATAAATGGATTAAAAGAGTCAAAGTAACAGATGCTTGGAAACCAACCTGACTGATGGTGCTCATGGCTCTCATGTAGCTTTCATTGCGTGACCGGTATTGGGGCGAAGACAGCAGTGATTTGGGGTCAAGGAGAGTTTTAGGATCCAGTGTATCCAGGCTTCTGTTGATTGAAACCTCACTCACAGCACGCAAATAACTGTGACTCCTGATCTGCAGTTTGGGGGAGTGCTCTGTGGAAATTCTGACAGAGGGACAACATCAGATTATCTCAGAAACTGTCCAATTCATCTTCACCTACCAACATAATTGCTTCACAGACTAGACAAGTAATTTATTACCTTCTTAAATGTATGCTAAAAATTCATTTTTTGTGCACAAACATGTTAGATAAGTAGGGGAGGAAAAAGCACTTCAGTTTATAATATGAATATTTTGACTATTTAGAAAGGAAGGGCCTGACAGTCAGACCACACTTGATGTGATGACGAATGGGGTTGAGTTCAATGTCTGGCTTCATTACCAGCTGGGCTAACTTTCTATTGATTTTGGTTACAGAGAAAGTGATTATCACATTAAAATAACCCCTTCATATTAACCCTGAAGGCTTTCATGTATTGCTTTGTCGTTATTCAAAACTTCTTCTAATCATTAAAATAAAGTAAATGATGAACAAGCTCAATTTATATTGTGTACTAGAGCCACAATTACCCAAGCATACTCAAACATTGATCAGAGGCAACTTGAGAAACTTGAGTGCCTGGAAGAGGGGAATATTGATCTGCACCTCTGAGATGTAAGATGATTACTTACATACTTTATGTGTTATTTAATCAAAACATCCTATTTTGCTCAAGTGTGTTTTATTAAAATGATAATATTTTACATAATTATATTGCTTTAATATAACCAATATGTTTAACATAGCCATTTACCTAGGCCAAAAAATTCAATGTCTTTCTTCTGTACTGTTATTACTCCCTTGTTTTAACATTCTGTCCCTTAATGAAAGGCTTCAACTGAAATTCATTAAGCTGTGTGTTAATACAGGATTAAAAGACTAAAAGAAGAATTCTCTTAAAAGCTTTATATTAGTTTAACAAACAAAGTTCATCATCAAACACTTATGAAACTGAAGATGACCAGGTAGCAGACTAGTTTTCTGTTTTTTTTCACCTCCCTTCACCAGAAGATGTCATGGAGATGTTTGAAATGTAACGTTCTGTATTTTGTGATGTTCTTTTACACTTTAACTATAGGTCCATCAAATCAAAGAACATGCTAGTCACACAGTGTGTGGTGTTCAATAAAACTGCAGGAGCGACAAATTAAACATGGACAGATTTCACTCACCAACATTCAGAAAGACAGTTTTAACCTACCCACAAAAGTCAAATTTCAAAAATACATACTTAATCCAAAAGGGAAGTTATATGTTGTTAGCACTCATATTATCAAAGTTTGTTGAAATAGTTATTGTAGATGCTGATGGCTGTGAGCTGGAAGGATCTCCTGTAGCAGTCAGTATTATGGTTTTGACCGAAGAGATTTGTTGTTGTATGGCGGTCTGATGAAGAAGATGTTCAGGGTTTTAGATAATGTTCTTCATTTTATGAAGAATTCTTCTCTTTACAGTCATCTGGAGAGGTTCCAGAGCAGAACCTCCACAAAATAGGAAACTACAAACATGAAAGAGAGAGGGATTCAACCGTTCTTCATTGAAGGCAAACATTTGGACTTATTTTTTTTACTGAATTTTTGAGAAAACCAAGCTTAACATGAACTTCACTGTGATCAATGTTCATAAAATGAAGATTGAACTTTTCGGGGAACACCACAAATGCGTGGAGCCAATCTACTGCTGAGCCTAGGTACAATGTACCTTTCAATACAGAACTCTGTGAGTTGTTTTTGTGATTGGTCAGGAGCTTATGGCCGTTTTTTAAGTAGAAATGCGATATTGAAATCTTTCTTCAGCTAGTCCGTTTCCACTACAACCGACATGAATGTGAAGCATTTACCCAAAGCAATGAGGAATTATGTAAATTTTTTAAGACTGTTCACCAAACAAATAAACTACAAAGACTGCCAGATGACAAAAACTCCTGAATGGAAATTACAACACCATTGTCCACGGAGGAGGCTGTCTGCAGAAAGATGGCACTGTCTAAAAAACAAAATATAGGATGCAGAGAAGAAGTAATTCCATTTAAGCATAAGATAATATTTCAAATTTAATATTTGGAACACTTTAATGCCTCATTTATTTCAAATGATCTACTTGGAAAAAAAGGAAATGTAGAAATCTTACTGTAGTGTGGTCATCTCAGTAAGTGACGGCTGTGTAGCTTTAAGGTAGCTGGCGCGACGTGCCTGCATCTTCGGTGAAGGTTTGGGACTTCCATCAGAGTCTCCGCTATCATCCTCAGCCATGGCTTTCACATAGCTGCCACTCCTCATCCTTCGACAGGGAATGTCATCCTCTTTCCCCAGAGGAGAAAAACCACTCCACTCATCTTGAGGTACCTGATAGCAAGAAAGAAAATACATAAGTGTTGTCAGGAAGGTGTTATCCTCTGCTCTCTGACTTCCAGCCACCAAACTGGCACACTAAGCTGTCCTTGTTGTACACTGAAACACAACCATGCACTTAGTATTAAAGGCAAAAAAAAAAAATAAGAGAATGATCCAGCATCCAAAAAACCCTGAACTAATCACATTCTCCTGCACTCTTGATTCTCTCACAGACATGGCTTGACAGATTGCCTGTACCTCAGTGAAATTGCTGGCTAATTAGCGTAGAACAGTATGTGCAGAGGTCGTTTGGAAATTTCTCTCTGGCTAATTCAAACATCTGCTTCACTGAAGTTAATTTTGTTGTCTAAGAAAGCCTTATAAGCACTACTAAGTGTGTAGTGTATGTATTTGAACTCAAAAGTTTACTATAATTCTTCTCTATCTCTGATAGCTTTGCATATTGTTGAGAAGATGAAAATCTTTCATTTTATCTTTATTATTGTTGTAGTATTTCCTTACAACAAGATATAATTGTTTCTATTTTCTTTTATGTTGTATATGAATGAAGACTAACTGTTATTCTGATGAATTAGAGAAAATGGGTTTGATTCATTGACAGAAAGGCTGAACAGATCTGTTGAGTTAAATATCTATCTCTTTCTCTGTGCATGTGTGTGACGTCAAAGAGACACAAATGAGCAGTTTGGCTATAAAAAGAGAAAGGACCAGCTGCAGTATTATCAGCAGTGCCTCTCACCCACGCACTGGCTTTACATCCACAGTAGCTTGACACTCAGTCTACTGTATTGCTGAGAAACAGGGCTGCTGTTAGTAACTCTCTACTGCTGCATGTGAGATTCTGGTTATCTTTTCCATGTACAATTATCTGCATTTCTATAAATAATGACTTGAACACACGATGTTACCACTGAGTTGGTGTGTTGTTCTAACCATCAGCTGTGTGATATAAGCCACAGAATGTTGATGTTCCCTTGGCAACCCTGTTTTTATGGTCTAAAGTAGCAGCATTTAAAGTAAATGAAGGTGAAGCTGGGAGCTCCGCAGTTGAGATGCAGAAGAGAATTTGTAGACAACATAATAAATAACATGGGAGAGCAGTAAAGTGTGTTAAGCCTGCAGGTACAAAAAATTGAAATCATTTTGACTATAATGGAGTTCAAAGTAAGTCAAGAAAAACAACCTGCACTATGATCACCCAGTTAAAATAGAATATACGCATTAAAATGTAATGACAGCTAAATGTCCTGCACTATGGTCTGTCAGTATCCCTATTCTGCCCTATTCTGTGAGGGCAGAAGAGAAAGTTCTCGCTGTTCTTTCAGCCACTCTTCTAAACTCTCATTTTAGTTTCTTTATGCCTCACTTAATTCAAGTCTCAAAACATATTCTATATTACTATAATGATGGTCAGTAAAGCAAGAGAGTCGAACACATGGAAAAGTTAAACTAACACAGTGATTCTTGAAGACAGTGGTAAGAAAAAGTGTTTGCCCCCTTAAGAATTTCTTTTGTTGTTGTTGTTTTGTCCTAATTTAATGTTTCAGATCGTAACACAAATGTTAGTATCGGATAAGTATAACATGAGTACTTAAGTATGTGAAAAAGTAATTGCCCCCTAAATTATTTATATAGCTGGTTGTGACACCAGTTGACCAACAACTGAGAATTAGTGAATAACTGATAAGTTTCCTAAGTCATTACTGAATCATGACAGATGTTTTAATGGTTAATGTTTTAATTCAGTCATGTTGAATGATTTCTATTATTAACGTGGTTAAGGTCATGCCATATCTGAATTGATTAAGTCCACACTTTAGCGAGGCCACTCAAAAACTTCATTTTTTGAGTGGGTTTGCTACAGTGCATCATTGTCCTGCAGCTGAACCAAAGTGTAACTGGGCTCCAGGTCTTGTTTTCTGGAATGTTCAATACTTACTGGGGCAGCAGATCTGCAGTTCTCTAGATGTTCTTTTTTTAATCCAACTTAATTGAAAAACTTTTAATTTTAACCAACACAACAGACAGTGACTTAGGAGACCACAACATGACCATCATGAAGAAAAAGAGAAAGCAAGAAAAATTACTAATACATAAAGCAATAAATAAAAAATACATTAAAATGAATAATGATAATGTTAGGATCCCAGGTTGTTGAGTTGTTTTGAAGTTTTATTTGATTTTAGTTTCATTATTATTTTGTGCTGATTTCTTATTTCATTAGATTAGTCTTGTTCCAGTTTTTCTTTAGTTCAGTCCTTTCTTAGTGATTCTAGTTTTTTTATGTCTAATTATTTCTTAGTATGTTTATTTTCTAATCCCCTGTGTGCTAATCTCACCCTCGGTGCCACTTTCTGTCTTTCTCTTTCTCCCCAGTCTGCTTTATGCTCTCTCCTCACCCCTGCAACCTGTTAGCTCAGGTCTTTTGTTTAACATTCAACCTCCCAGTACTTAAGTACCTCATTCTCAGTCACTCCTTGCTGCTTCCTCCTGTCTGTTCTATGTAATTCCCTGGTCTACCCTGTGTTCTCCTTGTGTTGCCTGTGATAGGTGACCTTGCACATGAGGGAGAAATTTTTGGCAAAAAAATATTTAGTTTAGCCTTCAAATAATGTAATCTACAGTATTTATGATTTTACATTGGAGCACGTGTAGTCTAGCAGTAATAGAACAATAGTGGACACTGTGCTTCCAAGTGTTGTCTTTAATAAAGATATTAAGAGTTTCCTCCCACATATGTTTAATTATGGTACTCTGTTGAGAGTGTTTATATGAAACAATGTCAACCAGTAACAAAATTAAACCTTTAGATCTTAAACAGGACATTCAAACTTGAGAGTATTTTGTCTTATATAATTCCTCAACTGCAGCCTGCAGGTACCTATAAATGAGTTCAGTAGTGCATATTTTAGCTGTAATTGTTCAAATGAACACAGATGGTTATTAATGTATAGGTCTCTTAGAGACACAATTCCCCTCCAACTCCATTCCCTAAAAACTGCATCTGTAAATGAAGAAAGAGAAAGGGAGCATGCACTAAAGCTTTCGGAAACTTGCAAAAATTACAAATGTACAACCATATTTTTTTCTGAGTTAAAGAAGATCAAGGTCTCCTTTACATTATCACACTGGTGTGGGGGCTGAAAAGAGGATGGCCTGAAGAGAGGTTCCAAGCTGTCAAGTTTTGCTCAGTGGTCAGTCATGAGGGCTTTTTTTTCAGATATTGACAACTAGGTTTTGATAACTTTTTTATTTAAGGAATGAAATCATTTGAAATCATTCTATTTTCACCCAGGTGATCCTTATCCAATATTAAAAGTAGCTTTATAAATTGAAAACTGAAGTGGGACAAAAGTTCAAAAACAGAAGAAATCTCTAGGGAGGCAAATACTTTTTCACCTCACTATACACGTGTACACACCCAAACAAATTGAACCATTACTCTAAGACATAAGTCTGCTGGAGTGAAATAAACAATAACTTATTTTTTCTTTACCTCATGTCTATGAGGTATAGAAAGAATAAAGTTTTCAGCTATTAAAGCACAACTCACCTAACTAAAGTCACTTGAGACAGCAAATAATTCTGAAATTCAATTTGACTTTAAACACTAAATTCAACATTATGCATTCCAGAATTCTGTACAAGAAAAAGCTGTTAAAGATAGAAACTGTGAAAGAAACACAAAATAACTGACACAAAGGCAAGAAGAGAGGCCTTCTAAATTGAAAATGAGCTCTACAAACAGTTAATGCTGTTCTTTGTGAGGTAATGTCATTACCTAGTATTTAGAGAGTAAGGCTACTACTGGCTCTGCACTTACTTCTCTTTTCAACTCAAAAAAGGGAAGAGGAGGAAGAGGAGAAGAAAGAGGATGGCTCTTCAAACCAAAAGGAAAGTAAAGGGTTGGGTTGGTGGGTGATAGGATGCTGGGTGGATAAAAAGTTTGAGGGTGAGTTGGGTAAGTGCAGGAAAAGCAGAGTGATCAAGACTAGTTCTGGAGAACAATGGACCAATGTACCTTACAGTGTTGTGGACACACTAGAACTTTATCCCAAAATGCTAAGAAATTGATTGCATTTAAATACACTTTTATCTGCACACTGATTGAGTCAGATTTATTTATTTATTTTTTGTTTTTACAAAATGTGTTTATACCAAATGTTTGAATTTTTTTTTAGTTCTGCCAAAACAGTTTCATTGCAATCATTTGTGTTGGCGGATGTTCATCTTCCCTGAGCCTTCAATGCTTCCAGGCAGTCCCTTATGTTCTATCCATCATCTGAACATGGATGAAACTACTGCAGACTGACCAAAACATGAACATTCACCTAAGCTGACCAGGAAAGGGGAGAGAGTATTATTTGGATCAGTGTTTATTTCAGTCCTATGGGATCACTGTCCTGTATGCTTCAGATGTGTCTCTGTTCCAGAACACCTGATTCTAATATTTGCATGACATCCTCTGCATGTCATTAAGTACTACAGAAGCCTGTTAATCATTCACTTATTCAAGTCAGGTGTGTGACAGAATAGAAATACCTAAAAAATGCAGGGCAGGGGTCCCTGAGGACCAGAACTGAGAAACATTGAGTTAGAGAAGATCCAAGAGACCCATGGTAGCTCTGGAGGAGCTGCAGAGACCAACAGCTCAGATCTATTAATAAGACGGCTATTAATCATGACACAGTTCAATGGTTGACTGTGTTGTCATCTTGTCCGATCTACAGCCGCATGTCTTTGTGATGACAAATTTATTGTTTTAAGTCTCAAATAATGTTCTTGTTTATCAGTGAAGCATAAATGAAGTCAATACATATTTAAATCCTCCTGCTTCTCTCGATACCTCACCATGCCCCCCAGCGGGGGTGCATCCCACTATTTGAGAAGTACTGGTCTAAGCATACTTCACTATGCTTGTGAATACAAGCTGATCAGACCTCATTTTTAAGAATGTATCTTTATTGATATTAATTTTGGCTCAGCTGTTCAACAGCATTCCAACCATGTGCAGTTCTACCTACAGCCTTGTATGGGGTTATAATGTCCTGGTTTGTCAACTCAACGAAAAGCAAAAAAATGGGATAAATGTTTAAATTAATGCTGCCAGTTATGATTAACTTTGACATTAAAAGTAAATTACAGCAGATCTTTTTTCCTAAAATTGTAGGTCATGGTAAATATTTATTTGCAATCTTTGTGTTACGTGCAATACTTTCAATCCCTGGAGAGTCTTGGCTGTTATGATCCATGTGTTTGAGTTTTTCTCATCTTTTCTTTGTTGTTTATTATCATTACTAAGTTCTTGGTCTATTTGTGCCTCCAGGGTATTTTCATATCAGTTTATTCATCATGTTTAGTTTCTTAGTCATTTATTGTTTGTGTATTTGGATTTATTCTCTTACATCAGCATTAGACTATTTCTCCCTGGTTTGTAGATCCTTTAGTGTCTAGATCAGCTTCCTCTTCATTGTTTTACCTTCCCTCAGCCTCCTTGCTCAGTATTATCTCTGATTATGCTGACCCAGTCCCAATGTCATTCTCCAGCCTTTTCTCAGAATTTAAGCTTCTTGATTTTTTTTATTCCCCACTGGTTCCTTTCACGTCAGCCTTCCTTCTGCTTCCTGTTCCCCTTGTGCCTTGCTGTACGATTTTGATCTGTGTTAGTATTAAATTTCACCATATTACTCCCAAACTACTAAGATGCTAAATGGTCCTGAGAATAATTTCCAGCATCGAAAAGTTTGGATAGATACAGTCAATACCCATGATCAATTATTAATTTACTAAAAATCCTTAGTTCTGTAGATACTAATGTAAACAACTGAACATATGACTGTATTTTTTAATTGGTTGAAGAATATTGTTTGTGATCTGATTAATTTAAGTTTTAGTGTGTCCCCAGTCTGAGTCAGTGATATCCAGTCATTAAACTTTCAGTCACATTCAAATTTAATAAATGGCAATTTACATATGTGAGCACCATTTCAGAGAACACCTCAACATTTTCATGTCATCTCAGCAAAAAGGTCACACCTCAGATTTTATAGTGGTTTTGCAAATAAACAAATTAATATCAAACCAGGGTGATAAACAGCAGGAGAAGCAACACAAACTTTCCTATTTTGACAGGTTATTTGTGAAATTTGCAATATAAAATAAAGTTAAAAGATTGCATCTTTTACTTACACAGGAATATATTGCTTTTTGACAGGGTAAATAATAATTATAATAATAAAAAGTATAAATAAAAAATAAAAAGAGCAAGTTAATAGTTTAGAGCAGGGGTGGGAACTCCAGTCTTCAAGGGTTGGTGTTTTGCAACGCTTAGATGTCTCCCTGGTTCAGTATATTTCAATCAAATATCTGAATCAGTGCAGTCAAGTTCTCCAGAATCCTGAGAAGGACCTTATTATTTGACTGAGGTGTTTTGAAGCAGAGACGCTTCTAAAAGTAGCAGGATGTCAGTCCTTGAAGCCTGGAGTTGCCTGTCCAGGAAGGCCATAGCGCTCTGGTGGTCAGACTGAAGGACTTTTATATGTGTCCAATAAGTTCATGAAAGGTATTTGGTTTGATGAGATTAAAAGATTAAGATCCGGGGCGTGCCGTGGTAGCGTAGGGGTTAGCGCGACCCATATTTGGAGGCCTTGAGTCCTCGACGCGGCCATCGCGGGTTCGACTCCCGGACCCGACGATATTTGCCGCATGTCTTCCCTCCTCTCCTTCCCCATTCCTGTCAGCCTACTTTCGTAAAAGGGACACTAGAGCCCACAAAAAGACCCCCTGGAGGGGCAAAAAAAAAAAAAAGATTAAGATCCTAGATCTCATTCAGATATATGGAAATATCAAAGTGGAAAGGCAAACACATATTGGCTGAATCACCTCCTCAGTATGTTATCAAGCTTTGTTGAGGTCTGCTAATGAGCCATTCATGTCATTTAGGTGCTTTGAGCCAAGGAAACATCTGAAACATTAAGAAAAGTGGTTCTTCAGGTGTTGGAAGCGCCACGCTATTTAGGTGGAGGTTTGACCAGCACTAGCAACAGACAACAGAGGACTCTGGTCTGGTTGATGAGATAAAGAGATAAAGATGAGACGAGATAAAGAGAAATGTACAGTGAGACCCTTTGAAGACAGGTGAAAATTGCATGCAGCAGGAATCCTTCAAAGCTGGAGCTTAAAACAGGTCATACCTAAAGGCCCAAGGAACTTGAATGAAGACATCAGCAGACTGTGATAGGAGCCTGCATTGGCAAAGGAGTAGTTATCAAGCTTTACCTATACAGGAACCTTAATTGAAGCAAAATCCTGAGTAGCAATCATGGCAGCAGCAGCACTGAGGTGTGACACTGAGCTAATCTGAGGCTTAGGGTGTTTTCACACCTGATAATCCAATAGTCTCAGTTAGATTGACCAACGTTGCAATATTTGTTCTATTTTCAGCTGTAGAGGTTCTCTTACACACTGCCCTGTGTCAAGCAAAATATTGTAGTGCTGTCCCAAGAAACACTGAAGGAAATGACATCAAAACCCTCTGAAGAAGACACTGATGCAACTTCCTCCTTCACAAAAGAAAACAAAAATGAAGTGGTGTGAGATTTTAGAGGTTTTAGGATTTCTCTTTTGTGTTTGGCAAACGATCACAAGCCAAAAGATTACGTGTGTTTGTCTTGCTTGTATTTAATCAGAATGTCCTGCACTATAGTATGCTTCCTGCTTTGGTCTGCTCGGCATCCACATAAGCATTCAAACCTCACAAGTTCGCTTTAACTAAACCAAGACCAAGGTTTTTAGGCAGACCGGAGTTTCCTTTCTAGGTTCATTTGAAGTTTGATTCACACTTCACCAAACAAAGCAGACTTTCTAAGCAAACTAACTAGAGTTTGATTATAGTGGACTAAACAGGCTTGGTGTGAATACACCCGTAGAATGGCCCAGGTGCTATTCTATGGGAAACAGACCACAGTTTGTGGT
Organism: Xiphophorus hellerii; assembly: GCF_003331165.1. Taxonomy (NCBI): domain Eukaryota; kingdom Metazoa; phylum Chordata; class Actinopteri; order Cyprinodontiformes; family Poeciliidae; genus Xiphophorus; species Xiphophorus hellerii. The sequence continues at coordinate 1,036,676 of NC_045677.1, forward strand.
CTGTTTGTGAGGTAGCCATAGATCCAGCTGATTGTTGAGGCCTCCTCCTGTGTCTTCTGAATCAAATCAGGCTGAATTGTGTTAAATGCACTGGAGAAATCAAAGAGTATGATCCTCTCAGAGCTGCCTGCTTTGTCTAAATGACAGGTGTCAAAATACCTGAGATTCAACTGGTCTCCTCTGCCCCCCTTAATTAAAAGAGTTAACCATAAGATAATACCTCAATGCAGTTAAGGAGTAAGTGTTCAGGTGTTTTGGTGTGTGTGTGGGGGTGTGCGTGGGGGTGTTTTGTGAGTTCTGCGATTATAAAGTATTTGTTACTGTTTCAAATGATAAAGATTCTCTCTAATTGTCAATATGATCATTCTAAAAACAAATTGCAATTGAGTGTATGTCTTAACTCTTGGAGAACCATTTCACCACATAACAGTCATATTCAATAAATTTGAAAATTCGCCCAACTGAATCTCGTTTGCCAGATTAGTACCTTCTTAAAATAATCTTTAAGCAACTACTGAACATATGCTCCACTAAGCCCACATTTCTGCTTCTACTGAAATAAACAAACTTTTCAGTAATATTTCAATTTACTTAATTGGCATGTATACAAACAACATTTAACTCAAAGTTGGGTTTGGCATTAGGGTAACATAAAATAGGCAATCACTGGCTGAACAAAGCATAAAAGTCGGCCAAATTTTAGATAGGCCAGTTGCTTACGCCCAGTTAAGGAACTTTCTGAATGTTTTTCCCCTCAGACTGAGAACATTGCATGAGTCATTTCAAAGATGACTTTATTTGAAAAGTCAGAAAAACCAAAGCTTTACAGGACTGGACAGCACTGACTTAGAGGTAACATTGCTAAGAGAAGTAGGTGGTGAAGAAAAAGTGGCATCAGGGGAGGGAGGGGAGTGATTGAACTATTTTTGGCTGAAATCAGGGAGCAATTATTTACCTGTAAGAATTGGCAAGAAGGGTCCTGCTGCTGACTGCCCTTAGATTTGACTAGAGCTCTATCTAGGTTTAGGTTACCGGATCCTGCGCTGGTTCGTAGCTGGTTGTGGCTGCTGGTGTTGGTGTAGACCTCTTGGGCCCTGCTCACCGTTAGGCTTGATGACCATGCCCCTTTCTTCTCAATAGGCCCGTCCACAAGACCCAGTGGCAGCAAGGGGCCACTTCCTCCACCGATACAGCCATCGCTCTTATTGCTGTTACCACTAACTGGCATACATGCAGATGAAGCTGTATATTTCACATCGCTGTTGCTCCGAGAGGCTTTGAGTGCAGAGTGGTGGTGAGTGTGGCCGTGGCGTGCATGGGTGTGTGCATGCTCGTTAACTGTCCCATAGGGGTCCATGATGAAGTAGTGTTGGGACTGCGAGGAGGAGAGATTTGGGAGGGGAGTCTGGGGATACTTATCGGGGTTGTTGCCAGGGCACTGGCCTGTTGTCATAGCAATAGGTGAGGGGGAAATAGAGAGGGAGGGTGAGGGTGGAGGTTGGTGATGATGAGGGTGGTAAAGACACAGCTCCCGTTCCAGGTTGTCATCTGAGCTCCAGTATCCAGATCCCGGAGCAGATGCTGAGCCATGAAGCTGGGGATGGTGGTGGTGGTGGTAGCTTCGATGTTTGGGCTCTGCTGATCGACAGCGCTCACGGCTCTTGCTGCGCTTCCGGTGGCGCACTGCCCCAGGAGGAGCTGCACCTTCTGGGCTGGCCCTTGCACCACCACCACAGCTACCTCCTCCACCACCACCATACACACTCCCATTAGTTGGCCCTTTTGATGACTGAGTGTGTTGGGGCCCTTCCAATGAATGTGACTTTGTAAAGAGTTTCTGGACTGAGTGGACCAGATGGCGAATTCGCCCAGGACTGTCATTGTTGTCATTGGCTCCTATGCCCCCAGCGTGGGACAACACTCCTCGTTTGTACTGCAGTGTGTGGTAGCCATCTCTGGAAAATATCGGCTGTTGCTCATACGGGTCAGCAAAATTTACTGGTACCCAAGACTGAGATTTACCCCCATAGCCTCCTCCCCCTCCTCCTCCTCTTCCTCCTCCACCTACATATGGCACCATGGCCATACACTCATCCTTTACCTCAGGATGGTGAGCTGAGGAGGTGGAGTGACACCTCCGTGGGAAGGTTCCATATGGGACAATGCTGTTGCTTTCAGAAGGATATGAAACACGCTGAGCATTGTAATAGGGCAACTCAGATGGGTGTGGCATAGGAATAGGCAACGGCATATCCATCTGGCCGAACAAATATGGCTTACGGTCAACATGGTGACCCAATGGATTGTATGATGGCTCATAGGAGACCATATGATGGTGACTCCGACTACTGGACAGGCCTTTCATGACAGGGAAAAAATGAATGGAGAGAGGGATGAATGGATGAAAGATGCCAGGCCTGTGATCAGAGAATGGCTGCAGAGGACTGTCCCTGGGAGGAGAGGTGAAGACTCTAGAAAACAAGAAGAAGAAGGAAAATACAGCATCAGTTAATGGCTGTACATTCATAATGTTTGTTTAGTTTCTATTTAAAGAGCCATTTAATTACAAACAATATTCATCTTTATGTTGAAAGAAATTTATATTCGTGTTGTAAATATGATCTTTAAAATCTTGACACTTTGAGCTTTTACCGTGCTAAGAACCAGATTTAGTAGGACACAAGTTTTTGCAATCAGAACTTTTCATTTTGACAAAGGGAAATGCTCTTGTATCAAGGCATTCTGTAGAAGAGCAATATATTTGTTATAATTAAAGAATACCAGAAGTTATTTTCACTTTTCAGGCATTTTCTGACATTTCTAAGAATTTAATGAAAGCAAAACCAGTCAAACCCACAAGATTTAGTCTACAACTCAGACCTCAAGCTTTCCTTAATCAGCACTAAGGAAACTAAGAACAGCTCATATAGAAGACTGGTTTTAGGGTATTTTAAACACACTGAGCACCCTCATTCTGAGCAAAATTACTTTGAAATAATCCAGAACACTGAAGACAGGCTTGAATCTGGTAGGCTGACAGATTAGAATTTGAAAGAAGGTTTCTTGAAAGGTTAGACTGAGCAATGCTCTCCATCACACGTCAGACTTTGGCTACCATGTCAAATCCATTACTTTATGATAATGCAATTAGAATAACATGCAATAAGGAATGCATGGTGGGTATAAAACTACACCAAGCAACATTTCAATTTAAAAGATAAATTATCACAATCCCCTTGTGCCTTCTGTCAAGCACAACCAAAGGTTTAGGATTTTTCTGAACAGCCACCTAAAAGTCAAGCATGAACTCTTCTGTATTCTAAGGGATTCTTGGGTCAAATATGAAGTTATTTGGTGCTCAAATAAAGCTAAAATGGGTTATTCAATAGAACAACCAATCATATCAGCAGACATGTTGAAATGTTTGAAAAGGAAAAGACTTGAAATGGCCCAAAGTCCTGATATAGACTTAATGGCTATACTCTGATAGGACTCTAAAAGAACATTATATTCCTTCAAAAAAAAAGCCACATTTTCATTCCTCCTTCTGCACTGTGACTCTCCCAAAACTGCAATGTCAACCTTAACCTCTGTTGTTGTTCCTTTTTTTAATAAAGGATTTATGTCATGACAAAATTAAGCCCAGTACAAAAGATCCATAGAAGCAAACAATTTATTTCTGCTCTTGTCTATCCAGCAGAACATGTTCACTGCAAGATGGTTGTCTCTTTTTTCATTTACACAGACTCTACCTTGTTTATTAGCTTAAACTGTAGAGTTTATTCAGCTTATTGTGAACATTATGACTTGTGTGAATGGGTCTGTTCTGCTCTGACTATTGGTGAAGGTATGGTTTTGAACAGAAGACTGACTGCACTGCTGCTCGCTCAGTACAGACAGTTTGCCGCCGAGCTGCAGAGAGTTGTCCCAATAAAAGTCTCCAACAAAACAGAAAAAGAGTTGCTAGATTTATCACTAATTGTTGTTTTGAAAAAAGTCACTAGAGGAGTCTGAAAAATCAATAAACATAGTGACAAAGTGGATAAGTTGACAGTACTTCCATGGTCCTCTCCTCCTCCTCCTCTCCTCTGCTCATCTCCTCACTCCACTCCATCCATTTCCTGGATTTTTTAAAAAATTTGCCAGGGGTGGGGTTTAGCTTTCAGAGGGGAGGGGGGTAGTTAACTTTAAAGAGACAGAGGCCAACGTGTCAAATTAAGGAGTAACATTTTTAAGTCATGTTTGATATAAATAGCATTTTTACAATAGAGTGTAACGTAGTTCCTCGATTGTGCTTTAAAATGGCACTATGTGCCTGAAAAATACATGATACTGTCTCTTCAAAGTACATTGTGCACTTTCTCTATTTCAATGAGTGAGTTGGATTTTTGTGGAGTGCTGGTCTTTTGAGCCTCTGACTTCATGCCAGGACAGATGTAAGGCCAATAAGGCTGACACAGTTTTAAATGTTTTTAGAAATATACATATTTCTATGGGATAATATAAATTTATTGTCCCTCAGCAGGAAAATTCAGGAGCATCAATTTTATACATCTCTATAAATAGCAAGCATATTGTGATAAAATTAAAGTTCATGTCATCCATTCCTACAAATGTTTCTGGACTGAAAATATCATGGTTTGCCCAATCACTGATGATTGTTTGAAAGTTTGTGAATTTTTAAAAATATTTTTTTTGTTTCATTTCATAAAGCATTTGTTATTTTAATAGGCTCCTTGTTTGTGTAATGCCCTTCTAATTGCCTTGTGCTTGATTAGTGCTACATGTGCATAAATAAACGCCCTCAGTTGATCTGTGATTGGTGTCAGTACGGAAGCCCTGCTACCTGGAAGTATTCAGTCTGCCAGGTAGCAGGAACCTGTCACAATTAGCATTGTTTTTAGTTTTTTAAGAACTGAGTAACAATTAGCATTTCTAGATTGATGCAAAATATTGACTACAATAGTGTTATGCAGCACATTGACATACTTCAGTTTTATACAGGAGAAATGACAGCAGGTGGATAACAAAGAGTGAGTTTGTGTTACTTCACTGCTAAAATGACTTTTAAAATACAGCTGAAGACCAAGGATTTAGTGTTAAAAGGCAGAAGAAAAAACTAAACTAACTGTGGTGTTTTATACAAGAAGGTCATAACATTTTGATTAGAGCTGACCTCTACGCACTGACACAAGTTTAGCACTGATACAGCTTTGGTGGAAAAATCATTTCAGTTTCTTCATCACAATGTATTTGCCTCTCTCCATTCATTGCCCCTAGATTGTTCCAATGAAAACTGGAATTTCAGAAGCTCCCTCCATCAGCTCTGCTCCTGTTTGACAATGAGTTTCTGTTAATCGATCCAAGAGCCTTCAGATGTTGATTCATAATGTTTACAACCTCTGCATTAATCATGGCATGGCTGCAAGTCTTGTGTTATTACTCACGGAGACCTCATTTCATCTGTAACATCCAAAAACCCTCTCTTTTCCAGTTTGACATTCCACATACACCTCAAATTTTCATTTATTAGTTAGATTTGATCCTTTACCTATTATTTAAGTTTTTCCTTCATAGTTAGCTCACATTTTAGTAGTTAGAGGTAGGAATTATATACAGATGATTTCAGCTGTAAAGTTGGTTTATTTTGTTAATAAATGTTCAGACTTAAACGGCATACAGTAGAAGCAATAGAAATTTGGCCAACCATAGAGATCTGCAGACTACCAGCTAACCGCGGTAATGCTTATTGACAACGTAGTGTGATGCTCAGGAAGAGCGAGGTAGATGTCATGGTCAGACAGCAAGAAAGCGAGTAGTAAAAGTGTACGGCTTTTACTACTCGCACTTTAGCCAGTGTGACCTTGGGCCTGGACTCGCAGGGTAAAGCTCACTGAGTCCCAGTTTCTTAATCCTCCCACGGTCTTATATATATTCCACTCAATTACTATGTGATTTTTTTTGTTTCTATGTAAGATTTACACCAATCATATCACTATATACAGTACAGACCAAAAGTTTGGGTGTGTCCAAACTTTTGGTCTGTACTGTATCGCCACCCATCACAATGTACTGTATATCATGATATGAATTTTATGCCATATCACACATCCCTAATGGGAAGCTGTGCTTGCTTGATGTATACCACATGTAAATTTAGTGCATGTGTGCAGGGCCGGCCCAAGGCATAAGCAAAATAAGCAGCCGCTAGGGCCCTAAGGCCACTAGAGGCCCCCTGAGTGGAACTGATGGGTTTTTTTTTAGTAATAATTTCTGTCATTATAATATTAAAAACACACAATTTCATCATGAAGTGATTTGTTGCTACAATAATATATATCTTATAATGTGTGTAGAAATTATTATTTTATTGATAAAAAGAAAAAATAAATTGCTCTTGGGGCCACCTGGTGGCCGCGGTTGGTACCGCATGCTTCTTAAGTATCATGAGCTGCCGTGCAATGAGTGGAGCACATCCAAAGGTCCAAAGTTCCGGTTAGAAGTTTAGTTAGCAAAACAATGTCTCAAAAAAGGACTTATTCTTCAGGGAGGGAGAAAAGAAAGAGGAAGAATAGAAAAAAACAAGATAAAGGTTTGTTTTAATGTGTCTTGGTAATGTAATGTAAAAGATTTGTAAAGCTGCTAATGGAAAATTAACTTGATAGCGACCTGAAACAGTCCAGTTCAACAGCCAAACCTTTCATGCTATACCATTTGTATTCATGTGAGCTATGTTTAAACTTTAAATGAGTTGATTCTCATGGTGGCTCTATTTCTAAGGTATTTTTGGCTTCAAAACGCCATGTTTGATAACAATAATTAAAGCTTCTTTAATGTTTGATATTGTCTAGCAAAATGTTTTTATGTCAGGCTACATAGCTGCTACATCAATGAGCTGCTCTATGCTGTAGTTGGGGATTTGTTGTTTGCTGCTGAGCAAAATCATTTTGTGGCCAAAACAAACATTATTTTTACATTAACTTCTAAGTTATGTGAAACTTCTGTTAAAATCATTTGAAGGCTCAGAATCAGCCCAGTACTGATACCGGTCCACATTCTCAGGGGAGAAAGACTCACCTGGTATAAATTAAAGTTTTAGCTATTGGAGTTACGCTTAAAAGAAATGTATTTAATCAATGAATGTCATGAATGTGTGTGTAGAGCTGCACTGATTGCAGTTTTCTGGCCGATCCCTGGTTACTGATCTTTAAAAACACCTGACCTGCTGATTTTGAATTTGGCTGATATGAATTTTTTTGTCTAAAATGTCGCTAAATATAGCAAGAAAGTTACTGAGTTGTCAACAGTGGGGTGAATATTGTTAACTGTAAATGTGCAGACCTGACCTGGTGGGTTGGTCTGTCAGTCAAACGTCTCACTGCAGAGCAGAAGAGGACAGAGATGATTTATAAACCTTTGCTGACAAAATTAAGATCAGTGGATAAGATGGGCTTCACATGTAAGTATCAGCCAATCAAGATCCACCAAAATTAAGGAAATTGGCGCCCAGAAATCAACTGGTCGATAAATCAGTTGGCCAATAAAAGTATCCTATTATACATGTATATAATGTAAACAGCACTGCCAGAGATGCAATAAGTTTATAGCAAGTGTGTGAATGATCTAATGAATGGACATTTCCCTTAGGGCCCCATGGAGGCTTGGGTCAGCCCTGCATGTGTGTGTGTGTGTATATATATATATATATGTATATATATATATAGATAGATAGATAGATAGATAGATAGATAGATAGATAGATAGATAGATAGATAGATAGATAGATAGATAGATAGATAGATAGATAGATAGATAGATAGATAGATAGATAGATAGATAGATAGATAGGTAAACTGCAATGATATACAGTACAGACCAAATGTTTGGACACACTTTCTTATTGAATTCAATGAGAAGGTGTGTATATATATATATATATATATATAGATATATAGATATATAGATATATATCTATATATCTATATATATATAACTTTTAATGGAGAACGTTTTTAGACGTCAAGTGTGTCATTGTGTATTCTCCATACAAGACTATCAATGTTTGCCTTGCATGTTGTGGTATGAGTGTGTCCTTTCATATTCCTACTTGGGCCAAGATACAACTGCATAACACATTGTGACAGCACCACTGGTAGAAATGCTTCTAACATCCTCAAGTAACAGCCAGTGTGCTGAAAATACATACACACGCACATAACTGAGTCCTACAAAACACGGTTGATACAGTTTGGAAAGTTGTTCAGTAGATGCTAATGTCATTTCTGATAGTTTTTTAGCAACAACTAGATAATTTCAAAAAAGTTGAATAACATAAAAATGCTCTAAGAAAAGTAAAAGAGAAACCACTGTCAAGCAGTGGATGGAAACAAGCTGCACAAGATTATATAGGAGTAAAAAAGAGAATGGAGACTGACAGCTGAATCCCCCCACCAGTGTTTTTCCACCACCCCCTTGTGCATTTTCAGAGCCATATGTGCCAGGCATGCTGAGTTGATGCTGTGTGTGTAGGCAGAAGGAGAAATGAAAATAGGGTTGAGATCAAGTTATTTTAGGCTAAATGGAAGCTGTCAAACAAAAGCCTTTGAGTCAGTCTCCGAGGATACCAGAACTAGATGCAGACAGAATACTCAGTGTGCATCATGGAAGTGTGGATCATGTTCTACATGTGGATCATGTAGAACATGATCCACAATGATCCACAGTGTAAAAATGCAAAGCTATTCTGTGTTTTCTACATTTTCTACATCTGATCATTTTCTATGTCTTAGCAGGTCCCAAAAACAGAAACAAGAGGGCTTAAAGCCATAGTTGCGTGGCTTATCTCAGCTGCTCAAGGTAGTTAAGGACAAACATAACTTAGTGTTTCCCAACCCTGGTCCTCATCCCAGCTGATTTCAATTGATGGATGATTAACGGCCATTAATCATTCATCAAAACAATGGATGATTGTTTGAACTGCAATCATCTGAATCAGGAGAATAAACTAGGGAGACATCTAAAACATGTAGGGCAGTGTGCCTTGAGGACCAGAATTGAAAATCACTGACTTAGAGCGATGTTTAAACAGAGGTTTCCAACTCCACACACACCAAGGGACACATTCTGATTCTGATTTAACCTCATTGACTCTGTTCTCTTCCATGGACAATAGACTGTTGTTCTGACAGTCAAAAAGGAGTCAAAAATGTTTACAGATCTATGTCTGTTTTCCTAAATAAAATGTAGTACTAATGGCATATTATCATTTTTAAATTTGTGTACACACATTTTTGGAAATATGGTAATGTAAGACCATTTTGAACAACATAATACCCATCATCTGCCAACAAAATTGTGTGTTTAACACCAGTGTTTAAACTTTTTAAAAGTGTTTTTAAACACTTTTAAAAACTTTTAAACACCATTACATAACATAATGGTATGTTATGTAGAACTATCAGACCAAAAAATGTACATGAATCAATATTGATTCCTTAACTTTGATTCCAAATTAAATCAACACAAATGTGCATGTACATCCACATTCAGATGACGGTTGAATCATTATTGATATATTGTCAGTTATGGTTGAAACCCTAACGTTGATTCAACATACAAGTCACTGACCACTTTCAATATTATTTCAATGTCAAGCTTCAACGTGGATTCAATGTTTCTGCCTAATGTTGCTTCAATGTTGATTCACTCACAATTTGCTGTCTGGGGAAGGAGCTGTGGTCACTGTGAGACATCAAGACATGTTTTGATTTGTTTCATGCCATTGTCACTAAAAATGTTAGAATCACGATGAAAAACCTAGAAGAACCAAAATACCTGACATATAAATGGTCTGACTTTTATGAAGGAGACTTGACTGTCTAAATGGGTGTTCTTCTTCTAGTCGAATTATACAGTAATGAGGCCACTGAAAGCCTCTAACACATAGTTTGGTAGAAATATTTTCAGACTAGCAATGTTACTTTAGATCTCAAGAACCTTCAGATTTCACAACAGATCCATCAACATTTGACAAGCTTCCATACAGGATGTTTGGGAGAGATCAGTGTGGGAGAGATTGGGAGAGATTCTTCCAGTGATGTTCAACCTAAGGCCACTCTGAATACTAATATGTGTTATGCTTCTCATTTTGTCTTTGTGTTATTACTGGGCTCACCATCCATCCCATGAAATACAGAATTGTCCCTTATTTGACTCTACGGACTGACACTGCTGTCACGGTTGCCTGGAGACAGACACTACCAGACATCAGTGAAGAGAACAGGCGTTTCAACGTGCGTTCATTTATTGTCTTTCTCAGAACGGTACAACTGCAGTACTCAGAAGACACAGCAGATGGCAGCATAACAGCCTCTCCATTAATCATTGAACAAATTACTGCTTCATATTTCAACACTCCGTTCATTTATTGTCTTTCTCAGAACGGTACAATACAACTGCAGTACTCAGAAGACACAGCAGATGGCAGCATAACAGCCTCTCCATTAATCATTGAACAAATTACTGCTTCATATTTCAACAGTCCCACTTAATTTTTACAATGGTATTAAGACACAAGATAGTGCTGAAATAAATTTTAACTCAACTTGCAAGACTAATGTATTAGTCCTTTTCCGTTTATAGTTTACTTTTTGTCTTGCTATACTCACCAAAAAATAGTCAACTTTATAATGAAAACTACAAAGCAAGACATTCTATCACAGATTTACATTGGAAAAAGTCCAATCTTTTTTCTAAAATACTCAAACGTCTGTCTTGCAAGAGGCTTTGTCAAGATATCTGCCTTCATGTCATCGGTTGGACAATATTCTAACTTGACTTCACCATTTTGCACACATTCACGAATGTAATGGTAACGAATATCTATGTGCTTGGTTCTTGAATGGTCCACCGGATTCTTTGCTATTGCAATGGCTCCTTGATTGTCCTCCAGAATCACTGTAGGCTTTGTGACCATTCCAAGATCACTCAGTAATCTTCTCAGCCAGGTACCTTCTTGAGCTGCTTGACTAAGAGCAACATACTCAGATTCTGCTGTTGAAAGTGCAACCTGTTGTTGAACGGCGGTCGTCTTGATCTCCAGCCCAGTCAGCATCAGAGAAACCAGTCAAATCTTTGTCCCCTGAACAGTCATACTTTAGAGCAAGGTTAACAGTGCCCTTCAGGTATCGAAGTATCCTCTTCACAGAAGTCAGATGTGCAGTATTTGGATTTGCATTGAACTTTGACACTGCACTCACTGCTTGTGCTATGTCTGGTCTTGTTGTCATCGCCGCATACAGTAGACTTCCAACCATGGACTGATATGTGCTTGGATTGACAGGATTACTGACAGCATCATCCTTTTTCAGCTTTACACTGATGTCAGCAGGGGTTGCAACAGGATTTGCTTTATCCATCCCATATTTCTGAAGAATGTTTTCAATGTACTGTTTCTGGTGAAGAAAGATGCAGTTTTTTGCTTTGTCTTGAATAACTGAGATGCCGAGGATGTAGGACAGTTCACCCAAGTCCTTCATTTTGTAGCGCTCTTGGAGAGTCAGTTTTAACTCATCCATGCTTTCAGTTGACTCTGTAATCAGCATCAGATCATCTACATAAACTGCAATTATCTCCAGCTCTTGTGATGACCTCACAAACACAAAGGGATCTGAGGTGCTCTGCTTAAATCCAAGATCCATCATGAATTTTGTGAACTCTTTGTTCCAACAACGAGGAGACTGTTTTAATCCGTAGATTGATTTTTTTAGTTTGCATACAAGATGCTCCTGACCTGGTTTGATGTATCCCTCAGGTTGTTCCATGTATACAGTACAGACCAAAAGTTTGGACACACTTTCTCATTGAATTCAATGAGAAAGTGTGTCCAAACCTGTACTGTATTTCTTCCTCCAGGTGTCCATTTAAGAATGCAGTGACAACATCCATTTGATGTACATGTAGGTTATTCTGGATGGCAAAGAACAATAATGTACGAATTGAGCTAAAACGTACTACAGGCGAAAACGTTTCATAGTAGTCAGCACCATAGAGCTGTGAGTAGCCTTTGGCAACAAGTCTGCACTTGTATCGCTCCACTTCTCCATCACTTTGATGCTTGACTTTGAACACCCATCTTGATCCAATGACCTCTTTGTCCTTTGGTAGATCCACCAGGTCCCATGTTTCATTTTCTTCCAGTGACTGGTATTCCAAATCAGCCGCTTCTTGCCATTCTTTTGCATTTGGACTCTTTAATGCTTCTTTCAGTGTGATTGGTTCCATGACAGAACACACATTAGCACAATGATCAACAGTCACCATATCTGCAAACTCGTCATATCCATATCTCTTTGGAGCCTTTCTGATTCGGCTTCCTCTTTTAATAGTTTCATCGACAGTGACGTCATCATCAGTTGTTTCCTTTTCTTCTGTGATGGTAATCACCTCTTTCTCTGGACAGGAAACTTCCTCCTTCTGTTTCCAGTCAAAGTCCGACTCATTAAAGATGACATCCTTTCGAATCAGAATTCTTCTTTTTTCTTCATCAAACAGACGATGTCCTTTTGCGTTGTTTGCATATCCCACAAACCTGAGCTTTACAGCTTTCTTGTCAAGTTTTTGTCTTTCAGCATCTGGAACATGTGCATAAGCAACACAACCAAACACTCTCACATGGTTCCTGTCAGGTTTTTTACCAGACCATAGTTGGTAGGGTGTCTCTTGCTTCAGAACAGATGTTGGCAATCTGTTTTGTATGTAGGCTGCTGTTGCTACTGCTTCAGTCCAGTACATCTTTGGTAGCTTAGCATGTGACAACATGCTTCTAGCTGCTTCAACCAATGTCCTGTTTTTTCTCTCCGTAATTCCATTTTGCTGAGGTGTATGAGGTACAGACATCTCATGGTGGATACCTTGAGCCTTCAAATATTCTTGAAACTCACTTGAAATGTACTCCCCACCATTATCTGATCTCAGTCTTGCAACTTTGTGTCCACACTCATTGGAGAATGTTCTCTCAAATTCCTTGAATTTGCTTAAGACTTCACTTTTTTGTTTCATGAAGTAAACCTTACAACAGCGAGAAAAGTCATCAATGAAGGTTACAAAGTATTTTGACCCACCGATGGATTCAGTCTGCATGGGTCCATAGACATCACTATGGATCAGTTGCAGCTTACGTTTGGACCGGATTTCTCCCACTGCCTTACTGTCTTGTGAGCTTGCCTTCCACACAGGCTTCACAGAAAGAAAGTTCTTTGTCTGCAGAGAATTTCACTCCATTCACCAGAGCTTCTAGTTTCTTTAGTTTGGTGGTGTGACGTAAGCGCTGATGCCACAGATTAGTTGTTACTGATGCACTATGACAGACCGGCGTAGATCCTTTAATATCCAACTGATACAGTCCATCAGATCTTTGTGTTCCCATTCCTTGAAGAGTTCCATCCTTGCCACGAATGTAGCACCGAGATTTTTTGAACTGCACTGTATTTCCTTTTTTTGTAGCAGCTCCCACTGAAAAAAGATTTCCAGACAACTTTGGGACGTATAACACATCATACATTGTGGCAGGTTTAGCATCACTTATTTTGAAGGTCATGTTCAATTTAACAATGCCAAATCCTTGAGCTTCCACCACCCTGCCATCACCCAGTTTTACAGACTGTGTTTTTGAAAACTGCTGGTAGTTTTGAAGGATTTCTTTGTCACAGGTCATGTGTTTTGATGCTCCAGAATCAATCAACCACTCATCTTGTACTGGTCCTTCAGTTAGATTTGCATTTTCTGCAACAAAGGCACTCTCAGAGGGGTCTTCTTCATTTTCACATACCGCATTCTTGGCTTTATGATTTTTGATTTGTTTTTTCCAGCTTGGACAGTTGCGCTTTATGTGTCCTTCTTTGCCACACTTGTAACATCTCCATGAACTCTGTCTTTCAGCTCCCCCTACTTTTAAATGGTCCTGCATTTCTCTGTGAACTTGTGTTGACATGGCTGAAGCACCACCTGCCGTAGCAGCACTGTAGACATCATTAACATTGACTCTTTTTTGCTCTTCATTGATTAATGCTTGCTGAACAAACTGCAATGTCAAATTGTCCATCTTTGTTTCTAGAGCAGTGACAATCGTAGCATAGCTTGGTGGTAAGCTACCCAGGAGTGTTACAATCTGATCTTCCTCTTCAATTACAGCACCTATTGCTCTTAGCTGATCAGTCAGTTCCTTCATTCGTTTTAAATGGTCATTTAAGCTGTCCTTTTCTTTCATTTTACATCTGAAATATTTCTTCTTCAAGAACAGTTTATTTGCTAAAGTGTCTCTCTCAAAATGTCCTTTTAGCATGTCCCAAGCCTCTTTTGGAGTTTGACAGCTTGTTATTAAATACAACTGGGGTGTACTCACATTTAGCACTAACATGGAAAATGCTTTTTCTCTCCGTCTCTCGAATTCTGCCTGAGCTTGTGCGCTAGCGTCCGGAGTTAGCATATCCGTCTCCGTTAGCATGCCCCATAGTCCTTTAGCTTTTAGCAAATGCTCCATCTGAAACTTCCACGTTGCCCAGTTCTCTGGTCCGCTCAGCTTGTCGATAAACATCTTATCATCCATTGTGAATCCCACAATTCCGTCTATCTGACTCAAAAAACTTCACTTACAGAACTTTTTGCGACGCTCTGGGCCCATAACCTGAAGAGAACAGGCGTTTCAACGTGCGTTCATTTATTGTCTTTCTCAGAACGGTACAATACAACTGCAGTACTCAGAAGACCCAGCAGATGGCAGCATAACAGCCTCTCCATTAATCATTGAACAAATTACTGCTTCATATTTCAACAATCAGTGTCTCTCCATTCCTCATATGGTACACAACATTTTATGATTGATTCATTTTCTTATTGTGCTTTTAGTAGGCTACTATGGTTTCATTATTTGCTTAGGATGTTGAGTTTGGATGATATGCTTTTTCATATGATAGTATCAGCCAAAATAATATAAATGACTATTTAAATAAGAAAATATTGTGAAGAGAAACTGTTATTTGTCCTATATTACAAAATTTTGTTGGGGATATTTGAGTAGGAATAATGTTGATATCTTTTATAAATACATTGTTCAGTGGTCAATATTATGTCACTATTATTTTATTAATTTTATTTATTAATTTTATTAAGAATTAAGGGAAAACATGCTGACCAATGCTTCAGACACAGACCTGCAGCCCGTAGGTGGTTCTAGACACAGGCTGATGCAAATGGACCTTTGGCTCACTTATTAAATGATGAAATATTGCCCTGTTTTTTGTTTAATCTTTTCTTAATTGCCCCCATGAAAAAACACTGACTACCCTCACCCCCATGTTAAATTTGGTCTACAACCAGCCTCTGAACCTAACTCATTTGTATAAATATTTTGGTATTAGTCTAATACCGGAATTTGCACAGAATTTAAAATATTGAATAATGTGTTACAATCAGTTACTCCATACCTGAGTAGATTATTTTACCAAATACATTTTACACTTGCTTATTTAAAGCTTAATCTACTTCTATTTAACATGTTGAAGTTATACTACTTGACTGAAGTACAGTTTTTTGGTACTCTTACCCACATCTGTGTATAAATAATTGCACTACTGTTTATGTTTTTACAAAAAACAGCCATAAAATAATGTGTACCATTTCTGCAGGCACCCTACCGTGGTGGGCGTCCCTTATTTTCATTTCTGAAAGGTGACAACCCTAATTACTACAGTAGTAGGAAAAAAGATCCTGCTAGGATCCTGGGTTTTCTTTAGTTGTTTTTAGGTTTGTTTTATTCTGTATTCCCTTGCTTCTTTTGATCAGATCAAACTTGTTTCTGTTTAACTTTATTTCAGTTCTTAGTGACTCTATTTCCTCTATTTTTTGTGTCTAGTTATTCTTTTATGTTGTACTTCATTTCCCTCGCTGTGCCACTTTCTTCTCTCTGACTCTCAACCTGCTGTCTGCTCTCTCCCATCACACCTGCAACTTGTTAGTCAATTAGCCTGGTCCATTGTTCCAGCACTCACACAACCAGTATTTGTTCACTTCTCTCTCATTCTTCCTAGCTGGTTCCTCCTGTTAAATCCTGTCCTTTTTCCTTTGATTTGTATTTTTTGTTCTTCTCTGGCTTTCTTATTTCCCAGTAATTTTTGTATGTTTTTTTGCCTATCTTTCTTTCATTAAATATTCTATACTATTTTATGTCTCAGCCTGTTGCATTTGGATCCATCAACAAACACACATTCAGTGTTCCTTTCCATTCAATTTCAACAGATTCTCCTACCTGAACGGGGGATCTGTATAAGTTGTCCTTTCCTGTCCTTTTCTTTAATTTTTTTTGTTTAGCTCTAAATCATTTTTCAGTCATTCCTTTTCTCTTTTAATAATTCACTCAGACACAACAAAGCCTACTCAGCATCATGTCACTGTCTGCATACAGCAAGTTTCTTTTGCTTAATCAGCAGAGTGACAACAGCATTGTTCCTAAGACCAGTGTGCCTCACTTACACACTAATTTTGCTATGTGACTACTGCTGCTGACTCAGGGGCATATCAATGCCAGTCAGCTTGGAGTCTCATGCCATATTTTTCATTGCCAGATTGCTAATCAGACTAAAACTTTCTAGATTAGGTCAGTTAGTATTATGAGAATTATTTCAATTTGCTAAGAAAAAAAAATCTTCATATCTTTAAAATAAATGTTTACATAAGTGCCATGAGTAGAATTGCATTTTAAACTGTCTGACTTGGGTCAAACAGTTTGAGTTGATTTTATAAATTTTTAACATTAACTTGCTAGAATTTTGGCTTGTTCCTCCTGACTGAACTGGAGTTCTGAGTCAGGTTTGTATGTCTTGCACCTTTCAGGTTTGTCCACAGATTTTCCATAGGACCGAGTTCAGGGCTTTGTTACAACCACTGATTTGCCCTTTGTGTTTTTATGAAGAAAGAGTCAAATCCAGTCGCTAACATGGACAAAGAAGCTATAAGTAGCTGGACAAAGTGAGAGTTCATCTATTGACTGAAGATTAATACATAAACTATAAACTGGTCTATAGACATTTTTTATAAGTGTCTTTGTCAGCCTGCTGCTTTATTATTAAATTGAATATAATTTCATATTTTTGTATAATTTTTGTCCAGGCAAGCTTATAAAGTGGTTATTGATACAGGTTAAGTTTCTATATTACAGAAAGTTCATTGTTTGGGATGCACAAATATGAAAAATTGGGCCGATGATGATGTTCAATATTTATACTGCAGTTATGATAGAATTAGCCAATATTTTACTTTATTTTTTTATTCAATTACTCAATTGTAAGAATAATCAATAAAATACTCGTTTACTAAAATAATTGTTTGCAACAGCCCGAATTTTAAGGCCACACTGTTTTCTGGTTTGACATGATGGGGAAGTCAAAAGAAATCAGTCAAGACATGAGGAAGAGAACTGTGCAGCCGAACAGGTCTGGTTCATCCTTGGGGACAATTTACTGATGCTTCAAGATGCTGCGTTCATTTGTTGAAACAACTGTAGAAACTTGATGAGACTGTCTAGTCATCAAACTACTCAGGGAGGAGACGAGTTTTGTGTCCCAAATATGAATGTGTTTTGGTCCAAAATGTGCAGATTGACCCCAGATGCTGCTGAAGCTGGTAAGACATTGTGTCATTATTCACAAACTGTCCTGTAGCAACATAGGCCACTCTGTGAAGAAGAAACCTTTACTTCACTAGAAACATAAAAAGACAGATTGTAGTTTGCAAATGCAGTGATACAGATCTTCCTTTATGGAGACATGTCCTGTGGTCTGATGAAACTAAAGCAGAACCTTTTGGGCATAATGACCATTGTTACATTTGGAGGAAAAACGGCAATGCTTGTGCCATCCTAACTGTGAAGAATGGAAGTGCTGTGGGGTGGGGTTTTGCTGCAGGAGGAACTGGTGCACTTCATAAAATAACCTAGGTCATAAGGAAAGAACATTATATGGAAATATTGAAGCAACATCTAAGGCCATCAACCAGGAAGTAATAGTGAGGATACAGATTGGTGTAACCCTAAGCATCCAGTCAATGTGGCTTAAGGACAACAGTCAATGTTTAGGAGTTGCCACTACAAATCTATGAAGTTGTATGCAGATCTAAAAAAGTGTGGAAGTGAGATTGCCTACAAAACTGATTGAGTAGAAAGCTTTAAGATGCATATTTCCTCGGATACTGGTACCAAAGGGCTCAGTGATTAGTCCTATTCTTTTTACTATACTTCCAATTGGAAAAATCAATAGGCAGCACATGATAAACTTCCAGTTATGCTGATAATACTCAGCTATTTTAAATTCTGAGATATTGTTTTTGGATCTGAACCTCTGAAATAGAAACTGCTCCGTCAATCACTTGACTTAAATTGGTCTCCAATGATAAAGTCAATAGTCTTTGTGTTAGTTTAGATCAGGGTGTGTCATCTAAATCCCATATTAAACAAGTATGTAGGATTTTCTTTTTTCATCTCTGGAATATTGTCAACATTAGACATGGGCTGACCATGGGTGGCAGCCCATGGTCTCCTCCATGGGCTGCCACCTTATCGTGGTGGAGGGGTTTGAGTGTCCCAATGATCCTAGGAGCTATGCTGTCTGGGGCTTCATGCCCCTGGTAGGGTCACCCAAGGCAGACAGGTCCTAGGTGAGGGACCAGACAAAGAGCAGCCCAAAGACCCCAATGATGAAGGAAAACTTTGGACTTGGTGTTCCCTCGCCCGGACGCGGGTCACCGGGGCCCCACTCTGGAGCCAGGCCTGGAGGGGGGGCACGATGGCGAGCGTCTGGTGGCCGGGCTTTTACCCATGGAGCCCGGCCGGGCTCAGCCCGAAGAGGAAACATGGGCCCCCCCTCCCATGGGCCCACCACCCGTGGGAGGGGCCAAAGGGGTCGGGTGCAGTGTGGGATGGGTGGCAGCAGAGGGAGGGGACCCTGGCGGTCCGATCCTCGGTTGCAGAAACTGGCTCTTGGGACGTGGAATGTCACCTCTCTGGTGGGGAAGGAGCCGGAGCTAGTGCGTGAGGTCGAGAGGTTCCGGCTAGAAATAGTCGGTCTCACCTCGACGCACGGCTCTGGTTCTGGAACCAGTCTCCTTGAGAGGGGCTGGACATACTTCCACTCTGGAGTTGCCCAAGGTGAGAGGCGTCGGGCAGGAGTGGGCATACTTGTTGCTCCCCATCTCGGCGCCTGTACGTTGGGGTTTACCCCGGTGAACGAGAGGGTAGCATCCCTCCGCCTACGGGTGGGGGGACGGGTTCTGACTGTCGTTTGTGCTTACGGGCCGAACGACAGTTCAGATTACCCACCCTTTTTGGAGTCCTTAGAGGGGGTACTGGAGAGTGCTCCTCCTGGGGACTCCCTTGTTCTGCTGGGGGACTTCAACGCTCACGTGGGCAATGACAGTGAGACCTGGAGGGGCGTGGTTGGGAGGAACGGCCCGCCCGACCTGAACTCGAGCGGTGTTCTGTTGCTGGACTTCTGTGCTCGCCATGGATTGTCCATAACGAACACCATGTTCAAGCATAAGGGTGTCCATATGTGCACTTGGCACCAGGACACCCTAGGCCGCAGTTCGATGATCGACTTTGTCATCGTTTCATCGGATCTGCGGCCGTATGTCTTGGACACTCGGGTGAAGAGAGGTGCGGAGCTGTCCACTGACCACTACCTGGTGGTGAGTTGGCTCCGGTGGTGGGGGCGAAAGCCGGTCAGACCTGGCAGGCCCAAACGTGTTGTGAGGGTCTGCTGGGAACGTCTGGCGGAATCCCCTGTGAGACGGAGCTTTAACTCCCATCTCCGGCAAAACTTCGAACACGTCCCGGGGGAGGTGGGGGACATGGAGTCTGAGTGGACCGTGTTCCGTGCCTCCATTGTCGAGGCGGCCGATCGGAGCTGTGGCCGCAAGGTTGTCGGTGCCTGTCGCGGCGGCAACCCTCGAACCCGCTGGTGGACACCTTCGGTGAGGGATGCCGTCAGGCTGAAGAAGGAGTCCTATCGGGCCTTTTTGGCCTGTGGGACTCCGGAAGCAGCTGATGGGTACCGGCGGGCGAAGCGGCATGCGGCTCGGGCGGTTGCTGAGGCAAAAACCCGGGCGTGGGAGGAGTTTGGAGAGGCCATGGAGAAAGACTTCCGTACGGCTTCGAGGCGATTCTGGTCCACCATCCGGCGTCTCAGGGGGGGGAAGCGGTGCAGCACCAACACTGTTTATAGTGGGGATGGTGTGCTGCTGACCTCTACTCGGGACGTTGTGGGCCGGTGGGCAGAGTACTTCGAAGACCTCCTCAATCCCACCAACATGCCTTCCACTGAGGAAGCGGAGCCTGGGGACTCTGGGTTAGGCTCTCCAATCTCTGGGGACGAGGTCGCCGAGGTGGTTAAAAAGCTCCTCGGTGGCAGGGCCCCGGGGGTGGATGAGATCCGCCCGGAGTTTCTTAAGGCTCTGGATGTTGTAGGGTTGTGTTGGTTGACGCGACTCTGCAATGTCGCATGGACATCGGGGGCAGTTCCCCTGGATTGGCAGACTGGGGTGGTGGTCCCCCTGTTCAAAAAGGGGGACCGGAGGGTGTGCTCCAATTATAGAGGGGTCACACTCTTAAGCCTCCCTGGCAAGGTCTATTCAGGGGTCCTGGAGAGGAGGGTCCGTCGGATAGTCGAACCTCGGATTCAGGAAGAGCAGTGTGGTTTTCGTCCTGGTCGTGGAACGCTGGACCAGCTCTACACCCTCGGCAGGGTCCTGGAGGGTGCATGGGAGTTCGCCCAACCAGTCTACATGTGTTTTGTGGACCTGGAGAAGGCGTTCGACCGTGTCCCTCGGGGAGCCCTGTGGGGGGTTCTCCGGGAGTATGGGGTACCGGGCCCTTTGATACGGGCTGTCAGGTCCCTGTATGACCGGTGTCAGAGTCTGGTCCGCATTGCCGGCAGTAAGTCGGGCTCGTTTCCGGTGAGAGTTGGACTCCGCCAGGGCTGCCCTTTGTCACCGATTCTGTTCATCACTTTCATGGACAGAATTTCTAGGCGCAGCCAAGGTGTTGAGGGGATCCGATTTGGTGGCCTTAGGATCTCATCTCTGCTTTTTGCAGACGATGTGGTCCTTTTGGCTTCATCAGATCGTGATCTGCAGCTCTCGCTGGAGCGGTTCGCAGCCGAGTGTGACGCGGCCGGGATGAGGATCAGTGCCTCCAAATCCGAGGCCATGGTCTTGAGCCGGAAAAGGGTAGAGTGCCTTCTCCGGGTCAGGGGGGGTGTCCTGCCCCAAGTGGAGGAGTTTAAGTATCTCGGGATCTTGTTCACGAATGGGGGAAGAAGGGAGCGGGAGATCGACAGGCGGATTGGCGCAGCGTCTGCTGTCAAGCGGGCGCTGTACCGGTCCGTCGTGGTGAAGAGAGAGCTGAGCCAAAAAGCGAAGCTCTCGATTTACCGGTCGATCTACGTTCCCACCCTCATCTATGGTCATGAGCTTTGGGTCATGACCGAAAGAACGAGATCGCGGATACAAGCGGCCGAAATGGGTTTTCTCCGTAGGGTGGCTGGGCTCTCCCTTAGAGATAGGGTGAGAAGCTCAGTCATCCGGGAGGGACTCAGAGTAGAGCCGCTGCTCCTTCACATCGAGAGGAGCCAGTTGAGGTGGCTCGGGCATCTGGTCAGGATGCCTCCTAGACGCCTCCCTGGTGAGGTGTTCCGGGCACGTCCCACCGGGAGGAGGCCCCGGGGAAGACCCAGGACACGCTGGAGGGACTATGTCTCTCGGCTGGCCTGGGAACGCCTCGGGATTCCCCCGGAGGAGCTAGAAGAAGTGGCTGGGGAGAGGGAAGTCTGGGCCTCCCTTCTGAAGCTGCTACCCCCGCGACCCGACCTCGGATAAGCGGAAGAAGATGGATGGATGGATGGATGGATAGAAATTAGGTTATCCTGAGTTATTTCTGTTGTTACGATGCTATAGGCTTAGGCTACTCTGGAAGGCAAACTAACCCCATTTTCCTCACTTTCTTCTTCTACTCCTCTCCAATTTACATTATTTGCAGTTACACTGTTAACTTTTTGTCTTGTCTCAGTTATTTGTCTTTCCATAGAAGCTACAACTGGTCTGTCATTCAGTTTGACTGTGATTCCTTCCTGGAGGACCGAGATGATGCTGCCATCAACTAATCATTCTCTTTCTCCTGTTATTAACTTTTCACTTTCATGAACATCAAAAATAATCCTAAATCAGTGAATCTGTTTTTTCTTGTGAATTCTGCTCTGTCTTCACAAACCCCACAAACAGTGAGCACACTATATAAAGGTAGGGAGGACAGTGAATCGCAAAAACTCATAAATACATAAATATAACTGACACTTGTAAGCAAAGAATCTTCTTGCTCCAGTTTTTAAAGATATTATACAACTTACTGTATAAGGCAGTGATAAATTATTATTATCATTAAGGGTTTGTTTGGTAGATTTGCTTGCAGTGTTTTGTTCATCTGTTTTTGTGTTGAATAAAAATTAAAAGTTTGATTAAAATATTACACAAAAGTAAGAATTCCTGCTTTTGCGAAAGAACAACTTCCCATAGGGAACATTGAACACAAACAGAAAAGAGCTGAACTTCCCATCACTAGTTCCAAATATGGAAGTGGCACAAATCAGATTTCTTTTTCTTTTTTTTGGTGAAAAGATCAGAATTGAGTAGTTGAGAGTGCAGTGAAAATGTCAAATTTAGGACGCATTTGCCTGCTGTGTGACCGCAGCCTTAGTTTCTGTCTGCTTTTCCTTGGTATTTTTGCCTCTAGTGTCGCTTTGACGCCTTTTTTGCTTTTGACTTTGCCTCTGCCTTGTGATTTGGATACCTCTTCCATTCCTGACTTATTTCCTGGGTGTGAACCTTTGGCTTGTTATTATATCTATTGACTCTTGGTCAATGATAAATTGACTTCAGCCTGTCTAGTTCGTTATTAAACTTTTTACATTTATTAAATTGAATTCAGTCTCAATATCTTTATGTTTGATGAAGGATGCAACAAACAAAGTTTCTTGGCATATTGCAGAAACCATATGGAAATCACAAAATGTACCCATCTACAATATCTCCCCTTTTTAATTTTTACTTCTTTTAGAATATCTTGGGATACATTTCTTCCTCTTACCACCTGGAATGTATGGAAATATTAGGATTTAGTGTCAAGATTAAACCATCCACTATGAACAGCTCTGATTTTTGTCATTATGTAACTCATGCTCTGAAGACAGTGGAGATGATTTCATCCGAGCAAAAAGACAAAACAGAATCTCAGAGTAAAATGGAGAGCTGGGAAAATACTGATGGATGTCACAGTCCCTCTCTCTTTCTCTCTCATCACTCCACCCAATAAGACCCCAATTCCGTCAAAGATGTACGTCACAAACTATGTGGAAAGGATTTTTTTGCTCCTGACTGTTCGCCCACTGACTATTATGATTCAACACAGCCCTTGGAGCCAGTAAGAAAAGAGATGAGGAGGAAAAACTGAGACGAGAGGAGCAGAGCGTAGGCTTAACCTCCCTGTCTTCGTATCTGAGGAGAGATCAGCTCTGCAGTTCTCCTTTCCTTGAAAAAAAGACCCAGGGTTTGTGCATGCCTGTAAAGCCTACAATAGACAGACAGAAAGGAACAGCTCAGTAGTGGGATGTGTGAAGGAGGTGGGGACGGAAACAAGCAGCTGACTGTGAAAGAAGGATGAATCATATTTTCTTCACTCATCTCCTCTTGTCATGGTCCCCACAAATTGTGTAGCCTGATTATTTTAGACTGAATGTCTTAGACAATAAAACACTCTCTCATGCACTTCTGTGTATAAGGGCGAGAAAGAATCGAGGTGTAAAGCTGCTTACTGTAAGTGAATGGATATGCATGTATCAGTTTGTGTAAAATTGAGAAAAAATACAATACAAAATGAATTTAGATATGGCTAATATAATGGTGATAATGCCATAAGTGTTATGTTGCAGTGGTATAATTGATCTGTCAATTTCTGCTGGTAGAGCCAATCTATAATAAATAGTTTTCTTATCTCAACTTCAGGATGTCAACTTTCCGCCATTAAGAGGTGGAGTTTCAATGTTTTCTTGTTGCTGCCTATAACAAATAAATTCATGATTCATATTGTTTCAATACAGGTTATGCAGGTCTATTTTCCCCTTTTATTGCCTATATATTTTTTTTCTTTTAATTTTCTAAATGCTCTGATACCTCACAAGCCTTTCTTAACACAAAAAAAACATTTGTGTACAATCATTGAGGAGGAGACATCAGGCATAGAGACAGCACAGAGAGGTTTTTATTTTAATCAGGAGAAAGGCCAGAAATGCCCACTGTAAATGTCATTTCTCTAGTTTGTGGTTCAACCACAGGCAGTTATTACTGCTCCTTTTTATAGGCACAATCTTGCTGTGAGTCATGTGTTCAGCAGTCTCAGGTTGGTAAAACACCCCACAGGAGACAGGATTGCTAAAGCAATGTCAATACCAGCTAATGTTGCTTATGAATGCTAAGATTATTGTCAGTTTTTTTTTTTATAATCTCTGATAATGAGCTGGGAAGTGTGGTTATGGAGAGGGATGTCTGAAGTTTCCCCTTGGAATGTTGCCCTGTGGCTTCACCACTGATAACGTAATTATACATGCATGGATGGATGGATGAAAGAGATCCTTCATTGTTCTATAGGCTGAAGATGGAGGAGTGGTGTACTCATCTGGTGTGTTTGTTCATTAATCAGTCAGTAAAACGACATTGATTGGAACAACATGCATTGTACATTATGTTTGAAATGATAAATCAAACCAACTCTTAGTGGTGATCAAACAACAGAATCCCAGTGGGTTATTAGATCGCGTAGCAGACAGGAAAAGATCTACTGATACAGTTTGGAATCCAGTCAGATACAGATTCCATTTATGCCCCGCAGATTAGAGCCGGGTGAAAAACAATAATGAACTCTATCGTAATAGACGTTTGATCGAAATTATTAAACTATATTCATCCTATGTTAGTTTAATAATTTCACTGAACTCTGATCCCGAACCACACAGCATTTTGGGGGATGTAGGCAGAGGGTAGAGTCTAGGGAAAACTCTGCCTCCAACATATTCAGGCATGCTCCTCAGAGGTCCATGCAGACTCAAAGCGGCAGCCAATAGTGTCAAGTAGCATTGCACCTATGTATTTCAACTTCCCAAGCTGAATTTTCTTTTATACTGTCGACAAATGCTTTGGAGTAATGTTCCACATAAAAAGTCTCTGAATCTGTAAATCCATGAAAACTGAAGCACACAGAGAGGTGTACATACTACACAAAAGACGGTTTATATGTTTGTTGCCATTTATTTCACAACAAATACATGCACCTTTTTAGGGGAGAATTTTACCATACTTGAAAACAAGCTTTATTACTTTCATTCTTCAGTTAAGCACAACATCATAAAATGTGTGCCTAAAGTAAATATTAATGCTCGCTGAAAATCGGTTGACTATAAGCAACTGAAGACATCCTGACGAGGTTGTTTCATGTCAATGTATGAGTAAATGTAGTCCATGTTCACTCACCGTGTTTAAATCCCCACCATTATAGATTGGGTGCAAGTTGGAAGGGACTGACATCTCCCTCCAGCAGGTCTCATGTTACCACCAGTTATCTAGGAAAACACAAACAAGATAGAAAAGAAACTGGCATTTGATTGAATTAGAAGTCATATCATTAAATTATTTTTCTAGGGAGATTCTTGACTGCATCCATCCATCCATTCATCTATCAAGCCAGCCAGTTTTCCCGTTTCTTCACCATTAGTACACCGAGTACAAGAATGATTAACAACACTAAGACCTTCTTTTGTGTCTGATTGGTTATTTTTGACCGTGAGTGGTGCATTTTTGCCTATTGCTTTAGTAGTTCAGGGAGGAAGTATAAGATGTTATCTGTCTCATAACATACTTTCACGACATAGTGACAGTTAACAAATATGTAAAAACACAGGTTTTTGAATAAAAGTTAAAAAATCTTGTAGCTTACTGTAGCTATAAGATATTTCATGTTTATTACTTACTAATCCATTTGTGACATCGGTGAAAAAGAAATAGGGTCTTGATTTTGGATCAATCATGATCAAATTTAATCTAGTAATGAATTCATTACTTTTATTAATATGCCATTGGCAGTTATCAAATTCTTATGATTTACTTTCCATTGCTGTTTCACAAGCAGTGGCGGAGCCAGAGGGGTGGCAGGGGTGGCATTTGCCACCCCCAACAGAGTCCTTGCCACCCCTACTGCCACCCCACTGGAAATGGTCATTTTAAAATATAATACTTATGAGATCGGCAAAGATTTGCCAGGAAAACTGTAATTTCCGACTGTCCCTGAAGGCAGCCCGATGCAGTAGCAGCCTACACTGACGCTGTTCATTGGTTAAGCTGACATGTGGTTCCTGCTTGATCCAAAACACACCCGCGGCTTTAGAGTACACCGTTGAGGAGTTTTGCAGGTATTTACAACATTTTACCGCTCAGCGGTAACCGCTGTGTTACCTTCCTAATGAGAGGCGGCACTTGTCATACATTTCTAAAAAGAAAAAAAAATGGTTGTGCACCGCTCCGTAGTGCCTCGTTTATTATATTAGCCATGCTAGTGCTGATAGATCGTGTTTTAGACAGATTCTTTTAACATATGTTTTAGTGCACATGCTGCCCTGTAATGTTTTATTCATTTGGCCAGGATATATCTCCCAGCTCTTGCTTGAAATGTGTGTGGTAAGAATATGTGAAAAACCATTGTTAAGTTTTATAATGACTGAAATGTAAGTAGGCTATGTCATATGAAAGCTTTGAATTATAACCTAACTAGTTATATTAATTAATTTAATTAATCTATTTTTAATTTAGTATTGTTTTAGCTAGCTACAGAAAACTAAAAACTATAGTTTAAATAATAGTTAAAATAGTGTTGTCTCTGCCAAACAGTCATGGAGTCTAAATACCAGGCTGTCTTATTTTGTGGAGAGCCCAAATGAAGAGAAAAGGGAATATCTCCCAGTTCTTCTTAAAGAGGCAAAAACCACGGCCAGACCAGGACCAGACAGAACCCTGCAGCAGTGACCAACCTGGAGAAGCCAGCCAGGAGACACCAGGCCCAAGTGTATCACCAGCAGGTTAGAGGCTGTGACAGAGAGTTATTAAGTAGTAAAATCCAGTAAGCCTAATTCTAAAGGTTAGCATGATGCTTTTTGCATTTTTTATTGTGTCTGTTTATGCATTTCACAATTAAGTTCCAGAGAGAGATGAGGGTGATATAGATTCAGAGTCAGACTCTGGGGAGGAAGACAGTGAAGCAGAAGGAAATGGCACTGAACTCCCCCCACCCAGCACAACCTATTGCACACCAAAAGGACCAGTTGGTAGGCACACACTACCCATGTTATGCTACAGAAACTTAACTAATCACAACTTAACTTATTGAGATGCCTGCCCAAAAATACTCTTAAAATACTTAATATAATTACCTAATATTTATTCCAGACATCTCAAGAACTAAAGCGGAAGGTCCAGCTCAGCCATGTCTGTCAAAGTTCCCAAGAACTCAGCATGGAACAAGAACAAGGGCTTTCAACAGCTTATTTGACCATAGCAGTGTTTCTCAAACCTTTATAAATACCACCAGGGTAATGCTGGTCAGCTCTGGTGGTATTGTCTTGCAGTTTACTATTTGGAGCCAGTTTTATTTATTTATTTTTGAGAATTTGTTTTTGGTCATATTCTGGGCTCTGAGTTTACATTTACATGTTCACTGTTCCATAGTGCCCTTTAACGTCTTGTTTGGTCATGGCAAATCTTTGTTAAATAAACCATTTTAATTTGAGTGTGTGTGAGAAAATATTTGTTTCCTTTCGTTCATCATTTGTATATGGACCCCTCTGATAAAGCCTTCCTCACCCTTTGGCCACCCCTTGAAAAAAAGTCTAGCTCCACCACTGTTCATAAGAGGTGGAAGTGTTAGACAAGACCAGTTTTGTTCAATAAGGTAGCATCTTCATCATTAGACTTTTTATTGGGTACAATTAGAAATAAAGTCTGGATCTATTTTTAATTTAAATAAACAAAACAAAGTCATAAGTGAGTACAGCATGATAACCAAAATACTGCAAATATACACAGCAAATCCAGCAGGCCCAACTTAACTCTGTCAGATTTGACTTTCACACTTTTAATGTGTCTATATGGGTCCACACCAGAGAGTGTCAATTTAACTCTTTATGGTAAGTTGGTACCTCAATTCTAATTAAGTGTCAAATACCAAATCTGTCTGGAGTAAGTCATTTAACACCAACACTAATTCAGTGTTGGAGCTTAAATATGAACTCTACTTCATAGGAGTTTTTTTTAAATAATACTAAATAGATAAGCATTTTTTTGTTTTGAACTTTTAGAAATTATTTGGAAAATAAACATTTAATAAAGAGACAACAATTTTCTGAAATGCATTTATTTCAAAACATGCACCATAATTAGAAAACATGTAACATTTAATAATGTACCCTTTCATGTTTTACATGTTGCTTTCATTCGAATATTGCTCATCAAAAGGTTTGACATGTCAGCTGGTCAATGCAAAAAACAGTTTGCATAATACATTTTTCTTAAATACAATATGCATGAAGTTGTTCAAAGTACAAGGTGGAGAAAGTAATGCATGCTGTTCATGTAATAAGATATTGTATTTATTTATTTATTTTTTTAGCACAAGTAGATTACTGGATATTACAGTACAGAACAGGCCAACCTGGTATTCAGTACCATGATTTCTTACCCAGTTTGTGTTTCTGTTGAATATCTAATAAGAGACAGGGCCTCTCTGCACTTCTTCAAAGAGCTGTCCATTCACTAACAGATTGTCTTCGGGTTGTCGGGCGGGGACATCAACGTGCTCCTCATAGGTACTGTGTTGGACAATCTTGAGTCTCCAAGTAAGACAGTCAGTGTTGGTCTCTGGATCATAAACAAAAAAACATAATGAAAAATTTAATAAAGGAATACATTTTTATCACAACTCTAAGTAACAACAAGCCTCAATTACAGAGATGTTGAATTTCAGAGATGTTAAGACTTACAGTACATAACCATTTTCTGAGCATGAATCGTGGGAGAAGCATTGAGTGGATTAAGGGATGAGAGCAATTGATGCTAACGACTGGCGATTCATCCTCAACCAAACTGGCCTTAATATCTAGAAAAAAAGGCAATTAAGAATAAAAACTTAATGCAAAATCCATATGAGAAAGTACAACAACTGGAATAATGACAAATAACATAAATTATTTGTGGTATCAGTGCAGAATATGCTTTCAACATGAAAAAGCATTTTGCAGTTTTTCAAAGAAAAAACTCAGGATCAGAAAGGTTGATAAATCTGACCAATGTTCACGTAAATATTCAAGATCTTGAAAAAACATAATCCAAATTATTACAGATCTGTTTAAGTTAGTCAAGAGTTTGAGTCATTGTTCACCTGCTCAAGTTTTTTTCCAACACTAAAGTTATACCCCACAAACAATGAATTTCGGCATGCTAAATTAAATATGCTATCACCGAGCAATGTGGCGAACGTGACGTCTATCAAACAGGTTGGTCTCAACTCAAAATAACAGCAGCATAAACCATCTCAGAAAAAAATATACAAAAAAAAAGAAAAATACTTACCAAGCATGGTGAACAACCCAGACATGCGGAAAGCAAATAGTTCTGAAATGACTTGGCTTCTGTTGCTTAGCTTTGGTGGGA
The DNA here is from genome assembly GCF_003331165.1 of Xiphophorus hellerii. Lineage (NCBI taxonomy): Eukaryota > Metazoa > Chordata > Actinopteri > Cyprinodontiformes > Poeciliidae > Xiphophorus > Xiphophorus hellerii. The sequence continues at coordinate 1,066,520 of NC_045677.1, forward strand.
ACCTGAGATTCTGGGGGCGGAGTCAGTGAATTAACTCTTTTAGTATTATAGCCGCTTTAAGAGTTCAGAGTTAAGAATTCAAGAGTTATTAATTCCATTTTAGCACCTCCAGATTTGATACAGAAACACTTTGTTTTAACACTCGATTTGAACTACTTATATTATACACCCCAGAGTTACATAGACAAAATATGACTGTCATGAAATGCAATGTTTACGATATCAAAAAGAACTTCTCATCTTCATAGAAATGCTTTGGTTTAATTTTGGTATGGAGGAACGTGAAAAAAATTGGCATGGCCAAATAGGTCATCTCATTAATTTACCTGCCATTGCTCTTTTAAATGGAACATAATTCAGTCAGAAGAGCAGTTTGTTCCTAGAACTCCACTTCAGCACTGCTGAGCTACATAAACATGAACACACATTGTTTCAGGACATAAACTAATTATTCATGAAATGCCACATGAGCCAGCTTTAGAGCTGCCTCATGGACCTGTTTTATTGTAGAAATTAAACTCTTAAATTCAAGTAGCTATTTAAAAACTTCTGTTCTCATAATAAACAAACAATAACATCTATGCAGATAAATTGTCTTCTTGAACAACAATTCTCTATAGAGACTTAAAATATAACAGAGAGATAATCAAACATTTTCTCTTAGATATGCTTTAAGTAACATAATATGTGCTCCAGGATGTTGAGTCTGTACAGTTTTCTGACTTTGGTATAAAACTTCTCTGTATGTTTCACATACAAGAAAATATTTTGTTTCTTTGCTGAACTGCTTTTTACATTCTGCAGGATAATTTGTTCCAGCAGGAAGGATTTGATGTAAGTCTAAAATGGCATTTTTGTGATGACAGACCTCTACTGTCCAAGTAAAGTAAGAAAAAATAAAACGTTTATGTTTTCATTAACCGTAAGCAGAATTGATAATTACATTTTGTAATTAATATATAAAATGTGTCTTCGTTAGTAAATTATGTTATTGAAATACGTTGACTTTTAATAATATTCATCATTATTGCATATGACAGTAGTGAGCATTTTTTATTTATTTTTTCTCCCCTCCAGGGGGTCTTTTTGTGGGCTCTAGTGTCCCTTTTATGAAAGTAGGCTGACAGGAAAGGGGGGAAGACATGCGGTAAATGTCGCCGGGTCCGTGAATCGAACCCGCGACGGCCGCGGTGAGAACTCGAGGCCTCCAAACGTGGGTCACGCTACCACAACACGCCCAGTAGTGAGCATTTTGAGAGGCTACATTAGCTGGTTGCGCTAATGTAAAGTTGTTTAGATTAAATTTGCAAGACTAGCCCAGTTTGTAGGCCTTTCTCTTTCAATGACTCAGTAAACATATAAAAACATGTTGGAACTCTTTGGATCTGGGTTCAGTTGTGAAATATGAGACATAAATTAGAGTTAGAAGGATTTTTTAAATGTACACTATTTGGGCTTTTGTATTTTTTGGGAACAATACACAGCAAATTAGCAAATTCAAAAGTGCTAAATGTTTCTGTGTTAATATACTTTGTGCAAAAGCAGAGTTAATTTTATGCTAATAGAGTCGTTGTGAGCATTTGGATTTTGTGTATTTTTTCTGTTAATTTAGTCCCTGTGTTGTCGTGCACACCCCTGATTGAGCCCAGCTGTGTCCTGTTCCCCTGATTATCCCTTGTGTATTAAAACTCTCCTGTGTCCCTTGCTCCCATCGGATCCTTGTCGTGATTGTTTCCTCGTCATCTACCTGAGTCTGTCTCCTCGCTTCTCACCTTCTTGAGTATCATTAAACTTTCATTTCTACTCGTAACTCTGGGCTTTATGTGTTATTAAATTGCTCTGTGTTATGTTCTGTTATTGCATGAAAAGGACAGAAGGGGAGCTCTGAATATGCATGTGACAAAATTCGCTGTATGTGGTGGAGAAGGAGAGAATGCACGAGAGTAAAGGGAGAACTGAACCTAAACTACGTCTGATGCTGCTGATTTTCCACTATTTCAATATAGCAACACCACAACACTCTGCCATTTGTAGTTAGTCTTAACTTTCTTCATCTAATTGATTCTATAGTATTCCAGCAAATGTCTACAAAGCACTTATGAACTTTGCATTTGAAACATATTATTCAAGGTTTTGTTTTAAGTAGCGCAATATGCCATCTCCACCAGTGAGAGGCAGCAGTGCACTAACTGGAATGCAGCGTGATTAAAATATGAAGAAGAAATCTTCATCTTGCGCACCTTCATAACACAATTTACAAGACCTCCTGTGTAAAATGAAGCAGAAGTACGTCCCCTAATAGAAATGTTTCTTATTGAATTTAGATTTTTTTTAGAAGAAAACTGTTGGGTAAATTGTATATATTATTATCAAATATTTGTTGTTTCATGTGCCTTTATAATGTTCTTGTCTTATATGCCTTTATTTGTTTCATCTTAGCATAAAGAAAGTTTCTGTGTTGTTGAATTACTTTGATTCCTTTCTCAGAAGGCCTCTGAGGAAGAGCAGAGAAACTGTTTTCAACAGGTTATCGTTCAGCAGAAACCTCTGCAGCCTTGATCTGTTAGATAGCTATAAAACTGTTGCCATGAAGACGTACAACTTGCTCTGTGTTATCCTGTGTCTGGAACAGAATGATCTAGTGTGTAGATACCATGTGTTTTGTTAGTGACTAGCATTTGCGTTGCAATTATGTGATTGAAGTGTTTTCCCCAGCCCTTTTTGAGACGCTCTCTGTAACAGGGATCCTAACAGCAATAAAAAGGGAGAACGGACACATATGTTTTCAGAACGGAAGAGATGTGTGACTGAAAACATCTCTGGCTGTTCTCCTCGCGAGTACAAAAGAATCTAACTCTCTTGTCTTTCTTGTGTTTGTTTAATCTGTCTCAATAGGTGTTTGAACCTGACAAAAACATTGCCTATATTTTTCTTTCTAGGCAAAGTTAGCTTTCAGCAATTCAAGTTAAAGCTAGCTCAAACTCTGTTGCTGTAAGATTAGCCCTTAGTCTTGCCCATATTTTAAAGGCAGGAAAATAGATTTTTTTTTCCTCCAATTTTAATCCAGCAAATTGTAAGATACTTTATTAGTCTAATTTATCCTTTGTGCGTTTTATTGAGAAACTTAACTGACTTAACAACACATGGTGGGGGAACAAAGTACTCTAAAGAAGACGTGCTATCCCAATGCAGATATCTGTATCGGGATATGAAGTGAAAAAAGTGGATCAGGGAACACCCTAGTTTTGGTAAAGTTAGGAATCAGTATTTAAAAAATGCTTAAATTGCTTGGAATATTTACTTACAATATCTGTAAAAAGCTTGATTTGAAACCAGTCATTAAATAAAAGAAAAATGAGTATGTTAATAACTGAAAGTTTTGGAGAATAGACTGGTACTTTTTTTAAATGACACACTTCAGTTGATCTCACAATTGCTCTAATATAGCGGGTCTTTTCATGAGGTGGCAGTAAATGAAAGATGGACATGTAAAATCTCTTAGGATGAACTTTGCTCTCACTGTGCAGAAAAGAGACACAACATTTTCCTTCAAAACAGCATAATTTTATAACTGCAATCAGTGTCCAAACATTTCAAAGCAAAATATGCCATCTGTCTCAGTTCAGCCTTGACTGGTAATGTATACCTCTCCCTTACTTTAAATGTAGCAATAGAAACTGAAAGCTCATCACCTAGCTATAAAACTCTAAAACCTGCACTCTACTTCTGTTGTGCTGCCGGCAACAACCTGGTTCCCACATGGGGGGTGAGACCAGCTGAGGCTTTGCAGCACAGACAAGCAGAGGAACGAACCTTAATGTATACTGTCATTTCTAACTGCTCTCTTTCTCAGACCATTGTACAACCAAAATAACAGCACATATGCTGCCTTTAATTTGAGTCCTAAATGAAGATAATCATGAGGAACATGGCATCATGAGTTAACACATCCCCAAGCCTCTGCCATCTTATGTTCTAAACGTCATTAGAACAGTGGTCCTCAATTATGTTGGAGGCTACAAAGGCCCCAGAGGCCCTGTACAATGCCCTAGTCCGGACTAGAGTGTTTCAGAAATTATGGGTTCTGTGTAATACTTTGGGCATATAACTTGTACAGGAATACTGGAAAGGCAGTGTCAACTATTTCCATTCCATCCTAACTTTATAGCAGCCAACCTTAAATTGTTGCCATATTGATCGTTGGCACATGATGTCAAACACTTCATAAAGTGGCCCACATCGCTATGACGTGCAACCTATGCACCTGTTAACTCCTGTGAAGATTGCAAAAAAAAAAAAAATAATGACACTTCTAAAGCCTAATATTGTATTTATTTAGTTAGTTTCATTGTAAAAATGATCATAGGTTGCTGAGTGGTCAGCTGCACAAACAGACAAAGGTGCAAAAGAACTTGTAATTTTATCATAAACCTTTTGAAAAATAAAGAGGATGGCGATGAATAGCAGCCATCAATCATACAGACTGACAGCCCTCAGCTTATACACGGATTTGCAGCAAACACCTTTTACAAGGTAAGAAGGTTAATGTTCATATTTCTTAAGTAAGATTAATAAGATGCAATCATTAGTAGGCATGGAGAAATTGATCCATCATCAGGTAGCCTTCCATGTACAGAGAAAACTGGTAAGCATTTAGACTTTTGCACACTTTAAGTCTGTTCCCGTCTAAGAGGAAACAAAGTTTATGACATTGTGATATAAATTATGTGGCATGAATTGAAGTCAGCAATTTGATCAAATCAACAAATACATCAGGAGAGAGAAGAGATGGTCTGCTTCTGAGCCAGCTATTTTCAAGTTTTGCAAACTCAGCTGACTATGAGGCCTGACCAGGTGTGCTACTTTCACATACAAATTAGCTTGACTTGAACAAGTAGAAGCCAAGTGCTGTCAGAAATACCTCAGGAAAACAATTGCGGTCGCTCTGATCGGTTCACCCTCCCCTCACTTCCGAAGTCTGCTTTGGAGCATCAAGGTGTTCAGGTTACGTAGTTTTAGAATCATTACATTGAAACCAACAGCTTGTGTTAAACAAGATTTCTGTAAGTTTCCAACTTCTGTCCATGGTTAGTTCAAAATAGAAAAGACCAAAAACTACCTGTGCTTAAAACCTTGATTTCTTTACAGAAAGAATGTGTTACATTCTGTCACACATGAGGTCCAGAACCGGCAGTCTGAAGTTCCCAGATAACAGCATACCACCATCCAACTTTTTTACCTGTTGTATCAGAGCTAACTTCTGTCACTGCCCAGCTAAAATGATGGAGAGTAATATATACACCCTCTGATGCCTAAATATGCCTAAAATGAGTTGCAGACGAAACATTTTCTGCACCCAGTAGCAACAGCATCCACAGAGTCAGCTATAAGATGAGCTTTGATATTTTAGGAATCAGATGGCCCTATCTAAAAAAAACACCCTTAAAAGGTAAGAAAGCTTCAAAGGCTACTTTACAAATACATAAAGCCAGAAGTGAGATATTTCAAGTTTTTGTTTCACAAATACACTGAAATGTAAATGTTATGCAAGGCAGGGTATAACAAGAATTACCTATATTGCGAACTGTTCACGAGGCAACCGGTCATAGTAATGCTCAAATAATTTGTTTTAATAGGAATCACCATGTAGCTATTATACGACTCACCAAGATTAGAAAGATATTATCTGAATCCATTTGGACATATTCATCAGGAAAGTGTGTTCTGTGTCTCACACATAACTGCACATATTTTAATTAAACATCGCTGAATATAGACCTTTACATTTTATAGCAATACAACTCCCCCCCTTGTTTATTCTTTTAAATTTTGATTGTTCTTCTTATTGAGGGTTTTTTTCCATACTGCTATCCCTTGCTATTAAATAATACACCAAAACCACCTTTATTTGTTTTCATGGCATGTTACTGTGAATACAATGCATCATGGTATATACTAAGCTGGATATGATATTTTGTGTAAATGGGAGTTAAATGACATATTTGTTCTTGTGTTGTTTTACATTGCTGTATTAAGATGTACTTAAGAGTTCACAACAGAGTATAAGAAAGCTGTTCAAACAGTGAAGAAAAAAGTAATATTAATTTAACTGTCATGAAAAATGTGACTTTAGTGGAATACTTGGTCAGTTTATTAAGTTTTTAACAGCATTTCATAGTAAGAGATGTATTTTAATCAATGTAAGTTAATGCAGAATATTTAGAGCTACTTGATCTATTTCTTAATATTAAAAAAAGCAGTTTGAACTGCTTTGTTGCTGAAAAATTGCTACGCAAATAAAACTTCTGTTTCTTAAAAGAGAATTCATTAATCAGCAATACATTTACTTGTTTTCACAGAAAGTATCATGAAACAATATGTGAGGTCAGGCAGAAAACAATCCTTCGGAATCCTTTAACAGTGTTCAGTCTCGGCACCTAACAAAATTTATAGGCCGGAAGACGGATTAGAAACCAACCTAAGCCTGGCTAATTACTCTCCTCGGGTGCTTTTGGAGAACTCACCACCTGAGCACCAAACAGACGTCTGCAGCATGCCAAACTCCAGAAGGAAGTTGAATAGCTATTTACAGATGGTTGTGGCCCCCTGCCCTGCAGATACTGGAGGTCCACTGTTCTGAGCTGTTTTACATCTGTGAAACTTTTTTTTTTCACTAAATAATTTGAGTTAATTTAGAGATTGCTTTATGATTTTCAGCTAGAAATAGTCTGTATCAGCGCAACACAGGGCTCTGGTCTGGAACCAGTCTCCTTCAGAGGGGTTGGACACTCTTACACTCTGGAGTTGCCTCTGGTGAGCGGCACTAGGCAGGAGTGGGCATACTTGTTGCCCCCGATTTTAGTGCCTGTACATTGGCGTTCACCCAGGTGAATGAGAGGGTAGCCTCCCTCCACCTATATGTGGGGGGACGGGTTCTGACTGTTGCTTGTGCTTCCGCCCAAGCAGCAGTTTAAATTACCCACCCTTTTTAGAGTCCTTGGAGGGGGTACTGGAGAGTGCCCCTTCTCTCTCCAGTGGACAGCCTTGTTATGTTGGGGGGCTTCAATGCTCACATGGGCAATGACAGTGAGGGGCGTGGTTTGGAGTAATGGCCCCCATGATCTGAACCTTAGTGGTGTTCTATTAATGGACTTCTGTGCTTGTCATAGATTGTCCATAACGAACACCATGTTCAGGCATAAGGGAGTCCATATGTGCACTTGGTACCAGGACACCCTAGGCTGTAGTTCGATAATAAACTTTGTTGTCGTCACGTCGGATTTGGGACTGCATGTCTTGGGCAAAGAGATGTGAACAGCTGTCCACTGACCACTACCTGTTGGTGAGTTGGCTCTGGTGGTGGTGAAGTCTGCCGGTCAGACCTGGTAGGTCCAAACGTATTGTGAGGATCTGCTGTTGCTGAAAGGGCAGGGTCTACCATGAGACAGGGCTTTAATTCTCACCTCTGGGAGAACTTTGAATACATTAAGCGGGACATTGAGTGGACCATGTTCCAGCCCTCCATTGTCAAGGCGGTTTATCGGAGCTGTGGCCAGTAGGTTGTCAGTGCCTGTCACAGCGGCAACCCTCGAACCCGATGGTGGACACCTCCAGTGAGGGATGCTGTCAGACTGAAGATGGAGACCTATTGGACCTTTTTGGCCTGTGGGACCTCAGAAGCAGCTAATGGGTACTGGCAGTCCAAGCGGCATGCGTCTTTGGGATACCGCAATCCCACCAACATGCCTTCCATCGAGGAAGTGGAGATTTGGGACTCTGGGTCAAGCTTTCCAATCTCTGGTGATGAAGTCGCCAAGGTGATTAAAGAGCTCCTCGGTGGCAAAGCCACAAGGGTGATTTTATCAGTTTTGTCATCTATGGAAAAGATAAAACTGAATAGACTTTAAGTCAGATGTTGAGAAACAGAGGGATGCTCTAGGCTTTGTTGGTTTTACACAGAAGCATAGCACGTTGCATGAGAATCAAAGGCTAATCATGAGTAGGCAAAACAAAGTGTACAAGTTCTGCACACACATCCTCCTTCTGCTGAAATTTCTTCTGAATAAATGTTGAAAGAAACATTTAGACTAGAATCTGGGCCCAAAGAACAGGCATTAGTACTTTGCCTGTTTGTGTTAATTGAGCAGACTTCAAACAGCTCATTGTGTCAGTTTTACTACTTGTTTTAACTCAACTAATTGAACAGTGAAGATAATTTTAGTATCTCCACAGATAACACTTAAACCAAACAAACTTATAAAATATTGGGAAACAAGTATTTGATGTATCACTGATTTTTCAAGTTATCCCACTTACAAAGAATGGAGAGGTTTGCAATTTTTATTGTGGGTACACTTCAACTGTGAGAGACACAATGTAAAAAATAATCCAGAAAACCACATTATACAATTTTTAAATACTTGACTTGCATTTTATTGCATGAAATTGTCATGATATGGTGTGGCGGTGGACCCAAATGCAGCAGGCAGTAGACGTAGAAATAAATGGATGTTTTAATGAAGAAAATTAACCAACAAAAAATCCACAATTCAAGGGTACAAGAAAATCCAAAAACAAAACAAACTGGAAACACGAGGGAATAACAGGTCATCCAGGGAGGGAAGCATGGGTAGTGACAATCAGGGTGACAAGACGGACTGCCGAGTTGTGACTGGGATAGAGGAGCTTAAATACTGGGAGGTAGTAAATGGAACAATGGCCTAACTCAGGGGTGCCCAAAGTCGCTCCTTGAGGGCCGGCATCCTGCATTTTATAGTTCTCTCACTGGTAGTACTAACAACATTTTCAGCATGTCAGTGTTCTTCTTAGGTCTTCCAATGAGCCATCATTTGACCCAGGTGCGTTAAACCGGGGAGAGAACTAAAACATGCAGGATGCCGGCCCTCAAGGATCGACTTTGGGACCCCTAGCCTAGCTAGAGGAGAAAAGTGATTGCAGGTGTGAGTAATTGGCACAGGAGCTGGCTGAGGGGCGGGGAGAAGGTGGCGCAGAGAAACTAAGGAGATCTGCTGGGAACACAAATGGAAGAAAACGGGGAACTAAAAAATACTACTAATACAAAAGACACTAAGAGTAAGGAAAACCTGATGAACTAGGAGAGAAAGATATGAGTGAAACCAAAACCAAACATAAATTGAAACAAGGCTGATCTAACAACAATAAGAACTAAGGAACAAAGAGCTAGAGAAACTAAGAGATCTAAACAAAGAAATAACCTAACTAGAATTACTAAAGAAAGCCTAACCAAACCTAAAGAGACAAAATAAGAATTAGTAACACTACGGGGGAAGCTAGAGTGACTTAAGACAAAACCTAGCTAGAATTACTAAAGGAAGATATACGTACATACGTAGACTAGGACATGGAAGAATAACTGAACCTAGGGTGATGAAATTAAGAAATAAACATTACTAGAAACACTGCAGGGAGGCTGAAATAAAAAATAACTAGAAGGATAAAATAGAGTTAAACTATAGTCATTAAAGAAGGCTTGACATGGACTCAGACAAACAAGGACAAAACCTAAGGTAACTAAAAAATAAACCTAGAAACACTATAAAGGACTGAAAATAAGGAAAGCAATAAGACAATTCTTATTTCACTAAATACCTCAAATAATAATATCAGAAGAACCATGAAAGGCTAAACTAAAGTGAACTAAAACATGAAGCTAAATAAAATGAGAAGCAAAACCAACCCAAAAACCCAGAGTCCTGACAGAAATAAATATTTCATCACCTAGAATCCGACAAGAAGTCCGGCTCTTAAAGATCTGTTAGTTCATCTAGTTACTCTTTACTAAAATCTGAATAATCTTATTTTGCAAGTAAGCTCTGTAAATTGCACCTTAAGGGTGCTATCTTTTGCTAGTGTGTAAATTGTGACATTTTTATGTGAATTTGTTTAATTCTACAATATTTGGCCTAAAACAGTCTTTGTGCTGCCCTCTGCTACTGCAGCTGAATTTTCCTACTATAGTTGGTTGATGTCTATGTTGCATGGTGAGCACTGATTTATATGGATTTTCAGCTCTGCACATGCATGGTTTATTTACAATGTGGACACAGAGTAGATTGTGTCTCCTCTCTGTATCCACATTGCACATATGTGCAGAGCTGAAAATCCATATCGATCAATGTTTCTCAATGTCTCCTCTCTGCTCTGGCTGCAGGTGGGGATTACTAAACGATGACTGTGAGACCTTTTCTAGTGCTTTGGAATGGGGTTAGGGCTCAAGGCAGCACTCACTGCCTGCAGACAGTTGCTGCAGAGTGATTGCTGCTTTCACATTGGTGTCGCCAAAGTTCTGAATAGCAGAAGAAAGATTTGTTGTTAGTTATTTTTGGAAAACAGTCGCTAGAGGAGTCTGAAAAGTTGCTAAATATGACTGCATTGGTCGTTTCTCAATATGCGTACATGTCCATGCTTGTGTATTTGTGAAACGTCATCAATGGTGGCCCAAGTACTGTTTAAGTAGGCAAAGCCTGCATGTGTTATTCCTCTGCCCATTTTAGCGATGAAGCACCAATGCATCTTTCTGTGCACTTTTCCCAGCAAGATATCCCACAATGCATTGCACCACCAGCAGCGGTAAGAGTAAGTAGGAAATGCAGCGCTCTTTTACACTATTAATTTGTCACACAAAAAGTAGTTTTAAGTGTCTTTAGGCAAGAAAGTAGACTTCATAGCTTCATGTATCCACTCAGTTCATCCAGAATGTTCATTCTTTAAAATGTGATTTGGAGTTTTTGGAGCAGCAAAGCTCCACTGACAGGGTGAGGCAGCTACAGACTGCACCAGACAACAAGATATAACATTTTTCTCAGTAAATTTAGATATTTTTAGTTAAATATTTTGTTACTTTTATTCGCTACTTAGCAATTTCTGAGCAAGTAAATTTATACTAGTAAAAATATTTTAAAACGGCTCCCCTTCATGATCAGAGAACTTTCACTTTTCCTTGAATAGAAAAATTATGCAATTCTATAAGATTGTCTTTTCATGTATGAGTGTGAGTTGTATTATTTTTTATTGGTTTATTCAGGGAGGTCTGCAGAGCAGGAAAAGAGCTTTCCAAAAACTCCTAGAGATTCTCTTCAACTTCATGTCCTGCCATTCTCTTCCTCATCTTCTTTTAAAAAAAATAATTATGGTATAACTGACTGTAAATTATTTAAAATGAATTTCCAGATTGTGCATTTTCTTTTTAGATGTTTGTCTGTTTTGATTAACACTGTTGGTTGTTTATATTTAGTTTTGATATAATGGTATATGCAGTTTTCAATGTTTTGTTTTGTACCTCACAGAATGCCATAGCCAATAAGGGCAAGACTTATAAAAGTTGGCAAACTTTTGAATATAATAAAAATTCAACATTTTTATTTTACAGCTCTTATTTGATTTTAGGTTTTATTTTTACTTGATTTTTTTTCAATGAGAAGCTCTTCTCTCTTACTGCAGAAAAGACAGCTATGAATCACTTGAAATATTTTTCTGTTTTTTTATACATGATTATTGTTGGATTCTCATATTGCTCCAGTCACTTTAATTCTCTTACCTCATGCTCAGTTTGTTCCACTGCCTCGGCCCCGGCTAGGGCTTTAGTGTTTTCCAGTGCATTTATGGACGCCTGCGTTACATCCACAACTGACTGACTGTAGACTTCTCATATGGTGCATATACTCTACATCTAAGCTACCTTTCTGAATATTTTTTTCCGTCCCTGAATGCATGTTGCCATTTTCTACAGTCACTACCTGCTGGTCTAAGAGGAGTGAATGCTGCAAGTCAATGACTCAATGCAATCTGCTGGGTTTCCTTGGAAATACACTATTTAAACTACTTTGAATAATTAACTGAGCTATACTGTTTGATAACTAACAAATCTTGCTACACTGAATATTAAAAAATGGGAGAAAATAGAAAGCTAAAAGTGGAAAACAGGAAAATAATGCTCAGAAGGTGGAGTTCAGTTCTCATGTGGTCCAGATGAAAATACAGTACTTAAATCACCTTATCTTGAAGTCTCACAAATCACAAACTTGGTTTTAAATCTATTCCAGGTTTGAAAAGTCTAGATGTTGCAGTTTTTTTAACTAGAGTAGATGAAAGACACTGAAGTTGGTGAAAATAGTTTTCCCCAATTGGAAGCTGCAATCATAAACCAACTTCAGCTTTGTGTCTCTTAGCATAACATCCTCATCTGGGACATCTGTGGACCGTAAGAAATGGTGCAAATCATCCTTTGTGTCTCTCGTTTAGACTCCACCACTGCTACTGGCTTTTCAGAACGTGTATAAAAAGCCTTTTCCCCCCAAAGGAATGCAAGATTTTCTAAAAGTTTCTCGGGATCTCCAGAAAGCAAGTTGGGATGGCTTTTTTCCCTCCTTGTCCCCTTACAGGCTCTGTAGTTTTTGTTATTCTAAAAATTCATTTTTACAAAAAAACATGTCTGTTTCTATGTTGTAGATATCTGATGTTACCTGATGATAGTGATAAAATAAAATTAGTTTGTTAATCAGTGTTTAGCAGTTATTGTAAAATAATCATTCAATTGTGTAGCAACAACTCTGACCAAATGCAAGTTTTTAATAACTTAAATATGAAATAATGGTCTTAACTTTTCCTACCTATTATTATTTGTCAGTTCAGACAGTAAATATAGTGTGACAAAGGGGGCAAATATTAGACTATCATGATTTTACTGGTAACAATCAGAAAAAGTAATATGAGGTGGTAAATTACTATTTTTAATATTAATAAGATTTTTATAATCAATAATAAAAACTTCAAATAATTAATTTGAAGGTGCTGTACTTAGAATTGACACTTCTCAGTTGCTTATGTATACTTAATATCTGTCAAATTAAATTTTTTTCAAACGTTGATTTTTATAATACTGCTCCACTCTCGTCAGTCTACTTCTAACATCAGCATGTGAAAAATTCAGTCCTTTCTGTTGAACTAACATCAATACAGTGTAGGTTTGATCTGGGGATTATTTTTTAAATTAACTGATTAATAATTGAATAGTAATTAGCAGGTGCTTTATAGATTTTTTATTTTATTTTTTTTACAGAATGTGAAACAAGTGAAGCTTAAACTGTCACTTGAGGAATTCTGGGGAGTACATATTTACAGACAAAGAAAAACTTTTTTTCTGCAAATGACCTTTTTGACTCTGTGTACTCCAGTTAACTATTAATCAATTACTGAATAAGTTGAATTATTTAAATGATCACTCATTATTTTTCCAAAATGTTACTCAAGTAAATGTAATTGAGTAAATGCAACTACTGTAGTTGCAATCCATCTTCAATGAGTAGAGGTGGTTTGAGGGGAGCAGTTAACAATTAGTGAGCAGGATAAGGAGGAAGGAGTGAACATATGAATAAAAATCTTCACAGGAAACTACTCATAGCACATGTCTGCTCATATCAGAGTGGGAAATGAGAAAGAGATTACGCTCACACTTCCCTCTGAGCCATGCTCTCCTCTATGAGCTCACAACTTGTCAGTGGAGCAGAAGATGCTTGTTCCTCTGTACATGCAGGCAGCTCTGATGACATCACAGCAGCCTGTCAGCTGGAGGAGGCAGCAGCAGCATCAGGAGCAGGACCAGGTTCCACCTCTCCATCCAGCTGCGCAGGTGCGCTCTGTTTAAGGTGCCATGATTTCCACTGGAGGAAACCCCTCCAGTGGAAATCTGTCACGTCACCCACACATTTCAATCCTTCAAGAAGATGAAAACAATAACCCAGGAGTCATATCTGCAGAGATTCTTGAAAAATCCTCCGGATCCTAACCAGCCCCCTCACCACATCTGTGATCACCATCACCTCCACCGAAAAATCAGTCTGCAGATGAGCCATTAAACTTTCCCTCCCATCATGAGGAACGGCGCACTGCGTGGGCGCACAGCTAAACATAGATTTTTTTTTATTATTCTCGAGGATTCGCTTGAGGATCTTTCTCGTCATTTTAGTGTGAAGCATTAGTGAGCAGATGAGAGAGAGAGGCGCAGAAACAGACAGCTGTGGAGGCGCACAGCAGAGCACCGGCCGGAGCTTTCATGAACGCCAGCGCAGGTGAATCGGAAGCATAAGGCCGTTAATGATAGCTGTCACATTCCATCAGCGGAGCTCCGTGTGGGCAATGCGAGTCAGGGGGCGCCGAGACAGGCTGGAGAACCGCACCGCACCGCATGTGTCTGAGAAGAGAGATTCCAGCTTACCTCCGCAGCTCCTCACACACCGCCGCCTGAACGAGAGAACACCGGCTGATAAATCCAAAAGCTTCTCTGATTCCGGAGACCAGGAAGCGAGAACAGCCACTGTCGGTTCGTGTGCGTGCGTGTGTGTCAGAGTGAGCGGGGATGTGCGGGCACAGGAGGCGCAAGCCTGCGGTCCGTCATCTGCGGCAGCATATCAAGCGCACACAGCCAGAACTGCACCGGAAAACAGAAGGATGGGCTCCAAAAATAAAAGACCGACAAGGGGCAGGAGGAGAGAAAGAAAGAAAATTTAAGCATACGTCATATCGCCACTCAGTAGTCAGCAAATGGTACCTTTGGCTTTGCATCAGAAAAATATTTAAGGATTTTTTTTTTAGTAATGCATTAGTCAAAATTGTACATAGCTTGTTTTTAAAACAGAACTTTATTTACAAGACTCCACACCAAACACTAACCCTCTGCTGAAAAGCACTAACGTCCTAAACCCCAGAGATCTCGAACTAATTAAACCTGTCGTTAAGTGATGTTTTAATTAATATTTCACTTTTATTGTGGAAGAAAAACAGAAGCAGTATCTTGCTAACGTCATCAGATTTACTCAAATTCAGAGGAAAGAACATTCCTTGTAAGATCTGATAATGAAAATTAATTCATTTAGCGAGGATGTGAGTTTTACAAGATAGCATCCAAAAATGACTTAGCTGGCGGAAAACTATACAACACTTTTCATCCAATGAAGGTTCAAAACAGGAAATCAGACATTTAACCACTACAGACACACAATGAAATGATCAAATGAAATATTTTCTGGTAGAAAAGCAATAATAAATTAAAAGTTAGATAAATCAATTGTTTGCAAAAAAAAAAATAGGACTGTGGACTGGAGGGAGGCAGCCCCTGAGAAAAATAAATACACTTGAAGCCAGACTAATCATCAATATACTTTGGGTTTTTTAAGGATTATTTAACTTGAAGCATGCTATGTTGAAACAACTAATCCAGTGCTTAATGTATTTAAATAGTAATTAAATTGTAGAAAATCACAATTTAAAATGTACCAACTGTACTATCACATGCATTTATTAAATAACTAAAGTTATACTGTGTATACTTTAAGTAAATGGCTTTATATGTAATATAAACGTGCTTGATTAGTATATCTTAATTGTACCATTTTTGTGCAAGTATTACATTTAAAATATATTTAGAATGTATTTTAAATAAATAAGCATTATATATATTTTATATATTAGAAGTGTGATCACAGTATGCTAATTCTGGTTTATTATAATTGCTAATGAAGTACACCTGTTAATGAAGTGTAAAAAGTACACTTGTTAATTACTTAATGTTACTTGTTGTTCTGCTTTGTCACTTTGTACATTAATGCTTCATACACACTACAGTACTGCAAACACATCAGGCTACCAGAACACAGAATGATCAATTACAACACACTTTTATTATATTGTGCATTCAATATATTCACATTTATCAATGTGAATATATTGGATACAAACTGTCAATTGCCAAACAGAGAATTGTACAAACTGACAAATATACTCAAAGTTTACAGACAACATGCTTATGAAAATTAGTACAATAAAACAACAGACACACTTTAGAGGAAATGTGAAAAATGTTTCACCAAGGACAGAATATTGTTTTAATACAATGTCACAGTATTCCAGTATTACTGCAGACAAACTGACATTTCTCCTTCCTATGAACAGTGAGGATCAATAACAGAACATTCCATTCACTGCACTTTACAGAAACCTACAAAAAAGGATAAAACAATAGAGCAATTAATCAGAGTACAGAAAAATGGCAAAGGAAAAAGTCAAACTTACAATTTCAGGATGTTGTGGACTCGCTATGTATGTGACATCATCAGAACTGATGATGATTGGGACCGGATGCCTGGAGTGAAAAAACATTTCTGAGTGACTTATTTGCCTGTTTATGTTAGAAGTAGAAAAAATAGTCAGTAATATCATAGAATCAGTTGATGCTGGCATTAACTATGAAGTTGGTTTAAGTGTGAACTTAAAGCTGCAGTATGTAACTTTTCCGAAACTGTGGACTTGGCCTGGAACTTTGAACAAGCCCTGCCCAAGTCTCGAGCTAGGCACCCTGTAGCCAGCTCCTCCCAGGGACCACGCTTACAGGCATCTAGGGGCCCCTCATTCTCTCCTGTGAAACGGAGAAGAAAGCCTATCAACATGTCCTAAATTAGGACCATAAAGATGTAACGCATCTGTTTGTGCGCCGAAGTGCATGAAATGCATCTATGGGGTAATTTCATTTTCACTAAAAAAAGAAAACAGAAACTTATTATTGTATCAGCAGATTAACTCCAAAGAGGTTTGATTGTTTTCAAGGTGATAAAGGTGCGTATACAATCACACGTATTTAAGTAGCTGCATAAAGGTGAGCCAAGTAATTGTGGAGCCCTTTGGCTCTGATTTAGAACATCACCAGTGGAAGGATTCAGAGGGAGCGATCGATCAGAGATCATATTGATCTTCTGGAAAATGTTGATGACGGTTTATTATCATTTAGATTTCCCGAACTGTAGCCCTGATCAAAAGTTAAACAGACAGAAAACATCTCTATTCTGTAAATGTATCACTTATGCACATGATCTCTCTATTTAAATTAAACGTCCACATTCCCCATTCAAAGGACTCTGACTCTCTGCCAGTCTTTAAATTCCGGCTGAACTCTCTGCACAACGTCTTGATTTTTTTAATGGTTATTGCTTCACGTGGTGGCAAACTTCCGGTATTTATACTAACTTACATATGTATTTATGGGTGGCGACAGGGCGAACCAGCAGCTGCGCTCTATTTCCCGCAAATTGGGGTGCGCAGCCACATGCCCGCACTTTTCTAAATTTGTCTGTACGCCAAGTTTTAGTGTGAAATCTGCGCAGTCTTTTATGTATGAGGCCCATGATTTTAATGTATTGTGGTGCTAAGCTGGTCAGGGATTTAGAAATTAAAAACAATATTTTATAGCCTATTCTCAGTGAAGGGTTTTAAAACTTGATGATGTGCTCTATCCTCCTGGTGAGAACGCCAGCAGCAACGTTCTGTATCAGCTGCAGCTGGAGGATTGATCTGTTAGGCAGACCTGTAAGGACACTGCTGCAGCAACTAAAGATAAATGGTTGCATTTCTCTAGATCTTTCTTAGACACTAGTCCTCTAATCCCGGAAATGTTCTTCAGGTGATAGAAGACTGACTTTGTAACTGTTTTTATGTGGCTCTGAAAGTTCAGGTCAGAGTCCATCACTACACCTAAAATTCGGGCCTGACTGCTAGTTTCCAGGGGCTTCATGCATAAAGCGTGCGTGCACAAAAAAATGTGAGGCGCCATATTTTACGCACAAGTCGGCAGGTATAAAAATTAACTTTGCGTCAAAGTTTGCCTAAATATAGGCACACTTTTTTGCTGGCGTGAAAATGTTCGGCAGTCACGCAAACTTTTTCTGTGAACAATATCAAACTACAAAGCGTCATAACTCAAATACACTGAAATCTGACTACATTTTGTGTTATTAAGACCAAGAAGCATCAAACCCGATGTTTTTCATGGTTTGAATATTTTATTGTTTAAACGTAAACGATGAAACTGAACCGCATTTATCCTCAGACAATAAGCTAACACGCACACAAAATAAACAAAATAAAAATAAAAATATGTGAAACCTCGCTCAACTGTAAATAATACTTTTTCTCAGTTTTTGTCTCATAAAGATATAACGCATTGCTGTGCGCCGAAGCGCATGGAATGCATCTATGGGGTAATTTCATGCTCACTAAAAGAAGAAAACAGGGTTGGATCAGCAGATTAACTCAAACCTGCTGATTAAAAATAATCAACAGGTTTGATTATTTTTAAGGTGATCAAGGTGTGTATGCAATCACACGTATATAAGTAGCTGCGTAAAGGTGAGCCGCGTAATTGTGTAGCGCTTTGTCTCTGATGGAAAACATCGCCAAGGGAAGGATTCAGAGGGAGCGATTCTTCAGAGATCATATTGATCGGCTGTGAAATGTTGATGACGGTTTATGAGCGTTTAGATTGATCAGACTGATCATCCTGGAGCTCTGCGCAAAACTTAAAGAGCCGTGCGGTACTGGTACCGGTCCAGCTGCAGTCAACCTTCATTCGAGTCGCCAGCTTTGTGAATGCGCCTTATGGACATAAACATTCTAGTATTTAGAATAAATGTCCACATTCCCACTCAATGACTCTCTGACACGCTGTCTGTCTTTAAATCCCGGCTGAACGCTCTACTGTTCAAACAGGCATTTGCAGGATCTCTTTATTTTTTATTTGGATTTTTTTTCTTTAAAATGTATTTTTATTTTTGTGAGGTGACATTATGTGTCCTCAAAGCACCTTTTAAATAAAATACATAATTATTATTATTATAAATTATTATACTGATTCGAACAAGGACGTTGGTTATTGTTTCACGTGGTGGCAGATTTCCGAGTATTTATACTAACGACAGGGCGGACCAGCAGCTGCGCTCTATTTCCTGAAAATTAGGATTTATAAAGGAAAGGTGAGGCCACTTACTGAAATGTCTCTCCCCACGAACAACAGTCATAGGCAACTGCAAAATGTACATGAAGCAATCCGGACTTCTCAACAAATGCTATGTAGTTGCATTTTATTCAAGCTGCAGTATATAACTAATAAAAATTATGTTTTCTCCATATTTGTTAAAGCTGTCACCATGTCGTGACAGTTTGTTGTGAGACAGATAATCTGAGAAAACAATCAATCTCCTCCACCTCGTCCCTGAATCACTATTACTGGCTAAAGTATTGCAACATTCCGGCCAAAACAACCAATCAGAACCAGGAGGAGGTTCTTAGTGCTGTCAATCAACCTCATTCACTCACTGCTAAATGTGCTAATGGTGGAGAAACAACATATCATTACAGGAAACCATTTATCTGCCGTCATTGGTGGCTATGCTAACTAGATTGAGCATTCACAACAGGCTATGCTAGCTGCAGCATAGCACAGAGTGAGGGGGAGGAAGGATGAGCAGCCACATGAGATTGTGATTGACAGCACTAAAACTCTCCTGCCACTGATTGGTTGTTTCTAGCACTTTGAGAAAGCAGAGGAAATAGATTTTTAACAGATTAGCTCTCATACCATATTGTCACAACATAATGAGAGTTATAACAAATATGTAAAAAAAATATTTTTATAAAAAGTTACATACTGCAGCTTTAATTTCACATAGGAGAGGCTGGTCAGGAGGGACGTGAGTTAGAGCTGCTGCTGACTGACTCACCTGTTAAGTGGTAAAAGGTTCAAGGGACAGGTTAAATATATCATTATGTTGGTAATTTCTTTCCTTCATTCATTAATTGTTAGTGAAATGGAGGCAAAGAGTCTGTAGCTAAGCTAACTATGCTGAATGGTTGATAATCTCACCCAACTCTCGGAGAAAAACTGGGTTACAAATGAACACTTTTACCTTTTTCTCTCAGTCTCTCTAATTTTTTAAAACCTAACTTTATTTTTTTTTTTAGCAGCATAGTAACTGCCACAGTTGTTCGTATCTTCTACTGACTGCTGCTGAACACTGTCCCCCTCAAGGGTTCCAATCAGGAACGAACCATTTCATGCAGGTCTGGGGGGGTTCAGGTCTTTTTGGTCTGGGAGGGGCAACACTTATTTTTTACTGCTAAAAACAGGAAGAGCAGTGTGGTTTTTGTCCTGGTTGTGGAACACTGGACCAGCTCTACACCCTCAGCAGGGTCCTGGAGAGTGCAGGGCAGTTTGCCCAATCGGTCCACATGTGTTTTGTGGACTTGGAGAAGGCATTTGACCGTGTCCCTTGGGGAACCCAGTGGGGGGTTTTCCGGGAGTATGGGGTATCGGGCTGTCAGGTCCCTGTATGACTGGTGTCAGAGCCTGGTCCACATTGCCTGCAGTAAGTCGGGCTCATTTCCGGTGAAAGTTGGACTCCGCAAGGGCTGCCCTTTGTCACTGATTCCGTTCATTACTTTCATGGACAGAATTTCTAGGTGCAGCTAGGGTGTTGAGGGGATCCGTTTTGGTGGCCTTAGGATCACGTCTCTGCTTTTTGCGAATGATGTGGTCTTATTAGCGTCATCAGGTTGTGATCTGCAGCTTTCACTGGAGTGATTTTCAGCAAAGTGTGCAGCGGCCAGGATGAAGATCAGTGCCTCCAAATCTGAGGCTATGGTCTTGAGCCTGAAAAGGGTAGAGTGCCTTTTCTGGGTCAGGGGGAGTGTCCTGCCCTGAGTGGAGGAGTATAAGTATCTCGGAATCTTGTTCACAAATAAGGGAAGAAGGGAGCGGGAGATTGACAGACGAACAGGCACAGCGTCTGTAGTGAAGCGGGCGCTGTACCGGTCAGTTGTAGTGAAGAGAGAGCTGAGTCAAAAAGCGAAGCTCTCGATTGACCGGTCGATCTACATTCCTACCCTCATCTATAGTTATGAGCTTTGGGTCATGACCGAAAGATCAAGGTCATGGATACAAGAGGCCGAAATGGGTTTTCTTTGTAGGGTGTCTGGGCTCTCCCTTAGAGATAGGGTGAGAAGCTCGGTCATCCGGGAGCTTCTCACATAGAGAGGAGCCAGTTGAGGTGGCTCAGACATCTTAGGGTTAGGATACCTCCTGGACACCTCCCTGGTGAGGCGTTCCAGGCACGTCCCACCAGGAGGAGGCCCCGGGGAAGACCCAGGACAAGCTGGAGGGACGATGTTTTTCGGCTGGCCTAGGAACGCCTTGGGATTCCCCTGGAAGAGCTGGAACAAGTGACTGGGGAGAGGGAAGTCTGGGCCTCCCTTCTTAAGCTGCTGACCCCGCGACTCCACCCCTGATAAGCGGAAGAAAATGGATGGATGGATGGACGGATGGAAAACTAAAAAATCCCACGGAATCAGTAAACAGATTCAATAAGTTCATCAAACTCTGATAGAAGCTACATTTTCAGGTTATTTTTTTTAAGATGGGGAAGCAATCTGATCCTTTTAGTTTCTTGTCAATCTAGGATAATAAAAAAAAATCTGCTGTCCTCTCCACATAGTACTGAAGCTGGAACATTCTCACCTCAGTTTGTTCAGAAAGTAGCTTTTTATTCCTGGTTACTTGGGTAATTGTAAAGAGATCATATTTCTTGTGGTTGAGCTTGTTAACTACTTTTCATGTCATACAAAGAATACTGAAATTACACTGAGTATCATGATGAAAAAATTACATTTTTATATCTTGTCTTAAATATTGGCAAGTGTGAGTCTAACAACAAGAAAACTAAGAGCTGGTTATAGGAGAGGAACCTGAAAACAGAAAGTTATGCAACCCGTTCTACTTTTCTAATGAAAGCAAAGATAAAGCAAGAGCTATTCTAGATTTAACTGGGAAACCCCAGAGTTGATAAAATTAGATTAATAAAGATTATATGCTTAAAATATGTTTTATGATGCAAAAGTGGTCTGATCAAAGTATGAGTCTAATGTTTTAATGGATAAATGCAGAAAGTGTAATTTGGGGCAGATTCCTTATTGTGCCACATGGTGGCAGCAAATGACTTTTGTAACAGATTTTTTTTTTCTGCTGAAGAAGCTTAGAAATGGTGTCTTTATTTGGTTTCTTCTTAAAAAGGCACAATGAGTTAATGTGTTGTTTGATGCTAGTAGTATAATGTTAATGTTAACGGTAAAAAAAAAAAAAAATAAATAAATAAAAATCATGTTTCACCTTGAATTACAACCAGTGTTTGTAGATGAGTTGAAACCATAGAAACATTTGAAGCCACATACACTGAAATAAACGAACAAAGCTGAAGTTGGTTTCTGATTGCGGCTTTTTTCTGGAAATGGCTAAAGGGCGATTCCAACTAGTTTTTCGCTACAGTCAGCATCTTTAATCTACTCTACTAAAACACTACAACACCTAGATTCTTCAAAACTAGACTGGATTAATAGCAGAATATCTAAAACTAAGTTTGAGATTTGTGAAACCTTTGTCTGATTTGTGAATCTTCAATAAAGGGCGATTTCAGCTCTTTTTTGCATCTG
Organism: Xiphophorus hellerii; assembly: GCF_003331165.1. Lineage (NCBI taxonomy): Eukaryota > Metazoa > Chordata > Actinopteri > Cyprinodontiformes > Poeciliidae > Xiphophorus > Xiphophorus hellerii. Next base: position 1,088,864 of record NC_045677.1, read on the forward strand.
GATAATAGAATTGCTCTAATTCCAAAACTACAACACCTAGACTCTTAAAACATGGAATGGATTATTCTGCTCTAAGAACTGAATATTTAAAACCAAATGTGGGATTTGTGAGACCTCAATAAGGGGTGACTTCATGTCTCTTTTTGCATCTGGACTTCATAAGTATTGAACTCCTCCTTTTCTGAAATTTCCATTATTTTGCTGTTATATCTCGTTGTAGCTTTTTGTTTTCTCTCATAAAAAATGCTGAAGATAATGAAAAAATAGCTGAAATAGCCCTTTATTCAAGTTTCGCAAATCAGATATAGGTCTCACAAATCGCAAAATTGCTTTAAAATATTCTGCTATCAGAGAAGAATAATTTAGTCCAGGTTTGAAAAGTTTAGGTGTTGCATTTTTGGAATTGGAGCAATTCTAGAGTGGTCCAGACACAAAAAAGGGCTGAAATCACCCTTTATTGAAGTTTTACAAATCAGATAAAGGTTTCACAGATCACAAATTTGGTTGTAAATATTCTGCTATTAGTTGATAATAGTCCAGTCCAGGTTTGAAGAGTCTATGTGTTGTAGTTTTTTTAACCAGAGTAGATTAAAGATGCTTAAGTAAAAAACTAGGTGGAATCGCCCTTTAGCCATTTCCCGAATTGAAAGCTGCAATCGGAAACCAACTTCAGCTTTGTATAAAAACGACGCATACACATTTTTTTGTTGTCTGAAGTAAAATCAGACCAAATTTCAATTGCTTTAGGTCAGTTAGAATTAACAAAATTATTTCTATTTGGTGGGCGACATGCCAGGTCTTATGGAGCCCCCAAAGGGACATGGGGATTTTTTTTTCTTTTGCTTTACCTTGCAAACTTTTTGCGTTACCAATAAGTTTTGAGTTCCCTCACAATATGCTTACTGCAATATTTGCTGGTCATTTTGTCACAAATGTCAGTTTAAAATTTCAAATATATTGTAGCGGATACAATGTATATATTTCACACCCGAATGTATACCTTCATTGTGAAGGGGAGAAGGTGAGAGGAGAAGACATTAACGGTTGTACTTCATTCTATTTTTGGCTTTGGTTGGAAGACATTGAGGATAAATCAAGACTCAAATTACTTTTACGTCTTTTTCTGCTGTCTTCCACATTGGTGACCCCGAACATCTGAACATGTATTTTAACAAGAGCTCACCAGCTGCCGCTGCTTCTCCGCCAGCTGTGGTTTCGGACCCAGTTTCTTGCCAGGCGGCCGTTACTCCAAACGCCGGTTCTGTTTTTGTTGCCCTTGTCAAGCTTCCAGAGTTCTGGCAGTACGATCCAGAACCATGGTTCCAGCATGTGCAAGCCCAGTTCCATCTCCGTGGGATAACCACAGGTGAGACCAAGTACTTCCATTGATGTCAAATATCCTGCAGCAATGCCAATTTAGAGCAGCAGGACAACCTAATGGTTCCAGCGCATCATAACGTTACGGCGCAGCAGCAGCAGCGCTATCTGGATGCTGTGGGTCTAAAACCAAAAGGCAGCGCAGATTATATTTGCTGCATGTTCCACAAATTGTGCGGGAAAGAGATGTCTGAGTGGGACACATAACCAGCCAGACTGCTGACAATATTTTTGCATTAAAACAAAATGAAAAACACCATGAATGAACTTTAATGCGCTTGCTATTTAGCAGACAAAAATGAATTTCAACAGCCAACAAAGACTTGAAAACCATCAGTATCTATCGATATTTATGGCTACTGATGGCTGACTGGTTTTTGGAAGATCAAAGAGGATATTAAAAAAAAATCACGCAATTATTTTTCGACCTGAGCCAAAATGATCTGTTCTGGGCAAAGTGTGGGTGAGCATTTGGTCCGGACCCGTAAACGGACATGGGCCCGATGTCTTTTTTTTTTTTTCATCCCAACCCCATTAGAAAGAAAACATCGTCACAGTTCTATAAATGGTGACAAATACAGAAATCTCATTTAATTTTTAGGCAGAATTAATTGGTTCAGACCTGGACCGGATCAGTCAAAGCCTTTTTTCAGATGTCAGACCGGTTCACAATCCCAACCCGACCCGAAGCTGCCGCATGAGCATAAACCGTTGGGTGACTGTTATGATCTGGAGCCTTAGATTTGGTCCAGATCTCAGTGATGTAGGTTTTCTCTGTACCTCTGTCTGCATACAAACACAGAGAGATGTCAGTCACGGATTGTCAGCGTAACGTGTAAATGTCTGGCGGGACCAGCGGACGGGCAAGACGGGGCTGTAAAGTGGCCCCCTGGGTCCCCTGTTCCGGCGCCTATGCTTGTGACCATTTTTACTGCGAAATCGACTAAATAAAAGCGACATTAGGATACCACATATACATGTTTTGACAGGCTTTATACTGTAGGAGCACATAGGTTTTGACATCCATCGTGGTGAAGAGAGTAACGTTATGTGCTATATATATATATATATATATAAAAAAAAAAAAAAAATTCCCTTCTCACCCACCTCGGGTGGTTCTTATCCTCTGAGCTCGGGTCCTCTACCAGAGGCCTGGGAGCTTGAGGGTTCTGCGCAGTATCTTTGCTGTGCCAAGGACTGCACATTTCTGGACTGAGATGTCTGATGTTGTTCCTGGGATCTGTTGTAGCCATTGGTCCAGTTTGGGGGTGACTGCCCCGAGGGCCCCGATGACCACAGGCACCACTGTGGTCTTCACCTTCCAGGCCCTCTCCAGTTCCTCCCTGAGGCCCTGGTATTTCTCTAGTTTCTCGTGCTCCTTTTTCCTGATGTTGCAGTCGCTTGGTATTGCTACATCTACCACAACGGCTTTCCTCTGTTGTTTATCCACTACGACAATGTCTGGTTGGTTCGCCATTACCATTTTGTCTGTCTGGATCTGGAAGTCCCACAGGATCTTAGCTCTGGCGTTCTCCGCCACCTTTGGGGGTGTTTCCCACTTTGATCTCGGGGTTTCCAGTCCATATTCTGCACAGATGTTTCTGTACACTATGCCTGCAACTTGGTTATGTCGTTCCATGTACGCTTTCCCTGCCAGTATCTTGCACCCTGCTGTTATGTGCTGGACTGTCTCAGGGGCCTCCTTGCACAACCTACACCTTGGGTCTTGTCTGGTGTGGTATATCTGGGCCTCTATTGCTCTGGTGTTTAGGGCCTGTTCCTGGGCGGCCAGGATGAGGGCCTCTGTGCTGTCCTTGAGTCCAGCTTTTTCCAGCCATTGGTAGGATTTACTGATATCAGCCACTTGGGTTATTTGCTGGTGGTACATCCCATGTAGGGGCTTGTCCTGCCATGATGGTATCTCTGGCACCTCAACCTCCGTTCCCTGTTGTCTGAGATATTCACTGAGCACATTGTCTGTTGAGGCTTTGTCCCTGATGTATTTATGGATCTTAGTTGTTTCGTCCTGGACTGTGGTTCTCACACTCACTAGTCCTCTGCCTCCTTCCTTGCGGCTCGTGTACAGTCTCAGGGTGCTGGATTTGGGATGGAATCCTCCATGCATTGTTAGTAGTTTTCTAGTCTTAATATCAGTGGTTTTTATCTCCTCCTTTGGCCAGCTAATTATTCCAGCAGGGTATCTGATTACTGGCAGGGCATAGCTGTTTATTGCGCGGATTTTGTTCTTGCCATTGAGCTGGCTTCTCAGGACTTGCCTTATTCGTTGGAGGTATTTAGCTGTGGCTCCTTTCCTTGTGACCTCATCGAGGTTGCCATTTGCTTGTGGTATACCTAGGTACTTGTAACTGTCCTCTATGTCTGCTATTGTTCCTTCTGGGAGTGAGACCCCTTCTGTGCGGATGACCTTCCCCCTCTTTGTGATCAGCCGACCACACTTCTCTAGTCCGAATGACATCCCAATGTCCGTGCTGTAGATCCTGGTGGTGTGGATCAGTGAGTCGATGTCTCGCTCACTCTTGGCATACAGCTTGATGTCATCCATGTAGAGAAGGTGGCTGATGTTGGCCCCATTTTTGAGTCGGTATCCGTAGCCAGTCTTGTTGATAATTTGGCTGAGGGGGTTCAGGCCTATGCAGAACAGTAGCGGGGACAGAGCATCTCCTTGGTATATGCCACATTTGATGGACACTTGTGCAAGTGGTTTGCAGTTGGCTTCAAGGGTGGTTTTCCACAGCTTCATCGAGTTTGCAATGAAGGCTCTCAGAGTCCTGTTGATGTTATACATCTCTAAGCATTCAATGATCCAAGTATGCGGCATTGAGTCATAGGCTTTCTTGTAATCAATCCAAGCCATGCACAGGTTGGTGTGTCGGGTTTTGCAGTCTCGGGCAACTGTGCGGTCTACGAGGAGTTGGTGTTTGGCTCCTCTGCTATTTACACCGATACCTTTCTGTGCCGTGCTCATGTGTTTATCTGCTCATGTGTTTATATATATATATATATATATATATATATATATATATATATATATATATATATATATATATAAACTTGTGTTTATTTAATTGCCTAATTAACTGCTACAGGGCTTGATTTGACTATCAATAAGTGTCTTTATGATAAAAAATGTTTTGCTTACTACCTGTTACTTTCGTACTGACTAACATTTGGTAGCTGCTATGATAAACATTGTCAATATTGTTGAAGTCAGTTCATCTAGATAAGATATATGCACTTCCTGACAAATTGTGACCACCGATTGGTCAGTTGCTGACATGTGCCCTGGAATGATTGGGGGAGAATTGCTCCACGTCTGCACTGGTGCGGAGCCGCCATCATGTCAATTGTTTCCCAGAAGTGATAATACCCATAGACAAAGTTCAAATCCTATTTTTTTAAAACTAAGTATATAATTTATTTTTATTTTGTGTCTTTTGATGAAAATGCCCAAACAGCTAAGAATATAAGAAATGTTAAATTAGATGAAAAAAAAACAACTAAATCTAATATTTTCTAGGGGCACTAAGGGGGCGCTATGACTTCTCCAGGGGGAGCTTTAGAGCCACTGCTCTAAAATAACTGACCGGAGATTTCACTGGTATTAAACGATAGCGCATGGCACGCGGGTCTTCCTCTAAAAGACGGTCGGATTGGTGCGTTTGATTTATGGACTGGAACATTTTATACAGGTGGTCCACAGACATAAAACATGCCTCTCGCACTGGAACAGGACGAACAATAAATCACTTATAATTCATAGACTTTAAAATAAAAATTGAGAAAACACCTCGGGACAGTGAATTATTAATTCAAGCAAAATCAGAATTTGACAAAAGTGCAGAAAACAATTACTAATTTGTTCAAAAGAAAAGGCAGTGATGCCGAAGTTATTTATAAAAACGCACTTAAATACAAATAGTTACTAATATTAAAAGTAACAGCCTCATTACAATTTTACTTTAGTTACTTTTGATGAGCAAAAGTTCTGCTCGTCACAAAGGAAATGAGAACACATTGGCCTATAACTGTTTTTAATGAGCATTTATCAATAACAAACAATTATTATGTGTATTTTTAATGTCAAGATAATTTCCAATATCTTATATCAGCTGTTTGTCCGTCCTATATAATAGTTAAATAAATGACTCCAAAAACATCTGATTTTCTGTTTAGTCAATATAAGTACCTGATAAAACTGACATTTACATTTGTTGTTAAAATATTAAAGTTTGCAATGTATGATACTTATAGTTAACTTGACGCATTAAATTCAGTGAGGGATTTTCTTTTTCTCAGAAGTTAACTTGAACTAAACTTTATAGTTTTTTCTTACTCCTCTGTCTTCCAATTGATGCAACACCGTGAGATCTTAATACAAACCCAGTCGAAAGATAAATGCTGTTAAGCTGGTGTTTGATTTGAAATGGATATTTCAAATGTAACTGAGTAACTTTATTCAAAACAATTCAAGGAAAGATGAAAGGTCAGGTTTTGTAAAGAACTTAAAAGACAATTTAGACAAATTGTAATTATAGCAATAAATGTAATTGTAACTTATTACTTTCCACCTCATATGGCAGAGCCAAAATACATATTTTTTCACATTCTGAAGTGGTTCTTCTGCGTTATACAGGTATCCTATAGGACAGTAAAATGTTTATGTTTTTATTTGTTTTGGTTTTCACGATGAGCCTGACTATTTTCGTTATAGTACTGGCAAGAATTTAAAACTACTTTCATCCCTGGGCAACACACACCAACATGTTGCCATCAACTCTTCAGGGCAATTGGAAGTACCTTCAAAAGTTGAAATCAGTGCTAAGGGCTTGGATCCTGACCTGTTCGGATCGGGACCAGCAGTTCGTCTCTGCTTCCCGACACATCTCATCACTCACAGCTTTGCACACTCAACAACCAAATAGGAGGGGAGAAGTGACGTAACCATGCAAGCCAAACCCCTCACAGCGAGCATGACCAGGTCCTTCATAAAGCGCCCCAATATTGGTCACCCGAGCAGCCGCTGCCTCGGACTGATCATTGCCGTTGCAGCTTTCAGCAGCAGCCATGTCTCACGGATGGGGATACGGACCGAGCGACGGTAAGAATCCTGCAGCCTCCAGCACTGCCCACCGGCAAGTCTCATTCCTTATTACACTGAAAAGAGTGTGACTGAGTGACATTAATATTTACAAAAGAAATACCAGCAGCCTATTGATTAAAAAAATAAAAATAAAAATGAGTGCGCGTTTAATTACACTTTTATAAAATGATTTAAATTACATTTTACTTACTTCTGTCTAAACACTAGCAGCTTAAAATCATTAAGTAGAATTGAATTATAGTTTAACATTAATGTAAACAATATTGAATAATCAAATAAATTCTACCCAATGGGAACTTTTGGTTTTAATTGCCGTACACTTCCGCCCCAGGAATTGCGCCACACCAACATAATTAAATCAGTAGTTTTCACTTAAAGTTGAAGGGTGTAAAATCTGTTCAACTGTTTTACTTGTCACTTTGTTGCCATTTAAAGTAAACAATTATCACACTTTTCTGCAGTAACGAATGTAGCAGGACAGCCTGAGGACAGCTGCTTTGTGGCAACAACTGCGGTTAAAATAGATCATCAGCTTTATGATGCGCTGCTCGACGTTCCCAACTCTGGACACTGAAGGTCATGATGAGGAGGATCAACTAAAGTGATGGTTGTTCGTTTCACGCAGTCTATTTCCTGTCAGCTACGTTTTCTGAATGCATTGACTTTTACAGCTGAAAAATATGTTGGAAATATCTGAAATATCTTATTGTGCGCTCAGTAAGCACAATAAAAGTCATAACTTTGTACTAGATTTTACATTTTGTTCTGTTCATATTGATGCTGGCAATACATTTTCACCTGTATTTCTAGTTCACTCATAACTTTCTATTTTTCAAAACTTAATAGAGATGTTGCATAAGGAATAAATTAGTGATGCCTTGTTAAATGAACCTTTCTGCAACTACTTACTCTAAGTATTCATTATGAATGATCACATTGTTTGTTTCTATGGGAGCAATGCTGCTTTTCTTCAAGATGTACTAGAACATCATAATGGTCACTGTAAAAACTTTGTCTTTATATAAAGGACTTGAATAGCTCCTCATTTTTACATTTACAGGACCTGACAAGTGGGCAGAAAACTTCCCGCTTGCTAATGGACCCAGACAGTCTCCCATCAACATCGTTACCAAGGAGGCCCAATATGATCCGTCTCTGAAGCGTCTGAAACTTCAGTATGACCCCTCCAATGCCAGGGGCATTCTTAACAATGGACACTCCTTCCAGGTGGACTTTGTGGACGACACAGACAGCTCCAGTAAGCAAAGCTAACCTCTAAGTTTGAGACTAAAGTTATGAAGGACTACAAACACACACTTCATCATTTTATACTCATTCTGGAAATGGTTTTAGTTTTGTTTCAAGTCCTGTATCACTCAGACGTATTGTTGGTATAACAAACATGACATCCTAAACTCCTAAAACTTGGTTTCTGACTTTTATTTTAAGAACTTGCAAGATATATTATTATTTTACCTTTGAATTTTATCTCTCCTGTTTGTTTCCTCCACCCATGCTGTATGTACACATAGATAAGCATGTCTGATGATGTAAGTGCTCAGTTATCTCCTAACAGCCCTGGTTCTTTATCTGAAGGTCAACATGCATGTTCAGCCCATCATCGTGACTCTTCAGTTTTACTCTGTGCTCCAGTAGTTGTCACAGATAAACAGCTATAATCTGTCATAAAAGCCATAAAAAAATTTAGTTTTGAACATGCAGGCAACTTCAAATATCAAATGATCAACATAAACAGATGAGAAAAATATGAAAAAATATCCAAGAATTTACCCTTAATGTGTAGTTAACAATTCTATTTATTTCAGTTTATTTATAAAGGAGACACTGGTAGACACAGATGACACTGGCTCAGATAAAGTCTAACTGGACTGCACAGTGGCACAGTTGGTAGCATTGCTGCGTTGCAGCAAGAAGGTCCTGGGTTCGATTCCTGGCCTGGGGTCTTTCTGCATGGACATGTTCTCCCTGTTAACCTGGTTCTCTCCTGGTACTCCGGCTTCGTCCCACAGTCCAAAAACATGACTGTCAGGTTAATTGGTCTCTCTAAATTCTCCTAGGTGTGTGTGTGTGGGGGGCGTGTGCTTGCATGGTTGTTTGTCCTTTTCTGTCTCTGTGTTGCCCTGCGACAGACTGGTGACCTGTCCAGGTGATCCCGCCTCTTGCCCAAAATGTCTTGCTGGAGATAGGCAACAGCACCCCTCCCAACCCCACTAGGGACAAGGGTGATGGATGGAAGTCTAAATGTATCATTTCCAGTTTTTCATGGTATATTGTTCAACTATTTCCTCTTAAAGCTGATCAACAGTAGCTTACAAAAGTCATAGCTAGCAGGAGCATTTTAGCATGATCTATTGAAAGAGCTTTGTCATTGGCTGATGAAAATAGGAAAATGATTTATTTGTTGTTTTTTTTTTCTCTGTCTTAATGAGTCTATTGTTTGTATTTCTCAGCCCTGACTGGAGGTCCCATCTCTGGAACATACCGACTGAAGCAATTTCATTTCCACTGGGGAGGCAGTGATGATAGAGGCTCAGAGCACACTATAAACAGCGTCAAGTTCCCTTGTGAGGTAATGAATTCAACAGCTTGCTGAGTAATGTTTGTATTGTAACACATGCATAGAAAACTAATAATATGAAGATTTGCTATAACCTTAAACTCCTCACATCAAATACAAGGCAACTTTGTCCCCATAGTTTAAAGGCTCAGGTGTTGCTATATACAGTCATATGAAAAAGTTTGGGCACCCCTATTAATCTTAATTATTTTTATCTCTAAATATTTGGATGTTTGCAATAGCTATTTCAGTTTGATACAACCGATAACATATGGACACAGTAATATTTCAGTATTGAAATTAGGTTTATTGGACTAAAAGAAAATGTGCAGTACGCATTAACCCAAAATTTGACAGGTGCAAAAATATGGGCACCTCAACAGAAAAGTGGCATTAATATTTAGTAAATCCTGATTTTGCAAAAATAACAGCCTGTTGCTTCCTGTAGCTTTTAATGAGTTTCTGGATCCTGGATGAAGGGATTTTTGACCATTCTTCTTTACAAAACAATTCCAGTTCAGTTAAGTTTGATGGTCGCCGAGCATGGACAGCCTGCTTCAAATCATCTCACAGATGTTCAATGATATTCAGGTCTGGGGACTGGGATGGCCATTCCAGAACATTGTAATTGTTCCTCTGCACGAATGCCTGAGTAGATTTGGAGCGGTGTTTTGGATCATTGTCTTGCTGAAATATCCATCCCTGGCATAACTTCAACTTTGTAGCTGATTCTTGAACATTATTCTCAAGAATCTGTTGATATTGAGTGGAATCCATGCAACCCTCAACTTTAACAAGATTTTCAGTGCCGGAATTGGCCACGCAGCCTCAAAGCATGATGGAACCTCCACCAAATTTTGTAGTGGGTAGCAAGTGTTTTTCTTGGAACGCTGTGTTTTTTTGCTGGCATGCATAACGCCTTTTTTAATGACCAAACAACTCAATCTTTGTTTCATCAGTCCACAGGACCTTATTCCAAAATGAGGCTGGCTTCTTCAAATATGCTTTTGCTTATCTCAAGCGACTCTGTTTGTGGCGTGGTTGCAGAAAAGGCTTCTGTCGCATCACTCTCCCAAACAGCTTCTCCTTATGCAAAGTGTGCTGAATTGTTGAACGATACACAGTGACACCATCTGCAGCAAGATGATGCTGCAGGTCTCTGGAGGTGGTCTGTGGGTTGTCCTTGACTGTTCTCACCATTCTTCTTCTCTGCCTCTCTGATATTTTTCTTGTCCTGCCACTTCTGGGTTTAACAAGAACTGTCCCTTTGGTTTTCCATTTCCTTACTATGTTCCTCACAGTGGAAACTGACAGTTTAAATCTCTGAGACAACTTTTTGTATCCTTCCCCTAAACAATTATGTTGAACAATCTTTGTTTTCAGATCATTTGAGAGTTGTTTTGAGGTGCCCATGATGCCACTCTTCAGAGAAGATTCAAATAGGAGAACAACTTGCAACTATCCACCTTAAGTACATTTTCTCATGATTGGATACACTTGTCTATGAAGTTCAAGGCTTAATGAGGTTACCAAACCAATTTTGTGTTTCAGTAAGTCAGTGAAAAGTAGTTAGGAGTATTCAAATCAATAAAATGATAAGGGTACCCACATTTTTGCACCTGTCAAATTTTGTTTTGATGCATACATTTTCTGTTAGTACGATAAACCTCAATTCAATACTGAAATATTACCGTGCCCATCAGTTATTAAATATTTAGCACTTTGAGATTTCTTTGAAATATAAGGTGCGTTACAAATAAAATGTATTATTATTAATGTATTATATATCAAACTGAAATAGCTGTTGCAAACTCCCAAATATTTAGAAATAAAAATAATTTATATATATATATACAGTCATATGAAAAAGTTTGGGCACCCCTATTAATCTTAATTATTTTTATTTATTTTATATATATATGTATGTACTGTACATGTGTGTATATGTATGTGTATGTATATATACAATATATATATATATATATATATATATATATATATATATATATATATATATATATATATATATATATATATATATATATACTGTATATAGGTGTGTGTGGAGTTGTACTGCATGTCAACCCAATATCTTGATGAAGTGGACACAGTTTACTTGACTTTTAAAGGTTCCTGCTACTACAGATAACAGCATGTGTCTTTTCTCGTTAGCTTCACCTGGTGCACTGGAATACTAAATATCCCAGCTTTGGGGAGTCTGCTGACAAGCCTGATGGACTGGCTGTGGTTGGAATCTTCCTCAAAGTAACTAATCAGTGCTCTTTCCACCAGCATCTCCAATAGAGATGTGTTGGAGAAAATGTCTACCAATAACTTTGTATTTGAAGAAAACTACATTAAAGGTGATGTTTTCATTCAGATTGGTGCAGCCAACCCCCGGCTTCAGAAAGTTCTGGATGCTTTGGACTCTATTAAGACAAAGGTACAAACAAAAATCATCTGAGGTGGAACTGAACTTGCTTTGTTCAAATGTGCTCATACTGATAGCTTTGTTTTTCCAGCTTTACATTTCCATCTCTTCTCTGTGAAACATATAGGGAAAGCAGACAACTTTCTCTAACTTTGATGCAAGAACTCTTCTTCCTGGTTCTCTGGATTATTGGACTTATGATGGATCTTTGACAACCCCACCCCTTTTGGAGAGCGTCACCTGGATTGTCCTGAGGGAGCCTATAAGTGTCAGCCCTGCTCAGGTGGGTAGCTTGGTCCACTTAAAACACTGGAAGGACAGAAAAGCTAAAAGAATCACTTAAGAGTGATTTTTATTTTCAATTTTAAATTATGCTTATTGTAGATCTAAAACTGAAACTTTGAAGCTCTCTTTTGAGAGGAAAAAAAGTTCTCATTCATGTGATGTTCATGTAACATTTATTAGACATCTATATTATGTATGTACTGGGCTGACAGGTGGGGAAAAGCATGGTCAACATATAGTTTGTCTCTGTTATATTCTCAGCTTGATGTTGTTACTGGATAAGTATAGTCCACAAGTCAGTGAAATCAACACTGGATTTGCTGGTATTTATTTCAAACTGCACTGTAGCGCAGTTGGTAGCACTGTTGCCTGGCAGCAAGAAGGTCTTTCTTCCTGGAGTTTGCATGTCTCCCTCTGCATGCATGGGTTCTCTCTGGGTACTCTGGCTTCCTACCACAGTCCAAGAAAAGTGAGTGATAGATTAATTAGTTTGTATAAAACCTGCTTGGGTGTGTTTGTGTGCATGGGCGTGTGTGGGCATGTGTGTGTGGGTGTATGTGTATGATTGTCCTGTTTGTCTCTGTTTTACCCTGCGATGGACTGGCGACCTGTACAGAGTGACCCCGCCTCTCGCCCGTTGACTGCTGGAGATTCCCTCATGACCCCACTGGGAATAAGCATGTGGGATAATGGGTGAATGGATTTCAAACTTATTCAGGAATGACTGTTCACTACATTACTGAGATCATTAATGTTGGAATTGAACAGATAACTGTAAACTAGGACTGAAACAATTAACTGGATCAATCGATAACCAGTGATGTCACAACAGACCACTTTTTTCAGCAACAAGTAATCTAACTCGTTGCTATTTCAAATTCAGTAGTCAGACTACAGTTACTTATCGAAATCACTATGTGTTACTATTCTCTTTTGTAATTTAATTTTATTTCCTCTACACGTCTTCGGGAGCGACCTATGCAACAGTATCAGCAGTGACAGAAACATAAACAATGGAGGGAAGAGGGAGATGCGCATTTTGTTGCTGGAAAAACAGGAACTATTGTGAGTTTTGCTCTCCAAGTCCGATAATTATAAGCAGCTTTGGGCTTGTTTTTTTCTAAAGTCGCTTGCAGATTTAATGAGTTGCGGGTTGCGATTTTTGGGCTTGGAAATAAGCAGACATAAACCCCAGAATTTCTCTGAAATCCAGTTAGTTTTAATCAGACTGTCCCTGTCCATCATTTCCCAGATGATCCGTTCCGCTGTGTCTTTGTTAATGTCAACTTAATATATTACTTGTGAATTACGTAGGAAGACTAATATGAACAGCACAATAAACGTGAAAACAGCCACGAATGAACGAGTCCGTAAAGTTATGCAACTAAATGTCATTATAATTCTTAATATTAAGATAAGTGTCACAAATTTGTTTAGCGGGACATATAAGTTGTGGAGCGGAGCGCTGCGCTCTGACAGCAAACACAGGGCCGTTATGCAGAACCTGGATGCTGGGGGTGAGGGGGTAAAATATTCTATTTATAGTTTTCCAGACAATACTGGAACACACAAAAACACGGACAAATTACAAAAGTTTTCTTTTGTACTGTTGTAACCATCAAACATATACTGTATATATATACATATATAATGGCTCTAGTGGCCTTTATTTGATAGTTAATTGTCAGGAAAGTGGGTAATGAGAGAAGGGGAAGACATGCGGCAAAGGTTGCCAGGCAGGGGAATAAAACCTGCGACAGCCGCGTCGAGGACTAAGGCCTCTATATGTGCGTTGTGCTCAACCCCTGCACCACAACAGCACACCCAAGTGGAGATATATTGTTCACGTTACTATTATTGTCATGGTGAGAGGTTACCAGGACTCGAAGGCAAGCAACAACTATGGACACCAAGCGCAGTTTAACAGATTTATTGAATAATGAGTGCAAATGGGGAGAGAATAGAGAGGCGTTGATCTGCAGCAGCAGGGAGGAACCGGGCCAGAGGAGGAACTGAGGAAAGGTGAGTGGTTAAACAGGGAAGCAAATGAAGGGAATGATGGTGTAACCTGGTGATGGCTTACTGTCTGAGGGTTAGGATGAGCAGAGGTGGGTACATGGGTTTTCCAGCAGTCGGTGGAGTGTGGGATTTCCAGGTGGAGGAGTTCCAGCATGAGACTGAGGGTGGACAGGCTGGTGGTCGTGGAGGTATCCAGGAGCTAGGTTTAGCGGAGCAGCGAGGATCGGGTAATAAGATAGTCTGAGCACCAGGGGGTGATCAGAGCTGGTTCTCTGAGGAGGGAATAGATGAGAGAGGAATCAGAACAAGTTTAAACACAGTAACAGCAGCACAGAGAGCCAGAGTGTACCACTATTGAAGCAAATCATCTGGCGTCTGCCTCAGGGAAGCCGCTCCTATTTAAGGCCTTCGCTGATTGGTCTTGATGAGCACCAGCTGGATCCCGTCAGCCTGCCACCCTGTAAATGTAGAGAAACCACTCCCCTGCAGAACCCAGCAATTATAAAATAACTGGCAATTAAGTATTGGCAAAGCTCAATGTTATTTTCACAGGCGGCACAGCGTTGTTGTTAGCAGCTGCTAAAAGCAACTGAAAAAGTTACTTTTAATGTAACTTCGTTACTTTCCATTTCAAGTAATCAGTAATCTAACTAAGTTACTTTTTCAAGGAGTAATCAGTAATCTGATTAAAGTTACTTTTTCAAAGTAACTCCACCATCACTGTCGATAACTGAGTAATCAATCATTAACTGTAGTATACAGACTAGAGAAAAGGCCATTGTTTTTTTAGCATCCTTTGCTACTATAGGGAAAGCAGACAACTTTCTTTAACTTTCATCCAAGAACTTTTCTTCCTGGTTCTCTGGATTATTGGACTTATGATTGGTTTTTATCGACATCCAGGTGACGCTTTGAGAGTGCCACATAGATTGTCCCTATAATAATAATGCTGTTATTGCAAATTAGGCCTGCATGTAAATGTTTTTGCTGTGACAGTTAAGGGCTTATAAAATAAACACAATGTATTTCTAATGTTGTTTAAAAAAGGCTTAAGTAGCAAAAGAAGACATTAACACGCCATCAACGGTGGTAGGAGTTCATAACTTTATTTTTATTTTTATCTTTTTATTTTTTTTAAGTTCATAACTTTATTGATGGGTTGCCGGTTTGATCCCCACTCTGTTGTTGTGTATTTGGGCAAGACACTTCACCCACCTTGCCTGCTAGTGGAGGTCAGGGCCGATGGCCCCAGTGCACGGCAGCTTCGGTTTTGTCAGACTGCCCAGGGCAGCTGTGGCTGCTATCCAGTAGCTTGTCACCATCAGGGTGTGAATGTATGGTGAATCAGTGAATGACTGAATGTACTGTGAAGCACTTTGGGGTCCCTGTGGACTTGATAAAGCAATTTTTACCATTACAAAATACTCAGCCTGTTAAATAATGTTTTATTAAAATTATATGTTATGGGTTCATCAGCCCAATACATGCAAGGACATGCTTCTATTAAAATTTATGAGTACTTGAGACTATTATTCAAAGTAGGTGAATCATCCTGGGAGGGTGAAAATGGTTATTGTTGGGAATTATTGTGATGTGACATAAAGCAACATATATTGTGTCGAAGGAACTTCATAACTGTTTCTGTGTTCCTGTATTCTATTAGATGGCAAAGTTTCGAAACCTCCTGTTCACTGGAGAAGGAGAGGCAGCGTGCTGCATGGTGGACAACTTCCGTCCTCCACAGCTCCTCAAGGGCCGTCAAGTCCGTGCTTCCTTTAAGTAAATCTTAGTTATACAGCAGGTATGAAAATTACTGAACACATCACAATTTTTCATAGTAAACATATTTTAGCTATTGACATGGAACACCTGGTGTTACCAATACTAGGTGTTGGTAACAACCCATGTAATCCATACATAGAAAAAATAAAACAAATCAGTTCAGAAATTAAATTATGAGTAATTATATAAAACGAATTGGGCTATTCTAGCAGTTTTATGTTCTGTCTCTGCAGCTGGTTGAGAGCTTCCTTGTTTCTGTGTTTGGGATCATTGTCCTGCTGAAATGTCCACCCTTTTTTCATCTGGCAGCAGACTTTTCTCTATAATGTGTGTACACTTTACCATTTATCTTTCCATCAATTACATGAATTCTGCCAGTACCATATGCAGAAAAACAGACCCACATATTGATGTTCCCACCTCCAACTTCACTGTCTGCCTGGTGTTTTTGGGGCAGTTCATTTTGTCCTTTAAATATGGTGTTTGTTATGGCATCCAAAGAGTTCAATATTGCTCTTATCTGACTACGTAGTCTGTGTTCTCCCAGTGTTTTACAGGCTTGTCCAAATGTTGTTCAGCAAATATTAAACAAGCTTAAACTTGCTTCAACTCCAGAAATGGAGCTTTGCGTGGTGAGCGTGCATACAGGCCATGGCTACAGAGTGCATTGCTTATCGTTTTCTGAAACAATTCTACTTGCCAACTCTATATCTTTCTGAAGGGCCCAGCGTAGTTTGACCAAAGTCGGACTGTCAATGTACAGTCATGTGGTTTTCAGATTTTCATTTTTGCAAAGACCTTTTATAATCCACAAAACAAATTGAGGCGAGCTTCCCTCCCACTGCAGAATACGTCATAATGTCTTTTTTTTTTTTGTTGCCATGTGTGTAATTTATAATCGTAGTAACAGAGAGACAACTGTTACGAGTTCAAAAGTTCAGAGGCGGAGGGAATAATATTTAACAGTCTGGAAAATCAATCTTTTTCCATGTCATTAAGAAAATAAAAAGACAAAAGTTAGGCGTTGATGAGCCATTCTCCTGCTTCAACTGAGAGAATGGGTAGTGTAATATTTCAGTATGTACTTCCTCCTCCTCATCAAACAATTTCTCTCTGACTGAAAAAACAATGCTCTGACTATCTGTGATACCCGACTAAATTGCACAGATATTAGTTAGATCAGCGGCCCATGGAAATTGTGTGGCAGTATCCTGAATGAATATACACACTCATGAAATTCAGACCAATCACACAATCTTTCAGAGAAGGGGCAAAAGGTTCACCAGGGGGGCGAACAGCATAAGGAAGAGAACAAAATGATGCAATTTTCTTCATGCAACTGCAACAAGAAGAACTGTTTTCAGCAATTTAGCTTCTATAGACCATCAGTTTGGACTGAACCAGCTGATATTCATTTGCACTTAAAAGCTCATTCATTTGCAGGATGTCTTTCTGATCACTGATGAATTTCCATGTATTTGTCCACTTCCCTTTCTGTGTGTTCAATACTTTTCCCTCTTATTACTGCACATAACTTAATGTCTGAACTTGTTTGTTTTGGTTTCTTCTATATATGGATTACTTAAATTGTTACAAACACCTGGTTAAAAAGTCATATTTACTATGACAAATTGTGATGTGTTCAATACAGCTGTATTCCAAAGCGTCTTTATACAATAGCTTTCCATTTCATGTTCATTCTTTGAACTATTAATACACAAAGACAGCTTTTTAATTTACTGCTTGTCTCCAGCTACTTGAAACTTAAACCTTCTGCTTCATTTTATCTCTAGAATGTTTTGCCTTCTTTTCCTCTGAGGATGAATAAATGCCATTCTTGTCTAACAACAATTTGTAATCTTTGAAACATTAGAATATCTAACTAATGCATAAATAAACGCACCCATGAAATTCATGGGTGTGGTTGTTATTTAAAAAAATATAATCTTTGAAACTTTGGCTATCTTTATACTAAGATTTACTGAGGTCTGAAGAATATGACCAAATGAATAACTAAATATTTTGTTAATCTTTAACTTATAATTATATCCTGCCTGTTTGTGAAGTATGTGGAGTTATTTCAGATTTGTTTGGTAATAAAATCCTGTGTGTGTTTTGTAGAATGCTCTTTTCCATGCTCGAGTGTTTTCTAGGATTATATTCCACTCATTAAATTGCTAAATAAAAGCCGGTATTGAGAACCTCATTTGTGAGTTGGTGAGACTTTATTCCTATATAAGAAAAACCTTCAAATATATGAGTACTTATATTATAATTAACCATTTAATTGACTCTATGCCATTTGTATATTAGGAGTTGCTTCTTTATTTTAGTGCCTAAATGACAAATAATTATATCACCAAATGCAAATATGTGTAACCGAATATACACCAGTAACTATATGAAGAATTTAAGTAAAATTTTATTAAAGCTTGCTTCTTTCTAATTACATATTTTTTAAAATGACACTGGTACTTTAGAAAAGTATCATTCTGGTTTTAGGATGAACCACAGTATAGAGACTGCCCTTTTAAAAATTGTAAATTATGGTATCTCCAAGTACGTAGTTACGTGAAAGCTAATTTCTCATTAACGCTGCCTCGAATAACGTGGATTGATTAATGTTTGGATATGAATCTGACTGATAAGGGCTTAATATCAGTTATATATGGCAAAATTCAGAACGCTGCGTCCCCATCACTTAGTCATCTGAAAGGTTTTAAGATGTTCGCCTCGTTATACATTCACAGATACGAAGGTGAGTTTTACTTTCTTTAAACTTTGTGGCTAACATTAGCTTTAGCTTATGCTAGACATTTTTCTTGTAAAAACGTGCTATTTAAGTATCTAAACATTTTTCATCCATTCTAACGGACAATGTTTTTACCTTATGTTCAAGTATATTACGTGCGTTTATTGTCGTTAGTGTCAGAGACCAAGTAACTGGGATTTTACGGTTCAGGCTTTTTGCTTCTGAAGCCTGAGGAACAACAAGCCCTTAGCTTAACAGTAGAGCAGCTCTGGTGTCAGAGTTCTAGTTCAGCTGACGGTTCAGGTTCAGAGTTGTTGCTTTTAGAAAAATATGGCCGTGTTCCTTAAGGTCTCCGTGTTACTTTGCTTTATTAGTTTTGCATGCTTCTTGTGAAGCAGGACGGTGTTTACAGCAGTGTGTACAGGCGGATCAGTTGCTCGGCTGTCTGGCTCTGGTCTGCTCTCTCGTTCCCATACACTCGCTCTTTCAGGCTGAATACAGAAGTGATTCCATGGAAATAACACAGGAGGCTCCTTTACCTTCTTTAGGCTGAAGAAGCTGATCCGGAGTGAAGTGAAGGCTGTAAACTTTGCTGTGCAGCGTTAGCTTTAACTGGTAGCGACGAATATTTACAAGCCACCGCCTTCTTAATTCAGGACCGCTTGGAAATCCATGAAAACTTAAAAGCCCATTATATTAGGAAGACAGCAATGTTCATAATATTGTTTTATTTGCGTCTGAAATACGAC
Source organism: Xiphophorus hellerii (assembly GCF_003331165.1). Lineage (NCBI taxonomy): Eukaryota > Metazoa > Chordata > Actinopteri > Cyprinodontiformes > Poeciliidae > Xiphophorus > Xiphophorus hellerii. The sequence continues at coordinate 1,107,959 of NC_045677.1, forward strand.
TTTGTCTTTTCTAGCTGTCACGGTAACTCAAAGCGGAAACAAGAGAGCCGCATTTGCGCATGCGGTTGTGACGTCAGCGCGGCAGGTGCAAAGAGCCCATTCAAAAATACAAAAGACAGACTGAGACTGGGGTTGCTGTGATGGTGCAGGGGTTAAACACAACCCACATACGGAGGCCTTACTCCTCGATGCGGCTGTCGCAGGTTCAATTCCCGGCTTGGCGACCTTTGCCACATGTCTTCTCATTACCCACCTTCCTGTCAATTAACTATCAAATAAAGGCCACTAGAGCCAATAAAACCTTTAAAAAAGAATGAGACTGTACAATAAAGGCAGCATAAGAAAAAATAGCATAGCAAAAACATTTCACAGTTTTTTTTTAATTTAAGGAATGTGTAATATAACAATCAAGAATTCAGAACTTGATGAATTTACCTGTTTCAAAGAGCCACCAAATAAATCAAATGAAAACAGGAAAAGATTAAACTAAAAACTGTGAATCAGTAGCTGTAATGCCCTTAGTTAAGGTGAGCACCATGCTTCATGTCAGTTGTGCTGACCCAACCCACTGATGGGTGGGTACGGTCTGTTATCATTCTGCAGTCTCAGAACCTGCATGCAGCTGATATCAGACACGAAGAAGCAGACTTTTTCACTCTAACACATTCAGAGACATTCAGATCATTTGGAACACTTTACTAGTAAAAATACATCTTTCTTTAAGATTTCTTTTCTCCACCTTATTCTATTTTTAATGTCGGTCATCTCATATTTTGGACTTATTCCACAAAATTTATGTATATTAACAAAGTCTTTAATTTCAGAAAATCCAAAAGCTAATTGGTTAGTTTGTTTGTGTGATTAGATTAGTTAGATCAAACTCATCAGTTAACAGGCCAGACCCCCAAACTAATATTCTTAGACGAGCCTCCCAAACATTCTGCAAAACAGTCAGAAAAAATGATCATGAACACACAAGAGCAGACATACATAATGTCCTAACATTTCAAATCCTAATGAGGTGCCAATGTTTTCAGATTTTTGTGTTTAACTTTCTGTTCAACAAAAACAATAAAAAAGATTATTTTATTTATGCATATTTATAGTGACAGTACATAGTAGTCTCTCAGAGAGCTCCCATCAATTTCTGCCAAGGAGTTTATCTTTCCATAGTTACAAACAACAATTTTCAATCAACTTTTTGGGGGTGAGTTTATGTGTCATGACAGTGTTATGAATCATAAACAACTCTGATACTTTTTTCTGTCTTTTTGGAAAGTGGTTCAAATGTTTTTGAAAATATTTTCCATGCGGAAAATTAGGTCTGCATAGAAACCATGCAGAGGGGCGTGGCTGCTGAAATGACATAATTTGACCATGTGTCAGGTATAATATTCAGTTTGATTTTGTTAGTTTAAATTAATTTTAATGTCTAGAATTTTGTTGGTGTAAGGTCATACTTCTAGATGGTTTTTTTTATTGCATGTAGTTATGCAGCCATTTTTCAGATGCTTTAAATAGATCAGTTTTCTTAATATTTCTGTCTTACCTTCAGAGTTTTAGATGTTCCTCTTCCACTCTATTTATTGACCTACGTATCAGCAGCAGGAGGCTCTGACTGAAGCATGCAGGTGAAGAGGCTTTAGCAGAGACTGCCTTAAATCTTTGGAACAAAGAAACCAACATCTATGTATTCTATAAGCGGATTCAGATGTTAACAGTTTAAACAGACATCTCTTTATCAGCAAAGACATAAAGCTGTAGATCACACACATGCACATGCCCCCGCCCCCACACACACACACTCCCACACCCCATCTTTTGTGTTCAGCCCAAACCAAGTCTCATCTTCACATGTTTTTAGATAACTTTATGTTATGGCTACTCTTGCAACATAAAAATGTCCAAATATCAAAAAATACCAGAGTAGTTTTTAGGAGGAGGTTTTTGACTCACTCAAAATAAAAAGCACTCGCGGAGAGTTTTCTGGTTTTAAAAGGTGTGTTCTCTTTACTTATAAAAATAACAGAAACATTCTCTGAGTTGACTTCATGCAAAACATTTAAACATAAAAGTTAATTTGTGGTAGAAAAACTGTTTCACTCCTCACTCCTTCACCAAACAATCAGATCAACCACAGCAGGAGGCTGACTGACAAGGAGGAGGGGCTAAGCAAAACAAACAAATAAATAAACAACAATAGATCTACCATTCACATAATCTTGGATCTGTAACATTAATAATTTAGCAAAAAATAAATTAATCTAATTCTTAATAGGCTCCAAAATTCTACGAACTGGACTTAATACCCCATCAGGACAGCACCTTGGTCACAAACAGGTTAGAGGTTTTAAGGTCATAATGATGCCACAGAAATGGAAAATATGCAAACTGGAAATCTTTGAATTTAAGTTAGTGTTAAGCTCATATTGCTGCCTATTTCAAACCTTGCTTTCTTTTGCTTACACATTTTTAAAATGTGCAAGATGTTTGATAGTTGTGCAGAACCATTGAAATTGCTTTTAGAAAGGTAAAAAGCATTTTTAATATCTGCTATAGGTCAACTTTGAAGCTGCAAAATAACTATTTTGAGGGTATCATGAAAAACTGATTTTTTTAAAGATTTATGTCAGCTGCTTGTGGAAAAGCTAAGGTTAAAATATTCTGTCAGTGGTTTATGTTATGTAAGCGAAACAGTTTTGAAAATGCAGTTTATCTGCGATTCAGGAAGTGTACATTTATGTTTTTAAATTGAAATCTGAAAAACAAAAAACTGTAATTCAAGGAAGATTTAGTTTAGCTCAGTTCCGTTTTTCTTTTCAGCTACAGATTTTAGATCTTCAGATTCAAATCTGCTTTTGTTAAGTTCAAGTCTCAGTCATTATTATTTTGACTTTTAGACTTTCAGGTTGCTGGTTTGAACCCACAACCTATTATTGTGTCCTAGGGCAGGACACTTCACTGTGTGCTTGTGGTGGTCAGAGGTCCCAGTGGATCCAATTGAATCACAGCTTTTCTTCAGTCAGTGTGCCTCAAGGCGACTACAAAGTAGCTCACCACTATTAGTGTGTGAATATATGTGTGAATGACTGAATGTAGCATAAAGTGCTATAGAATCCTCTGGACTACATACAGAGCTATACAAGTTCAGGCCATTTACCATATTACTGTCCTATCAGCAGCCCAAACTGTCAAGAAGTGCAGTGTGGAAGGCGGTGAGGCAAACGCTGTAGACCCAGGTTCAAATGAAAATGAAGGCTTATTGTAGAGAATAGTCCACAAAAAGTCCAACAACCAGGCAGCATGGCAGAGCAGAAAGCCAGGGCTCAGCACCGGTAGCAGCTGGAGGCAACCAACAGACAACACTGACTGGATGCATTGACAAGGACCCGACAAGGAACAAGGAACACAGGTGGGGTTAAATACACAGAGGGTAATCAAGGAAACGAGACACACCAGGGAGCAATCAAGGGGTAAGACAGGACAACAGGGAGACTCGGAGACAGGAACTCAAAATAAATACACAGAAGAACTCAAATCAACACAGATCACAACACAAACACTTTGCATGATACACAAACATGCATCAGAATGCTCCACCTTCACTTACAGTTACTCATTATCTGTCACCAGCAGAATGTGCTGAGGAAGAATATTTCAATTTGTAAAGATTGTCATTATCCACAGAGAAGGCTCACAGACAGAGACAAGATCAGAACCATGCTCAGGAATGGCACAAGCTGAATCAATCAAGGAGGACCTCATCAAGAACGAGGGAGGTGTGCCATGTGAGAGGTCATAGCAGTGCTGAATATCTTCCAAAGTGAATAATCAGTAGGATTAAAGGAAGAGCTGAAACACATTCTGGAATTTCAGGTAGCAAAATAATATGCCCAGAATTAAAATGTAAACTAGAAAATTTCTGAAGAAATTCAAAAGGTGCCTTCCAAAGCATGCGTGTCGGTGGGAACCTAGCATCCTAATGATGCCAGTGTTCTGACTGTCTGTGCCAACCAAAGATCCATCCTACTTTGCAGCAATACGTATACACACACCAACATAACATTGGTGTGTGTGTCTTACTCAGCAGATTTGTTATTGATACATAACAAATGTATGTATTTGTTATGTACATTCCACATAGTCTGTGGAAGTTTTGTTTCATTGGTTTTATTTTGTCAAAGATTATGGTAAGCTTAATTTAATGTATTTTATAACTGGCTTTTCTGCTCCATTACTATATTAGTTTACATGACAGGTGGCTTGTAAACACATTAATAAACGTCTTTAGTTTGCTATCTGCAATATTGTTACAATATTGAATACTCTAAAGAACAAAGTCCTATTGTCCAATGAATTTCAGTGAAAAAAGCAGTTTGAACAACTCATTCTAGTTCAGGAACCATAAGACCAGACCGGAAAGCTGTTTGAAGCATGTGCGAGGTCCATTTGTCTTCTTTGATAGTACCAAGATTCATATCAGTACCTCAATCACAGTAAAAGCACGGATGAAGGAGAGAGATGGGTGTGTGCTGCCCTCTCAAATTTTTGAGGATGGAATGAAAATGAATGACATGAGTCTGAGTTTTCCCTTCGACATCAGAACTCTCTGAAGCACTTTGATGGAAAACCATGAGCCCTTGAGTCATTTTGAGAAGATTTTATGGAAGCAGACCATCGGCACAATGTTATAAATAAATATTGGGCCAATAGAGGCCAATGCTTGTAGGTGTGAGAGCAAGTTAAAAATCTTAAGCTGTCAAAAATCCAGTGTGTCTCCCACTCTAGCAGGGCAGATCTTCCACTTCCTCAGTTTCCTTAGTTTTAGGAAAAAATAAAACTTTTTTGAGCCTGGAGACAAGTTGTGAAAAAACATAAGTAGTACTGGGATACTGTCTTCACTTCTCAACAAAGCACAGATGTCTCTACAAACTGAAAGCGGAATGCCGTTTTTAGATGAAGCAATGATGGCACAGCAAATCCTCAAAAAAGTGGATTTTCAGGATTTTTAAAGACCAGACTCCATTGACTTGAATTGGGTTTTTGAGCAGAGTTTGTTGTTGTTGTTTTTTTCACCTATTTCATCGCGATAGTAACTCAAAACACTGACAGAATTCATAGCACCCGTCTCTAGATCGAGCCACACCTTTTGATATAAATATTGTTGGTGTAATATTTGGTGTAAGTCAGTGACTTCTGATATTTTGCCTGCAGTTAGCGCTTCGGTGTTTTTGGGCAAAGTTTTTCTCTTATTATGTCGCCCATGTAAGTCAAATGGCAACAGAATTATTCCACTTCATTACACATAATTTCATTTATTAATTACTTTGTTTTGATTTATTTTAATGTGCAGGTTAGTAGGTTTGCTACCAACATTTTATCTAAATTTCATCTCAATAGAAATGTTAGAAATATATTTACTGAGGGAAAACATTGACATTTTCAAAACAGATCTTGCCAACTGTAGATTAATATGATTTTATCGTAACTTTTACAGGATAACATATAATAAAACCTGAGGCAAAACTTCTACATTTTTAAGGACTAACTTGTGACTATTGCTGTTCTGACAAGCATCATCACATCAAATCAAATCAAATCAAATTTTATTTGTATAGCACATTTTGTAATTGCCTTTATGTGGTTCTACAGATTCAGGTCAGAGTCCATCACTGATGTCTAGTTTCTAGCTGTAATAACTGAAGCTGTGCATTGACTCTAGATTGCTCCTCTTTAGGTTCAAATATAATAACTTTGGTTTTGTTTCTGTTCAGCTGGAGAAAGTTTTGGCACATCCACACATTTATCTGTTCTAAGCATCTGTTCAGTGATTGGATGGGGTCAAAGGTCACCTGGTGACATCGTAATATAGAGCTGTGTATCATCCACATACTTATGGTAGCTAATATTATTTCCTGTTATAACCTGAGCATATAGATATTGAATAAGAGAGGTCCTAGGATTGAACATTGGGGTGCACCACATGACTTCTATCCGCTTCGATGAGAAGTATCCTATTCAAACAAAGAAATCCCTGTTCTTTAAGATTTGAACTAGTTGTGACAGACCGGAGAGTCCTACCCTTCTCTCCAGTCGTTCCAATAATATGTCATGATCAGCAGTGTCAAAAGCCACACTGAGGTCCAACATAACCAGCACTGTGGTTCTTCCACCATCTGTCATGTGATTCATGCCACTGTCTACCTTTTTATGTAAGCACTATTAAAGGACAGGCATCAGACATACCTATTAAAAATAGTGAAAGTATTCCTTTAAGCGTGTGTATAGAGTCAGATAGTATCTTCAGCTATTTACTGTTAAGGTTTCTTTATGAAGTTTTAGAGGTGCAAAGATAAACATTTTCTTTCTTTCTTTTTTTTTGGCCATGAGACAAAAGTGCTTTTTTTCTATGGGAAATGACTCGACATTGCAACAAAACGTCGCCACTGACATAATTCTGACTAATATCTACTCATCAGAAAAGCCTTTGATTTATAGCTTAGCTAGACTCGCCATCTAGTGTTAGAATTGCAGAATGCATCCCTGTGATGCGGCCCTCTGATTGGCTTCAACATTTTCAGCTGATCCTAATAACTGCAGAGTTGGCTGATTACCGTACTTATTGTCAGCTGTGTCAGCTGTGATGTTTCACTTACTGGCTGCACTGCAAGTGGATACTTTGTCCGGCTTTCAGCAAGGTACAGGAATTCTTTCTCTTTGTTCATATTACTGTTTTTTTTTTAGTTTATATCTTGTATTAGTGTCAGACCTCTGAGGAGGGTTTTACTTCAGAGTGTGAAGTTTTCATCTTTAATCATACCGCATTCTCACAGAAAAACACTATTTTAGGGAATTTTTTCATATACAATTGTAAGTTCATGTTTATCTTTGCAGCAACATTTGTCTGTACAAAATGAACCAAACAATATATATCTTTGTCTTGTATGGAAGATGGATTTCAAGGCTTTTATGTTGAATTATTTAACTTTAAACAGGTAAACTTTCAATTGTTAAACTTAATGTCTAACAAATTAAAAAACACAATATTTTGGTGAAGCTAAAAGTTCTAACATATGAAGTCAGTTTATGTTTGCTAAATGGGCTGGTATAAACCTCACTCAAGCTTGGTTGTTTTAAAATGTTTTTTTTTCTCTCCCAGGAGTATTCTTCTTTGCTTTGAGACCTTGTTGGGTATGTAATGATGCTCTATATGATGAATGATGGAATTTATTTTTCATTTGCTAGAACAGTGTTGCACAACTAACTCCACTTTCCTAATTCTGTAGTCTGAATATGGCAGCGATTAACAGACCACTTCCAGCTCATTGTGAACCTGATGGAAGGAACCCCAGCAGTGGTGTGGCATCCTTTGCACAGCAGGATCCAGGTCCACAAAGTGCTGCTCAGGATCTGGGATTTCCCCCACATGCCCAACATCCCATCTTTGCCCATCCTGTCTTCTACATTCCTACACCACCTCCACCCTCTTTACTTAAATACCAGTGGCTGATACCCTTCTCCTATAACCCCTTCGCTCACTTCCCAAGCATGGGTGAGTAATGAGTTCTTGTTTTAGCAAGTGTGTGTGGTTTAGAAGTTAGATTTAGTCTCAGATTTACATAGATGATCCTAACCCATAAATTTCAAAAAGCTACTTTATTCCTTCTATTTTACAGCAAAATATTTTTGTGAAAAAAACCCAAACTTTTTTTATCTTCTAGGCTATGGTATGATTGCACCATCTCCCCCACTACTCCAACCCCCGTACATGGAGGCTCCAGGATATATTCTCCCTCACCCTCATGTTCAACCAGTTGACTACAGGCTCTTGCACCAACCACAGTTACACACTCAAGATGCATCCCATCAGAACCCTAATCAGATGCGAAGAATTCGCCCAAATCATTTTATCCCTGTAAGAGAAACTGTGAATTCTGAAGTTCAAACTGAGCCTGCACAAAGAGGCATGCATGGGTACGACATGGGCTCAGATTCTTGGAGGGAAAGTCGTTCAAATTCTCCATGCTCCCCAGCCTTACGTTCCCCCAAGCAAGCCTTAACTGAGGTGGTAGTCTGCAAGTTGCCCAGCAGAGAAGAAAAAGACTTGCAAGTGAATGAGCCCTTCGCAAGTACCACTGTCATAACAGACTTTCACAAACAACCTGTTTCATCAACTGCTGTTGAATCATCTGGAAGCACAAGGCAAGACACACAAATTAATACTGACCAAGAGCCTATCCCTGACTCGCTTTCTAAAGATGGGGATTACAATACGAGGATAAGGTCTCCAGATGGTTTACTTCCAGTGTCTAGCTCATCTCAGAAAGACGATGCTGTCCTTAAAGAAAGGCGCATCTCTGTTCCTGACATGTTGATGAACCGGGGCGGTGGAACACCACAAACAGCGCTGCTGAAAACGACAGATGTGGAGCTGTCTGATATTTGGATGACATCTCAGCATGATGTTGAGCTCAACAAACCTTTATCCCACAATTCCAGAGAAACAAACATTGGTTCTGTTAAAGAACTTGGCACTGGTATTGATGAAGGTATGGCAAGTCCAAAAGTTAGTGAAATGCTCTTCAGAAGCCTTCGACTCCCTTATTCTACAATGGATGCATTCCTGGAGTCTAGTACACACGAGGAGCCTGTAGAAGTAAGCTTTTCAGAAAGACATTCATTAACCTTCATAGATGTGCAACATTTGCAAAATTTCTCCTCCAACAACTCTGAAACTGAGGTGAAAGAAAATTACAATGGGACATATCTACATAAGATCTCAGATGTTGCACCTCATATGTCTGCTAGTAGCTGTCAGGTGAAGAGAAAATCCAATGACTCCATTTGGTCTGTGGAGTCTCTGCCTGCCTATGTCCCTACTAGAGAGTGGCTGTTACAAAATGCCATGTTGGAGCAAAGTTATGGCAAAGTTAATGAAGAGACAGAGGAAGCTGAAAATGCTGGACTCTTCAACCAAAATGACAACCTCATGAATGAAGAAAAGAGGGGGCACAGCTTATTGACCTGTGTCTCTGTTCAAGTACCAGAAAACTGTCTTTGTTCCAGTATCCAAGAAGAGGAGCATAGTCCTGTGAGAGAGACAGGAACAGAAATGAAAGGGGATGTATATGGATCTATAAAACCAGAACAAAGTCAAAACTTGCTTCACTCAAAAAAGAATGTCTCGTCTCCTTCCTCAGCTCTTCCAAGAAAAGCCGCATCTACTCCGACTGAAAGGGATGAGGCTGAAAATAGGTCTTCTGAACCTGAGGATGGTCAAAGCCCAAACCAGAACACCCTGATTAATGAGCTGCAGCAGAAAAGCCTTTCATCCTCTGAAGAAATATCCCTTGATTCTGCAGCAGAGGAAATTTCCTCATCAGCCATCCAGCTGATTTCCCAGAATGCAGTGGACATCAAAGAAGATGAAGTTCAGATTATAGTTCAAAATGTAGCTAAAGTGTCCCTATCAAAGGGAACTTTGGTGGACTGTGGTGTCCAATGTGATGAATTCCATGAGCAACTTTGTTTATGTGGGGAGCTGAAGAATACTGAAACAAACGGAAGACATCATTTTAAATCTTCAGGTAGTGCTTTTCTTATTTAGTAATGAAAGTTTACTTTGACTTATCCATAATATACTGATTACTGAAACTTGAGTGTTATCTTGTAGATATAAAAAAGGCAATTGATGGCAGAACTGGACAGCAGAGAAAGAAGAATGGACAATGGAGGGGGACAGGTCAAGGTAATGCAACCTCATTTGGTTCCGTCAGGTGTAATATGTTCCTCATAATCTTACAAATATCAGTCATAGCACAGTTGTTCAATCAAAAATACTTACGTGTTGTAACTCGTACTGTTGGGTGTATTCAGTCATTGTAGATGATTCTTTGAAGAAGAGCTATGTTTGTACAGCAGGACTGCACTCTTAGTTCACTCTCATTAAGAGGATGCTCAGGGTTCATTATGTTCATGTTATGAAGCTTAATCTCCAGGAAAGCAGGAGCACAACCAGCTTTCTTTATGAACTTGTTCAACATTAAAAAATTTTAAGTGGATTATGTCCCTTTAAATGGACAGAAGGCTTTGCTCCCTGATATTCTTTTGAACAGTTCTTTATCCCACAGAGCGACAGTTTAACCATCAGGAAGCTCATAGTGGATACTGTAGAGGAGGGAAAACAAAAGGTGAGGATCTTGTTTGCTTTCCTCTGTATTGTTTGACATGGAGTTGTTTCTTGACGTCTGTATTTGACAGCGAGGACTTGTTTAATATTTTGCTTTTGCAGGTGGAAGAAAACCACGGTATTAACTGACCGGCCTCAAGACAATAGTTAGTTTTTAAAACAATTTGTTCAAACTTGAAATGAAACATGTTTTTGTACCTTTCTACTGAGTGTGTTTTGCTGTATATTAAGTAAATAAAGTTGAAATGAAGAATTCTTTGCATCATTGTCTCCAGGGGTTTCACAGTTGTCACCAGAACCTTCTTTATCAGGTTGTTGAGCTTTTTTTAGGTCCTTGGCTCTGATGCTGCTGAAACGGATAACAGATGAGATGACGTTCTTAACAACAGACTTATAGAAGATTTGCAGCATCTTGCTGCAAACCTTGAAAGATCTTGACTTCCCCGACAAGTTCAGGCTGCTCTGTCCCTTATTATACATGGCTTCGCTGTTGCATTTCCAGTCCGGTCTGTTGTCTAGATGAACACTGAGATATTTATATTCCACCACCTCCACTTCTCCCATGATGGAAATAGGGTTTTATCTAACTCTGCTGCCTGCTTTGTCTACAGGACATTGGGTTTGTTGAGGCAGGTGTATAATGGTGTATGAGCTACAATGACAGAATAAAGCAGTAAAGAGATTTGTAGATGTGCAACTTAATGTGGATCAAAGCACAAGGTTTTGCATGTCTGCCTTAAAGTAAAAATCTCCAATAAATGGATATTTAGAGGTTGATAGCTTATGTTATTGGCTTGGAAAATTCTTTTTAGCAACACAGTTCATAAATATTTGGGTACAATTTTTGTTTTCAAATAAAGTCCTAGTTATCTAACCAAAAATAAAACCAGGGTGTGGTTATTAAAAGCCAAATACTTTCTTACCATATTGTCAAAGGATTTTAACTTGTTTCCACCTGCATCAACTGTCTGTACTGACATTTGAAGTCCATTTTTTGGTTGGTCTTATATGATGCATTTTAACTGCATACTGATCATATCTGGAGTTTGCCATACTGTATATCAAATCATCATTACAGTTACTTGAGGTCTATATTGTTGTTGCATCTTAATGTACTTAATATTGATTAATTATCCTACAGACAATTTATTTCTCAGTACCAAGATTTTTCAATCATTATGCCTGGATTTCATTGAAGGATGTAAGGACATAAGCTTCAAATCAGTTTGTGTTTTTAGGTACAAGTCTTTGGATCCCAGCCAGGAACAAAGACTTGTACGTCAACAGCAAAGGAAAGGGTCAAGGAGACATGAGAAGAGGATCTTTGGGCCAATACACGTTTTATAAAAGTTACATACTGCAGCATTTTTAGACGCAAGTACTTACTTTTACTCAAGTAAAAATCTTGAGTGGTACATTTACTTTTACTAGAGTATATTTTTGTCTGTTTATTTGTAATTTTGCTTGTATACAGTGTTTGAGCACTTTCTTTATCACTGTTAGTACGTACATCTGTACAGCAGGGAGCGCTGCCGAACACAGTTTGAAGAGGTGCAACTATTGTTATCTGGAAGACTTAAAAAAATACAATTACAAACTCCTATAAATCAAATCAAATTTTATTTGTATAGCACATTTCAGCAGCATTTCAAAGTGCTTTACATCATATCAAACACAGAAACACAAAGTCATCAAGTGGGGGGTTCTTGCTTTTGCATCCATAAAAGGTTTACCGGTTACACTCCTACTGTGTTGTATGGAACAAAATACCTATTGGTATTTTTATTCCCACTCACTCTCACAATCACGCAGTTTTAAACGATGTAAACAGCCTTTCAACGGGCTTCCGGCACGAGGCTCCGTTCACCTCTTTCACGGAATTTCGAGCAGGGACTCCGTCGTCCCTCACGGATTTTTGTGCAATTCTATAGTATAAGAATTTTCTCTTCAGCTTCACACAGCACAAATAATTTTGCACCAAAAATACTTTCACACTAAATGTCAAAATGCATTAGTTGATGTGGTGTGATTGGCTGATTTGCGTTGTAACAATGTTTCATTCATCAAAACATGTATATTCAGCACCTCAATATCCAAGATATCAGATCTGGAATATCAGTAGACTACTGGAAGTTATCTTCACAACCTTTAAAGATAAGTTAGAATAACCAGGAAAGTAAAGAAAAATGCTCTATTAAGAACTAGACATACAAGTCTAAATTACAGATTATATTTGATAATCAACCATTAAAACACGTTTTACTTTTTTTCCAAAGTATAATGATGAACCAGTTTATGTTTGTTAGTCACCTTTGCAGGATAAACAAGCATTACCAGTGTCTAACCATCTGTCTTTACATTTCCAAGACAAACTGTATTGATCAAAAGAAAATTATTTTTCTTTTCTTGCTTAATCTTCAGTTACACACTCCAGCAGAAGTTGTTCATAAGCTGACAGAGGATCAGGCTATTGAGGAAGAAAGGCGGGGCAAGGGAAAGTAGATTGGTGCCCTGGCGGACATCAGAATGTACTGAGGTTATCAAGAAACAAAATAAAGCTTTCAAATTATTAAAAAAGATATCACAACTTCCAGAATCTGAATGAATACAAGAAATTGCAAGCAAATGTAAGAAGAATTATTAAAAATGCAAAAACAGATTGTTGGAGGAGTTTTTGTAATTCAGTAGGGAGGGAGACAGATATTTCTACGGTGTGGGCAACAATTAAAAGGATGAATGAGATTAAAAGAGTGACTGGATATCCAATATTAAATGATGGAGAAATAACAGCAACTACTGACAGAGAAAAGGCAAAAATGTTGGTAAATAATTTTGTTAAAATTCATAGTTCTGAAAATATTAGTGAAGGGAAATAGGAAGAGAAAAGACCATTTTAGAGAACAAGGAATTATTACAGCAAATGGGAGATACAAATGATCCATTGAATATGTTGTTTACAATAACAGAACTGAATAGGGCACTTAAAAAATATAAGTTGTAAAAGTTGTATTTATATGGGAAAGAATTATAAAGGGTTGACTGTTTTTGATAAGAAACTAACTTAGGAAAATCATATAGAACATATTATGGAGAAAAGTAAAAAGGTTCTTAATATTATGAGGTGTTTAGCAGGTTGACATGGGGTGCAAGTTTTCAATCACTTAAAAACGTTTATGTGTCAATAATTCGGTCAAGGATAGATTATGGGAGTGTGGTGTATGGTTCAGCGGCTAAAACTAGATTAAAAAATTAGATGTTTTTCAAGCTAGAGCATTGAGAATTTGTTTAGGGGCAATTAAATCAACTCCAGTATGTGCTCTACAAGTAGAATCAGGAGAAATGCCAATATGTATCAGAAGACAACAGATAATGGTTAATTATTGGATACATTTAAAAGGACATAATGAAGATCATCCATTTAAGAAAGTATTAGAAAATTGTTGGGAAAGAGGAAAGGAACAAATGAATAGTTTTGGGTGGGTTGAGGATGACAGAGCAAAAACATTTAATGTATATAACAAAGAATTTAGTCCAACAGTATTGTGGCCTTTGAGACCTACATGGACATGGAAATATATTAATATAGACAGATCACTATCAAATATTAAGGAAAGAAATATAACAGATATCGGCCAAGAATTTTATAATCAAATACAGAATAAATATAATGATTATTTGCAAATTTATACTGATGGTTCGAAAAACCCCCAAAATGAAGCGACTGGTATAGCAGTAGTGATTTCTGAATTAAAGATTAATATTTCAAAAAGAACATCTAATTATCTCAGTATATATGCAGTAGAATTATGTGCTATATTATTAGCTTTAGAATGGGTGGAGGATACTAATATAAATAAAATACTAGTTTGTAGTGATTCATTATCTGCATTGTTAAATATTGGAAAAGGAAGTACAAATAATCATCAAAATATATTATATGAGATTATGGCTGTTCATCATAGAATTTGTGAACAAAATAAAAATGTAATATTATTTTGGACTCCTGCTCATGTGGGTATTTTGGGTAATGAAAGAGCAGATAGGTTGGCTAAGGAGGCTATTAAAAAAGAAGATATTGATATGCCAATAAAGTTATCTAAATCTGAAGGCAAAAGCATAGTTTGGAGAGAAAGTAAGAAGATATGGAAAATTAGGTGGGATAATGAAATAAATGGAAGGCATTTATATAGGATACAAAATACAGTTGATGTAGTAAAAAATTAGAGGAATAAACAGGAGGGAGGAGATAATTATAAATAGAATAAGAACCGGTCACAGTTTTTTAAATGCAACTCTTTTTAAGATGGGAAAACATCTTACTGGTTTATGTAGTTGCTGTGATGCTGTAGAAACGATGGAACATGTTTTTATTAGTTGTAGAAAATATGTAAATCAAAGAAGATTATTAAGAACGGAATTAGGTTTTAATAGGAAATTGAAATTTGAGAATGTGGTTCATCAGTTTAATAGTATCGAGGGGAAAAAGAAGATTTTTCATTTTAAAAAAAATACTGGGATCATTATGAGAATTTGAGGTATAGATATTAGGATCCAATAGATGGCAGTAGTGCAACAATAATGGATGCAAGCTGCCGTCAAAATCTAAAGAAGAAGAAGAAGCTAACAGAAGAGGAAGAGGAGGCAACAATACAACAAAGGCAGTTTCTATGTGAAACATTGTTTTATTTGTAGAGACAAAGACCAGTTTTCTTCTGTAACTTGCTGAGGTAAGAATGTTTCCTGGTTCCTGTAGAGAAGCGCTTAGAAACACCAAGAACTTCGTGTCTCCAATTAGCTTAGCGATGCTATGGCAGCTTCAGATGACCTTTCTTGATTTATCAGTTCTCAGTTATCGTTTTTCTGACAAAGTCAAGTTGTGCTGTTGTTATTTTTTCTATGGGAATCTACGTCACCTTGGCTTACATGCCAGTATAATGTTCTTCTGGTGTTGGTAGCGATGACCTGCTGACGCCATTAAAGCTGTGGTCAGCTGATCAGATCCAGAGTCCCCAGATAGACCGAGTCTGCTGAGTGTCCTCAGTGGAAGTAGCTGCAATGATTAAGAAACTTTTCTACCAGCAGATTGAACTATTAACGATCCCCGTGGAAGTGACAAAATTCCCAAATTGGGATTTCAACCCTCCCTCCGTAGGTCCAGATATTCGTCATGGAGGAGACCAGCAGGGAGGCTGTAGCGACTGCAGTGCAGCGTGTGGCCGGCATGCTGCAGAGGTCCGACCAGCTGGATAAAGTGGAGCAGTACCGAAGGAGAGAAGCCCGGAAGAAGGCTTCGGTGGAGGCCAGACTTAAGGTACTTCACCACATCAAACCAGCAGCACTGTAACTGAATTGGAAATGTGTGAAGAGTCTATTCTAATATACAATATATCGAGTCAAGCACTCAATCCATCCCTTTCTAACATCATCAGTGGATGCTGAGGCACATAAAGCCAAAACTGACAGCATTCTAGCTTATAACCTCCAAACATCATGTTTTTTTTGTTGTTTTTTTCCAGATTAGCTCAGGGACAGTTTGTAGAGAGGCTCTTGTTACCAAAAAAAACTTTTCTGACCTGCAATCCTGATCTCAGCCAGATTAAAAAAAATATTAGGGATGACATAAAGGGGAGCGCGAAACAGCAGTGTCTGGCCTCACACTTGCAATTCAAAATTTCCCATAAACAAGCTATAGAAAGCTACCTTAAAATAATAATGGTTGCTAAATGTTTAAAAGGGCAGTAATATGTAAAATAGACTTTTCTGAGCTTATATAATGTTATTATGTTATTCCCTTATCAAAAACATACCTGTAGTGTTGCTTTGATTCTGTCTTGCATGTTTGAGAAATCTTTGATTTGTTTCTTTCAATTAAGAAATATTTCTAAGATTAGACAAATGGTCTCCAGAGTTTACTTAGAGAAAATCATGCATGTTTTCGTGTCATCTCGTCTGGATTACTGTAATGCCCTTTTTAACCGCCTGGATAAAACCTCAATTTTATGGTTGCAGTCAATACAGAACGCAGCAGCCAGATTTCTCACCAAATCCAGTTAATTCTGTCATATTTGTCCTGTTCTACACTGCTCAAAAAAATAAAGGGAACACTCAAATAACACATCCTAGATCTGAATGAAAGAAATATTCTCATTGAATACTTTGTTCTGTACAAAGTTGAATGTGCTGACAACAAAATCACACAAAAATCATCAATGGAAATCAAATTTATTAACCAATGGAGGCCTGGATTTGGAGCCACACACAAAATTAAAGTGAAATAACACTACACGCTGATCCAACTTTAATGTAATGTCCTTAAAACAAGTCAAAATGAGGCTCAGTATTGTGTGTGGCCTCCACGTGCCTGTATGACCTCCCTACAACGCCTGGGCATGCTCCTGATGAGGTGGCGGATGGTCTCCTGAGGGATCTCCTCCCAGACCTGGACTAAAGCATCCGCCAACTCCTGGACAGTCTGTGGTGCAACGTGACGTTGGTGGATGGAGCGAGACATGATGTCCCAGATGTGCTCAATCGGATTCAGGTCTGGGGAACGGGCTGGCCAGTCCATAACTTCAATGCCTTCATCTTGCAGGAACTGCTGACACACTCCAGCCACATGAGGTCTAGCATTGTCCTGCATTAGGAGGAACCCAGGGCCAACCGCACCAGCATATGGTCTGACAAGGGGTCTGAGGATCTCATCTCGGTACCTAATGGCAGTCAGGCTACCTCTGGTGAGCACATGGAGGGCTGTGCGGCCCTCCAAAGAAATGCCACCCCACACCATTACTGACCCACTGCCAAACCGGTCATGCTGAAGGATGTTGCAGGCAGCAGACCGCTCTCCACGGCGTCTCCAGACTCTGTCACGTCTGTCACATGTGCTCAGTGTGAACCTGCTTTCATCTGTGAAGAGCACAAGGCGCCAGTGGCGAATTTGCCAATCCTGGTGTTCTCTGGCAAATGCCAAGCGTCCTGCACGGTGTTGGGCTGTGAGCACAACCCCCATCTGTGGACGTTGGGCCCTCATACCATCCTCATGGAGTCGGTTTCTAACCGTTTGTGCAGACACATGCACATTTGTGGCCTGCTGGAGGTCATTTTGCAGGGCTCTGGCAGTTCTCCTCCTGTTCCTTCTTGCACAAAGGCGGAGGTAGCGGTCCTGCTGCTGGGCTGTTGCCCTCCTACGGCCTCCTCCACGTCTCCTGGTGTACTGGCCTGTCTCCTGGTAGCGCCTCCAGCCTCTGGACACTACGCTGACAGACACAGCAAACCTTCTTGCCACAGCTCGCATTGATGTGCCATCCTGGATGAGCTGCACTACCTGAGCCACTTGTGTGGGTTGTGGAGTCCGTCTCATGCTACCACGAGTGTGAAAGCACCACCAACATTCAAAACTGACCAAAACATCAGCCAGACAGCATAGGTACTGAGAAGTGGTCTGTGGTCCCAACTGCAGAACCACTCCTTTATTGAGTGTGTCTTGCTAATTGCCAATAATTTCCACCTGTTGTCTATTCCATTTGCACAACAGCAGGTGAAATTGATTGCCAATCAGTGTTGCTTCCTAAGTGGACAGTTTGATTTCACAGAAGTTTGATTTACTTGGAGTTATATTGTGTTGTTTAAGTGTTCCCTTTATTTTTTTGAGCAGTGTATATTCACTACACTGACTCCCAGTTGATTTTAGAATTTGTTTTAAAGTACTTGTGCTGACATATAGAGCATTACATGGCCACTCCTGATTATCTTTGTCAGTTTGTAACTAAATATTCTGCTGCTTGTGGTCTTCGTTCTCTAAGTCTGAATCTCCTGGTTGTTCCACGAACACTGTTAAAAACTAAAGGGGACCGAACCATTCAGTCGGTGGCCCCGCAGTTGGTCCTTGCAGCTCCGTTTTTCTGACTCTGTCGAGGTTTTTAAAAAGCAACTAAAACATTTCTATTTTCCCAGGTTTTTATCTCTTGATTTTATTGTGTTTCTTATCTTGGTTTTATGTTTTGTATTGTTTCAAGGTTGATTTTTATTGTACAGCGCTTTGTGATTTCATTTCTGTGAAAAGTACTTTATAAATACACTTTACTTACTTTTTTGAGAAATCTTTGAATCTCCCATGGAAACCATTCCAGGGTGTCTGAACACTTGCTCTCACCAAGCGCTGCCTTTTCCACACAGCTTCTCCTCAGAGCTCCAGTCTCCAGCTTAGCTTCCACCTCACAGATCAGCCCTCTCCTGTGATTTCCTCCACTCAGTTCCTTCAGACTATCGCCATTAGCAGACACCCAATGGAACTGTGCATCTGCTGAGCACATCATACAAAGTACTTCTCTGCCCAAATGAATGCTGTAATGAAGAAACCTTGTGATGACATGCAGAGAATAGTGGAAAAACCAGGAGCTTCTTTCAGTTGGAGCCATTGTGCTGTGAATTGCGATAAGCTTGGATGAGCATTTTGTGATGATTATTTGAGACATCTTCCCCCGTACACTGGTGGTGGAGTTTGGAGAAAAGATGGAAGGCTGAAGGAGCCGGGAGCATAGAGGTGGTGAAGAGGTGGAGATGTGTAGAGCACGGCTGGAAAGCAGATGGTGCCATTGATGAAGGTCCGTATAAACAGATTACTGAACGATGACTGGCTATGACAAAGTATGGAACAATGTCAATAGGCTGCGGCGGATGAACGTGACATGGTGATTGGGTGATATAGTTGGGGCTAAAGAGTCTTCCACTCTGAATTTATGCCTAGGCTTCATTTCAACCTGAGATTCACACAGAGAAAAACAGCAATTAAAAAGTTTTGTTGACATAAATGAATTAAAGTTCTTTGGTGCTCAGACCCCAGCAGAAGGCACTGTGCTGTGAATTGTGATAAGCTTGGATGAGCATTTTGCAATGTTGATTTGAGATGTCTTCCCTCGAAAAGTGAGTTCCAAGGCCGAGAGACGGTAAAAAGGGAAGGAGAAGGATAATTAACTAAGGAAGTAGGCGTGCTGAAGTGAGATCTTACAGGCTAAAAATAACAGGCATGGTACAGTTGGGGGTAGATAAGGGCAACGGTAGGGTCTTAGTAAGAAGGCTGACTGTTAAGGAGTATGTGCGGGAACCTGAGGTGACGATATATGATGCGATACTTGATGAATTTCCTTAAGTAAATATTCCATAATGCATAAACATCATGGGTGTCAATAATGGTAAACAGGACTGTAATACTTTGCCTTACTTAAAAATTTTAGTTATTTGAAGGTAAACAAGAAACAACAACTCTGTTTTTCTTTTTTAGATTTTTTCATTCAGTGCACAGATTCATTAATTAAATTAGGACATTATTGAAAAGTCCATTTATTTCAGGAACTTTTCAATAACGCACTGTTGAAACAGGGATATCCAGATTTTTATATACCAAGTGAAACACATTGTTATAGATTATTACACACGCATAGATGTTTGAAAGCCTTTATTTCTGTTCTTTAAGATTCTTCTGTGCTTACAGGTCATAATAACATGACATTTAAAATTAGAACCACATATGGTTAATATATACTCATCCTTTAAAACACAAAACTTTGTTTTCTTTTCTTTGTTTATTCTGTGATTTTCTTTTTTATTTCTCTTTTTCCTTTTATTAATGTAATGCACCACATCATGTGTTTCCTACTTTGATATTAAATAAATAAAAATAAAAAAATGAATAAAAACTAAAACCAATAAAAAAGCACATTTTTCAAACACCCTAATTAAGAGTTTGGGTGTGCGTACCCACCCGAACGACTCAACTGCTTGTTGAGAAAAACCAACAGCTGACAAACATTTGATTAACGTTAGGTGTAAATGTACATCAAATTCTTGTAAATAATAAGTTCTATCAATTTTTTTTTTTCCTTAAGTAGCTAAAATATACCTGTTCTAGTTTGGAAACTAAATCTGTAGTTAATTCTTATATTTGGAAATGTTGTTACTACTTTGGAAACTTTTATTACTAAGAAATTAGGAACACACCAAACTAATTTGGTGTAGGGTTGATGGAGATGTTTTTTGTCAAATGTCCAGTGTGATGATGTGAAGATCTTAAAATGATATATTTGACCACTTTTTGAATTTGTTGGATCTAATTCAGCTAACTTGTCTTATGTATAAGTTTTAAGACATTATCAGATATTATTCTGTCAATGTCTTTGCAAGAAATGAACAACGTATAGTTTGCAATGAATCAAGTCGGAATGTGCTAGGAATCAAAATCAAATCAAATTTTATTTTTATAGCACATTTAAGCAACAAGGCATTTCAAAGTACTTTACAACATAAAAAACACAAAACTATAAAGTCATAGAACAAACCACTTGATGCCACCCACAACCTTTTCTTGGAGTATTTGTAATGTAAAAGGCTGTGACAAACAACAAATGCCTTTGAGAAATTAGCGGAAAGGGAAAGTCAGCATTGTTTTTTTGTTTGGGGTTTTTTTATTATCAAAGCTTCAGTTATGCCATTTAAAACCTTCAGAACAACAGTAACACCACTGAAGTTCTAGCAAAATTATGACTGAAATGGAGGCAAGATAAAGATCTGCAGAATTAGGGCTGTATTAGCATTAGGAGAACCTATTGTGTTTGGAGGCAGATGTTTATTTCTCAACATAAAAGGAAAACAGTGTCATTCCTCATTTTGTTGAGCCTGATAAGTAATTTTTTTGTCAGTATTCATATACATGTTAATGGTAGTAATCTTGCCGAGTCTCTGTTAAGTTATACCCCCTCCTGTACAGGTTTACTTAAGCTTAAACACTAGCAGATGGCAGCTGTGAGAAAAACAGGAACCTCTTTTAATCGGATTTTTGGTTTAATCTGCTGTGTTTTGGCAGGTTTGACTCACCCTTAAACAGTTCCAATAACTAGTTCTGTTTTCTGTGATGGTTTTCAGGCAGCAATCCAGTCTCAGCTGGATGGTGTTCGCACAGGATTGACTCAACTGCATACCGCCCTGCTGGATGTCAAAGATATCCAGAGCTCTCTGGCTAATGTGAGCAAAGACTGGAGGCAGAGCATCAACACTATTGAGAACCTAAAAGATGTGAAGGATGCTGTTGTTCAGCACAGTCAGCTAGCTGCTGCCGTGGAAAACCTGAAAAACATTTTCTCTGGTAAGTTTTGTCATATTAAATCTAAAATATGAGTGTTTTGGATCTGGTTAATGTTCTGTATGCTGTTCTATTGTTCTGGGTTCAGTTCCAGAGATAGTGATGGAGACCCAGCAGCTGACTGAGCAGGGGGAGCTGCTGCAGGCTCACAGGAAGCTGATGGAGCTGGAGTGCTCTCGCGATGACCTTATGTATGAGCAGTATCGTATGGACAGCAAGAACACCAGTGACATGAACCTCATCTCTATCTACTTTGAAGACGTAAGTGTAGCTAAGTGCAATTATAAGATGTTGCTAGCTTTAGTAAGCATCCTGCTTCACTCTCAAAACAATACAAACCTCCACAAATCTTCATAGTAAGGAGGGATCAATACACACCTTGATATGTCATGAAGTCAAGGATGCACATGAAATGATTCACAACTTTGGTATCAAGAAACAGAACTGAGATCTTAACAATGTTTCACTCACTACAAAGTTTATGCAGTTAATATTCGATGATGTAAATATTTTAGATGTTAATTAAAATAAAGATGACAAAGGGATTCGAGACTCAGTAAAATCTGTGAAATATCTCGGAAGTGTAACGGAATAGAAACAAAAGACAGCAGCTGTACAGTCTGTGGGTACAGGGATGATCATCCATGAATGATCATCCAGTGTCTATCTGAACTGAACTCAATTGGATGCAGATAGAGCATGTTGAGGGAGGCACTCAATAACTTTCTGCATTAAGCACAGAAGGCATTTGTTCAGTCTGCTTGATGGGTCCAAAAAACAGGTGTTCTTCAATACAACAGCCATTGTGAAAAGAAGCTGCCCTTCAGCAGATGGGTTTTAGTTAACATGTCACACATTCATGCAGTAAAACTCCTCTTCCTCCTAAAACTCAGTAGGTTAATGCAGTGTATTTTTGTTTTTAAACCAGTATCTACAGTACATTCCTTGTTGTTCAGTCCATCATTACTGGAGACCCAACAATGCTTAAAGACCATGCAACCTAGATGAGATGGAATGATTTGCCGTGGAAGAATAGGCTCATACACTCCAAGAAATATTTGCCAACCTAGTGAAGAACTACTACAGAGAGAAGCTGTTGTCAGCTGTCAGAGAGACCACATTACCATTAAATCTCAGGAGGGTTAACCCTCCTGTTATGTTCTGGGTCAAATTGACCCGTTTTAAAGTTTAAAAATAGTTGGACGTATTTTTTTTGCATGAAACTTTTTCTATTTGTCTTAATAGGTGTACTCTACATATAAATTGAAAATTTATTCATTTTACACATTTGTACCAACCCCTAGGTCTACTTTTTACATAGATACTGTTCAGGTCAATTTGACCCAGCAGTCAGGTTAAGGTGCAAAAAGAAGATGAAAAAATGTCCGTTTCTATATGTTTCCTTGCAGCTATGAACCATACTTCACCACACACACACACAAACACAAACACATCACACCACACACATACATGCACACCCCGACACACACAAGCCCACTTTCTCACTACTCTCTTTACTTCACTAGGAAACTGCGAGAAAGCAGGTGTTCATACAACTTTTGACAGGAATCTTTTCTGTTTCCGTGGACAAGCTCCACCCTCACTGAGTGGACACTCAGCAGAAGTAGAGGAAAACATAAATACTCTCTTCATGACTCATTTATCTTGATTTTAATCAGCGGGTCAATTTGACCCAGAACAGTATGTGTGTCTCAAATTCAATTATAAAGATCACCCATTGAAAAAAAAAAGTGTAAAATAAAAAAATTGACCAAAGATCAATTTCAAGGAAATTTATAGTTTTTTTGTGTCTAGGTTTTTTTCAGTGGACATTAAAAATGTAAATTCCATTTTTTATGTCCAAATGAGTAAATGAGTAGGTTGTCGTCATTGATCCTTAATTTCTGAGAAATAAAAAAACATCATTGCACAAATATTGATTGAAATGGTTAATATTGGAGTTAATAATCAGATACAAAAATGTTTTGGAGGAATTTTTTGGTTTCTGACACTATTGCATGATTAAACACTCCCCGGGTCAAATTGACCCACGAACATTTTTGCTGTACCGTAGAAACGAACATAACAGGTGGGTTAAGCAGTTCAAATGGTTTTGATGTTGTCTCTATGTGAAGAAAAAAATTTTATTGTTGCATTATTGTTGATAAAACCAGTTTGGGTGTTCTGATGGTTTTAACATTTCCAGATATAAAAATTCTATAAGTCTTAACTCTATAAATGTTTTCCAATTTTTCTCCAAGGTACAAAGACTATCAGATGAGCTTGCTAAGCAGTTGTGGATGGTACTGCAGAGGTCCATGGTAACCGTTCGTCGCGACCCTACCATGTTGGTGTCTGTGGTCCGTATCATTGAGCGAGAGGAGAAGCTTGACCGGCGGATGGTTGACCGGAAGAAACAGACTGGCTTCATTCCACCTGGGCGACCCAAACACTGGAAGGACAAGATGTTTCAGGTCAGAGGAGCTTAAATGGATTTACTCATGAATGCTTCTCAAAGCCTTCAAGTTAAGAATATTACTGAAACGGTAGGCTCAGAGAACTACTTCTAGGTCCAAATACTTCCAAGTCCCTTACTGGAATGCAGTGCTTTAGGCAGACATGGATTACTTTTGGACATTCCGTAATTATAAATCTGGACAAACAAAACTCAACTGTGGAGATCCACAGGGGTCCTTTCTTGGACCACTTTAACATCTCTTTTATTCCCGTTGTTGAGATCTCTTACCATATGTAAGCCGATGACAGTTTTGTCAATGTATGACCCTAGTCCTGAACTGATAGTCAAAAATATGAGGATCGCACAGTCTCAATGGGGTTGAGAACCAGAGCATGCAAGAAACCTGGTGTAGTTTGGACGTAGAATCTAAACTTCTACAACTACAAACACTTTAACTCAGATACAAAGTCAAAATGTGTATGAGTTTGTGAAACTTTGAATGGTGGAAATCAAAATGAGTCTTAGTCTTTCTATTCCACCTTTTTCTTCTTCCTTGCATACACCATCCTCTTTTGCTCAATCTGACCTTCTCCTCCTCATCAGGTGTTGGAGGGTACTGTGAGCACACGCATCGAGGGCACCCAGGCAGTGACCAGAGAGGCTGATAAAATGTGGCTTGTTCGTCTGCTGGAAATAACCAGGAAATACGTTCTGGACGACCTTATTGTTGTTAAAAATCTCATGGTGCAGTGCTTCCCCCCACACTACAACACCTTCAACAGGTGACGCATTTGGAATTCTTACTTCTTTGTAACACTATGCACAATATAGTCTTTTCATTTAGAAGCAATAGATCTTTTTTAAAGCTCTAAGTCAGAAAATCTAAATTAAACAAAAACAACTTATGAAATAACCCTGAATGGTAATATATTGTTCAATTTCTGGATGTTTTTATGGTCTAGATTTTTCAGCCTCTATCACAACGCTGTGTCCACTCGTGTGAAAGAGCTGGCCTTGGAGGATCTGGAAGCTAATGAAATTGTGTCACTGCTGACATGGGTTCTCAACACTTATAAGAGGTTAGTTTGTTACTCAGCACCTTTGGTTACGATACATGTTTAAAAAAATCAAAAACTTTTGAGGTTCTGGTCGGACACTGTAAAGATGGTAGGTTGGTAGAAAGGCTCTCGAGAACTGGATAAATTATTACAGAATTATTCCCATTCAGCTTAGTAATATTGCATTACAAAAAGCAGTTAAATGGTGTAAGACTGTAATGAAGCCCAAACAACAATATAACAATAGAGAAAAGAGGACAAAAAGATACAGACAGAAAAGTTACATCTAACTTATTAAGTTAAGTTAACTTAAGTTATCTTATTAAGGTAGTAGGACCTAAGGACAGAATGACTAGCCTGGAAATGTTAGCTGATAGGGTTCTGCCAGGAAAACAAAGATCAACTTTCAACTATCAAAGAGGAAATAAGAAAAGTGAATGCAAGAATTAATGAAGTAGAGTGACGGCTGGAGAAGATGGAGGAGTGGACCCAAAACACGGAGGAAATGGTGCAGAGCTACTAAAATTACACATGAAGATGGGGGATAAGCTGGTAGACCCAGAGATCCAATCCAGGAGAGAGAACGTCAGAGGGGGCTGAAAAGGACTCTGAATCGATGATTACATTTGTGGAGAGTTTATTGAAAGAGCGACTCATTCTGATAGGCAACGGGACGGACATGCAGGTTGAACGAGCTCATCGGACACTGGGACCACAGCCCTCAGAGGGAACACTACCGTGTTCAGTTGTAGTGAGGTTTTTGAGTTTCAAATGCAGTATAAACAGTCATTACTTTGCAAGGCTTGGAAACATAAGGGATTTGCCTGGCATGAAAAACAAATAAATCTGCACCATGACTACCCACTAGCCATCTTCAGCGCAGAGTAAACCGTGGTTTTAGGGTACTGAAAGAGAACCGTCTTTTTCATTGTTCCTGTTTGCATGTTTGTTTTTGTTTCACCTGTTCATATTCTATTAGGTCTAGTGAGTGGGGGCAGGCTTTCCGGCATTATTTGTGAAATGGTAAAGAATATTACCTAAACGGAGAGAATGCAAATAAAGGTGGTTTCTTTCTTTATATAAATGGAATAAATAAACCAATTAAGAGATGGAGAGTTTTATCTAAACTCAAGAAAGATAAGGTTCAAATGGCAATGTTGCAAAAAAGTTCAACTTCTTGGTTTCCTCTCTTGCCAAATTAAATTAGTAATAATTTTATCCAAAGTTTTAAAATGGAGGCCGTTATCCAAATAGGGAGTTCCTTACATTAATTACATTAATCATAGGAGTAAATTCGTTGTCACTGTTTCTGTTCTGCCCAGGAGGGACAGAGGAAGAATCGTCCATCTAGTTAAGTCTGATTTTATTTGTGTGATTAATCTACTATCATTTTTGTTAAATAGCTTTGGGGTTTGTGGTATAATCATCACACCCAAATATTTGAATCTTCTCTTGGACGAATTAAAAGTGACCTCTTTATCTAAATATGTTGGTCATCTGACGACCAACATCATATCCTCTGACTTCGGTTATTTACTTAATGGCCTGATATTTGTCCAAAATATCTTCAAGCAGTCATAATCTTAGTGATTCAACTCAAAATATACAAAATAATGTAATCTGCATATAGTGAAATTTTATGGGTCACTCCTCCTGATGTTACTCCATGAATTCTAGAGTCTGTCCATATTCTTTCTGCCAGGGGCTCAATACTGTTTGCAAGTTGTAGAGGCAAAAGAAGATATTCCTGTCTAGTTCCTCTTTTTAAACCAAAGTTCTTTGAAGAGTTTCCTTTCACCCGTACTTTGGATGTGGGTCCAGAATATAGCACACTAATCCAATTAATAAAACTGTATAAAAATGCATTTTCCCCAGCTTGTGCTTCAAGTACTGCCAATCCACCCTATCAAATACCATAAATATGATCTCTTTGGCGAGACAAAAAAAGATTCTTCAATGCTCCTCAGACTAGACACTGAGAAGGTATACTGTATATTTTGATATATATCCCTAGACACCCTGTTATAAACCTTGTTTGGTCTGGCTTAATTATTGTGTATATACATTTTTGTATCCGATTTGCCAATATTGTAGTCAAACATTTTACGTCGCAGCAGAGTAAACTTATTGGTCTGTGAGAGGAACAGTTTATGGGGTCTTTGCCTTTTTTGAATTATAGATATTATTGTTTTTGACCAAGACGTCAGGGGGTCATTATTTTTGAGGGCATATTTAAATACTCTTTGTAAGAGTGGCATAACCGTTGAATCGTGCTGGCCCGTGCTGACCATGATCTTTGAAAATTCACCATTAAACTCATCTACTCCTGGCACTTTTTGGTTCCTTAAATTTTTATGACCTCCTCAATTTCCTTTTTGGTGTTTGAATCTCTCATTGCCTTGACATCTTTTTCAGTTAATTTTGGTAATCTAATTACCAATATATTCTTAATCTTCTCTGTTTTGTTGTCTGTCTCCTCTGAGTCCTACAGTGTATTGTAGTAGGTTGAGAAAGCTTCTGCTGTGTCTTTATGAGAAGACAGTATTTTCTTTGTAAAAGGATTCATAATCTTTTCGACTGTGCGATCTGAATGTTTCTTGTGTAACTGAAATACTAATAGCCTGCCTGGTCAGGCAATACTTTGGAATGCTCTGAAGGGGCAATCGGGGGGAAAATAATAGTCATTTCCTCAGACGAAAAGAAAATTAAACAAAACAAAAATCTGCTGCAAGAGGAACTAAAAAAAACCAAAGGACATTCCAAAACCCTCCAAGAGGCAAGTAGAACTAAAATTGAGTTGGTAAAAAAAAAGTTGAAGAAACATGCAAGAAATAAGAAAGAAACTTCTCTTTACTAGACAGAAATACTATGAGACAGGGGGAAATCTCTGAAGCCTGTAGCATTTAAACTAAGACTAAGAATGACGGGATATTAAAAGGATGGATTCTCAAAGACATTTAATCCCCATGGATTAAATGTCTTGTCACATTAACTTTTTATTTTTCCCAAAGGAGACATTTCAGTGTTTTGAGAAATGTGTCTAATGTGTTGGAAAAGGTGACATATTTTAATCAAAATACACAAGACAAATAGGAAACAGCCATACCAAGATTTTTATTTTTAATGTTTTTCTGTCTTTGTTGAAATCAGGTTCATGCATGAAATTTGTTTCTATACTATATTCTGGCATCTAAACAAGGTGATACAGACTACATAAGAAACAGCTGGGTGAAAGAATAAAATGTAATCATCTCATCTGAAGGCTGGGAAAGGTTCGACAAATTATACTGTATGGCCAAATATTTGGGGTTACAAAACACTGTTCGATATTTTGTAACCCCAGCTCAGAAAAAAACATCAGGGCAGTGGAGACACCTGTTGGAGACTCTGTGGGACAATTGGGGCCAGTCATTGTCATATTTTCTGGGGTTGTCCAGTGATTAAACTATAGTGGGAGTAGTTATGAGATCACTTATACAACATCTTTACTAAGAGAATCCCCTGTAAATGTGAAGCCCTGTACTTAAGAGACATTCCATTTGATAACTGCTCTCTGAAAGATTAAAAAGTGTTACTACTGGCAACAAGCAAAAAGACAATCACTAGGAAATGGTTAAAACCTAAAGCACCTACAGTTGACTGCTTCAAAATTGTACTGGACATTTGCATTCTAGAGAAGTTATCGTTCTCTGTTAAAGGTTGAATGGAATAATTTTTCAGGATCTGGTCAAAATGGACAAACTGTAAAACCAGTAATCCCCATGGATTAAATGTCTTGTCACATGAAATTACTGTCATGTTATATAATGTATCCCTGTTTTGATCCTGGCAAACTTACACACTTGATTGTGTTTCCTCCAAAAACAAGAAGAATGGGGTCAAGCCCCTAATCGCATTGTTACATTTGTTCTTTTATTGTAAAAAAAAAAAGAAAAAAAAGAGGGGTGGGGGTACCTGGATTAGCAAATGTTGGTCTGACACTCAATCTGTGAGGTGGAAGTTGAATTGTACACAGAAGAGATTGTAACATTTGATCCTAATAAAAACAATAACAGAAAAAAAATCAAACCCATTTAAACTTGCAACACAAATCCATATTCTGCTTATCATTTCTAGTCCCTGCTTTGTTGTAGCAACTTACAATTACACATGTACATGAATTATTTTATGTTTATTTATGTGTATTTAACATTTTACACTCTGGATATCTTCTTGCTATACAGCGTGGAAATGATGGGGCATCCAGATCTGTGTTCAGAATTTGACATCAATCAGCTTGAACCGCTGCTGCCACAGGAAGTAGTGGATGACCTGCTTAGCAAATATGTGAAGACGTTTACTGTAAGCTTCACACACACACCTGTCACACTAAAAGACATTCTGCTGGGTTTGCAATTCCAGTTCACAGGCAAACTGATCATTTGGAGCCAAAAAGCTGAGCTTTTCAAATGGAAAAAAAATAACTTCTCAAATTAAAGACAACTTTATTTTGGGTTTATATGTCCGGACTAGAAATTATTAAAAAGAATCTTAATACACCTTCGATGCTGGAAGGTTAACGGCCACATAAATTAAATCTCTCCATTTGCCCTTCTGTATCCAGCAGAGATGCGCAGTGCAGTGGATTTAGCTCATCATGGGGTAACCCTGGACTGCAGTGGCGGTCCAAGGTTGTATGAGGCCTTGAGCAGAATTTGATTTAGGGGTCTGTTACGACTGGCTCAAGGTCATAACAAAAACGGGAGACCATGCAGTGGTTAAAGTGCATAAAAAGGAATATTTATTAACACAAACAACAATGGATTGAGGATGTCAGTATTAGTGGTGTAATGCAAATGCTTGGATGTGATGTATGAGTGCATATGGAGTTGTTGAAGTGCAAAAACAAAGACAAACTCAAATGTGCAAAAGGAAGGGAGCTGAGGCCTGGCAACAAAACACCGCAAGCATCAAGGCAGAGTGGACGCCAAAGGCGACCCAGAAGGTGGAGACAGCCAGGTTTAAATGCTCTGTGCTCCAAATGAATAAAATCAGCAGCACCTGTAAAGGGGACGAGCACAAAGACAGACAACAAGACACCTGCAACCCAGCCCATAAGGCCCAGGGCCGTAACAGGTCCCTCTTGCTGCCAAGAACATCGGCACCTCTAACAGCATTTCAACTTGGATTTAGTCAAATCTGGGAGAGGGGCCTAGTTTATTATTTTTTACATTTTTTGTCCCCTCCAGGGGATCTTTTGTGGGCTCTAGTGTCCCTTATATGAAAGTAGGCTGACAGGAAAGGGGGAAGAAGAGGGGGGAAGACATGCGGCAAATGTCGCCGGGTCCAGGAATCGAACCCGCGACGGCCGCGTCGAGGACTCAAGGCCTCCAAACGTGGGTCGCGCTGTCCCCTACACCACCACAGCACGCCCGAGGGGCCTAGTTTAATTGGCCAACCTAAAAAGCAATTAGTGATCATTGTAGTTTACTAAGATGTATTTGTGAAGAAACAGAGCTCAAACTCAGATTAAACTCATAGCATCAGATTGTTGCTATGGTAACAAAACTAACTGAAGATTTCTTTTTGAACTGTTACAAAGTAAACTTGCCATCTCCTTAAAATTTTAAATTTAAATGTTAAACGATTTAAAATCGTTTATCTATGCTGAAACCATTAAATTTTAACAGCATTGACATTCTCAATAAATTAATGTTAAAATTCTGTGTTAAAGTCTGTTTTAAAATGTTAGCATTTGGGGGGGGGCTGAAGGACTGGGAGGCCTTAAGCAGCTGCTTAGTTCATTTATGGCATGGGCTGGTTAGAATAGAATAGAATTCAACTTTATTGTCATTGCACTGTCACAAGTACAAGCAACGAGATGTAGTGAATGTGATCAACTTTACACTGTGCTGTTAGATTCACTAACTGTTGACTTAATTTGGATTTAAAAGCAGTGCAAATAATTGATATTTATTTTAATTGTATTTTTCTTGTTTATTTTTAAGATTCTATAGTTGTGGGTTTAAGTATTGTCAGCAATATCTTCCAGTAACATAATTACCCAGCAATGTTTTTTACATTTCCTGTCAACTTAACATACAAAAACATGGTGAGCCACTGTTGGACCGCCTCGGCCCCCCGACCACCAGGCTTAGCAAGCTTTCTGTGGGGAAACCTTGGTGTACATATTTTAGCCCATTTTTTTTTTACAATTATATCAATTTCAATGTGTGCATTGCTGCATAAAAATTAAACTTAAAAATGAAGGTAAAATCTTTTGAAGTTCATTGTAGACTGATTTTAATATGCGTTTTTGACTGCTGCCTCCTTTATAGCCCACATCTCTAAGATGAGCAGTGGTTGTTACACTAGTTGTGTTTTATTTTATTAAATGTGTCCAAATTTCTTTGATTGTGTGTGTCTCTCCAGTCTAATATAACAGGTTGGCTGCGGAAGGCCCTGGAAACGGATAAGAAAGACTGGTTGAAAGAAACAGAGCCTGAGGCAGACCAAGATGGATACTACCAGACCACGCTGCCTGCCATCGTCTTTCAGGTAACACACAGTTTGTCATGGCATTGGAGGAGAACTTTTGATACTGTTTCTGATTTCATTTACAGTCAACTAATTTTGTTGTCCATAACAGATAAATTTTTCTGTATAGATTCTAAATGTTGCTCCAACTTGGGAAAACATCTAGAGAACATAGTTCTAAGAAGCTGCTCTTTGACTGACTGCCCTGTTGCTTATGTTATAGGATGAGGTTGTATGAAGTACATTTAAGAAAAATTATGAAAAAAGGTCAATATTTTTAACACCTATTTCAAAAAGTCTATTGTATTGACTCTATGCACGTGACCTCCCGTTCTTCAAAACATGACCCACTGTGCCATAATGTCAAAACAAAGTATACACGTGTTGTCTCCTGTAAACCTGGTCAAAAGACAGACAGTTGAATTCTCTGCAAAAATGGTCATAGGTTGCTGTGCTGCCAGCTGTCCAAACAGACAAGGATGTAAACCAAATATAATTTTATCATAAATCTTTTCATGAGGAAAGTCAATTGTAAGGACTCCGTGTTTGCAACAAACATTTTTTACAAGATAAGATTAACGGTCATAAGTAAGTAAGATTAGTAAGATGTAATCAAATATTGCATCATGTAGCCTACTGTGTACAAAATAACTGGTTAGCATCTAGACTTTCGTACGTTTTCAAGCCTTCTCCTGTGCAACGGGAAGCACTTAATGATATAGTGGTATAGGCCTGTCACGATAGCAAATTTTGCTGAGCGATTAATTGTCTCAAAAATTATTGCGATAAACGATAATATTGTTTGAAGACCTTTTTACACTGATTTAATGGAAATGACATAATAATCCATCCGATTTCTTGCCAAAGATAGATACATTTTATTTTCAAAAGAACACTTAACACTGGAACTGATAAACAAAATAAACAAAACAACCAAAAACGAAAATAAAATGGTCTCCATTAACAAAAAACGCACTTGAAAAAAAAACTAAACAACATAAAGTAAAAGTGGAAATAAATACTGCATTCAACCAAAAGAGTGCAGATT
Source organism: Xiphophorus hellerii (assembly GCF_003331165.1). Classification (NCBI taxonomy): domain Eukaryota; kingdom Metazoa; phylum Chordata; class Actinopteri; order Cyprinodontiformes; family Poeciliidae; genus Xiphophorus; species Xiphophorus hellerii. Next base: position 1,140,362 of record NC_045677.1, read on the forward strand.
ATGAAGTCTGTAAATTATGTTGCCCTTCAGTAATAATTAGATTTAAATAGAGAAGATGGGCACATCGACTACCTGATGCAATAGTTCACACTACATGATTTTTTGCTCCTATTTTTCCCCTTACAACAATCTTAAAACGTTGGTCTTTCTAAGATTGTGTGGTGTGTTACGGTAGATCGTCCTCCGATCTAAATCAGGGATTTTCCCCGACTGGGAGCGTTAAGGCAGCCTGTTGAATGTGACAGGTAGCCAATCAGAAAGCGCGGATTCCCCTCTGTGCTTTCTGAGGGGAAATTACGTCGGGGAATCCCAAACAGCTGAAATGGCGCAACACGAAGTCCAGCGGACATTGGAGATGATACGTGGAAACAACATTAATGTTTATTCAACATGCAAAGAATATAGAAATGACAAGAGGAGGAGTTGGAGTGAAATTGCTACCGCAGTTGATAAACCCGGTAACTTTTCAGCTGTTCTTCGTTAACGTGACGTAAATAGGTTATAATGATTTTCATTCAGTCAGGACTTTACGCTGACACTAGCCACATGCATTGCAGGTAGATTGTAGTAAAGCATTGATTAATGCCTGGTTTTAAAATTAGTTCACTGGACTTGTAGCCATTATTTTGTGCCCATTGTTGGACACCACACAGCAGGACCGAACCCGATCGAACCGTTATAGCTAGGATTTCTGTCGGCTAATGTGTGGTCCGTCAGGTTTTGAAAATGGGCCGACAATCGGACAGCTCTAAGATCGTGTAGTGTGCGCTGGGCTTTACACTGAGGAAATGAGGAAGGGAGGAGTCAGTGGAGAGCACCGGAGTTGAGCCTTTTTTCGTTCAGTGTCATTAACAGAAAGAGAAAAAGTCCAGAAGAGACGATGTCGATAGTTTTAATTTATCGTACGATTAATCGATTTATTGTTTATCGCGACAGGCCTATAGTGGTATAATTTATGTGACATGAATTCAAGCAAATTCTGTAATTTGATCAAATCAACAAAAACGTCAGAAGGGATAACGGATGGTCTGCTTCTGAGGCAGCTACTTCCAAGATTTGTAAACACAACTGTCTATGAGCCCTGGCCAGCTGTGCTACCTGCACAGATGAACTAGCTTGACTTGAACAAGTAGAAGCCAAGTACTGGCAAAAAATACTCTGGAGGCAATCCAGAGTACTGTTGAGTACTCCCGTTCCTCACTTCCAACGTCTGTCATGGTAGAGTTGGGTCTTGTTGAAAAAAAATTATATCGCAGACGATATTCCACATTTTCTGCTTTCCTTTTTAAAGTCACTACTTTAAAAAAGTGTTTGTATATAAATACTAAATATTACAATATGTTTTTAATGCATCAACAAAAATATAAAACAGATAACTAAAAATTTAAACTAATTTGGCTAAAAAAAACCCAGTCTGAAATCAGCTACTAAATGGAAATAAAAATATTTAAATACACCAATTACACAGTTGTGGTTCAACAGAACATTAGTTTTACAGGATGTTAAAAAGTGTTTCCCCCTGACGGTGTATTTTTAAAGAACATAAACAGTATGTGCAAAACTAAGAATCATGTTTATTTTACTTTTAAAACTGCTCAACTACCAATTTTATGTCACATAAAAACCCTGCAAACAAAAGCTTGCATACACTTCCTAATGATCAGGAGCTTTGTTCATTTTCATTTTGTCCATCTGCCACTGACCTCTCCAATGAAGTAATGACTGTCAGTGCTTTGATTTTTAGCTTTCATACTGGCCCCTCCTTGCATCCTTGCCGCAGCACTGTTTTCATTGCTTTAACAGCAATGAGCGTGCTGTTTCATATTTTTCCTAAACCAATAGCTAGTTTGGGACACGGAGCGATGAGCACCTTCAACTCCAGCTTCTATTGAGTTATTCAAATGTTTTAGCAGATCTGACTAGCTGTAGAGGGCTAGCTTGTTCTCAATGTTTCTGAGTAGCCTCATATCTTTGCTCCTCCAGACAAAACAGTCAGGAAATATTTGTCCTGTTTCATACTTCTCGGTGGCCCTGAATCTTGCACTAAGCTTCAAGTTATTTATTTATTTTTTGGAAAGACGTCTGTGTTTCAGAAAGTTTTTCACCGTAGCTGATTGGGTCATTTTAATTTTTTTTTTCTGTGTTGAGAGGAGCGGTGAGCCAACGCAGAGCTGGGCTCCTTGTTACAAGATAACGGCAGGTATGGGAGCTGCAGTGGCTAAAACACTACAGAGGCTATTGTCTACGTTTTTGCCCTCCAGCAGGGCGATGGGGGCGGGATCTTGCACGTGTGATATCACGGTGCAAGAGGTCCATAGTCTTACCTTATCGCAGGTATAATTCTGATATAATTCTGAGAAATTCAGTCCACTCCAGACTGTTAACCAGTTGACCACCTTCTCCCTTCTTCTTATGTCAGTTCAGCCATGTCTGCCTTCACCTTTATAGCTTGAATTTATCTGCATGGATGATGGGGTGACATTGTTCCACCATAAAATTGGGATATCACAATAAAGTTTATTTTCCCAGACAAGTTTTTATCTATTTCTTTGCTGGTGTTATTGTGAATGATCTAACATGACCCAGCCTTCTGGCATGGCACCTCAGCGTGATAAGGGTTAGATAATTGGGGCCAACATGGCACTGCAGTTGTTTAGAGGTTTTTGTCTCCAGCAGTCATTGGGCAGAGTACATCTGGACTAGTCGCCAGTTCTCTACAGAGCAACATAGAATTAAACACAGGACAAGCAACCATGCATACACACACGCACACACCCAAGGGACATTTAGAAAAAGTAGAGTAGTCACATTTTTGGTGGTTATATGTCTTTCTTTAAATCTTCACCAGATGTTTGAGCAGAATCTGCAAGTTGCTGCCCAGATAGATGGGGACTTCAAGGAGCAGGTTCTGAAACTCTGTCTGAAACAGATGAATTCTTTCCTCATGAGGTATTCCCTTCAAATACTCAAACACCGTAATTGAACCTCGTATGAAAATATTTCTGCAGTATTTATATTGCGCTAATGTGCGTTCCATACAGGTATCGGGAGGAGGTGGTAGCCTATAAAGAGGAACACCTGCGGGACAGACAGCTGCCTCAGTGTTACATACAGTATATGATCGCCATTGTCAACAACTGTCAGACATTTAAGTAAGACTTCAGTTTAAACATCAAAACGAAACTCTTAGTTACTCTGACATTATGTAAAGTTAGTCCAGCAGTTCAGGCCTCTCCCTGTTTGGCAGTCCTGTGTTTTGAGTCTTATTGTAGATTACCATGATTGATTCCAAGCAAAGACAAATCCAGACATGGTCAGAGGTAAACGTTTTGTTTTTTTGTTGTTGTTGCTGTTTTGTTTTTTGGTTTTTTTTCCACAATCAGAGGTTTAAATAAATCTTTTTTTCTCCACCAGCTACTGTGGCTGGTGGAGAAATTTTTTTACCGGCCAGTCAAGCTGAAAACACACTGTTTTCCTATTTTTTGTGTAATATGTCCTTGATAACAAACTCCACCAGTAAGATCACATGTACAGTTATTCATGTATTCATGTACAGTTTAGTAGTCACAGTTTCCATCTTGAAGTGAAAGTCAAAGAAACTTTGCTATAATCAAGAGTTCTTGATTTTACAAGACTTAAAAATAAGTCTTGCATTTCCTATGTTGAGCATTTCCACATTTCACACTGGTTACAGCTTCCTCAGATAGTATTCAGTGAAGATGAATACTATCGGCACAGTTTAGAGATGATCTTATGGTCCCACTCCACTCTTAATGGTTATGAATACTTGTGGCTTTTCAGGGTCAGTGATTGTTTTCATCTGGGTTCCTCAGGGAGTCCATCAACAGTCTGAAGAGGAAGTACTCTCAAGCTTTGGATCCCTTTGATAGTGACGCTGCAATCGAGAGGACCCTCGGTGAGGTTGTGAAGGAAGGCTGTCAGTTTCTGCTGGATGAAGTCTTCTTAGACCTTGAAGTAAGACTTACTGGCATCAAACTGAACCAGTCTGATTGTACAACTAAGCTATTCATTAAGAGGTAGAGGGATCTAATGAAGCTTCATGCAGAGAAACAATTCAGTTTCTTTGTCACCTCACCCAACTATCCCTTTCCCTCACACAACTGCTGCTGTGGCACACTCTCTGACTTCTTTGTTCTGCTCCCATCCCAATGCTTCCAGTTTATGTGACTTCTTTGACTATGGTTTTGTGTTAACCAGAGTCACCTGAATGAGCTGTTGACCCGGAAGTGGCTGGCAGGTTCTCATGCTGTGGATACCATCTGTGTGACGGTGGAGGACTACTTCAATGACTTCAACAAGGTCAAGAAACCTTTCAATCAGGTACGGCGAGGCTGCACACGGAAGGTCTTCTGTAGTACTAAATTAAATGTTTGCATTGGATGGGTCAGATATAACCCAACCAGGTAAGGTCCCTGTTAAGAAGCTCTGTGAGTACTATGACCTTTGACCTGCTGGATGTGCTGTGTGCAGGACATGACCAATGAGGCCCTGCGCAGGGTGGTGGTGGAGTACCTGAAAGCAGTGATGCAGAAACGAATCACCTTTAAAAATGCTGATGAGAGGAAAGAGGGAGCAGAGAGGATGATCAAAGAAGCTGAGCAGTTTAAGTTCCTCTTCAAGAAACTGGCAGCGGTGAGTTCACTGCTCCAGGATCTGTTTTAATTCTTTACTTTAAGAATGTTTTTATATACATATACAAAACTGAGAAAAACAAGGGGTGGGCAAAAATGAAAGAAAAAGACAAATGAACACTGGAGTGTGCCTCCAGTAAGAGCACTTTGAATTAAAGTGCAACTCTTTTAGACCCAATCTGTTCCTGTGTTTTCTGTCCTCAGTCCTTCCTTTCAATCTTTCCAAACATATATACTTTTGCATTCTGATGTAGAAAGTGATCCTCGCTCTTTTGAAGATATCATGGACTATTTCAATCTTTATTGCGGTTATTTTTTACTCAAGCCATTTTCTCATAATGACTTTTTTTCAATTTTATTTGATTCTCAAAGAAGCCAAGTTTACATTTAAGGCTGGGCCATATCATATCATTCCCAATAATACTGGTACAAAAAGCTTGCCCGGGAAGATAAACTTTATGGTGATATGCTAATTTCATGACATAAATATCATCACGGATGCAGCGATACTTAAGTTGTAAAGGTGAAGGCAAACATGACTGGAGACATGTGATGATGCTTCCTATAGTTGTTTACCAACTGCCATAAAAACAAAGAAAAAGACTGGTTTACAGTCTGGACTGAACTGAATTTCTCATCCATCTGTGATAAGGTAAGAACATGCAGAAGCGTAGTTGTTTTGGCCTCTGCAGCTCCCATACTCGGAGCTCAGCTCTGTGTCAGCTCACCTCTCATCTCAACACAGACTGAATGAACCTGTTAACTGGAAGCTTAGGACAAAGTTCCAAGTCATTAGGAAGCGTGCACAAGATTTTATTGTTTACAGGGATTTTATGTGACATACATTTTGGTGTTGAGCATTTTTAAAAGGAAGATTTCCTTTTATATTAAAACAAGATTCTTAGTTTTGCACATAATGTTTGTTTACCCCTAATGTTTTTGTTTAAGAATGCACATCTTAACATCTTATAAAATTAATGTTCTGTTGAACCACAACAGTTTAATTTGTGTTTATGTATTTTTTTTTTTCCATTTGGTAGTTGATTTTAGACTGCTTAATGTAAGCCGAATTAATTTACATTTCTATTTATCTATTTTGTATTTCCTTTGACACATTAAACCTAATGTGCACCGTTGTCTTGCAGCTAAAAGGTCCGGGATCTTTCTGCATGGAGAAAGACTCCGGTCAAAGAAACATGACCGTCAGATTGATTGGCCTCTCTAAATTGTCCTTATTGTGTGAGTGTGTGTGTGCATGAATATTTGTCCTGTCTGTCTCTGTGTTGCCCTGTGACGGGCTGGTGACCTGTTCGGAAACAAAGTGGTACTGTGCATAAGTGAAACAACCGTTAAAAATGTTCTTTCCCTGAGAAAGATTACAGCATTTGAAATGTAAAATACAATAAAGTAAAATTAAAAAAAAATTCAACAGTGAGAAATAAAAATAAATAAAAAAAACCATACTGAATATTGATAGAGTACTGTATATCTACTATAATAGAATAGGTAATGGCTTTCCTGACAGCTGTTCTAAGGATGGAAGCATCTGAAACGAGTATTGTTCCTCGTGCGTTACTTTGTCCCAGAACAGCAGAATGTCGGATTGGAACGTCGGTTTGAAAAAATGCTCCTTAAACATCGGACACCTCTTTTCAATAAGAATTATTATTGAAGGACTAGTCCAAAATATATAACCTCCAACTGCCTCCAACGAGATGACTTGTGAAGTTTGCGATGTTTCCCCTTGGATTTCATGATAGCTTTCCATTTTCATGTCCTGATATGAAAATGACCTTCCTGTCTCCCATTATTGTTTCACGTGCAGTGAGTGAGCCTTGGGTTTTTGTAAACCTCGATGCAATTTTAAGATTACCTTTGATTATTGATTGGGTGTGTGTGTGTCCAGAAACACTTTTTGAATAAAGCAGATTACCAGGCTGTTCACACACTAACCGTGGCTGAGGAGGGTTCTCTGCAGGAAGCATTAAACAGGCTCTCTACCTGCAGGGTGAGGACACAGACCGGCTCTGTGGCTCCATCACTGCCATCGCTGAAGTCTTCAAGCTGACTGACCCCACTCTGCTCTTCCTGGAAGTCACCACTCTGGTCTCCAAATACCCTGATATCAGGTAGGCACAGCACATGCACATTCTTCCTGTTTCCCATCTGCAATGTTTAGAGCTGCACTATACATATAGCGTATAGTTACTGCTGTTTAAAACAGAAAACTACAGTTGCCACTGCTGCCACCAAACCAAGCTGATGCCCCGTCTACTACAGGTAAAATAAGGATCTCTGTGGCATCGATCTATGTTTTGATAGATTTTAGCACCGTTACAGAGGTTATAGGTCAACCACACATCTATCCAAGGTTTAGTTTATTGATCTTTGAATTTTTCTATCTAAAACACTGTAAATAAATAAAAAATTATTTTTAGCAAGTATGGAACTAGTCAGTTCAGCAGCTGGGAAACAGTGATAGCTTCAAACCTTGGTTTCCATTTACTGAACCATACACCTACTAGGGAATCACATGGTCTCCATTTGGAAGAAAAGACATTTACAACTGGATATCATCAGCATAACAATGATAGAAAATATCCTTAAATGATTAAAGTGTTGGACCAAGAGAGAGCAAATAGAGCAGAAATGACAATGGCTCCAGAACACAGGCCTGTGGAATGCCAAAATGAATAGGACAGGAATGGAGTCTGTATAAGAAGGTTGATCCAACAGACAAGTAAGAGGACTACCATTTTAAAGTAGAACGTGAAACACCAGCAGGATAGGCTGAGGAGTTGGGCATGGGCAAAGCATGGTCAACTGTGTCAAAAGCTGACGTGAGGTCCAGCATGAGCAGTAGAACGTTTACCTGTGCCAGGCTGAATCAAAATATAATTTTAAATTAACAAGTGCTGTTTCAGTTGAGTGGAACAAAATGGAACCAGTCCTTCATTTCTAGTGGAATCATTTCAGTCTACATCTGTTAGTGACCAGCTTTAGACCGGTCCTGGTAAGAACCATCTGAATATAACCATTTTGTGTCTGCAGGGAGGATCACATCCAGGCACTGCTGGCTGTCCGTGGGGACGCCAGCAGAGAAATGAGGCAGATGATCATCGGGACCCTCAGTGAGAACAAAGTGTCCTACTCTGGTACCACACAGCCCATATTCAAAGACATTACTGTGCCCACCATCACTACAACCATGACCTCTATGACTTCCATGGCAACCGCAAAGCTGCTCAAATAAAGCCAGACGGCCTGACACCACCACGTTGAATCACAGCAGCACAAAGAAACCTATTTTTCTAAATCCGGTGTGATTTAAGCTTCGTCAGCTTCTCCTGTTACTCTTTCTGTTTTGCTTTATTATCAAACTCATCCCATGCTTCCTTTTAAAAACCAATAAACGCTGATTACTAAACTGGACTGTCCTTATTTAATAAATTCTTTTAACAGGCTCCCCTGTTCCTGCTAGTTTATGTCATGTTACACTGTTAATGTTAGCATTCGGCTTAACCACAGACTTGTACTTCTGCATCTGTTGGTTCTCTGTTGTTGATGTACTGACTCAAAAATACAACAGAAGGTAGATGTTGGAAGGTGAAGAAAGCAGCTCTTTAACATTTCTGTTAACGGTTTTTACAAAATTGTAATTTGTTTTCTTTGTATTTTATTGTTAGTCCTCAGTAAATTAGATATGACTAATCTGCTGGTCTCATAGCGAAGCTAAACTCAGGAATAACGAATCTACTACCTCTTTGGTTTTTGACCTTGTATAAATTAATTTTTTTTTTGTCTGTATTTTCTAATTCTTTCATTTGTTTCAATTTCTAATATTCAGTTATTAACTATTGTTTTTGTTGACCACTTTAGTCAGTGTCTCTCTTGTTTTTTAGTTCAGTTCAGAAGAATGTTATCCCAACGGGAAATTAAAATGTTGTCCATGCAGAGCCGTGCAGAGACCTTTGGGCCCCATAGGAGATTTCAAAACACCTTACAGCAACAATAGGCTGAATAATGAAAACCCATATTCATTCAATACAGAATTGGATCACGTTATAACATTGTCATCAGGTACGGACAATGCAAAGCAAAATGAACCTTTATTTTACCTAATGGGTACATTGTTGTCTCTCATGCTGTTAGTCCTGGAGGGCAGGGCTGTGTGGCGATAGTTTGTACATGTTCTGAAAAAAAAATAGTGGGTACCGGTACATTGGAAACAGAACGTTGAAGCAGGATCTTAAGCTGAAAAAGCAAAGGACAGGATGAGCCAGAGGAAGGTGATCTGCTGTGGTGACCCCAGACTGAAAAGCCAAAAGAAGAGGAACTAAACACTCCAGGGCTAAGACATGCAATTTGATATTTATTATGAAGATAAATTATTTTAGTGGTTAATCACACATTAATCTGACACATACTCTGCACTGTATACTGCTTTATGACCATTAAACATTGTGGTGAAAAAACTGCAAATTCATCCTTTAAACATTGTCCTTACCAGTGGTGCGTAGAGTATCCAGAAATGGTTCTCAAGTAAGAGTAGCACTACTTTAATATATTTTTATTCAAGTAAAACATAGTCATCTAAAAACATTACTGATAAAGTCATCTGATGGAGAAACAATTTTATGTGCAAATTCTGGAACTTTGAAGACTAAAATGAAAGGAAAATATATAAATAACATTATAATTTGACTTAAAATTCACAAAATCAATACTTGCAGCAAGCACCTGATATATTTGTGTGTATGTATGTTAGAACGGCATAATGTACTTTCAGCTACATTATGATATGCTTATGTGCTTACTGCATCTTAATCTCCAAAGAGTTAAGCAGAACAACAAAGCTTGTGTACCAAAAAAAAAAGTCTCACTTTGTCTCTGGTGTGTTTTGGTTAGAAAGTGTTTGTTTCCCATTCAGGCTACCACAACACAGAAGGATCAATTACAACACACTTTCCAGGTGAAACTAATTACATTGTGTTTTTAATATATTATCTTTTTGGTAACACTTTATTTGATGGGGTGTGCATAAGACTGACATGACACTGTCATAAACTTGAAGGAGTCTTTATGGATGTCTATGACTGTTATTTACATTATTTACAAAATAATGCGAAATTGGCACTTTTAATGGACTTCTAGTCCAACTTTTAAAGCAACTTCTCATTAAAAGTGTCATTATTTACTGAATGACACTTCATGACACCTGTTAGTATGTTCCTAACAGGTGTTATGTCATGTTTATGACAGTATCATATTAGTCCTATGCACACCCCGTCAAATAAAGTGTTACCCACATTTATCAAGAGTACTTCGCCAATATACTATCACAGAATTGTACAAATTGTCAATATATTCAAAGTTTACAGACAACATGCTTATGAAAATTAGTACAATAAAACAACAGATACACTTTAGATGAAATGTGAAAAATGTTTCACCAAGGACAGAATATTGTTTTAATACAATGTCACAGTATTCCAGTATTACTGCAGACAAACTGACATTTCTCCTTCCTATGAACAGTGAGGATCAATAACAGAACATTCCATTCACTGCACTTTACAGAAACCTACAAAAAAGGATAAAACAATAGAGCAATTAATCAGAGTACAGAAAAATGGCAAAGGAAAAAGTCAAACTTACAATTTCAGGATGTTGTGGACTCGCTATGTATGTGACATCATCAGAACTGATGATGATTGGGACCGGATGCCTGGAGTGAAAAAACATTTCTGAGTGACTTATTTGCCTGTTTATGTTAGAAGTAGAAAAAATAGTCAGTAATATCATAGAATCAGTTGATGCTGGCATTAACTATGAAGTTGGTTTAAGTGTGAACTTAAGGGAGAAAAGCTACCTTAAAAGCTACCTTAAAAACCCATCTCCAGCAGTCATCAGATGAGAGGCGGAGTTCACCCTGGACAGGTCACTAGTCCATCACAGAGCCTTGAAAGCTAACAATGAATAAAATGTATGAGAGACAAATGGTAGATTAACAAGGGGAATAAATTCTGTCCAATTATTTTTAAATGAAATCATGTTTATTAAGCAGTTAATGTTGGAAACACACCAGTTTTTACTGTTGATAGAAATGTGACCAGCTGCTCAGTGTAAAAAAAATAAAAATCCTTCCACCATGAAGACGATGTCTTTAGATTTTATAATTCCTGATCCCTGGTTTCCTCTTTCATCTTAATTTGCTTAAACAGCAAAAATATGTTGAAGATAAAAACAACAATGAACGAGTTATAACAACAGCCTCACAATATCAAAGTCTCTTTGGGATACTGAGCTTAATTAAAACCAGTTTAGGAAGAAAACTATATTAAGTCGCAACAAACAGAACCTCCATGCAGTTATAACATGAAGCTGAATGATTGTTAAAGTAATAATAATGAAAGTCACAATAAAATTGGTAAAATAACTATTTCTAAAACCAACGTAAGTTTGTTTTTATCTGTACTGTACTGTTTATCATTTTAATCAAACTTACCACCAGCTAGAAACATGTTAGCAGCCTTCGTCTCTTCGGTTCCTTTCGTGACCCACATTTCATTTCCATCTGGTTCTTGTCCTGTTGTGTTTCTGTCTAACTTGGACTAGGACGTCACCAGCTTCAATTTACCAAAACTACTAACTATTATCAAGGCCCTCTCTACTTTTAAAGCAATATTATGCGAGTAAAAATGGCAAATTCATGGCTTTTCTTCTTTTTATGGCGGTTTTCAAATTTTAAAGTAAACGTTAAGTGAATTTTAAAAAATTCTGTTTTGAGCATATATTTTAAAATATGCACAAAATATCTTTGACAGATATTTTAAAGATATTTTAAATATCTTTTAAATATACACTTGAGCAAGTGTATGCATATTTTGAAAATATATACTTTTATATTAAATAAAAGCTTACTTTTATTTCATATATTTCTTAAAAGTGTATTTTGGTACAATTATATTTAAGAGTGTTTAAAGTTATAATGCCAAAACAGGTACAAGCATACTTTTAGTATACTTTGTATATACTGTATTTAGTACACTTAAAATGTACTTACACAAATGTAAGTATATTTGAAATATACTAAAGTATTTTTTTCATTAGGGATACCAGCCTAAAAAACATAAAAGCATTTGATGCCTTCAAAGAGGCTTTTACAACTTCTTGCTGTAAAAGCAAAAATTTCAATTTGATCTCCGATAACAGATGATGTAGTCACGTTTTGTTTATTATTCAAAGTGGTTCAAAAGTTTTCTTTCATCAGTGGTTTCGTCAAGGACAGAACCACAGAAAGCACTGCGAACCTTCAAATCATTAATGAAGCAGAGCAGATGTAATAAGCTGAACATGGGATCATTTCTCATGTCTTTGTTGATTTTGACTTGATCATTTTTCATGTTCTGCCCATCGGCCTGCTCTCTGAGGGCCAGTTTTCTGACTAGTGCATCACTGACACCATGCTCATTAAAGCAGTTGGCGTGTGGGCCGGTACCAGGTCCTACGGGAGAATAAAGGAGGATTTCCATAAAACTTGAAGGAAGCCTCGGAAAGAAATGTCCGAGTTTTCAGGCATTTCCCACATTCAGTTGTGCTGACTCAAGGGCGTAGGTTTGGTCTAAGTTTTGGTGGGACCTTACAACTTACTAAACTAATCAATGTAGATTTTCGTTTATTTATTTTGTTTTTGTTAAGAAATACATATGTTTTTTTTTTTTTAATTAATATGGCAAAAATTGGTCGGGACTATTTTATATCCCTTGAATATTGGTCGTGACATGTCACGACCGTCCATACCCAAACCTACGCCCATGTGCTGACTTGATGAAGCTGGTGTCTATCTGCAGCATCAGTGCAGATAGACACTGATGACTCCCAGTGACTGCTGCATGCAAAAGTCATGTGTCTCCATGCAAAGAGAGACCTGACTGGGGTTCAAACCCAGAACCTTCTTGTTTCAAAGCAACTGAGAGAAATTAATCACTTCAATTCCGTTTATTTCACAACAAACGTCATCTCAAGGCACTTTCAGTACATTAAGCGCAAAGTTTATTACTAAAAGTATTTTAAAATGTTTCCATCTAGATAGATTGCATCGAGTCATTGATTTGCAGAATTCACTCCTCCTGGACGAACACAGAAGCGACAGCAGACAATCGTTTGCGTTGTGTTGTGGACTTTACAGCTTCCCCTCATACTGAGCATGCGTGACGATAAAGAGGAAAAACTCCGTTTTAACAGGAAGAAGCAGAACTAGAACCTGGCTTGTTCTGAGCGACCGGCTGAGGTTTAAGACAGAGCAGAATTCATAAAAATAAAACAGATGAAATTATAAACATACAGATCAATCTGTGGCATGTTTGTTTCACTTTTCGAACCAAATTACTGACTAAAAGTTAAATGGATGGTTTTTTCTAATTTATTGAGAATTATATTTGGGTTTGTGTAAAAGTCTTTGTGTAAAAGTAGCTTACACAAATGTAAGTATATTTGAAATATACTAAACTATTTATGTAAAAGTAGCTTTATTAAAGGATGACTTCGAACTTCTTGTATTGTGTTTCCGTGCTGTTAGTGCTTGCAGAGGAAAGTAAAGTAAGTAGGCGAGCTGGAGTTCAGCTGAAACAAGCTGTTGATCTGGAGCTGTTCTCGGTGCTGAACCGCTAAATCCAATTAGCTCCCTCCCCTCCCCGCCCTCATGGTCCCTTCATCCTGTCCTCTTAGGAACGATAGTTGCGGGCCAGGCGGTTCCTTTGTATGCTGTGCATATTTTCACCCTGTTTTCTGCTCTTCGTTGCACCGAAATGTGGATTTTCAGCGGCCGACGTAAAGATCCCAGGTCAGCGGCCGGAGGGGAGCGGAGCGGCTGGAAGCTGGGCTGTCCTGGGAAATAAAAAGTTCGGCTTGTCAGAAGACTCAGCAGAGGTAGGCTGAACACACACTCCGAGGTTGGTCTTAAAGTGTGAAATGTTTTAGGGATTAGAAGAACGTCGTGGATGTCTCTGGTCCGTCTTGCTGCTTTCAGCTATTAACTCATGGTTTCTCATTTTTCACTGATTTATTTTCTTTCTTTCTTTCTTTCTTTCTTTCTTTCTTTCTTTCTTTCTTTCTTTCTTTCTTTCTTTCTTTCTTTCTTTCTTTCTTTCTTTCTTTCTTTCTTTCTTTCTTTCTTTCTTTCTTTATTTATTTATTTATTTATTTATTTATTTATTTATTTAAAGGGAAAATGAACAGCATTTTATTTTATCAACCTTTAATGAATGTCCGTTTCTTGCGTTTTTGTTTACTACAAAAGAAGACAAATATCAGGTTTCTTTCCAGGAGTAGTTTGTCTGTGAATAGGAGAAGTCGGAACTGATTTTTTTATGGTGACGTAGCAGTTTAGTTTATGACGTAGCAAAGTGTCCCAGGAGAAGATAGACTGGCTATAAATAACAAAGACAGACCTGAGCCATGGGAGTTGCAGCCTAAGTTTCTCCGTGGATTAGTGGAATGTTACACAATCAGGTTCTCCCAGAGGGTTGCGGAGGGTTATATTGATGCTCACTATAAAATCGTACATACCATACCCCTTAGAATTCGTATGATTTAGAATTTTGACCAAATTTTTCAGGTTGTCAAACAAAGGTTAATGCCAAAAAAGATGGTATGAATAAATATAAACTTCAGTTTTCAAATCATGATATTAAGGGAAAACCTACCCAAACCAAGCAGACTCCATATTCATATGTATTTGTAATTGTATTATAAAAAAAAAATGTAATTTTGTTTTACAAGCTTCATCCAGACCTGATCAATGCCAGGCTTGCAGCATTAAGGCAGCAATATAATAGAGCATGTCGATAGCTGAACAGGATCATTTTTGAAAATAGTGGCGGCCCATGTCATGGAGGATTTTCATGAGCTGTCCTGTGAGCTAATTGGAAAGATTATACAGACCACACAGTCCAAAAGCAGAGGATGGTCATCTAGACCACGTGCAGTTTGAATGCAGAAGTTAGTGCAGTTCAATAGATCCAGTACAAGCCCCGCCCATAGCCCCGCCCCTCCATTTTGATGGGCGAGTTTGACAGATAAAATTATTTCATGGTGACACTGCAGGAACAGGAACCATTATATGAACAAATGCACATTTAATGAATTACCTGCATTGACTTGAATAAGTTTGCATGTTAATGATTTAATGACATATTTAAAACATTATTTCTTTTAAATAAATTACTTAACATTAAATTAGATATTTATTTTTTCAAGGTTCATTTAATATATAATTTAATGATGTTTATTCATTTAATTTAGTCCCTTTTAACTCTTCATAATAAGTAACATATCATGCCCTGATTGATAAAAAAGAACAGATGATAAAATAAGTCATTGACATCTATCGGGTTCCAAAGCCAGAATCAAATATCTATATATGAAGGAAACATGGAACAGTGCTGAAAGTTAGTAACATATCTTGCCTTGTAGATATTATTTCATGATATTTTTAGATATGTTACAATAAAAACAATAAAATAACAACCAGCTGGAGTTCACAGTATCTCTATACTGAACTGGGTGATATCAAAAGCAATGTTTGATCACCTTCATGTTTTTCTTTAGATTCAACAGAGCACAGTCTCTTTATTAACTGAGATGAGTTTAAAATGTCTCGTCCAGCTTCTGTCACATGTGCTGTTTTGTTCTCCAGAAATGGATCTCATCAGGAGAGGAACGGCCTGAACACGGAGAAGTGAGCTCTGTTGGTCTTATCTAACCAGCCAACACTCTCATCCCTTGGAAACAGTGAGGCCTCAAAACAAGCTCCAATAGAGTTGACTCAGATTCACAGGAAGGAACAGAACCAGCCGTCTCAGCATGACAGACAGAGTGAGTTTCAACGCTCCCAAAGTCACCCCCCGCCCGGCCGCGCCTCCTGTGCTCCCACCTGAGCCAATTGATATCATTCGCACCAAAGCTCGCTCTCGGCGAGTCCACCTCAATGTAGGTGGTCTCAGTCATGAAGTGCTGTGGAGAACACTGGATCGCCTGCCTCGAACCCGTCTGGGTCGATTAAGAGACTGCAACACCCATGAGTCACTGCTGGAGATTTGTGATGACTACAGTCTCCATGAGAATGAATATTTCTTTGACAGACATCCAATGGCTTTCTCCTCCATCCTCAACTTCTACAGAACAGGGAAGCTGCACATGATGGAGGAGATGTGCGCTTTGTCCTTTGGTCAGGAGCTAGACTACTGGGGAATTGATGAGATCTACCTAGAGTCCTGTTGCCAGGCGCGGTATCACCAGAAGAAGGAGCAGATGAATGAAGAGCTAAGAAGGGAGGCTGAGACGCTGAGAGACAAGGATGGAGACGTTGAGGAGCAGGGCTGTTGTCCCGACCAAAGACAAAAGCTTTGGGATCTCCTGGAGAAACCCAGTTCCTCTGTTGCTGCAAAGGTAACAGTACACACACACACACGCCTGCACACGCCCGCACACCCCCCACACCCCACACTCCCACCCCCACATGCGCACACACACGCAATCCCCCTGCTGGTGAAGAAAACTGAAATGATCAGCTATAATTATTTCATCTCTTCACCAGGATGTTTGTCTGATGCTTTGGCATGTGGATAGTGTTTACAGCTCACAGCTGTAGTTTACTGAGATCAGTTATTTTCATAACAGTCGGCCATGTTCTCTCCAGCTCAGTTTTGTTATAACTGGTCCCATTCTGACTGATAATACATAACTGTCTTTACGAAGTCTTTATCTTACATCTCATATCACAGGCCCAGATTTAGGCCCATTGGAGGGTTACCTACCACACGTTTCTTTAACTCATGCAGTTGACAATAGACTAAGAGTAAAGTTCAACGTGATATTCAAGCACAGTTAGTCTGACGCTAGCCTGCCTGTTGCCTTTTTACACTCTTCCGGCCGATTCAAATCTCTCCTCACAGGCAGTCCGGGCTTTCTCCCATTTACTTGTTTTTCTCTGTTAGAATTTTCAACCGGGTCAATCAGCAAACTGAAGGAGAAGTTTGAATGATGATGTTGATTTTCTGCGCTGTTATAGAATTGTAGCCTGCCTGTAGTTTTAGCAAAGACAGCGGAGGAAGTGAAGGAAGCTATTCAGTCCTTGTTGGCCACGCTTCTAAATTTTCAATTAACAATAAAAGCCATCTGGTCCTCTTTTCACAGTGGAGGACGGTTGTTTCTGGCAGGCAGGCAATTTCTGGTCAACTTCATAGTGTCAACCTGGTGCATTACATACTTCACGGCCAAACGTTAGCGACTCAGTAAAATTTAGAACTTCAACAGACTCCAAGACTCCAGGAAGCAATCAATTTTTAATAGCCAAGAGCCCTCTGCCAAGGCTCTCTGTGTAAAGCAAAGTGTAGAACAAAGGGCTGGTTTTTCACCGGTCCATCGCAGGGCAGCACAGAGACAGACAGGACAGACAATAATGCACAAATTTAGAGAACAATCAACCTGACAGTCATGTTTCTGGACTGTGGGAGGAAGCCAGAGTACCTGGAGAGAACCTACGGATGCACAGGAAGAGCATCCAAACTCCATGCAGAAAGACCCCGGGCCAGGAATCAAACCCAGAACCTCCCTGCTGCAAGAAAACAGTGCCACTGTGCAGCCCCATTTTCATAGTTGTTTTGTCAAATTGATAATGAAAATAATATAGTTTATAACAGCTTTTCCAAATGGGAAAGAATAATTTCGGGCCGTTTAGATATTTGTGTCAGGGTTTCTGGTGATAAACTATTGCATTTTCATACAGATAGGAGATGGAAACAGAAAACAAACAATCTTGTTTATTTATTTTCCTTGGAAGTATTGTTTTGTATTAATACAATTGTCTAGTTGATTGTATGAACTGGATATACTACTTATTATCTAGTCAGATTGGATGTTTCCTTTTGTTTTGTTTGCTCTTGTTCTATTTAACATTTCTACTCTTACAAGCAAGTGAAAATTTACTCAATAAAACTAGATTGTTTGACAAGATGTCAGTGCTTTCTTCTGTAAGGGTTTGTTAAAACCTGCATGTCCACACTGTAAACTGAATAAATACTTTAATTGTACCCTTTTATCCTTATATATATACTGTATATATATATATATATATATATATATAAAAAAATTCCCTTCTCACCCACCGCGGGTGGTTCTTATCCTCTGAGCTCGGGTCCTCTACCAGAGGCCTGGGAGCTTGAGGGTTCTGCGCAGTATCTTGGCTGTGCCAAGGACTGCACATTTCTGGACTGAGATGTCTGATGTTGTTCCTGGGATCTGTTGTAGCCATTGGTCCAGTTTGGGGGTGACTGCCCCGAGGGCCCCGATGACCACAGGCACCACTGTGGTCTTCACCTTCCAGGCCCTCTCCAGTTCCTCCCTGAGGCCCTGGTATTTCTCTAGTTTCTCGTGCTCCTTTTTCCTGATGTTGCAGTCGCTTGGTATTGCTACATCTATCACAACGGCTTTCCTCTGTTGTTTATCCACTACGACAATGTCTGGTTGGTTCGCCATTACCATTTTGTCTGTCTGGATCTGGAAGTCCCACAGGATCTTAGCTCTGGCGTTCTCCGCCACCTTTGGGGGTGTTTCCCACTTTGATCTCGGGGTTTCCAGTCCATATTCTGCACAGATGTTTCTGTACACTATGCCTGCAACTTGGTTATGTCGTTCCATGTACGCTTTCCCTGCCAGTATCTTGCACCCTGCTGTTATGTGCTGGACTGTCTCAGGGGCCTCCTTGCACAACCTACACCTTGGGTCTTGTCTGGTGTGGTATATCTGGGCCTCTATTGCTCTGGTGTTTAGGGCCTGTTCCTGGGCGGCCAGGATGAGGGCCTCTATATATATATATATATATATATATATATATATATATATATATATATATATATATATATACTTTCACAGAAGTGGAAATGCATATGCTGTGCATTGCTCTCTTCCACAGCAGAGCGATGCACCTGCCTGTTAAGAAGCAACATATTAGACTGTATGCTGTGACTGGCAGGCCAAATCCATTGTTCAGCTCAAGTTGCTGTAAAACTGTGGCTGGGATTTTTTTAGCCACTCTGAGTGATCTCTAAAATCCATTCAGATAAGCTGTGCAGTATAATTGTTAAATATTGGTGAAGTTCCCATTTTTATGGATGAAAATGAAGTAAACACACCTAATTCGGGTGACGTTGAACAGCATTTTCTTTACTTGTAAACAGATTGTGAAGTCACCATTACCTTGTCTCTCCAGAGACTTAGGATGATTCAGGTTGTGGCATGATGGGTTCACCATGCAACCAGCCTGCACATACATGGATGACAGTTCTGTAAAATACCTTTGCGAGGAGCCATTGTTGATCAAATGTAGTTCCTCATTCTAAACTTAAGAGTTACTTGAAGCTGCTGTCACAGTTTTCTGTCTTATCATATAGACTGGTGTTTAAAAAGCACCTGTTTTTTGGCTCTGAACATGAAGAAATGAAGATCATTTGGTGGAAAATCAAGTCATGTGATGCCTTTGAAGTATTTCTGTTGCACTTCTGTTTACACTGGAGATGAATGTGGTGAAAGTCAAAGTGTGCTGTTGTGTTACTACATTGACATAAGCATCTCATTTTATCAATTTCTTCATATTAAAGGACTGACCATCAGTCCCCATAGAAGATTTGATAATTATTAGACAAATTAATCTAACAGGAAACAATTATGTGTAAAGTTTCACTTTCAGTTTTAGAGTTCATCTCCCCTTGGTGTCTGTTTTAGGTAATGTAGTGTTTGTGGCTCACTGATGTGACATTTAACTTGCAGTGGTGTTGACCCAGCTATTCTCAAGTCTTTGTAAAGCAGAACTTTTCAGCACCAGTGGCGCTGGTGTACGGCAGCCTTGCCTCTGTCAGATTGCCCCTGTGGCTACTGTCCAGTTGCTCACCACCACCACTGTGTGAATGTGTGAATGTAGTGTGAAGTGCTTTGTGGTCCTCTAGACTTGATAAACCTCCAGAGGCCATTTATCATGTCCAAAAATCTGTCAGCTATTCATTTATAGAGTGTTTGCATTCTACAGTGTTAGTAAGACGATGTGGGAGCATTGTTTTATTAAGGGATAGTGTTTTCCACACTATAAAACATTTGAAGGTGGATTACCTTGAAAATGAAAGTCCACCTGCTGCCTTGAAAAAGTCAACAAGAAAATTGCTTTGGTCTTAACTCAGAAATTAAAATTCATGAAGTTGATTTAACAACAAGGGACAAGTTGTCTAAACATGTTTTTTTAAGTTCATTAAATTTGACTTGTGAGTTTTAACTTAATGCTGCAATTTAAACGAAATAAATTTTTCATAATATGCAAGAAAAAAAATTCCCTCCTGTAGTTAAAGAGCACACAGTTCTCTATTGTGCTCTATTAGTTTTACTCACAATATCCAGTTAAAATTACTATGCCCTTTTCTTTAGAATAATATAAATTCTTGCTTCAAGTTACATGAACAAAATTTCTGATCTGATAAATACATTTTATTAAACATCACAATGAATTCTGCTCCAAAACATTTAGTGTGAATTCTCAAGCTTTACAATCTGTTAGTAGCAATAAAACCAACATTTGCTTTAATGACACACAAGAGTTAGATCGATGTAACACACTTCCATCTCATTCCCGGTGCCACACAGGAGACAAAAACACGCTGCTAAGCACACTGGGAAATATTTCCCACTCCTGTCTTTTTCTTCTTTCAGTTTTTTTAAGTGCTAACCTAAAAACTCTAGTTTATCCAACTCTTGAATGTTTAACAAAATTAATAAAAAGTTAAAACAACTTACTGCTCTAAATTTGTCTTTCATAAACTCGCACATTTAGGTTCAAAATCTAGATCTCGCTACATTTATTTGACCTAAAAAGTAGAAGATAGTAGACACAATTAAATGCAGTTCAAATGTCTTACAGAGCAACACTAAAAGGCTGTTATGGAATAGTGTGTGAGGCATCAAAACCTGTCCAATCCAAGTTATGTTTGCACAGATGATTGTCCATCATCTGTATGTTGCTCGGCTCAGGCACAGATGACATCCGGAGTTGTCTTTGCGAATTAAAAAAAAAGGTTTTATTTACCTTTATACAAAAATACAGCTTGACATACTCGGTGCCTAACTCTCCCCAGAAGAACGGAAACCGAGCACTGTGCACCCCAACCTTCCAGGAACACACATCAAAAACAGTCGCATTCAATGACATAAAGGAAATATCAGTTACTAAGTTATGAAGC
Source organism: Xiphophorus hellerii (assembly GCF_003331165.1). Lineage (NCBI taxonomy): Eukaryota > Metazoa > Chordata > Actinopteri > Cyprinodontiformes > Poeciliidae > Xiphophorus > Xiphophorus hellerii. The sequence continues at coordinate 1,161,297 of NC_045677.1, forward strand.
TACAATGAAAAATGAATGAACTTATTATAATAAACAAAACAAATTGGGTGGGGTACCTGTGAACTATAATACACATGAACAGTACAATAAATAAATAAACTAATAAATTCAGTGTCTCTCACATGTACCTACTTCCTACAAGAAGTTGGTATAAGTCAATCCAAAGAGTAAAGGTCAGCAGGAACAGAAATTGCCGTGGAAATACAGTTGACACCATTACTAACACGGCTGTTTGACTAGGATGAAACTATCCCACATGTATTGTTCATGTTGCTGTCCAACACAACACAGTTATGTGGTCCTTCAGACAGAATATTTAAGTGTTTTTCTTTTACTTGAGTAATGTTGTTTTGAAGTAGCACTACTCTTTCCTAAGTATAATTTCTGACTACTCTAACCTCCTCTGATCACTTCACTGAATGTTTACAACAAACATGCAAAGACACAGACACACACCCACACAATTCAAGGTAAATACTTCTTTTATGTACACAAATTGCCTTATTCTATTGTTATCTTCTAGTAGGCCAGTAACAAAAAAACTTTAATGACTCAGCTATTGCTAAAGAACAGTAGCTAAAACTTAAAGGGCTGGAAAACCAAAACAAGGAGAAGGTAAAGCAAGACAACTTATAGATATGTTTAAGTACTTTTTTTCTGCTCTGTCCTAAGACAACATGTATGTGCAAGAGTGTGGAGTGATAAAGGTTTTACAAGAACCATACTGGAGCATCTCAAACATTTGCATGAACAGTTTTTTAGAAGAGTAAATGTTAGTTTGATCTGTTCAAAAGTGAAGTTTTAAGGTAAGACAAGAGAGGACTTCACCGGTTAGAGATGCAGAAATAGATTTTTCATTAGAAACTCCCACAAATCAAGGACTTCAACTGTAAATATCAATACTATAAACAACAATCCATGATTTTTCATTCTATGGTCAACATCGTGAATATTGTGTTATTGTTTGGTTATGTATTATACTCAGAATAAATATGTATATATCACCAGAAAACTTGAGATGATGGTTTGTCCTTCTGACAACAAGGTCAACAGTGTACAGGCTACACAGCAAAGGAGCTGGCAGAGTCTTTGCAACTGGAACACATGTTATTACTGGAGAACAGTCGAATGCTGAACTGTGTTAAGCACAGAACAAAATTAATGAACAACAATTTGTCAATACCTCCTCAATATGGCTTCATTTTAGGTAAGTTCACATTTTTTTAGGGCAGTCAGCACATTTCAGTACTGCTTTCAGAAGAAGATTGAGTTGATCCTGAACAAATTGAGAAAGCATGTGTTAAACTTTTCTCCCTATTGACTATTAATATGGACGTTAGAACTAGTTAGAACTTGCTGAAATCTTTCTTATGTTTTTTGAGGAGCTGGAATAGTTTGTGGTTGTAGGTATAGTGTGTTAGTGTAATGGAGGCTGGAACAGGGGACACCCTCCGGGTTGAAAACATTTGCTTTGTAGACAAGAGATGGCCCTTTCATACCTATCTGTTGTTGAGAGCGTCATCTCTTCAGCCATCATCTGTTGGGGCAGCAGCATGAGAAACCAGGGATTTAAAAAGGATCAACAACCTGATAAAGAATGCTGGTTCTGTTCTGGTTCAGTTCTGGTTCTGTTCTGGGGATGACTGTGGAACCTCTGGAGATGATGATTCAAAGAAGGATTCTTCATAAAATCAATAAAATTATGGACAACCCTGACCATCCTCTTCAGGAGACTGGCTTGAGAAAACAGAGAATCTTCAGTCAGAGGTTTCTTCAGATTCGCTGTAATACAGACTGCTACAGGAGATCTTTCCTGCCAACAGCCATCAAGATTTACAATAACTCTTTGAAGAATCTGAATTTATGAGTTACAACAACATTTGGGGTTACAAAAGTATTTTTGAATTTGAGTATTAATCATTCAGGTACAGCACTTTTCCTCTCCTGGTTATAGTCATTTTGAGCCTTGTAGATGTAAAGCAGCTCACTGTCATTTTCTATTCTTATTTCCGTCCTTTGGAGGTATCTGTCATAGTGGCAATGAATGGAACACAACAGTTGTGACAGCTTGTTGACACAGTTCCCAGTTAATATTGTAGGACTAAAGGCATCCAGATTATGATAGCAAGAGCTTTCATGCAGTGGAAAAGACAAGTGTGATCTTATTTTTTAAGTAGCTGAGAATAATAATGTTGCCTTCCCTGGAATTCAAATACAAACACCTTAACATACTTTTATCCAAGTCCCAGACATACGTATAATATTCTGTGAAAGGTCTACAAAGACCTATTTATCTTTGGTATTCAACTTTATCTTAACTAACACCAAATTGTAATCCGCATTATTTGATTTCTATATTTTCAGTTGTGGCTGTTGTGTTATAGTGATGAGTACCCTGACTAGTGGCAAGCTTCTGTAACTAAGGGAGATTGTTCTGCAGTTTATAGAACAATCAACATGAAAATGTATCATAAACAAGGTGGAGAAAACAGGGCAGCTCTGTCTGCAGCTTCTAAGACCTTTAGGAGTTTCCAGAATGCATGCTACCTTTTTTGCTTAACTGTTTAACTCGTTATTTATTTATTTTTAATTTTAGCTAATCTTTGATGCTTAGAACCCAAACCATGTTAGAGAGTTAAAATAAAAACAGTAAATAATTATCGCTGGTAATATTTCAGCAATTAAAAAATAAAATTCTTAATTTCTTGATCTTAAACATCAAATTCAATTCCGATTCAAAAACAACATAAATAAATAAGATAAATTAATTAATTATTATTTTAAATAATAATTAATTCTATATTAATACCTCTTGATCTTTGAGTCTTAATGGTCAGATTTAAAAAACAGCAGACTGCAGCAATCCCTCATACTGATGTATCTAGTGACAGCAGAAAGGAATGTTCACCTTTAACAGGAAGAAATCTCTAGCAGAAGCCAAGCCTGAATCAATGTGAGCTGCCATCTGTCACAACCAACAGAGAGAAGATAAAGCACAATACAACATAGCAGCACTGATCCAGGAGTACTTTCTATGTAAAATGAATCTTTCTCTAGTCATACTAACCACTTTCACACTCAAACCAGACTCTCCCTGCCACAAACACGAAGCTTGGGGTTAAGTTGTTCACCCAAGGGGAAGAAACAGAAATCAAACCCACAATTTTCTATTTGCTAGACAATTGCTCAAGCCCTAGCGTAGTGCACCTGCGGCTCAGTGGAAAAACATTCATAATACTTCCAGTCAGAAGAAATACTTTGGTCAAAGTAAAAGATTATATTCAGCCCAAGCCTGCCAGCACTGTGAATCATATTGAACCTAGCTGTTTATAGGGGAAACAGGGACAGAGAAGTCTCTCAAGTTCTCTAACCACATATCAGTCAGGACTCTTTAAAATCAGGACCTGTGCACCTTTCCCCATCTTCCAATTTTATTTCCCATCATATCCACTTCCTCCCCATTTATTAAAACTATTGTGAAATTGTACAGTGTCCAGTGGTACTTGGGGTACTGTGCATTGTTTAAATAGAACTGTGAACACGCAGTGTAACAGTTGCTGAACATTTGGAGGTCATCGGATTGATTCATGTCTGAATTACCTCCCTGTAACAATGGATCAGAACGAGGTATATAAATAGAAAACGAGATCTGCAGAAACAGCAGCTTTCCTATGGATCCTTGTTCTTCCAGAAATACTTCTAGGTATTGATTAGGACTTGGGTTTCTCTGTCCAGCCACTTTATTTACCTCATTTTCCGACTGTTTGTTTCCTTATTCTGGATCATACATGACTTCTAATAAGTCAACCAATGGGATTAACTTTAGAGTTAAGCAATATCTATCTATCTTTTCATTTTTGGTGACATCAGAGAAGGGATACTGAATCCCAAATCTAAGGCTTGAGTTCTTTCGCCTTAATTCTTCCTCCTCCGACTAGCTTCTAAAGCAGCTTGTATGTTCCAAGTAATTCTTAGAATCTGCCCTGGGTGCCAAGGTCACAGCATTTGGCAGCCATTAAGCCATTAAGATGCTGCAAGGTGGCCAAGCTTGGATATGCCTGCTCTTTACTTGTTTTTGCTTTATCTCTCTTTTCTACATCTTTCTTCTCTCCTTCTCTTGGCAGTTGTTTTTGACTATGTGTTCCCTTTGATACAGTTATTGAAAATCCCCTAAATGTGGTCCATTCTGCTGTATGAACTGTAAAGCAAAGTGTTTCCTGGAATGACCCTGTAAGCCCAGGCAATCTTTGAACAGGTTTGGCTGATACAATCAGTCACATGACTTCATGACTCTAAGTAAAGTAAATGCTGAATAAATGTACTACAACTAAATATTTCCTCATTGGTTTCATACTCAGAAATTACAGACATTTGGTCATTATTGCTGTGTTCAATGTATGAATCTCAGTGGCAGTGCTAGAGGGTGGTTTAGTTCCCCCTGAAGGAGTCATAACTCCCCAACAAAATATCAGATTATTATTTTCTTTTTCATCTAATTTAATATGTGGTTGTTGTGATATTATCCTAGCAAAACACAACTTATTTTTTTAAAAACCCAGCAAATTATAATCAATATCGATTGATATGAAATGCATATATCTTGATTTCAGTCATATTGTCGACCCCAATATATGCTTTAATTAATATCAAAATGTCACATATTCTCTAGCCATTTTATTGGTGACTGTTGCAGATGTCTGGGTTCTCAGTGCACCTCTGTTTGTGTTGAGAACAGTTAGAACAAATGATCCATCGTAACACTCTCAATAAAACGCCTAGTCCTCCCTTAGCACCTGGAGCCGCCACTTATATATCTTAGTACATCCCAGTTAGTATCAAACATGTCCGTTAGCATGGCTCACAGGAGTCCTGAGCCAGCAATTACTATGTGAAGATGTTTGTCATAAAACATGAATCCTTTCCCTACTGAATCCTTTCTCCATTTGTTATTAGATGTGCAAAATTAATGTGGAAAAAAAAATCTGAAAATTACAATGAACGGTATCCTGCTGCAGTGGGTTGTGCAGGATACTGAGCAGGCCAGATGTTGATTCAGCTCCACAGGCACCTGAAGGCCTGTGATTTCCCCACACAGTGCTGGTGATGTTCAGCTGTCTCTCTGTCACACAGCCTGGCATCCTGTAGAGAGCTATGTTTCCCTACATTTGTTTTCCCAGCATGATATCACACATGGATTATGTTCAAATGTGTAACAACTCAAAACTTTTTCTTCTTAGTCTTCCAATAACCATCCAATAATCTGGCCTCTAGGAAATCTGATACGTCATACACTTTAAAACACACTAATTCACATATCAGATATTATTTATATTACATATGTATGTAGTTTCATTTAGAAGTCAGTTTTGCCTTTTCATGGTACTGTAAGGCAGCAGTGTCCATTACTCTAGATAGGGATAGACCTGCAGCTTCATTTGATACCTACCTTTTCTTAGTGTGGTCATTTACAGCTTGATTCTTTCTGTCCTGGGCGAAAACCACTTCTGACCTCTCTCTATCTTTTCTATAGTTAGCCGCTAAATCCTATTACAATTATCTTGAAGTGTCCTCTCAAAGGCTGTAGGGGAAAGACTTGGAGCTCACTTGACTAACACATGACAAAGGTTGTATATAAAATAATTGTAGATCGTCTTTGAACACTATTCTAATAGTTGAACCATAAAAAAAATAATTTTATGTTAAGCTACTTTTTAAGAACATGAACAGTGGTGTTTACCAACTAGGAAAAGGTAAAAAAAATGAAATGCTATCTGTGATTCCATTCAGCCAGTCTCTCCGCAGTTTGTGCTTTCTGCAATACCTCCAGCGACAAAATGTAATTTACTTTGCTAAGAAAACCCTCAGTTTAAAGCAGTTTAATTTAGAAATCATGGTCAAATCACTGTTACATCATTAAAGACTTCTATTTTTAGAGCCTAGACAGGACGCAGTACAGTACAGTGTGTACAGTACAGTGTGCACATGTTAGGTGTAATGTGCATTGATAAATAATCTTATTTTATTACTACATTTTGTTGGACCATTTTAGCAAGAACCTCTCTCCCTTCCCTCTATTGATGTAGATGATGTAGATGAAGACATTAAATTTTTATTTGGATAAAATTATCACAGAATTTAAAAAAAAATCTTTTTACAATAGAAAATATTGGCAACCACACCAGTTATTTGTCTTTAAATAACCACACTTTTTGTTGAGTTTATTGTTGAGTAGGCAAAACAATATTTTTTTGGCCCTCAAGTCTTTTTGACGATTTTGACGATGTGACAAAACATCTGGACAGCCCTGCCATAAATGTTTAATGCATGAACCTGTTCTTTAATGAAACCTCAGTTTAATATCTGCACCTTGCTATTTTTATCCTGTAAGCAAAACATTCTGTACCCATGTGCTTCAATCAATGTGTATCCAATAATTTTTCATTGTAAGTATTTTCATGTTATTATGGAGATACTTAGTCGAACAAATGCCCAACTGTTGTAAATTGTGAATATAAAAATTTTACATTACATTCTTTGACCATTAGTTGTTTGGAACAGTTGAGTCTCATAAAACACGATTGATCATGACAGTGAGTCTGAATCTGTTTGTCTTGGCTCAAATATTTCTGAATAAATAGAATCTTGACTGCAGTAAATCATGGAAATGTCATCAAAATAATTGTAGTTACTTTATAAGAGCAAAACACTAAATCTGTTTGACGTTATTCATAGTATCTGATTTGTGATCATTATTTGTGTATTAATTCAACTGCCTTTGAGATCTAATTCATACCTGAAAGTCTGATCTACTGTCCACTGCCTGTGAAGTCTGTGTAGTACAACTTTCATTATAGTTGTCATAGAACCACTAGGGTGTACTTAGGGTCTTTGTTGATGTTCTCATGGAGACCAGAATGCACATCATCATGGACAGTCATGCTTCTAGTTAGATGGTGGCATGTATATTTAACATAGAAAATGATGAGTAACACCAAAGAAAAACAACAATGATGCTTGTTTAGAAAAAAAAACTTGATACAGGAAACATCTACTGTTTCTAAGGTGCAGATAACATCTCTTAGTGACAGCATGAATACAGACACAAATTAATATTCTGGCGAGAAATTATTGTTCTTGACTTTCAGTTTAAAGAAAGCATTATTTTGGTACAATGCATTGGGTACAATTTGGATCACAATCAGTCAAACTTATGCATCCCATCAATATTAATTCTGTTGGTAGGATATCTGAATTTGAATTATTCTGTGTCTGAAATACAGATTATGATTTCATTTGGCATATGTCTGCTATACTTTAATGTCAGTCTGAACAAATTGAGTAGGAGGGAAAATGCCAGGCTAACATGTCCTGTGTCTTCTCCTGAGTCTCCTCTCAGTGGGACGTGCCTGGATCACCTCACCAGGGAGGCGTCCGGGAGGCATCCTAACCAAATGCCTGAGCCACCTCAACTGGCTCCTCTCGACATGGAGCAGCAGTGGCTCTACTCTGAGTCCTCACTGGGTGACCGAGCTTCTCACCTTATTACTAAGGGAGAGCCCAGACACCCTGTGGAGAAAGCTCATTTTGACTGCTTGTATCTGTGATCTTGTACTGTCACTGCCCAGACCATAGATGAGGATAGGAATGTGCCCTAATTATTGCTCTTATTACATGGCATAAGGGGAGACATCTACCAGCACTCCAATGCCAGACTGTTAACTAACGTGGTTTCTCAGATGAACATTCGGACTCCATCTCAGATCACTCACCTTACTGGAGTCAGACCCACAGATCTCCAGCAGTTCCCTGGACAAATCTAATCAAGCTGGCAGCCTTGAATTTCTAATCGCCTTGTTCGTGCAGAACCGAGTTCAAACCTGTTCTGTCTTCCTCTGCGCTCCTGACCATCAAATCAAGCAAATCATCTGTCAAGATATCATCCAGCCCTCAGAGATACAATGATCACATTAGGATTAATCTTCAACCACTCGCTCGATCCCACTCACCTCTTCCTGGCAGATATTATGCTCTTCATCTGCAGTATCTGGTTCATCTCCGATTCTCCAAACTACCTCTGACTGTCTGCCCTCACAGTGCGCTGTCTGTCCTGGTTTCCTGGTTCCTCGTCCAATCACCCAAGAACTTCAACACTGAACATTTCATATTTTGTAATAAATATTTTAAACTGATTTGTTGGTGTGGGTCAAAAATATTTCCAAAACCATGACATTATATAACTTGAAATGAATTTGATGTTTCATAAGGTACATACACTGGAATGCTAGGAAAACTGACACTAAAAAAACAGAACTCAAATACTTGAAAAGTTTTATTACATAATAGTATTTCATTAGAAGTCAACTAAGGAAAGAAAGACAATAGACATCCATCGCAGTTAGTTCACAAAAAGGAATGCCACATCTATTATTACAATACCAGGTTTGCTCAAACATAAAAAAGATCTGCAGCTTTGTATAAATGTAACTATAAAATGATGTATGTTAAAAAGCCATCTAATATTCTTCATTGCTGTGTTTCTCTTACAGGTCCTGGCCATGGTCTCCATCCTGTTTATTATCATCTCCACCATCTCATTATCTCTCAACACTCTGCCAGAGCTTCAGGTTGTTGATGAGTTCGGCCAGTTCAATGATAACCCCAATCTAGCCCATGTAGAAGCAGTGTGCATTGCCTGGTTCACTATGGAGTACCTGCTTCGGCTGCTGTCAGCACCTAATAAATGGAACTTCATCAAAGCACCACTGAATATCATAGATTTGCTGGCTATATTGCCTTATTATGTGACCCTCTGCCTAACTGAGTCTAACAAGAGTGTCCTGCAGTTCCAGAATGTGCGCCGTGTTGTCCAGATTTTCCGTATTATGAGGATCTTGAGGATCCTTAAACTTGCTAGGCATTCAACAGGACTCCAGTCCTTGGGTTTCACATTGCGAAGAAGCTATAATGAGCTGGGTTTGCTGATTCTTTTCTTGGCTATGGGCATTATGATCTTCTCTAGCTTAGTATTCTTTGCTGAAAAGGATGAGGATGCAACTAAATTCACAAGCATCCCTGCCTCCTTTTGGTGGGCCACTATTACAATGACAACTGTTGGATACGGCGACATTTATCCACAAACCCTGCTTGGCAAAATTGTAGGAGGGCTTTGCTGTATAGCAGGTGTGCTAGTCATTGCTCTTCCCATCCCCATAATTGTCAACAACTTCTCAGAGTTCTACAGAGAACAGAAGAGGCAAGAAAAGGCTATTAAGAGAAGAGAAGCCCTTGAAAGAGCCAAAAGAAGTGGAAGCATTGTTTCGATTAATTTGAAAGATGCGTTTGCCCGTAGTATGGAACTCACAGACGTGCTGGTAGAAAAAAAAGAGGAAAGCAAATGTCCAGTAGATAACCACCTGTCCCCTAGTCGTTGGAGCTACCACAAACATTACTCCAATACAGATGTCAGTAGCCCAGCAAAGTCCCAGCCATACCAAGAGGTCACGCAGTGGGCTTCCCCTGGAGCAGGAAAACCACTGTTGAATAAAACTTCTCCTCGACACCTTCCTGCAAAGCAACTTGCAGGAAGTTCTTACAACAAGACAGGAATCACCCAGGAGCAGCAAGACAAATGTATAGAAGAGCCAATAAACATGGATATTTTGACCTCTAGTCAAACCCAACCGGCTTCACCTAAAGTCGGCAATAGGGAGAAACTTGTTGGTGTGGTTGATTCTTCAGGTGAAAAAGAGAAAAAAAGCTCTTTGTTACCAAGTGTAGTGGAAGGTCAATGTAGTCTGAGGCACTCTATCCCCCCTCCCTTAGATTTAAGTCAAATCAGCACAATGGAAGCATGTCAACGCCTGGACAGTGACCAACCAATGACAATAATCAAAGAGGGTTTGTATGAATTTGTGTCCACTCCCCAAAGATCAACAACTGAAGAAAAGCCATTGTTACCACAGAGAGTGAATGATTATAGCAGTCCTCCAACAATTACAACTTTAAATGTGGACTTCATTGGATCGGAAGGTGATGTTCTTACAGCAATTATGACACCATTAGCAACCAAAGACTCCACTAGCTCACCCAAGGTTGATCAACTACTTTCGGAAGATGTGTTTTCTATGTTCTCTACTTCTCCCAGTTCTGCTACACCTGACACAGTGTCTGTGCTAACAATACCACAGTCTCCATCCCTGTCACAGGAGTCTGCCCGCCCTGTTGGGGAGAGTTCCATAATCAGGAGCTTAGAAGGTGAAGGGCAGCACACAAGCTTAAGCCAGCAGGGGAAGAATCACATGGAAAGGGCTGCTACTGGCTCTAGCTCAGCTAAAGCAAGCCCACTCAACTGCACAAATGAGCTAGTGACTATGAGAGAGGCAGATGGAGGAGGAGACACAGAGGGTAAAGGACAAGGACAGGGTGGGGAAAAACAAGAAAATCACATTGCTTTGGATGGAAGTTTGACACCACCCTGTGAAACAAGTATGTGAGCTCAATGATAAGGATAGATTGAAAGCAGAGATAGAAGAAACACATAAATAAAAAGAAACAAAAGCTTGTGGAATGCATGGTCATGACTTTGTTAAGAGTGATGGATGGTTACCTGATTGAGACCTCCTCCATGTTCAAAAGGACACTGAACGCACAAATTGTGGAAGCACAAACATAGATGTTATTTAAAGAAAGAAAAAAAACTTCTGTTCTGTCAATTTTAATGAGCACCAATTTTGTTTGTGTTCTAATTGCTTGAAGACAAACCTGTACAATGACATGACTGAGAACAACCAATGACGAACTGCTAATTTTGTAAGACTCAGAGGAAAGCAAAACAACGCCTTGAGTAAATGAAAATATTTGTGAGTGTCATGATTTTTTTTGTTTGAATGCAATTTTGTCTGTTTGGAAAAAGAGAGTGGAATTTCACTCTTGTTTTCTACTCTGCAGTTTTTGCTTAGAATGGGTAACAGGTAACAGTAAAAGCAGGATGACATTTTAACTTTTGAATTTGTCAATGCAACGTTAACACATAAATTCAACAAATGTAGAAAATCATTCATCACGTAATATACTCTACGGTTGGTCTTCCCATCTGTTGGTGAGTGAATTAAAGACGTAAGCATCTGAGAAATACAGTACATGTGGGGTTGATGACTTTGTTCTGTTTTATGACTATTTAAATTTTTTTAACTTTTTCTATCGTTCTCTTTTTGTATAATCCTGTACCGACAGAGAACTGAATCTTTATGATAAAATAAGCAAAAGGAGCTGTAATCACTCCTGTATTCATCACTGTATGCACACTTTTGAAAACGGAATATCCAGCATCATATTTCTGACAGGCAACATCAATAATAAGCAACCCTGGAAATTAAAAATGCAACAAATCTACAGTCATTTTCAATAAATCAGAATATGTGTTACAATGTGGCTCGTTTGTCAGATTAAAAGAATCTTTTGAAAATAACAACCTTTAAGCAGATATTAAACATATTTTCATTAAGCCCAAATTCTGCATTGTTTTTTATTGATCTAATGTAATATTCTAATTTTAAATGTCATGTTTTCATTACATGAAAGCAGAAAATCATCCTGATTAATATAAATAAAGGCTTGAAAACAGTGTGTAATGTGTTTCACTTGGTGAACTGAGTTACTAAAGTAAATACAATTCTTATTTATTGAATATGACTGTATTGAGAAAGATTTATACTGTCATTGTTGTATGGACTGTGTAATCAACCTTGGCTCTTGTCTTTTAGTTATTTCATTCGTGTCTGTAATAAAATCCCAGAATGCACATCCAACTTCAGATTTGGACATGCATCTTAAGAAACAGTCCAACCAGTGGAACTAAAGCTTTACTGTTCCAGTTTTTTTCCTACTGCTGCCACACAAGGAGGTAGGATGAAAGAAATTCCTCCCTCTGCCTGCAGAAGAGGTTCACAGAAGCCTGTATGTAAATGGAGTTAAGCATAACTCCATTTACATACAGGCTTCTGTGTGTCTTTTTGAATACTGCATTCCACCTTCAGCTGTTCTTATCTGTGGTTTCATTATAGACATCCTCTACTTCCTTTAAAACAACTTAAATTATTTATTTTTTGACAAAACTCTTCTCTGAGTCGCTGTCATACCCAAAAAGTTCTTACTTGGAGGTTTTTCACCTGTAACTAAAGATTATGAAGTGTAAGACTTGAGGGTGTCCAGATACTGTGATTCTCCTTTGTAGAATAATCCACAGACACAATTGAACTCTTTCTCAATGTTGAACATTTAATTTCCTTAAAGCTTCATTGAACAGGTACAGGTTTGTCCCCAAAACTTCTTCTCAACCCTTTTTACCCATCTGGGGGAACCTTTCACAGTAAAACATCACCCTTCAAAGTAAAACATTTCCAAAACATTTAACATTTTCATTACTTCAATTTTCATTCTTACACTATTTCCCCCCTTACAGCAAAAGAAGCATCCCCGCTTCAAACATAGCAAACAAAATGGGCTGATTTAGTACAACAAGAAAACAGCCATTTTCATAAACCAGAATCATACTATTATATGGAACAGCAATGAACTGTTATCACGGGGGACCTTTCACAGTAAAACCTCACCCTTCAAAATAAAACATTTCCAAAACATTTTACATTTTCATTACTCCAATTTTCACTCTTACAGAAGCATGACATGGTCTCTCACTCTCTGAGGCTGCAAAACATGTCCTTATAATACAGGGCTGAGTGACCTTGTGTAAATGAAACATACAAATGCTTTCAGTATGCCCATTTTTATAAGCATTTCATAGAGACCGAACATCCCTTTTTACTGTGCTGTCTAACTGGGATAAGGCGAAGCAGACTGGCTTCACTCCTCACCTTCAAGTGGAATCTTTCTTGCATATTGTAGCAGCAGTTGTCAAACTTGTAATGTACAATAATCAATTGTTTCCTGGTATTTCAATATAAAGTGGTTTTGATGGAATTGTTTTCAAATCTTCTGGTCTTGCAATGGGCTGCATGGTGATGCTGTTGTTGGAACTTTTCTCTTGCAGCAAGAAGATTGTGGTTTTAAATCCCATCTGGCGTCTTTCTGCATGTCTCTTCTGTGCATGCACAAGTTTCCAGTGGGTAGTCCTGCTTTCACACACGGTCCAAAAATACGCCTTTTGGGTTGTTTCTTTTTGTCCTTATGAGGGAGTTTGTATGTGCCTGGTTTTTTAGGTTTATTTGACTTTTAGGATCTGTTACAACTGCACTATGCTTCAAAAGTGTTGCATGTGATCAGGGTTATTTGAAAACCTGGATTCCAAAAAAAGATCAAATAGAAATAAATAACCATCAGTTTCAGAGAAAATTCCTAGAAAAATATTCTGAATCATTTGAAGAATAATACGACTTAAACTTTTCTATTTAGAGGTTTGTTAAAACAGTGCCCTCTACAGGCTTTCTTCAGTACACAAAGTGGTGGGAGCCACAGAAGCAGAAACGATAACTATTCTAATTTATTCTGTTTTTTCACTTCTAGTAATTCAGTTTAAGTTTAATGGACCAGTCAGAAGGTAATATGTAAATTCACTTCATATACGTAAGTTACATTTTTTGTTCAAAATAATTTGTTTGAATTTTATAAAATAAACATTATACTCTGTGAAGTATGTTTAGAATAATCGGTGCCTTTTCATAAATGAATTTATGAGAAGGTGAAAAATATAATTTAGGATTTGTTAGGATTGCCTTTTATTAGTTCTAACTTCATACTTGTATTCTCACAGAATTTCTCAAATAACATTGTTTATTCTTTTACTGCTCTGTTGTCAACATAATTCAGTCAACTAAAAAGTGCCCACCATAGCTGAGGTCCAAGTACTGTCATTCACAATTTCATTTTGTAGTTTGCCTCTTTTTTTGGAGAACATGTTCACTTGGGCTCAGTTTGTCAAAAAGTTTAGCTTGGATTATTTTTGTCTCTTAGTGATGAAAAATTTAATGTAGCATGGTAGTACACAAAAGATAAACTCCAGATTCATAAAATGTACCTAGATTAATTTTAGAGATGGTAAAAATTAGGTTGCTAAAACTAAAATGATTTGTCCTCCAGGGTTAGATGACCTATAAGCTATTGACTTGAGAATCAAACACATGGAGAAAATAAAACTCTTCTTCAGCACACATAAGAGGTTTGTGAGAATCTCTAAGATAACTTATTTTTGTCTTTCCTGAACATTAGCCACCATGGGAACAAACTCTGTTCCTCAGTTTGTGTTTGTACGAGTTATTCTTTGCACAGTAGGACACCCGAGGGCAAATAGAAAACCAGGCACTGAAAACCTTGAACTATCCTCACTGCTTGAATTCTGTTGTTGTACTCTTATCATTCCACTGTTTTTCCATCTGCTTTTTAAACGACTACAAGATGCCAGTGAGTTAGTTTATGTAAATAAGTAAATGTTGCTCATAATGACTTTTGATTCTGTTACAAAATGACAGAAAAATAAATGTGTTCATTCAAACAATGTTTTTGTAGGATGTCTATTTTTTGCTGCGCTTCAAGAACAGGGAAATTAAATCAGCAATAAGGCAATGAATCACATATCAGCCATCCTAAATTAAGCATCTAAAATAATATTTTTAAATGATCTCCAAATAACATGAAATTGGTAGATCTCAAACTCAAACCAATTTCCAAGAAAGTCTGTTTGTGGACAGACTAGACAAATTTTTGTCTTCACGTATAAAGCGTGCGTGCGCACAAAAAATGTGCGGCGCCACATTTTACGCACAACTAGGCATGTATAAAATTTAACTTTGTGTCAAAGTTTGTGTAAATTTACGCACACTTTTTCGCTGGCACACTTTTTCGCTGGCGAAAAAGTGTGCATGTATTTATGGGTGGTGACAGGATGGACCAGCAAGGAAAGCCACGTGCGTGCGCATGGCTTTATACATCCGAATGTTTTTGTGTGCCGCACTTTTCTAAATTTTTCCGTAGGCCAAGTTTTAGTGTGAAAACTGCGCTCTCTTATATGCATGAGGCCCAAAGTGTCTTCCTTGAAGGCTGCCCCAACCTCCTCCGTCTTCTAGAACTGGAGATGCAGCACCCAATGGGCTCATCACCCTGGTAAAAATGCAAAACTAACCTTAAAATAAATTCATCTGTTATTGCAGCAGCACTGAAAAAAGTGAAAAAAACCAAACTCATTTCTTCACTCACAAACTTTAAATGGTGAACACACCCCTTTTTATCCTCTGAAAAAGTAGGAAAGTAGGACTTCAATTGCAGTTTCTGACAAAAACTCTGGATGCAGGTTAAGCAAAGGAGACAAACAAAAATAGTAGTCTTGAGGCAAATTTTTTCCCAAACTTACTTCAGCGAAAGCTTTGTTACATGATGTGCTTCATATGACATTTTTTCAGTAAAAACAATGAAAAGATCAGGTCCTCATGTATAAAGCGGCGTAAGAGCAAAAAATGTGCGGTGCCATATTTTACGCACAAGTTGGCATGTATATAAATTAACTTTGCATCAAAGTTTGCTACGCACACTTTTGCCCTGACGTGAAAATGTGAGGCAGCCACGCAAACTTTTTCTGTGAACAATATCAAACTACAAAACGTCAAAACTAACTTAAATACACTGAAGCCTGACTATGTTCAGTTATTTAGACCAAGAAGCATCTAACCCGATGTTTTTTAAAATAATTATTTTAAGATTTTATTGCTTAAACATAAACGATGAAAATGAGGCGCACAAAATAAAGAAAATAAAAATAAAAGGATGTAAAAACTTCACTTGAATGTAAATAGTACATTTTGTCTCATAAGAATGTAACGCATTGGTCTGAATACATCATTGGGGTAATTTAATTCTCTCCTGAAATCTCCTGATCTGCTGATTAGCTGTTTGGAGTTAATCAGCAGATTAATCAGTAGATTAACTCCAAACAGGTTTGATTATTTTTAAGGTGATCAAAACACGCCAATAGAAGGATTCAGAGGGAGCGTGTGTTCAGAGATCATATTGATCTGTTGGGAAATGTTGATGATGGTTTATTGATTTTTAGATTTCCCAAACTGATCATCCTGGAGCTCTGAGGAAAGGGCCGTGTGGTACCGGTACCGGTGGAACTTCAGTCATCTTTCAGTCGAGCCGCCTGCTGTGTGAATGAACCTTTATGGACAGAAAACATTTCTATTCTGTAAATATACAACTTCTGCACATGATTCTATTATTTAGAATAAACATCCACATTCCCACTCAAAGGACTCTCTGACTCTCTGTCTGTCTTTAAATCCTGGCTGAACGCTTTGCTGCACGATCACTTTATTTATTTATTTGGATTTTTTTCTTTAAAATGTATTATTTTGTTTTTGTGAGGTGACCTTATGTGCCCTGAAAGCACATTTTACATAAAATATATAATAATAATCATTATTATTATAAATACTCTTACTGCTACAAACAAGGACGCTGCCATGGTTGCTGCTTCACGTGGTGGCTTCAGGGTAGACATCAGCATTTAAATTTGTCCGTACGCCAAGTTTTAGTGTGAAAACTGCGCACTCTTTTATAAATGATGCCCCTAGAGCGTATCAGAAATTATTTTTCCTGACTTTTCCTGACTTTTCAAACCATAAACCATATATTATTATATATTGAAACCAGTTTATGCCACGAGGGGGCATTGTGTATTTGTCAGTAGAACTTGGTGGGCTCAATTGTTGTCCGTAGGCTCTGTGGAGCAAAGCGGAAGGTGCGTTATTGTGCTGACATCCCCATTTCTTTTCTTTTCTTTTCTTTACAGGTTAAAAAGTGACCTATCCTGTCTGGGGTGGAGCTCTGGGCCACAGCCCATAAAGCAAGGCTTAAAAAAGGCTTGTAACAAAACAATACAAATAACAACAATAGTAAAGAAATGAAGGAACAACAAAAAAAGGTTGTCCAACAATTAAAAATTTTCATCTGATTAATCACAGGATTGCTGTGAATTAGTCATGAATAAAAATGAAATTAGTTAATAAATGAGTTTAAAATGTTTTTATTTGGGCTGTCATTAAAATAGGATTCAACAGTACGAGGCAAAACATGGTGATGTTTTTAATGTCTTTGATGCTTTTGTGTTTATCACTGCTCATGTTTTTATTTGTTTACAGCAGCTGAGTGTTGCTTCAGTCATGAAGTCATATGTAAAATAATGTTTCTCTATGCTGTGTTGTCAACAACAGTAAAATGATTTTGAGATTCTTCCTGGGGTCTGAGTGCTTGCTGTGCTGCAGCGCCAGAGAAGCACAGAGTAGGAAGAAAGAAGATGAACAGGAGCGAGATAAACTTTGTAAGAAAAAGGAGCTTGGCCCCTGTAGAAACAGCTGAAACAGGGACAGAAATTACAAACTGATGATGTAGAAAAAGTTTGGAAATCTGTTCAATTAATCGCTAAAAATGATTAAAGAATGTGAATTAATGCATGATTAACGCGTTAATTTTGACAGCACTAAAAAAATTAAAGACATCCAAGTCTTTCTCAAAATCTCTCACTGATTCTAATATTTGTATAGATTCTTAGGCTATCATATACAGTATATATATATATATATATATATATATATATATATATAGAGAGAGAGAGAGAGAGAGAGAGAGAGACTGATACTTATTCTTTTCACCTATATAATAACCTTAATTAAGTAGGTTTCAAGACCAAATTAGTTAAAATTTTAATATATCAATTGGGGGAAATTACTATGATCTACAGTAGGCAATGCTTGACATTCATCACATATTAGCATATTAGAGCGGGAGTGAGAATGTGTTGAATTTTATGTACTTGTGAACCTGTTGCTTTATTTTGTTCTTGGTAAAGGGCAATGTCTTTGAGGTAGGAGCAGGCACGTGCAGAGGGGGGGGGGGGGGGATGGGGACTTGAGCCCCTGCCCCTTCTATCCTTGATGCCTTTAGTGCCCTTTTTGAGTTTTTTCTTCTTTTTCAAAAGATTTTCTTTTTTCAATTTTTTATTTTTTAATCTGTAAGTCAGAAGGCCTGCTTGTGCCCCTCAGCAACAATATTTCAATCTGGATAGACTCAGAGAAAAATAGCAGTTAGAAGATTTAATAGTACAAAGTTCTTTGGCGCTTGAACCCGGCAGAAGACTTGTGAGCTGAGGATCACCAAGGGCAGGTGATCGGTTCGGGCGAAGCTCAGCGTAGTCTTCCCCCGGTCCGAATACTGGTGGTGGAGAGGAGCCTTGAGATGAAGGAGCGCAGAGGGAGCCAGGAAGGTGTCCGTCGGGATGGGGATGAAGGTGGAGATGGAGAGGAGGCGGATCGAAGCGCGGCTGATGAGCAGGTAGACCCAAAGTAGTGTGGTGGGATGGTGTTCCACCCTCCCAACTATGTGCACCAGGTGTATCAAGTAGCGTGCAGTTGATTGGTGGGCGGGGCAAATAGCTTTATAGCTGAGCAGGCCGCTGCGAGGTGTGTGTCTTTGTTTCCTCTACTACATGACGGCTGCCCAAGTGGCTGGTGTGCTTGATCCGCTCATCTGAATTGTAAGTGCCATTTTGTACCATCTGGCTGGGATTGTGGTTAGGTTTTGGTGCTATACCTGCCGTGCGTTTCTGCAGCGTTGCTCGGCTGGCGTTAGCGGCTGCAGCTGGAGGTTGTTGCGGCGTGCGGCTTCCATCTAGCCCTCGCTTGCTGATCCGCTCTCTCCCTGGGTCGGCTGTGCTACTACTGCTGGGTAAGCTACCTGTTTAGATTTTAATTTACTTTACCTGAATCCACGGGTTTTCTAATGCGTTTTTTTGGTTTAGGATTGTTTGGAGTTGCAGCGCTTGGACGCTCTGCTGTCTTGTCTTATTGTTTGTTTGGGCCGCTCTGAAGGCAACCTGTTGCTGATTGGACAGGCTGAGCGAGCGGGGCAGGACTCCTCTGGCCCATTTGAAGGGCACTGAAATTGGACAACGATGATTTGTTCCACCGTTTAAAGTGTTTGTGTTTTTCCTTTTACAGTTTGTTTGCTTATTATTGAACTTACTAATGAGTTTGCTTTTTTGTTTTGATTTACTAATTTGTTTTCTTTGGCATTACATGTTTTGTTTGTTCATTTATTTTTTTTTGGAATACTTCAAGTTGTCACTTTTTATTTCACATGATCCCTTTTCATTTCCAGGGACAGAGTAGTGGGCCCGAAGCCTTGTTTTTAAAAAGAAATGTTTTAAATGAAATTGTTTAAATAAAATATTGTGAACTATTCTGTGTTCCGGTGCATCTTGTTTTAAAAAGAACCCCCCTGCCGGGTCACATTTGGCGCTGCGAGCAGGGTGCACCATTGAACACAGATTTGTCTTTTTTTTTGTATGTGTGTTTAGGGTCTTAACTGTGTTTTGTGTGTTTTGTTCATGGTGTTGTAAGACAAGACAGCAGTAGCTATCCAAGGAAGACTTACCTGTGGGTTCAGGATTTACTTGTACTTTTTTTTGGGGGGGGGGGGTTTGGGTTTCCTTTTGGTAGTCTTCCCTTGCAGGTATGGAGGAGGTGGCGTGGCGGCCGGTGGATGGAGTGGGTCAGCAGAATGTGACAGCTGGAGGTTCGCCGGGTGCCGCTCCTTCCCCAGCTGTGGCTGGTGGTGTCATGCCTGCTGGCGCTGTAGTTGCTGAGCGGTTGGTGGTTGTGCCCAGGGACCGACGATGTCCCATGTTCGGTGGTGGGACTGGCATTGGGATCGGTGAGTGGATTGAGGAGGCCCAATCATGTATTCGGGCCCGCCATTTGTCAGCGGCAGACCAGGCTTTCTTCCTTTTTGATCATCTAGAGGGAGAAGCAAGGGAGGAAATAAAGTACCGCACCAGTGCAGAGAGGAATGATCCAGCTAAGATCTTGGCTATTTTGAGGGAGTTGTATGGTTGCACCGAGTCATATATAACTCTTCAGCATGCATTCTTTTCTAGGAAGCAGCAAGAGGAGGAAACGCTGTTGCAGTTTTCTCTAGCTTTGATGGCCCTTATGGAACCAGTGAAACAGAATGCTCCTGATGGGTTGTTGAATGCTGATATTCTGCTGCGTGATCAGTTCGTAGAACATGTGTTGGATAGTGCCCTCCGCCGGGAGCTTAAGCAGTATGTTCGGGGACATCCCACTGCCACCTTGCTGGAGGTGCGTGGGGAGGCAATTCAGTGGGAGAGGCAGGGGTTTCCAGGTGGCACTAGGGAGCGTAGTCATTCTCTCCCATCTACATATGGGCTGCAGTACGGGGTGTATGGCAGCTCTCGGCTAACTCCACCTACTGCTGCCCGCTCGGAGTTTAGCGAGTTAAGGGAACTTCTAAAACAGCAACAAGAGCAGATTAATCAACTCACCCAGTGTATTGCTTCTCTGCAGACTTCTGTACCACAGGTGCGACCTCCTCATCCGGGTTCGGTGGTCTGCCACAGGTGCCAACAGCCGGGTCACTTTGCCAGAGAGTGTGATGGTGAACGGGTTCGTGCCAAGGTTAACTCTGTGGCAAGGCCAGTTAATGTTAACCAGGCGGAAAACTAGCACCCACTGAGCTGCTGAGCCACAACTCAAGTGGGGGAATAGCAGGCTCGCAAACAGCAGCCTCGTCAAAATTGTTGGCATCCTGCCCACTCATTGATGTCGTCATGGGTAGTGTCTCTGTTACTTGTTTAGTAGATACAGGTTCCATGGTGTCGACCATCACTGAGAGCTGTTTTAACGAACATTTTGCATCATTGGGGCATGATCGCCTTCAGTCATGTCACTGGTTACAGCTTCGGGCAGCCAATGGTCTTTCCATCCCATACATTGGCTATTTAGAATTGGATGTCAATCTTTGTGACAAAGTGCTTCCACATTGTGGGATTCTGGTTGTGAAGGATCCCACTAATGTTGGTTCTTCTGTTCCTGGTATTTTGGGAATGAACATAATTAATCGTGTCTACAAAGAACTTTTTGGGGCACATGGTGGCTCGTTCTTTGATTTACCTTCAGTAACACAGTCTCCTGGTCCAGTTGTGGAGGCCTTACAGCAGTGTCATAGAGTAGCAACTAAGTCCCCAGCACTGTTAACTGGTGCTGTAAGGGTCCGGGGCCCTCGAGCAGTGAGGATAACTGGTGGGGTTATGAAATTTGTAGCTGCAACCTGCCCTGAACAACTTGCTGGTCAGGTTTTATTGTTTGAGCCCCCAGACTCTGGCTTACCAGCTGGCTTATTAGCCTCTCCATGTCTCGTTCAGGCTGTGCAAGGTACTGCTTATGTTCCTGTCCTAAATTTCGGAACTACGGATGTTTTACTCTATCCCCGAACTCACCTGGGTGTATTGAGTCGAACGGAAGTGGTTAGTCTGCCCCGTGATGTGACAGAAATAAGGCCCTGTGCTACAGTTTCTTCTCAGGTTGCTTCTGGTCCGGAACAGAGTTTGCTTGAATCTGTTGATTTGTCTTCACTGACAGAAACTGAACAACGGCAAGTTCAGTCACTTTTACAGAAGTACAGCTCTGTCTTTTCAGCTCATGAAGGTGACTTGGGGTGCACTAATCTGGTTTCCCATGACATTCCCCTGTTGGATGAGGTCCCGGTCCGGCAGAGGTACAGGCGTATCCCTCCCTCAGAGTACGAGGCTGTCAAGTCACACATTAACCAGCTCCTACAGAACCAGGTAATAAGGGAAAGCAGTAGCCCTTATGCCTCTCCCATCGTTCTTGTTAGGAAGAAAGACGGCAGCCTGCGTATGTGTGTGGATTACCGTCAGCTTAACAGCAAGACAAGAAAAGATGCTTTCCCATTGCCTCGCATTGAGGAAAGCCTGGACCAGCTTTCTGGGGCCCAGTGGTTTTCCACTCTAGATTTAGCCAGTGGTTACAATCAGGTTCCGGTATCAGAACAGGACAAGTCAAAAACTGCTTTTTGTACGCCATTTGGGCTCTTTGAGTGGAACCGTATGCCCTTCGGGCTTTGTAATGCGCCTAGTACCTTCCAGCGTCTTATGCAGAGGATGTTTGGGGACCAGCAGTGCCAGTCCCTTCTTTTGTATTTGGACGACATCATTGTGTTTTCAGGTTCAGTCTCCCAGCACATTGAGCGTCTGGAAGCAGTTCTTGCTCGGCTTCAGAGAGAAGGTCTGAAGGTAAAACTTGAAAAATGTTCCTTTTTCAAGCAACAGGTTAAATACTTGGGGCACCTTATCTCAGATAAAGGTGTAGCTACAGACCCTGCCAAGACTGAAGCAGTGGCTAAATGGCCACGTCCCACACATGTTTCAGAGCTTCGCTCATTTTTGGGCTTTGCAAGCTATTACAGGCGTTTTGTGGAGGGTTTTGCTAGACTAGCGGGCCCTCTCCATAGGCTGGTGGCACAACAAGTGGGCACAAAGTCCAGGAAGGGGTCTGGCCAGGCTTTTCAATTTGCTTGGACATCAGAGTGTGAGGAGAGCTTTGAGGCTCTAAAAGCCAAATTGACATCTGCACCAGTGTTGGCATATGCTGATTTTTCACGTCCTTTCATTCTTGAGACAGATGCCAGTCACAGTGGACTTGGGGCAGTGTTGTCACAGGAAACAGAGGATGGAGTGAGGCCCATTGCATATGCCAGTCGAGGTCTTAAACCTTCAGAGCGTAACATGGCTAATTATAGCTCTATGAAGCTGGAGTTTCTGGCATTAAAATGGGCCATGACTGAGAAGTTTAGGGAATATCTCTTGGGCCACCGGTGTATGGTCTATACAGATAACAACCCTTTGAGTTATCTTCAGTCGGCCAAGCTTGGTGCCATGGAGCACCGGTGGGCTGCTCAACTTGCTGCTTTTGATTTTGATATAAAGTATCGTTCTGGACGCAGCAATAACAATGCTGATGCACTCTCCCGCCAGCCAACATCAGGTACCAGCCTGGCAGAACTCTTGTCGTGCACCTCCGTCCCAGAGGCTCTTCAGCGTACCTCATGTCCTGTTCCAGTATCTGTAACCCAATCTGTGGTGACTGTTCTGCCATCTCATTCTCTGTCTGACCTTTGTGCTTTGCAGGAAGCCGATCCTCTCCTGAAGGACATTTTGGGTTTTTGGAAGAGGCAGGTTTATCCTACTCTTGAGGAGAGACGGTGCTTTCCCAAACTATCCTTGGTTCTTTTGAGACAGTGGGGTCGCCTTGTGGAGAGAGATGGTGTGGTGTACCGTCAAGTCCATCGGTCAGATGGTGGTGAGGAGATTTTACAACTTGTTTTGCCATCAGTTCTTAAGCAGGATGTTCTGACTCAATTACATCAAGAGCACGGACACCAGGGTGTGGAGCGCACCACCGAGTTGGTACGGCAGCGCTGTTACTGGCCTGGGATGTCTAATGACATTAAACAGTGGGTACAAGAGTGTCAACGGTGCCAGGTTGCTAAAAATGTAACATCTAGCTCTGGCACTTTCATGAGTCATCTGTTGGCTTCTCGGCCAAACGAGATCGTTGCCATGGATTTTACCATGTTGGAACCTTCACGAAATGGTCTGGAGAATGTTCTTGTAATTACTGATGTATTTAGTAAATACACCATTGCTGTTCCAACTCGGGATCAGAAAGCAGTCACTGTCGCCCAGGTTTTGCTGACTGAATGGTTCTTTAGATTTGGGGTTCCAAGCCGCATTCATTCAGACCAGGGTCGGAGTTTTGAGAGTGTGTTAATTCAGCAGCTCTGTAACCTGTATGGGGTTAAAAAGTCACGCACTACCCCTTACCACCCTGCTGGAAATGGGCAGTGTGAGCGCTTTAATAGAACACTTCATAATCTGCTGCGCACTTTACCAATATCTAGGAAGCAGGATTGGGCTTCCTGTCTCCCACAAGTACTTTTCTGTTACAACACTACCCCTCATCAGAGCACTGGCGAGTCTCCTTTTTTTCTTATGTTTGGCCGTGAACCTCAGCTGCCAGTAGATTTCTTGTTGGGTCGTGTTCGGGACCCTGCACCAGGCGAGGTGGTGGACTGGGTGGCTGAGCATAAGACCAGGTTAACTATGGCTTTTCATCATGCTCAGGATCACTTGCTGGTAGCTGCAGGGCGTAGAAAAGAGCATCATGATCAGGGCATACGGGAGGCTCCATTGCAGGAGGGACAGTTGGTTTATCTGCGCGATCATAGTGCTAGGGGTCGCCATAAAATCCAGGACCTCTTCAGCCCAGTTATCCATCAGGTGGTGAGAGCTCCGACGGCTGGAGGGCCGGTTTATACTGTGGCTCCTGTAAGTGATTTGCAGAGAACTCGGAATGTGCATCGTGACATGCTTAAGGCTCGGGTTGGGCCAGAGCCCATACCAGTACCCCTGCAGTTAAAACCTACCTTGCCTTCAAGGGGGTTGGATGACTCTCTGGAGGATGACTTGTGCTTATGGGTTCCTGATACTTCAGTACCATCCACCTCTGCAGCTCCAAGGTTACCCCTACAGGCCACTTCAGGAAATAGTCACCCTGCTCGAACTTCTGAGACAGTTCCCCTACCCTTGCGTCGCACTGTCCGTTCAAGGGCTGGCCAGCATTCGAATGTCCATCACCTTCCGCGACCTGTGGGTCAGGCCGCAAGGTCTAGTCAGCCAGTCTCCCACGCACAGTTTGCCATTTTTCGTCCTTGGTGCTGAAGTGTACAGGCTCATCGTCGGGGCGACGATGCAACACCAGGGGGTAGAATGTGGTGGGATGGTGTTCCACCCTCCCAACTATGTGCACCAGGTGTATCAAGTAGCGTGCAGTTGATTGGTGGGCGGGGCAAATAGCTTTATAGCTGAGCAGGCCGCTGCGAGGTGTGTGTCTTTGTTTCCTCTACTACATGACGGCTGCCCAAGTGGCTGGTGTGTTTGATCCGCTCATCTGAATTGTAAGTGCCATTTTGTACCATCTGGCTGGGATTGTGGTTAGGTTTTGGTGCTATACCTGCCGTGCGTTTCTGCAGCGTTGCTCGGCTGGCGTTAGCGGCTGCAGCTGGAGGTTGTTGCGGCGTGCGGCTTCCATCTAGCCCTCGCTTGCTGATCCGCTCTCTCCCTGGGTCGGCTGTGCTACTACTGCTGGGTAAGCTACCTGTTTAGATTTTAATTTACTTTACCTGAATCCACGGGTTTTCTAATGCGTTTTTTTGGTTTAGGATTGTTTGGAGTTGCAGCGCTTGGACGCTCTGCTGTCTTGTCTTATTGTTTGTTTGGGCCGCTCTGAAGGCAACCTGTTGCTGATTGGACAGGCTGAGCGAGCGGGGCAGGACTCCTCTGGCCCATTTGAAGGGCACTGAAATTGGACAACGATTTGTTCCACCGTTTAAAGTGTTTGTGTTTTTCCTTTTACAGTTTGTTTGCTTATTATTGAACTTACTAATGAGTTTGCTTTTTTGTTTTGATTTACTAATTTGTTTTCTTTGGCATTACATGTTTTGTTTGTTCATTTATTTTTTTTTGGAATACTTCAAGTTGTCACTTTTTATTTCACATGATCCCTTTTCATTTCCAGGGACAGAGTAGTGGGCCCGAAGCCTTGTTTTTAAAAAGAAATGTTTTAAATGAAATTGTTTAAATAAAATATTGTGAACTATTCTGTGTTCCGGTGCATCTTGTTTTAAAAAGAACCCCCCTGCCGGGTCACAGTAGCATGTCCTTTTGAAGGGTTGGAGTGGCGAGGCGCACCTGTCCTGATTGGCTGCAGCGGGGGCGTGGTGACTGGATGATGTGGATCAGCTGTGTGTTTTCTCCCAGCTTGAATTTTCGCCTAGGATCCATTTAGCTAAATATAATAATTTAGCAAAAATAAACTAGTCTGCTGCCCTCAGTCTAATAATAACTCTCAGTTTCTGCCTCCATGTTGTTCAGACACCGGATCCATGGTGAGGAGGAGGGGGGCGGATCGGTGCCCTCTAACTAAAATTATGGGCATGAATATTTTTTCTTAAAATGTAGGTCTGATGTTGACGTTAGAAAAACTGTTTCTATTTACATTTTCATAATTGTCCTCGCAATAGCGGGACAAAACCCGCCTCGCCCCAGTCGTGGAAAAAAAATATATTTCCAAGCACTGTTCAGGTGAAATCACTCAATCAGGTTTATTCATATATTGTGCACAATACAGAGAGCTTGTAGGACAATCAGTAATGAAGCAGGTCTGGATGAAAAGCTCTGTCAGGCAGAGACGACACATGAGTTTTATACCAACGATAAAGAATTAACAACAAGGGGCGAGACAGTCTGGTTCTGATGCAGCTGTAGAAAACAACTTCCAACCTTCTACATGTAACACAAATAGTTCTTTTGGTGAGAGTTCACAATCATTCATATAACATGACTAGCAGATGTGACCTTAATGTAATTTTTCCATCACACCACTAAACACAGAAATGCTTCGGCTGCAGAGAAAACTTCTGACTTTAACTTAATCATTCTGCTAAAAGCCCGGTTCACTACAGGCAGTCTGAGTCGGTCCACCGACAGATAGAATATCTGTCTTTATATCAGACATCCTGATATAAGACACGGTACCGACTGTCACCACTAGTCGCGACGCACCTCAAAGCCCCGGTACCACCTGCTGACTGTTCGCTCTGCTTCTCCTTTACGTTTCTACCAGGCGGGTTAAAGCCGCTGCTGACGGGATCTGGGCTGGAGGTGAGCAGCTGTAAATACAAGTTATTGCAGAACCTAAAGTGTTAAAGGAAGATTTGGCCCATAGCAATTGGAGTTCACAAAATAAATATCAGCGAAAATACTGTAGCAATAATTAGAACCGCAGCATAAAGCCAAACATGCCAAAATGAAATGAATCAAAATGTCCCCAAAGCATCAGCGGACTGGCATAGGGGCCACCGGGGGATTCCAGGTAGATTCCAGGTAGATTCCAGAGATGCGCATCGCAGTGGCTCTTCATGCAGGGCCGGCCCAAGGTAATATGGGGCCTTAGACAGAACCCCCCTCCCTCCGGAACCCGTCCTACTAAGAACCTCAGCATCACTAACATGTTTAAATATAGATAAGGTGAATCTGTGAGAGGGAGACCAGATTTATTGGCCGAGTTTAAAATCAATCACTGATTATTGGTTATTTGCTGTGATGTATTTGTGAACAAACCCAACTCAAACACAAAGATTACACTATATTGTAGCCATGGTAACACAACAATCAAACTATCAAGATGATTCTTTAAACTTTTACAAAGTAAACTTCCTAATTAAATCCTAAATGTACATGTTTTTCTCAGCTGAATGCATTAAATAAAATGTAATAACATTGTCATTTTCTATAGATGAATGCTACAGGTCTGGATCTGTGGTCTGTGTTACAATTAAACCATTTCTAGGGCCCCTGAATGTCGGGAGGCCCCTGCCAGCAGCTACTGAGTTTTCTTTGCCTTGATATCCCAGGCTTATAATTCTAGATCTCAGAGGTGTTAACATCAAACAGTTATATAGAGTTAACCCCTTTGAGCTTTTTTGATCTATAAATCAGCCTGTAGCCAAGTTGTTGTAGAGGTTAAATAGATATTATTAGGGCTTAATTAGCAAAATGGCAGCAAATTTGCTTGTTTCATAGCTTCATAACCAGAGACCTTCTCTCCTCTGTTTAACAGCTACAATCTCAGATACAGTAGGATCCAATTAGATTGTTGATTAATATGGGCTGGTGCTATGTTGTTGTACAGTGTTTTAAGATCTTGTTCAATGTGCCCTTTTTAAACTTTGAGCCCCTGCCCCTCCAAACGTCTCTGCACGGCCCTGGCTAGGAGGTTATGTTCAGAGATTATTCCACAGCATAAACTCTCTGACTCCCAACAACTCGTTCTTCACATTAATAGAATAAAAGTCATGTTCACCTTTTCTGAGTCAGAGTGAATCTTTAGCATTGCGACCTTTAAGATGATGGAAAAGTTTAGGTACATTACTTCCACCCTAAATCAAAACATATAGTGTCTCTTTTTCCTTATGTTTTAAAAGATTTTCTTTCATTTGCATGTCTTCATATGGCATATATAATCCTGAGGGACTATCTCTTCTCACTTTTATTAACATTAACGTTCTGCAATCGGCACTTACACACTTCAGTTTCATCTTCTGCACTCCTAAAATTAGATCATAATAGATCATTAAGATTATTGTCGTTTGACGTTTGTCTATTGGCATGTCATTCCATGACCACATGACAACACATATGTCAGTTTCCCTATCAACTAGGACTGAAATACATTGATATTTCTCTCATTAAAATGCAAAATCAGATCTTTTTGATCTTTCTTTTTCTCAACACAGCAGCAAAACTTTGGTAGTTGGGTTTTGTGATGAGTGCAAACAACCTTTTGTTGTTCAAAAGGTTGTTTGCACAAGAAGGTTGTGCAAACAACCTTTTTGATGAGTGCAAAAAGGTTGTTTGCACTCATCACAAATAACCTTTTCCAAGAAATAAATCCATTCTCTGCATTTTCACTTGCAGAGAAGCAACAGGTTTTGTCAGGTGTAAAGGCAGCAAAGTGACAAGAGATCAGGGTATGCAGGTTCACACAAAGATAAAAATATTAAGATGTAGAATAAGGAACTAAATTAACCATAATATACTGTCAGTAAGAACAAGATTATTATATAAAATATTGTGCTTAATCAGAAACAAATCAGAAATATAACTTTAGTAACAACAGACATTTTGTTCAGGGAACTCAAAACATTAAGCTAAATAATGAACATTAATTTATTTAAAAGGCAGTCCTTTACACAACTGGTATCCATTTTTTATGTACAATTAAACAATTAAATGTTTTCAGATTAATTATGAAGAAACTTCACATAGTTTCAATGTTTTAATATCTTCAATGCTTTAATATCTCCTTCATGTAAATCCTCTTCTAATTGACAGCTCTCTCACTCTTGCTTTTTGGAGCGTCCCCTAAATGTGTCCATAAGATTGAAGGCTCCCAGGTACTGACCCAGCAGAATGCCCTGCTTCATGGGCAGGATGCTGTTAAAAGAAATACAAAGAAATGATTAGAGTGCTGAAAGATTGTGAATGTTAAAGCACTGGATTCATTTCCCCCCAATACACAGAGTCAAGAAAAAGTACTTTATCCCTTACAGATTTCTTCAAATTTTACCTTTTGGTTACAAATGCGAACATTTGAAATGTGAAGCATTTGAAATGCTTCAAATGGCCAAATAAATTTCAATATCAGAAATATATCCTGAGTAAATCGAAAGATCGTTTTCAGTTGATGATTGCTTTTTTTTGTTTTAGATGAAAAAAGCTATCCAAACCAGCTTGGTGCTCTGTGAAAATATAACTGCCACTGTTAATTACATTGTGAATATACTAGTGATTAATTAAATTTTTGATTTAAAGTCAAAAGTCATACTGAACTCCAGTTAATAGCAAATCTGTAGAACCAGGAATTTGTTAAACAAAACCTGCAAATCAAATCAAAGAAGCCTAAAAAAATCTTAAAAATCAGAACATCCCACCAACAGAAATGTTAAAAACTTAAGAAATTAAGTCAATGAAAGCAATTAGTACGAGAACCTATCCAGTGAACTGACCTCCCAGTCCCTGATCGAGGACTCATCCAGGAGATAACTAAGTGTGTTTTCACAGCTGATAGTCTGGTAGACTCAGTTCAACTGGGGACCAAAATTGCAACATTTGTTACATTTTCTGCTTGTGCAGTTTGCATTCTTGCTCCACTGCGTTAAATAAACCAAATCGTTCGAGTAGCACATTTCAGAGACAATGCAGTCCAAAGTGCTTTATTTCCTAAAAACACAAAAATACAAAGTATAACAATTAAGACATTACAATTTGTCAAGTACCATCGTTACAGATCAGAATGTTTAATGTTTCATTGATAATGTTTCAAAAGCAACTCTAAACAGGTGGGCTTTTTGTCTAGATTAAAGGCATTCAAACACAACAAAACACCTGTTTTGCAGTTTTCTGGAAGTTTGTTCCAGATTTGAGGCTTTATAGAGACTGAATGCTGCTTCTCCACGTTTGGTTCTGGTTCTGGGGATGCAGGTTGATACAACAACAGCAGGGGCCTCATGTATAAGCGTACATATGCACAAAAAATGTAATCGGCATATTTTACGCACAAGTCAGAATGTATAAAAATGAACATGGCATGAAATTTCTTTATTTAGAATAAACGTCCACACTCCTCACTCTCTGGGATGCTGTCTTTCTTTAAACGCTCTGCTGTAGAAACAGGCATTTCCACTTGGATCTCTTTATTTTCTTTTTTGTCTGTTTGGAATTTTGTCTTTGAAATGTATAACTTTTATTTTTGGTGAGGTGACCTTATGTACCCTGAAAGCACCTTTTAAATAAAATATGTAGTTATTATCATAAATACTAATAATGCTGCAATCAAGAGCTGTTTCCATGGTTACTGGGACACGGTGGCAGCCTTCCGGGTATTTATACTAATTTGCATATCTAGTTATGGATGGTGACAGGGCGGACCAGCAGCTGTGCTCCGTTTCCTGCAAATTGGGACTTATAAAGGAAAAGTGCACAGGTATGTGCGTACACATGGCTTTGTACATTTAATTGTTTTGTGCACCGCACTTTTCTAAATTTGTCCGTACACCAATTTTTTGTCTGAAAGCTGCGCACAGTTTTAAACATGAAGCCACAGATCTTTAATGTATTGTGGTGCTAAGCCGTTCAGTGATTTATAAACTAACAACAGTATTTTAAAGTCTATTCTTTGAGCTACAAGGAGCCAGTGGAGGGACTGGTGATAGAGCATCAGTCTATCACACTGGTGCTCTATCACCAGTGTGATGTGCTCACTGGTGTGACATGCTCTATCTTCCTGGTTTTAGTCAGAACCCCAGCAGCAGCATTCTGGATCAACTGCAGCTGTCTAATTGATTTGTTATGAATACCTGGCAGTGAAGACACTGTTGCAGTGATCAATGCAACTAAAGATAAACGCATGGATGAGTTTCTCTAGATCCTACTAGGACATTAGTCCTCTAATCCTGGAAATGTTCTTCAACTGATAGAAGGCCGACTTTATAACTGTCTATATGTGATTCTTAAGGTTCAGGTCAGAGTTCATCACTACATCCAGATTACAGGCCTGATCTCTTTTTTTCCAGCTGGAATATCTAAAGCTGTGAGTCATGTCTAGATTGTTCCTCTTTAGGTGCAAAGATGACTTCAGTTTAGTTCAGTAGGAGAAAGTTATGGCACATCCACACACAAAGAACCACTGAAGAAAACATTGAGTGCAACTACCTTGTTCATGAAAAAAGCGAAGTGGCATGATATTTTAGCGGTAGAAGGATTTCTCATGGTCTTTAAAGAATAAAGATCTCACATCAGATTTTGAATGCACATTCACACCTCCCCAAGTGAACCGGATGTCTAAGGAAAACAAAGTGGAGTTTGATTAAAGTGGACTAAACACTTTATTTAGAGTAAATGCACCCTACATAACCCAAGACAGCATCAAAAACTCTGCAGGCCTCACTACTTCATAGATATGATATTCTTGCTTTGACAATGGGAAAAAGATTGGCAAAAATATTATGTATGGGAAAGTTGCAAAACCAATGGTGACCGACCTCCAAAAAAACACAAAGACCAGTCTCACAATTACCAATAAATATCTTAATGACCCTCAAGCCATTTAGGAAAGTATTTTGTGTATTGACTAAACAAAAGTGACATTCTTTAGAAGATGTGTATGTAGACAAACAAGTTACTAAATAAACCAGAAGAAGGATCTTTATAAACACATTTATATATCCTCCATAAAAGGATTGCAGCAAGTAGCTCCAGATTAACCTGAGGTTAATATGTATGTAACCACATCAGAGAGCAGCAGTTATTCAAAAAAAAAACAAAACAGTAAACCTTCTGATCTCAAAAACAGGCATGTTGTAAAAATGAAAACAGATTTGAATGTCCCAAACTACAGCGAAGTTGAACCATTTAACTCTAGTTTTTTTAGTGGCTAATGTGAAAACATAGTTTGTACTAGGTTTGTACTAGGTTATGATTAGGGTGTACACCCTGGCCATGGTCTCTTCCAGCTGCTGCCATCAGGCAAGAGATACAGAGCAATAAAAACCAGGACAAATCGCCTAAAAAACAGTTTTTACCTGATGGCAATCATGGCACTAAATTCAAAGGCATAAGAACTTCTGCTCTCGACACCACTTTGTTAAAAAATGTAAATTCTGTTGCTACACCTCCAGGCGCTGCAACCATCTTCTGATGTCTATTTATTTCTCATTTTGTACTATTTATTTCTTTATCTTTTTTGTGTATGTATGTATATGTATATTGTATATTATGTATATACACATAACCTGCATTTTAACTCGAGTCAAGCAAATCTCAATCTCGTTGTAATCTGTTGATGACAATGACAAATAAATCTTATCTTATCTTTTTGTACATACACAGACAGACACACCACATGTCCAATCTGATGTTACAGGGCGAAAACCAATTGGTAGTTTATCAGGATTTACACAAGCTATTTTTATGTGAAAAAGGTTCTACAAATAATATTTGTCGTCAATTATTTGTTGTGTCAGAATTATGTTTGTTCCTTCCCAAATCAATGCTTGTTAGCAGCTTTAGAATGACTAATAAACCTCAACAACAATGACTGTATTCAAAGAGGGAGAAAACAAAGGCAAGAGAATACAAAACATTGTTAGAAGCCTAAATACAATAGCTTCCATGTAAAAGAAAAAATATGACAGGCAAAGTGTTTTCAAGAGACACAAATCTTTACAATAAGAAATAGTCACTCTTCATAGAAATGAGGAAACAAGAGGGAAGTTGCCTGTGGCTTTGAAGTGCTATCCCGGTAACATTACCATGAGTGGGGAAGTCAACTTTCTAACCGAGAAATTTCATAACCAGCATTTGGCAGAGCCTCTTCACTGTTTTTGTTTGTTTGGACATGGACAGTCTGGCAGCCATCTTTTTCTTTAATAATATTAGCCAGAAATTTTATTTGTGTGAAGCTGGGAAAATCTTAGACTTTCACTTGACTTTTAACAAAGTACTTTGACAAGTATGTTGGTGCTTCTAACCATTAGTAAAAAACAGAAGAAGGGTAACTTAGAGAGGTTGCCTGTTAGTCCTACTGCCAAAGACAGATATAGGATTATTACACACAAACACAGATGAATAATTTTGAATCTACCACAACCTAAGGACATGTAAGTTGAGGAAACAGATTGACAATATGTAGAAACCCATACATACAAGGAGAAGACTAAACTAACAACTTCAGTTATTACAACTAAAAACCAGCGATCAGGCCCGAAACCTAGGAGTAGTGATGGACTCTGACCTGAACCTCCAGAGCCACATAAAGACTGTTACAAAGTTGGCCTTCTATCACCTGAAGAACATTTCCAGGATTAAGGGACTAATGTCTCAGCAAGATCTAGAGAAACTCATCCATGCGTTCATCTTCAGTCATATTGATTATTGCAACAGTGTCTTCACAGGTCTGTCCAACAAATCAATTAAACAGCTGCAGCTGATCCAGAACGCTGCTGCTCGCGTTCTCACTAAAACCAGAAAGATAGAGCACATAATACCAGTTTTAAAGTCCCTCCACTGGCTCCCTGTAGCTCAAAGAACAGACTTTAAAATACTGTTGTTAGTTTATAAATCACTGAACGGCTTAGCACCACAATACATCAAAGATCTGCCAGAAGACCTTCCAGACCTCTCAGGTCTTCTGGTTCTGGTCTGCTCTGCATCCCCAGAACCAGAACCAAACGAGGAGAAGCAGCTTTCAGCATCTATGCACCACAAATTTGGAACAAACTTCCAGAAAACTGTAAAACAGCTGAAACACTGACTTCCTTTAAATCTCAACTAAAAACCCACTTGTTTAGGATTGTATTTGAAACGTAATCAATTACAAATTTAATGATGGAACTTTACTTAATGTCATGTTATGATTTATGTTGCATTGTGTTTCTGTGTTTGATATGATGTAAAGCACTTTGAAATGCCTTGCTGCTGAAATGTGCTATACAAATAAAATTTGATTTGTTTTGATGAAGACCCTGGAGAGACTCGTCCTTTAGCATCTGTGGCCTCTGGTCCAACCACACTTGGATCCCTTACAGTTTGCCTAACAGCCCAGACTTGGACTTGAGGACACCATCATCTTCCTGCTTAACCATGTATACAGTCATCTGCACCAGTCAGCAAGCACTGTGAGATTTATGTTCTTTGACTTCTCGAGTGCATTCAGCACCATCCATCCGTCTCTACTAGGTGAGAAACTGATGGCAATGCAGTTGGATCTCCCCTTGTGTCCTGGATTGTGGACTATCTAACTGGCAGAAAATAGTTTGTGCACCTGTGACACTATGTATCAGACAGTGTTGTCAGCAGCACAGGAGCTCCACAAGGGACTGTCTTCTCTCCCTTCCTCTTCACCCTCTATACAACTGACTTCAGCTATTGCACTGAGACCTGTCATCTCCAGAAATTCTCAGATGACTCAGCTGTTGTTGGTTGCATCAGTGAGGGTGATGAGGTTGCGTACAGGCAACTTTGTCACATGGTGTGGGCTGAACCACCTGCAGCTCAATGTGACAGCCCAAAGAACAGGTGGTGGCTCTGAGGAGGAGGACCAGGATGCTGGTGACCCCTGTTACCATCCAGGGGGTCAGTGTGGTCATTGTGGAGAACTATAAATAACTGGGACTCCACATTGACAATAAACTGGACTTGGTCAAAAACACCAATGCTGTACATAGGGAGGGCCAAAGTCACCCCTTTTGTCTCATCCCTGTTGGGGATGCCAACAGACTGAACAGACTAATCTGCAAAGCCAGCGACGTTGTTAGAAAATTGACATTAGTGAATTGCGTAAGTCTTAACGACCCAAACGTTTTACATGTGAGTGGATAAATAATGAGAAAAATGACCCAAACTTCAGTGGCTGGACACCATTGTTACTTCTACTACTTCTACTAGCAGGGGAGCAAGTACTGCCATAAAAATAAAAGTCGGCATGTTTAAAATACACAGATACCTTTGCCTGGTTTGTAGGGTTTTGCAGCCATTTGTCTGTGTGCTCTGTCTGCTGGAAGGAGTGTGTTTACCCACATGCCAGTGTATCTGACTCAACGTGTGTTGGTAACCGAGAGTGGAACCGTGTTCTCATCCAGATTT
The DNA here is from genome assembly GCF_003331165.1 of Xiphophorus hellerii. NCBI lineage: Eukaryota > Metazoa > Chordata > Actinopteri > Cyprinodontiformes > Poeciliidae > Xiphophorus > Xiphophorus hellerii. Next base: position 1,196,443 of record NC_045677.1, read on the forward strand.
TGTCATCGGCATTCTTTGCGAAAACCGGGCAAGCAGTGTAACGGTTCCTGTGCAGTTTAATGTGTCAGCCATGAATCCAGCTTGAGAGGGAGCTATATGCACACAAGGTACCTCTTAGGGACAGAAATAGCTCACAAACAGATTTCTTGGTACTTATATAAGCTAGTAAAATCAACAATATTAACTGTGGATATCTTCAATTACTAATTGAAGTAATTACAATTACTTTTACTTCAATTAGGGATGCTCCAATCAGGTTTTTTGCTGATGAATCCGATTTCAATCACCCATGAGGGCCGATCACTGAGATCACCTGGATTGACTGTTAAATTTTTGCTTTAGGTATAAATCCTACCGTGTTATCTGGCAAAATGGAAAAATGATCTGGCAATATATTCACCTAATTTAGACATAAAACATGCAAAATACTTGCAGGCACAATACAGCAGCTACTCAGTCAAAAGGACAACTGAAAAACCTGCAATCAGTTAAATAATATTTAACAGTAAAGCTCTTGACAGTCTAAATTATATATTAGTCAAATAAATCTAATAACACTGCCTATATCAAATAATGTTAAGTAAAAAAGCAAACATTCATTCAAAGTCAAATGCCGGTTGCATCAAAATAAACAATCATGAGTTACTGAATCAAAACTTCATGACAGCATGGCTGTTTTGTGCTGGCTCTGATTGGTTGTTCTGACTGAGCTGATTAATTCTACAGAATGCCAGGAGGAGGCAGAGAAGATCGATTATTTTTCAGAGATTATCTGTCTTATTGTCTTATGTTAGGACAGCAAAAGTTTTAATACATATGTAAACTCTTTTTTGTTTGTTTTAGTTACATGCTGCAGCTTTAATTAAGCAGAAGTTTGGTGTGAGAGCTCACTGATGGGTGGAGGTCGAGCGGCGCTACGTCTGTGAAATATTACTACCGGTCGCGCGTAGCAGCGGTCCAACAGCGAGAGTAGAACCAGCATTTTTCCCACCACTAGCCCAAAGACTTTAATTATTTTTCAGTTTATTTACTTAGCTTTCTGACGGTTAGAAAGCTAAGCTTTGGTAGCTGTGCGTTGTTCCATCTGCTGTCTGGCTGCTCCAGATGCATTTTTTTTCCCTGCTGTGAACCTCGATATAGCCATTCTCTGTCAAGTGTTTGTTTTTTAAATGTCATACTAGACTCGTTGTTTGTCCTGTTTGTCTCTGCATTGCCCAACGATGGACTGGTGACCCTAGAACTGAGCCGCAGCACTGTGGCCAAGATTATCCAGCATTTTTAATTGGATCCACTCAGAACAAACCTCCGTTGGTCATCCAAAGAAGCTGACTGCATGTGTTCAGCATCACATCCAAATGCTGTCTTTGAAAGACAGGTGCAGGGGTTCTGTTAGCATTGCTGTAGAGATTGAAGAGATGGAAGGTCAGCATGTCAGTGCTCAGACCATATGCTGCACATTACATCAGACAGGTCTGCATGACTGTCACCCCAGAAGGAAGCCTCTTCTGAAGTTTGCACACAAGAAAGCCCGCAAACAGTTTGCTGAAGACATGTCAACAAAGGACATGGATTACTGGAATCATGTCCTGTGGCCTGATGAGACCAAGATTAATTAGTTTGGTTCAAATGGTCTCAAGCATGTGTGACGGCCATCAGGTGAGGAGTACAAAGATAAGTGTGTGATGCCTACAGTCAAGCATGGTGGTGGGAATGCCATGGTCTGGGGCTGCAGAAGTGCAGCAAGTGTTGGGGAGTAACATTTCATGAACTCCAATATGTACTGTGAACTACTGAAGCAGAGCATAATCCCCTCCCTCTGGAAACTGGATCACAGGACAGTGTTCCAGCATGATAACGACCCCAAACACACCTCTAAGACGACCACTGGTCTGACTTCTTTTGAAGTGCAAAGAGTTTTTGCTGGGGGGCGTGGCCATGTCAAAGTCAGAGATAATGCCGTTGACATACATTTGGCTTTAAATTCCACATATTTCACTCGAGCCGCACCAAAATCACTATGATTGATCCTAGTCCAAACCCCAACAGGAATGTATTCCAATATTTGGGGGGCATGGTCTAATTCCTCCACAGCGCCCCCTAGAAATTTTTAAAGAAAAAATTAAACAGCCCCAAAGCAATACTTTGTCCAGCAATCTTAAAATTCATTACACATATGTATCTTGACAGGACTTTTAAAAAAAGTCTCTCGGATCTATACTCCAAAACCAACAAGAAGTCGGCCATTTTGGATCAAAGTTGCCATTTTGTCTTTAACTGCTTTGTACCCGAGTGAACTTCTCCCACAGCTTTTGACATACTGACTCCAAAATCACTAAGCACAGTGCTGAGGCATTGAAGGTCAATACTTATAAAAATTGTTTTCCTACATTAAAGCATGTGGGCATGGCCAAACCTCAAATCTGAGCATTTGCCATAAAATGTCAAGTTGAAATAACTTCCACACATCAGCTCCCAGCTGCCTGAGACTTTATGTCTGTCATAACCAACCAGCACTGATCACATTGACATGGTCAACTGGTGACATCACATTAGCCCCGGCCCCTTTCAACAAGAAGTCATCTGTTTTCCTGCTGGTTCTCTTGCGTTTGGTCTACAATTCAGAACAATTGTAGACCAATTGTTGGTCTACTGCTGGCTCTCTTGCTTTTGGTCTACAATTCAGAACAATTTAAACCTGTGTTTAATGACAGAACAAAATGATGGTAAATCCTTCTCTCACTTGGTTCGCTGCTGGCTGAACAATGTGGGCGTGGCTAAATGGCAAATTTCAATCCCTCGCCGTTTGCATATGGTTGGTTCTAACACATGCATCATCTGATTTGCATCAAATTTGACATGGCTGCTCTTTGCCAGAGAGATATATAGGATTAAATAAGAAACTGACTTCACTGTGCCGCCTAGATTATTCCAGAAGCTATATCTCCCTAATACTGTACATCATCCGATCTGCATGAGATTTTTTGTGCATCACCAGGGAGTACTGCTGAACACATTGTTGTGTACCATCTAATGGACAGGTGCCGCAATGGCGCGAGAGTGTCAACGATGCTTACAGGGTAGAGGTGCGGTAGCTCCTGCGATCTCTGCTAGGCCGGAGTGGCACTAAGCTGCAAGGAAATGCTGCTTGTAGCTTTATTTTTCTAGATCTGTTTTTTCTTAGACTTTGTAGGACTAATTAGAGCAGAATGTTTGCTTCTAGTGTAAGAGGAAACAGCGTAAACTCACTTCTTCAGAGCAGTGATGAAATACATGCTTTTAGGCAGTAGAAGGTAGACTTGGTCTGTGAGGACAGCATGAATAATCTTCTTGGCTACCTTCTCTGCATTTAGGATTGGCAGGAGTCTTGGCCACCTGTTGACAACAAAAAAAGTAAGAGAAAAATGAGATGACAACCACAGTCTAATTCAAGCAAAAAATATTGCTACTATGTAACATTTTATGTAACACTTTCTCAAATTAAAGCAGTGGTAGTCTTTCCTGAAGACTGAACTTTAGTTTTGTTATGAAACATTACAAAATGTTGCATAAATTTTTTGCAATGTATTAAACAAGTAGTTTAAAACAACAAACAATGTTTTGAACTACTTATTCAATATTTTGAACAAGTAGTACTTATTCAGTTAGAACAAGTACTACTCAAGTGAGAAATTTAGCTGACTGCCGAAGCCAAAATGCACATCATGTTCTTCTACTCAATGACACCTCTCTCCATTCACCATCAGCACCATTACTGCAACACAGCTTCCAAGACAGCCTCAGAATCATCCTCAGCCAATCCAAGCTGGGACATACAGGTTTCTATCTCTGATTCCTTTTGTGTTCAAGATTCAAATGTCCCAGTTGTGTGTATTTCAAAGAAAGGGTGATGCCTAGTATGCTGGAAGCTTCTCCACTTCTTAACAGGCTATAGAAAAGATGCCAGATTCACACAAAATTTGCACTACAACCATCTAACAGCCATTAACTACAACTTAAAAAAAGACTAGGAAAACATTAAATTTGACTATTTTGGATTGGCTGGAAAAAGTCACTGCAGAGAATTACTTAGCATGGTGATATCAATGAATTTATTGCAAAACCTTTTGGAGAATTCTACTACCATTAGGGCTGGGACTTTAATGCATTAAATTTGATTAATCAAATGTGTTACTGCGTTAAAAAATGAATAATTAAACTAATGCAATTAATCACATTTTAAATTTAATTTATAATTTACTTTTTACATGTTTGTTCATTTCTAGTACACCTGTAAATCTGCCACACAAGCGACCTCCAAAGACAACAGCCATGGATGACAAAGCCACTTCTCTTAACCCACTGGGGGTTCAATTTTGCTTTAAAAATCTGATAGGATGCTGGAAAAGACTATATTGTTCTCTTCAAGTTGTGCTCAAATTACTTGACCTATCACTGAAGACATTCAAACCTAAAACAACCTCACAATGCTAAACATGCTGAAGCAGCACAAACGTCCTCAACATTAACATCCATAGCTCACATTTCTAAATATGAATGAATGAATGACTATGAATGATCAAGGAAAGCCCTTTGCTCCAAGTCTCATCGTTAGAGTCAAACACCAACTTAGACACTGAACCGTTTCCTTCTAACCTGCTGGCCAGGAAAAACATTTATTACAAAACCTCTGAATTGTTCAAAAGGGAACTTCTAGAAAGTGGTCTGTGAACCCCGCATTTCTGCGTTCCCATAGAGATGTGACAAGTCTCTTGACCTGTCTCTCAACACCTCAATGAGAAAAATACTTCCCTCAGTCTTCCAGAGGTTCTTCTGAGAATCTCCAGCTGGGACACCAGCTTCCTCACGCCTGCCTTAAAAGAACAAGTTTTTTTTCTCCATTTTCCATCAATTTTTGGATTTTTGGACATTGCTTTGACCCAACTGACAATCGACTCAAAGAGAGATCGTTCCATTATCTGGGTTGAATTAGGTGTTTTAAACTAATTATAAATTCCCTTTCTGTTGCATGCTTGCTTAATATTTTGTTTATTATATGCTGTTATTCTTATGTTGTTGCTCTGTGGGGCGTGCCGTGGTGGCGTAGTGGTTAGCGTGACCCATATTTGGAGGCCTTGAGTCCTCGACGCGACCGTCGCGGGTTCGACTCCCGGACACTAGAGCCCACAAAAGACCCCCTGGAGGGATAAAAAAAAAAAAATGTTGTTGCTCTGTCATTTTAAATCTGCCACATGTTAGAGATTGTCTAGTTCCAGAACAAATTGAATTTGTTGGCTCTCTCACGTTGCTGCTGGCGTTCTGACTAAAACCAGGAAGATAGAGCACATCACCCCAATTCTAAAGTCCTTCCACTGGCTCCCTGTAGCTCAGAGAATAGACTTTAAGATACTTTTTGTAACATAACCACCATTTTTTTTTTTTTTATTAAAAAGTAAGTCTATCATACTGTTTTTAAGACTGTTTTAGTCATTCGACTGTTGAATTTTCCTAAGTTTCCACTATTTAAAACAGATTTTTGGACAGCATCATCCTGGTTGTAGGTGTGGCTGTGATAACCAAATAAAAAGGTGTGTGGGCGTGCAGCGGCGCAGTCAGAGAGGGACTGTACCATCACGTCTGTACAGCGCGAGGATTGTTATGGATATTTAAAACAAGTAAAAAATGAAAGAAAAGACAAACAGCAGAGTTCGTCCCAGCGAACTCTGCTGGGACGAATATATGCACCGGGCGACGGGAAACGTCGCCCGGTGCATATATTCGGTGCAAGAGAACGCCACCGAGGGGGAAAAAAGACACTCCAGGTGAGATCTGGAATTTATTTTTTTTTGTACGGACCTTTGGTAGTACCATTATTTTTTCTCATCTTTTTTGGGGGGGGATTTTGTCGTTTAGGATTTTTAATTTTGGACTGGGACTTTGGATTGAAATTGGGTAAAATTTTCATGACTTTATTTTTTTTTAATATATGGGACTCTATTGTGGACATTATTCTGATTAACACCAACTGAAATTTTGGGACATTTATTTATTTTTTTGAGCTGACATCGTCTGAGTGATTTAAATATAACCTTATATTATTTTTGAGGGATTTTGGTTACTGATCTGCTATTTATCAGAATAACTATTATTTCTTAGTACTATGTTTTTTTGAAAAAACACCATTGTTAAAAATCAACAAATTCCATATCAAGTGGTTGAATATATATGTTCTTATTAAATAAATTTGTGTAACATATTTACCTGATACCTGAGAAAGAACCCCCTTGATGAAATTGTGAAATCTGCTTTAAATCGAGCTGAATTTTAGTTAATAATCACTGGGCCGATTAGCACCACAATACATTTAAGATCTGCTGTTGTTGTATCAACCTTCCAGAGCTCTCAGGTCTCAGAAGTCTGCTCTGCATCCCCAGAACCAAACGTGGAGAAGCAGCATTCAGCTTCTCTCCACCACAAATCTAGAACAAACTTCTAGAAAACTGTGAAACAGCTAGAACACCGAGTTCCTTTAAATCTAGACTAAAAACCCACCTGTTTAGAGTTGCTTTTGAAACATTATAAATGAAACATTAGACATTCTGATGAGTAAAAATAGTACTTGACAAAATGTAATATTTCCATTGTTGACTGTGTGTTCTATGACTTTCACGTTTTGTGTTTTTATGATGTAAAGAACTTGAAATGCCTTGCTGCTGAAATGTGCTATACAAATAAACTTGACAAAAATGCCAGTCATTCCTATGTTAAAATGGGCTGCCAAACCTTTGCTTAAACATCATCTCTGTAACCTTAGTGAAATGTAACCATCCTCTTTCAAGACACTGTAAGAAATTAATTAATATATTTCATAAGAGTCCCTAAGTCCATGACCATTTCTCAATCATAGAAAATTATTGAGAAATGCAGTCATTTTCCAATCTTACTGGTTGCATTAGCAGACTGCTAGTCAACATGATACTACTAAAGTGGCTTTAGGGCATTAACAGCTAGCTCTGGTCTTCTGGGAAAACAGAGAGCAGACGTAGAAGCATGTGGCTCTAACACGATGCATCACTTGGTTTGAAACACCACTGCAGTAAAATCTGCACTATCTTTTAAACTCTTTAATCATGACCTGTTATTCATAGTGTTTGTTTGCAGTCCCATGACTAGCTAAGCTTTTAAGATATCTTTAAACTTCTTATCAAAGCCTTCAGTCACATAAATATAGGAAATAATTTGATAGTTAGACACAGATCTGCCCCCTCCTACTCACCATGGACCCGGTGTCTGAACAACATGGAGTCATTATTGCTGTATGCCAGACTAGTTTATTTTGCTAAATTATTATAGTCAGCTAAATAATATTGCTGAGGGGCACAAACAGGCCATCTGACATACAGATAAAAAAATCTTTTGAAAAAGAAAAAAAAATCTCAAAAAGGGCACTAGGGGCATCAAGGATAAAAAGGGCAGGGGCTCAAGCCCCCATTGCCCCTCTCCCCCCACCTCTGCCTGCTCCTACCTCAAAGACATTTCCCTTTACCAAGAACAAAATAAAGCAACAGGTTCACAAGTCAATAAAATTAGCTCTAATATGTGATGAATGTCAAGCATTGAATGCTGTAGATTATAGTAATTTCCCCCAATTGATATATTAAATGTTTAACTAATTTGGTCTTGAAAGCTACTTAATTAAGGTTATTATATAGGTAAAAATAATAATTTACATACATACATACATGGACGCAAGCACATACACCCCTACATACATACGCCTAAGAATCTACACAAATATTAGAATCACTGCAAGATTGTGTTTGGTGATATTACTTTTATCTTAACTGTGTTTATTGAAAAATAACTGCATTGTTTTGTGCCTATGCTGCAGCTTGATAGGTAAATGTGATTGTGTATGCCAACTAATATTAGGATAAATTATTCATGAATATTCATTAGCGTGTCCTTATTAATTTAGCTGGGAGTGTACAAGTGGAGCCATACAGTTTCTGTTTGTTCTCACATCTATAACCAGCACCCTATTTAATTATTTAATTTCAAATGTTGTTTATCATCTTTCTAACTGGCGCCTTCCTCACTTTTGTTTTGGTGTTTTTCAGCTGCTGCTCAGCAGTTTGACTCAAAGCTGACTGACAAGAACTGCAGTGAAGCTGTCAAGAAGTGGCTTAATTACGCTTCAGAGGGGGAGGAAGGCATCAAGGAACCAAAGACACACCAACCAGAGTCAAACGTGGGTTACCCCAACACATACCGTTTCCCTGGTTCCTACAGTACAAGGCTTAACCTCATGGACTCTGTTCTTCCATGGACAATAGACTGTTGTTCTGACAGTCAAAAAGGAGTCAAAAATGTTCACAGATCTATATCTGTTTTCCTAGATAAAATCTATTATTAATGCTTGCTGACATTATTAAGTTTGTTTTTCCAAATATGCAAGTAAGACAATTTTAAACAACATAATACCCATCAACTGCCAACAAAACTGTGTGTTTAACACCACTGAAGAAACTTTTAATGGTATGTTATGATGTAGAACTATCAGACCAAAAAATATACATGAATCAATATTGATTCCTTAACTTTGATTCAATGTAAAATCAACATAAACATACATATAGTTCCACATTGGTTGCAGTTGGTTGAATTGGTTGAATCATTTTTGATATATTGTCAGTTATGGTTAAAATCAAGGGTCTCAAACTCCAGTCCTCGAGGGCCGCAGTCCTGCAACTTTTAGATGTGCCTCTGCTGCACCACACCTGAATAGAATAATTAGGTCATTAAGGCTCTGGAGAACTGAGCTACACAAGGAGGAGGTAATGAAGCCATTTCATTCCAGTGTTTTGTAGCTGTGGCACATCTAAAAACTGTAGGACTGCGGCCCTCGAGGACTGGAGTTTGAGACCCCTGGAAAATCCTAACGTTGATTCACCGACCACTTTCAATATTATTTCAATGTCAAGCTTCAACATGGATTCAATGTTTCTGCCTAATGTTGTTTCAATGTTGCTTCACTCATATTTTGCTATCTGGGTCTTTTCAAGAAGATAAAGTCTTTAGGGTGTCCTGAATGTTTAAACATATCCTTCATCCAACACAGTTGGATCAAAAGATTTAATTTCTTCCTCAGTATGTCATCAAGTTCTGCAGAGGCAACATAATTAATCAACAGCTGAGATGAAACAGGGGGCATTTAAAGCACTCCTTGAAGACTGGATTATGACACCAATGCTTTGTATCTTTCAACGAACATGGGTAAAAATTTATAGTATATACTTTGCAATACTGATCTATGATATAAATTGAAAAACACATTGCTCTACAACTAGAAATTAAGAAAACACAACAATTTCATGAAGGTCCTGACGTCTTTTGTCAATGAGCATATTGATTATGTCACCCAGTATTTTTAACCTACCCTAATTTCTTTTTCTTCTGCTGTCTCTTGCTCACATAAACTGTTTTTAAAAAGCTGCACTCATTCTTTTTTTTCTAATTCACATTTAATGAGACAGGTTGTGTCATTGAGTTCAAGGATTTCATTTACAAGATTTGTATTGTAATGTTTGTCATTTGCTTGGAAAATATGTCTGAAAGCTTTGGTCCATTTAGATTATGTTTGTAACTGCATTCACTTTTTAATAAATTCTTAATACTGTCCTGTAAGTTGTTTGCTGTTTGTTTTGCCTTTTAACCTGCTACAGCACATAAAAAAACAAACAGTATGGATGAATAGCTGCCTCATTCACTGCACATTTTTCAAGCTTTCTACAGTCATAGAAACAAAATAAACCCTTTTGGCTGATGTTTACATTTTGGTCATAAGGCAGTTAAAACAAATTTTCCTCTAAAATAAAATCCTGATTCTTTTGTCAGCATTAGCTGACAAAATCATGAACCATGTAAATTAAAGACATGTCCAATTTTGTCTACTTAACATAGAAAATGTAAAAGGCTTCCTTAGCACATCTCTGCCTAATATCACCAATCAGCAACAAAATCACAGTTCAAAGAAACTTGGTTTAATCTATTCATTTTTGATACTTAGGCATGAGTGTTGACCTAAAATTTACAATTTAATTCAATATTTTAAATTATCATATTAAAGGCCTTATAATCAAATTTAGAGCAAGGTGAGGGGCATACACACACACAGCAACCATTAGCTTCCCTTGAGGGAAAATGTTTGGCTCTTTTTTGCATGAAATACCCAAAGTCTGCTCCTGAAAAACACCACAAATCTTTTGGTCATCCATGAATAAAGTGATATTAAGTGATATTAAGTGATAACAGGATAAGATTATGTTTGAATCAAGTGGGTGTCTTCCTAAAGGATATGAAGATGTTCCGTTCTACTTTTGGTTTAATACGTCTTTTATAACAGAAAACAAGCTGTTTTTGTCCAGAGAAGAGTTGGATAACCCACATAAATCTAAAACCTGGAACATAACATAACATTGTGTTTTTATCATTTTTTGTGGACAAATAAGCATTCTTGAATTGACTAGCAAACAGCCTTTCTCCTCCCGGAACTGCGTGGTAACCGTTTCAAAGCAAATGCTGGGAATAGCGCTTCTGGTGTATTTATCCAGGTGAGTGGATAAATAGAACACTGCAGGGTTTTTCTGATTACTCGATTAATCTTAACAATAATAAGTACTAGTACTCGATTACTACAGTATTCTTTTACAACAGCCCTATTTCAAGGTGCTGTAAGTCATAAAAATACAAAGTCATAGAACACATAGGCAACAATTGAAACATTACATTTTGTCAAGTGCCATTGTTAAACATCAGATTGTTGATTATGTTTCAAACAGTGACGTGCAGTGAGGTGCAAAGCTGGTGAGGCACTGACTTAATCATAATCAGATATACAAATATAGACCACCTGCATGTTGTTGTTTACATGGGGAAATTTCACAAATGTGGACAACGCTGGAGGGCAAAAAGACAATTCTTTTACATACCATCCATAGCCACGCTGCCACGGTAGAATAATTCCGTTAACTCAATGAAACATGGAAAATTAGGCACTATTAATTTCGTGCTATGCTCCACAGCAAAGCACGAAAAGTGCAACTCAAAACCATGTTTTTCTCGCTCTCTGCATTGGCCAGGCTACACACAGACTCGTTGCTATAGCAACTGACAACAACGCCCCTAAAAAAAACAACACTGAAATAGTTTCCACACAAAGAGCAGAACATTTAGTCTGTTGCAGTAGTATGGTTTTAGGTTTAATGTTTATTTTGCAATTTTTAATAAGTGATTGCTGTGGTACAAGGAGAAAACTATAAATATATCGCTGCACTTTTACTGTATGGCTAGTTCGCTGTTACTGTATTTTACTCTGCAGATGTGGAGTCACAATGTCTATGATTATGAGCGCCCCCTGCCATGAGGCAAGAGAACTGCCTGCCTCACCTCGAATCTGTTCTCTGCCGTTTATGATCGCTCCTCAGGACACAAAACACGTGACACACACAGTTGGTGACAAAAAAAATAACACTGTACATTATATACATAAGCTAAATTATGGAAAATCAGTTCATATATTAAATGTTTAACCATTTTATTATACAGACAGGAGGAACATGCTCTCATAGAATGGCAGTTAGCGAGAGGTTGCGCAATCCCAAGTGAGGCTCACCTCGCTGCTGCCTCACCTCGCTGCTGCCTCACCTCGCTGCTGCCTCACCAGCTGCGCTTCCAAGGATTTGAATGGGAAAATTCAAAAATACAGCGATTTTGAAGAAAAAAATAATCAAAATTGGTTAAGCTAAATAAAAAATAAATACTTTACAGTACAAACCACAGGGTGAAAATAGCGATATAAATTATTTTATCATTATATTTTTCCATTATGACAGGTGAGGCTCTGCCTCACTTGCCTCCCCTGACCGCACGTCACTGGTTTCAAAAGCATCTCTAAGCAGGTGGGTTTTCAGTCTAGATTTAAAGGTACTCTGCATTTTAGTTGTTTTGCAGTTTTCTGCAAGACAGCACATTTCATATAGAAATATGTGTTATTATGAATTATTTCTGTTAAACTCCATGAGCAGGTCCTTGAAAGATTTAATATCTGGAAAATTGAACTTTTAAGTGTGTGTGCTCAGAGGATTTTGTCCCAAGCCCCAAACTGTTCACATATAAAACACCTGCAAAGATTTTAATTCAAACTGATTTTAAAGCAGAAGGACCTACTTGGTGTGACATCCATCAAACATCCCAGTGTTGATAAAGTAGGGGCACACAATGGTGGTTTTGATCCCATCTTTCCCTGTTGCTAGAAGCTCCAGGCCTACCGACTCAGCAAAACCTACAGCTGCAAACTTACTGGCACAATAGTCTGTAGAGAGAAGAATCAACACACACAAAAAGTCAACAAAAGTACAGTCTAGTTTCATCAAATATTTAAGGACGTGCTATTCATTGTATCAATGACTCAAAAACAGATAGTGGTAAAGTTTATGATACATATAAATGAACGATTTCTTTTATCACTGTATTCAGATCACAGTCTGAATGCAGTTATGTGAAAAGATACAGATCAACACCTTTCAATAGCCTTTTATTAGCTTGTTCAGGTATTGTTTTCACAAGGGTTTTTGCATTTGTTTTGGGATTGACATCAACATTTTACAACAAAACTACTACATTTATCTATGGGGCACAGAAGGGATCTGATTAGTGAATGGTATGTTGGCTGGATATTCTCAAATTATTTGAAGACAGTTACTTTAGGGTATTTAAACTTCTTAATTTGAAGAAGTTAATGAGAAAGTTTAGCAAACACTATCACACATTGTTCTAGCATTTAGATTTCTCTTCATTCTAATTTACCAAAATCAGAAAATTATTAAACACATAATATGCCATATAGTTAGAAAAATAAAAAGTCTTTATAAAGCATACTGGTTTGAAATGTATTGTGGATACCAATGGATACCAGTTCAACAAATTTTGATTTTAGGGGTTTAATCTAGTTAGTTTTAGATTAGGTTAGCAAAGAGATTAGGTTTACATTCAGTTGGATGCCCAGGTAAATAAAATAGAAGTAGACTGTATATTCTGTCTGCCCCCAGTCAGCTTCTGGCTCTGCTGGAAGTTTCTTCGTGTTAAAGGGGAGTTTTTCTCTCCACTGTTGCTACATGAAAGCTTGGTATGAGGGATTGCTGTAAAGTCCGTGACTTGAATCAATTGGTGGGTTTATTTTGATATGCTCCTTGGAATATCTGTAGCGCTGCAGCTGGTGCAGAATCAGACCCTGAGGAGACCCATAAACATCACCACTGAATCATTGTTTATAATAACCGATAAAAGTGTTTTGTAGTTTTGTAGTTACAGTTATGTTCACAGTAATAGTGTGTTTAAAAAGGTAAGTAAACCTCAAATAAATTGTATTTTAGTGAACACAAATGCATTGGCGACACTGCACATTCTATTTCAAAGCAAGAAAATCGGAAAATGTAATTGGATAGGATAACATTTCACAGAAAGTCAAGAAATATGTTAAAAAAACAGAATTATTGACATCTTTCTTCACAAACTCAAAAATGTATAAACTAAGAAATACTTAAAGATTCAACTTTCCTGAGAATCATAAGCTAATGTTTTGTTGTTGCATAATCACAGATTCTGATAACTGCTTCACATCAGTACATGTAGTCAACCAACTTCTGGCACCGGTCAACAGGTATTGCAGCCCAGGACAATTATAATATATTCCACAATTATTCAGCATTTTTTGGTTTTGCTCATGAATAGCATTTTTATGTCAGCGTTTTGTATGGGATTAAGATCCAAGGATTGTGCTGACCACATTACTTGAATTTTGTTTTTCTGGAACCTTGATTTTGTTCGCTTGCTGGTGTGTTTGGGGTCATTGTCTTGTTGAAACACCCATTTGAAGGGCATGTCCTTCCAGGGCAAAATGACTTCCTCCAGTATTCTTGTGTTCTCAAACCTATCCATGATCCCTGATATGTGAAAAATAGGACACTGTAGTATAAGGATCATTCCCATATCATGATGCTTGAACCACCATGCTTCACCATCTTCACAGTGTACTGTGGCTTGAATTCAGTCTTTTCAGGACTTTAGTCCACAAAATATTACACAATTTTTGTTTAGGCCAGTCATTGTGTTCGTTGGCAAGTTGTAGCCGCTCTACTAATCTGGCATGAATTATTCTAAAACAAGATTGTACTTTACTCAGATAAGAGGTTAAGTATGAGGTGAATCACTCATAATCATTAATTATTTCATTATTGCTCACTATAATCTTTGACTTTCACTGATTTTTATTTAATAGGCTTTTTTATTGATTTGTCTGACTATCATCTTTTTCAAATAAGCAAAGTGGGTATATATGTGAATGTAGTGTTTTATTAAATCAAGATTCACCCAATTCATAGATTTTTGGTCATACATTTTATCAAAAAAGAACTCTATGGACAATTTTAGCCCAAGTATTTCAGAGAAGGCGTTGGCCAATGACAACTACTGTCCTTGGAGGAACAAAGGTACTTTGTACTTGCTGGTCAAGTGCTCCTCTACCTCTACCCCACCACCACAATCAACACCTACAGCATCAACACAATGTTGTCTTTTAATACTTTGGACAGAACCTTAATTCAGATTCTCAGTTTACAATATTTCACCTTTGATTTATTCTCTTCAAGTCAAACTCAAGTTTGAGGAAATAAGAAGTCAGATCCCTGCTGTGCTATCTCATTAACAAGGGAATGCACACCAGGGAATATGGAGGGTGGATATGCTAGAATCAGTGTTGGAACGGATGATATTTGAGCAAGTTGGGCCTTTCTGACATGGCAGGCCTACAGTTGTGACAAAGAGCAAGTCTTGCATGCTTCATGGTGCGCAAGCACATGTCGGATCCTAGGGATCCTAGGACCAGCCCCGCTTTATCACGTCAATTGTATGACCGAAAGAGGACACACCTGCTAATCCATTTACGCCAATGAGTCCAGCAGAGCTGGCAATGCTGACCAGATGGCCATGGTTATTGGCGATCATGGCAGGTAGAAAGGCCTTGTAGGTCTGAGAGAAGGAAAACAAATAAGAAAAAATAAAAATAAAATGCACAACTGTTATTAGTAAAAAAAAATACATGAAAAATGGGAATGTACAAACTACAAAGTAAAAAATTATCTACCACATTTCACAAAAGATTTAGTGTTAGATGATCAGACTAATCCTAAGAATAACAATTATCTTTTATAACATTCAGACAGACAGACAGAAATGTAATTTTCCTATCAACTTAAAATTTCTGTTTGTGATATTTAATAACTCAATTATTTCAAAATTTCATATCTTTCATTATATTTTTCACTCTTGGATGTTGCTATTTTGATACTTGTGCAATGCATGCTGGGTTAATAATGCGGTATGGTCCGGCAACACCTGTTTAGCGTCTGGTCTTTGGTCCGTAAGTAAACACAGGGAGGCTAACTTTACAAGAGTTGTTTTTATCTTATTGCATTTGACTAGTGTAAATTTAGATAATGGCATCACTGTTGGCTGTAATTTCAAATAAAAAACAAAAAATAAAAACAGAAACAGTGAGGTGAGTCTTCATCATCTCCCAAATGAAGAAAATAAAGAAGAGAGCAATGGGAAAAACCTTTTGGAAGAACATAACTTCATTTGAGTCATTTGCACAAGCAAAACTGATGAAGGATCTAACAGGTCGTTACCCTGCAGGCAATAACCAAATGCCGTGATGACAGTTTTCATCCATAACGCACCTAAGCCCTGCCGCCAACTAGAGATCAAAAGATGCTGGGAGAAACATCAGAGACAGGCAGCGCTGGAAGCTTTTTTAAATGATGATGAAGATATTGCTACTGGTGCCGGTACTAAATGTGAAACCACGGACCCGAGACCAGACCCAAAACAGGAGTTACCGGACCGAAGACTGGAACAGACACAGAGCATGTGTAGGTGAATAATTATGTTGTTTGTGCTAGGGATGCCCGATCAGGTTTTTCACTGCTGATTCCGATTCCAGTCACCCATGAGGGCCGATCACTGCCAATCACCTGGATTGGACGTTAATTTTTCGCTTTAGGTATAAATGATACTATGTGATCTACCAAAATGGAAAAATGATCTGGCAATAAATTCACTTAATTTAGACATAAAACATGCAAAATACTTGCAGGCACAATAGAGCAGCTATTTAGTCAAAAGTCAACTGAAAAACCTGCAATCAGTAGAATAATATTTAACAGTAAGATTCTCAGTATCCTAAATTATTCATGAGTCAAATAACACTGCCTATAACAAATAGTGTCAAGAAAAAGAGGAAACATTCATTCAAAGTCAAATGCAGGTTGCATCAAATATTTCTGTTTCTGACTGAGCTGAGTAATTCTGCAGAACATAGGGAGGAGGCAGAGGAGATTATTTTCCCCAGAGATTATCTGTCTTATGTTTGGACATAGCGAAAGTTTTAATACACATGTAAAATCTGTTTTTGTTTGCTTTAGTTACATACTGCAGCTTAAGCAGATGTTCGGTGTGAGAGTTCACTGCCAGGTGGAGGTTGAGCGGCGCTACATCTGTGAAATATTACTACCAATCTCGAGTAGCGATGGTCCAACAGTGGGAATAGAATCCAAGATCTTACACCACTGGTCATCCACCTCGAAGACTGAAATTATTTTTCAGGTTATTTGCTTAGCTTTCTGACCGTGATGCTAATACGAGTGAATGTTAGTACTTGTGCACTGCTCTACCTGCTGTCTGGCTGCTCCGGATGTGTTTTTATTTTTTCTGATATAACCATATTCCCTCAAGTGCTTGTTTTTTAAGTGCCATTAGATTCATTCTGTTCATGCATTTTGAAGTGCTTCACCCCAGAGGTATTTTTCCATTGCAATATGTAAACGTCCCCATTCACGCTCAGAGTTGAATGTCCACACTATTTGCTTAGGATTTGTTGCGTCATGTGTGAAGGAAAGAGGAGATCAGCTGCACACAAAGTGAGATACATGTGATCGTTTTTGGTGATTGGCAACAAGAGCCAGTGATTGGCGATCATATACTTTTTTTTTTCTCCCCTCCATGGGGTCTTTTGTGGGCTCTAGTGTCCCTTATATGAAAGTAGGCTGACAGGAAAGGGGGAAGGCAAAGGGGGAAGATATGCGGCAAATATCGCCGGGTCCGTGAATCGAACCCGCGGCGGCTGCGTCGAGAACTCAAGGCCTCCAAACGTGGGTCGCGCTATCCCCTAGGCCACCACAGCACGCCCGATCACATACTTTTTCACGGATATCGGCCGATTATGATTGGTGGCCAATCGATGGGCACATCTCTAGTTTGTGCAGTTTTAGTCAGGAAATGTGTTACGGTAGAGTTCTAGGTCACTTTGACCTGAAAAGGATGTCTGCATGATTCAATAAAGGTCATTTGGATCCAAATATCAGAAGGGAGTTTGTGTCTGGATAGATAAGGAAATAACTCAAAGTGCTGTAAGTAGTCACATGGGCTGTTTGAAACAGTTCAACTGTGGACTGGAAGAATCCACAGTTCTTAATCCATAGACTAAGAAATGAGCCAAGTAAACTGCCTATGTCGAAGGAAAGATATCCGTTGATCGACACGTCCAAATACACACCAATAGATAAGAAATCCTTTAAGAGGTTCAGCAACCATTGAAAGTGGGTGATTTGGGGAGATTTGGGATATTTTGTGAGCTCTTCGGAGGTCTGTTGCAGCTGTTGAATTAGTAATGTGTATGCAGACTAAATAAATTTCCCCCCAGCTGCACTGATCGGAGTACAGAAGATTCGTGTAACGTATGATTTTATTTTTCACTCCATCAGTTTGCCACTTTTTATTACCCAATAAATGTCAGCTATTTACCGGATCACACCATCCAACCAGCGGTACATGTCTTTCATTGTTTCGTTTATGAAGCTGAAGGTGGCAGCAGCAGCAAACACCAGCTTCTTCTGCCAACTCTTTCTCTTCCTCCATTTGGTCCTCCTCATCTTCATTATCTCTTGTGATTTCTACATTCCCATCAATTTCAACGCAGTCCAGTTCAAACTGAAAAGGCCTAACGCCGTTATTCAATGCCTTTGTGGCTGGACAGAGCTTGCGTAGTTGGACCTAGCAAACGTATTTTACCCAGAATGCATTGCAGAGTGACATTTTATTTAAATTTATAAAACAGCCTACACTTTCTCTGCATTGTTTTACATGTGAAATAAATATTTCTCAAATAAAGTTTATTGTTTCAACTAATCATGGATCCCTTTAATAATGCTGCAAATCAGTGTTTTGACTAACCCAGAAGTGAGCCATAGCGTTGACCTCCATGGTCTTCTCAATCAGAGAGTCTGGAGCATCCATGAATTTCTTCCCTGTCACAATTCCGGCATTGTTCACCAAGATGCTGACATCACCCACTTCTCTCTTAACCTGCAAGGAGAAAAGAAGTATTTCAAGAAAAAATACACTTACTTGTACAAACTTAGTGGCCCCAGAACCTAAAGAATGACTGGGCCAAGCGGACTGGAATTTAGCACACATCCAAGCCACTTACAGGCATACAGCAGATACACTCCATTTCTATTGTAGGGTTTTACCTCCTGATCTTTTCAAAATTAAAACTTATTTAATTCAATTCCAAGTATACACAATCCCACAACATATTCTACAAAATTAAAAGTTTTTATCAAATAAAGAATTAACAGCATTGCAGATTCAAGTAGTGTTTAGGGTTTACTATCAAGGAATTGATTGGTTGATTATCAGGAGGTGTGAACATTTCAATAAAACAGGAGTTTTGCCAGTTGGCATGCAAGCGTTTTAACACAATGCCATCATGGAAAGAAATCAGCGATGATCAGTAACTGTTACTGCCTCCAAACAGTCTAAGCTCCACCATTCTACTTTACTGTGAGAAAGAATTTTCCCTAATTACAAACATCTAAGAAAGCAGCTTTTTCGTGAAGCAATTGAGGCCATTTTACCCCAAGGTCAGTCCATATGTAAACACTACTCAGTTAAACGTGTAAAAACTAAGACTTACCTGATCAGCCACTCTGTAAACTTCATTCTTGTTGCTGCAATCACAGACGAAGCAGTGGACTCTGCTGGCTCCACCATTTTTGGCCAATCTTGCGGTTTCTTTTATGCCCTCCTGGTTAATGTCCCACAGAACCAGCACGGTACCATGAGCCGCAAACTCCTGAGCCATCAGGCGACCGATTCCACTGCCGGCGCCTGTGATCAGAACAACCTCCCCAGCTATGTTCTTTTTCTTCCTCGGAACCAAGAGGTGAATGAGAGATTCTATGTTGTACCATAAAGAGAGAAAAAGGACCTGGATTGATTCCAGAAAGAAATTCATGATGAGTCTGTAGGAAAAAAAAGAAGAAAAAAAAACATATTAAAAATAAGCATAATAAGGTATTGATTTGATTTCTTATGTCTGATATTTTGTTACAATTATATTCAGTTTTATCTAAGTGCTTCTTATTTGTTACATACTGTAGATGTTCATTACCTGGCCTTACCTGTTCACTGTTTTTCAGATGATCTCACAAAGCAATCCATTAAAATGTTTTGGTGACCTTAGTTGGGTTGTTGTTAAGCACTATATAAATCAATTTTGGTGAATCTGGATGTAAAACCCAGAATAGACTGATTTTGAATTTTACTTCTCTTGTCACACTGCCTACTCAAAGTACTTTAAAGAGCTATATTCACCAAGCTGCACTCATGAAAGTGTATGCATTCTTACACCAATACACAGATCAGTGGGCAACTTGGGGTCAAGTGCCTGGCCTTAGGGGGACATGGACCAGTGGCAGGAGGAGGCTAGAATCAACCCCACAATGTTTGGATTGCAAGACAACTACAGTACCAAATTTTTCAGATTAAAAGAACCTTTTGAAAATAACCTTTAAGCAGGTAGTAAACATGCTTTTCATTAAGCCCACATTTCTGTTTTTAAAAATAGTTTATTGATCTGATCTAATATTCTAATTTTAAATGTCATGTTTTTATTAACTATATGTCAAAAATCATTAGCAGAGTAAAGGTTTTCTAACAACCATCTGTGTGTTCCTGAAATTAATATAATAATCTAGTTTATTGAATGGGTCTGTCCTCGATTCACTGAACTCTTCCCCAGAATAAAAGTGAAAGGCAATGAGATTTGCTTAGTCGCTATGCTAACTCGTAACATAGCTTGCTTTTTGTAGAAGAGGATTGCTCAGATCATCAAGCTACCCTGAGCAATATTTGGCCAGCTGTTATATTACAATGCTGTAGTAGAAAGGTAACATGAGAGTGTGATTTTCCTACAGGACCATGTTTTCCAACAACCATAAAACAAAATACTGATATGCAACAGTGTGACAGAGTTAAATTTACAGATGGAATGAACAAGTTGTCCTCTGTACTTCTCTTCTTAGTGCTCACAAAGCAGACTTTACTTCATCTAAGCCATCTTGGCTCTGCCTCCCCAGAGAATCCACCACTCTGCATTTCAGAGATCTGAGACTGGGTTCCAGAAAGTAGCTTTACACCCGTCTTCCCCCAGAATGTGTCTGGCCCCCCAACACTACAAAACAGGCCAGAACCTGTCTGGATCATTAAAAGAAAATTTACAAATAAGCGAAATACACAATCCAACAGTCTGAAATCAAACCTCACACTCATCTTCTGTCTAAAGCTTATACTGGCTCTGCTAAATAAAATATCATTATCAGCAAAAGGTCAATTAGTAAATGACTTCATCACTGAGCATATTATTGATGTTATGTTTCTGACAGAAACATGGCTGGATGACAATACTGAATCGCCTGTACTGACTGAATCAGAATAGAAAACATTAAAGAGGAAGGAGGGGGTGTGGCCTCCATATTTAAGATTTATCTAATGAACTCTTTTAAGGTAATTTGACCTCTTTTGAATATCTGGGAATCATGTGTGTTTATATATATATATATATATATTTTTATTTTTTTTCTTCAGAATGAGCTGAAACCAGGCTTCAGTCCAAGGCCTGCATGCATGTCACGATTTACTTGCTCCACAACACATATTGGACCACCGTCGACATCTGCAGTCTGCTCTCCCTAGCTGTAGTTCCCCCTCAGCCAAAGACAGCTGTTGGTGCTTCAGGAAACAAACCCAGATCAACTGGTGACAGTAACAATAAAAATATGTGGAATATCATTAGAAGAATCATCTGTGTTTTAATAGTCTGTTTGTGTGAACATATTGACTCAATTTTGAGAAGAAAACATAAAGATGTTTCCCAATGCTGCTTTCCATTGGTGTGAAATTAAAGGAACGGTGCTTGGCAAATATAAAATACAATTGTTTTTCAACTCTGTTCTCCCTTTGTTCTTTTATGATCGTGTGAGGATACTGTCGGCTCCTATTACTGAGTGAACTTTAAAATCAATCCATAGATGGTGGCGTCCATTATTATTTCCATTAACAGCACGCTAGTTGCTCTAGTAGAACAGCCATGAAAACCACTCTGGGTATCTTCAAGCCCTGTGATTCCGTAACTTGCCACACTCCTGGAAAATCTGCAGTTCAAAACACTTTTCTTTTCAAAGTTGTTTTTCTAAACAGAATTCGTCTTCTGGCTCCTGTCACATTGCCTCCTGTTAAAAGTGTGATTGCTGCTAGCGGCTCTCAGTCTGCGCCTCTGTTGAATCAGGTGACATGCAGTGAGTGCACAGGCAAAGAAATTCTAATACTTTTTGCATGAATACACGGATTGCCTGAGGTTTTTAAAGATTTAATGTAAAAACAACAAAAAAAGGCATTTTTTCTTGAGTTTTGTCGGAAAACATAGATTCATGCTCACAAAACATACTTCTAGTGCTGGTTGGGGACCACATGTTTAAAGCTGCACTATGTAACTTTTATAAAGAATGATTTTTTTACTTATTTGTTAAAACTGTCACCATGTTATGAGAAAGATAATCTGCGAAAAGATCGATTTCCTCCACCTTCTCCCTATGCTACTATTGCCTTCTGAAGAAATGCACCGCTCCCAACCAAAAACAACCAATTAGAGCCAGAAGGAGGCACTTAATGCTGTCAATCAATGCTGCTCAATGTGCAAAAGGCAGAGAAATAACTTATCGTTACAGGAAAATCATTTATCTGCCGCCATCGGTGGCTATGCTAACCGGCTATGCACTCACAACAGGATCTGCTAGCTGCACCCTAGCAGAGAGCAAGGGGCAGAGGTAATTAGCAGAGTTACAGAGTGTGATTGACAGCACTAAAACCCTCCTCCTGGCTCTGACTGTTTGTGTCTAGTTAGCACTGGGAGCACTGAAACAAGGCAGAAGCCTTGTTTCACAGATTTTTTTCCCCACAGATTATCTGTGAAAAAATGACATGGTGACAGTTTCAACAAATATCCATTGATTTTCTTCCACCTATCCAGGGTCAGGTAACAGGGGAGGGGTGGGGCGAAGGGGAGTAGCAGTAGGTAGGGAGGTCCACTGCTGCTTGGCCAATCCATCTCCCAGAGACTGGCCCCTACCAGGGGCTACAGGCTTCAGGCATGAGTATTAGTATTAGCATGAGTATTAGGGCTGGGTTAATCAAAGAACTGTTTTATTTTTTGTTTTTTTCCATTTTGAGAAAAAAGTCAAAATATTAAGAGAAAAATTTGTACATCCATCAAGTTAGAATAGTAAGAGAAAGAAGTCAGAATAATGTGAGAATTAAGTGATATATTCAGGGGTGGAAATTAGCTCCCGCCACTGGCCAAAAATGGGTAAAAGTATGAAGTGTCATGTAAATTGGAGCAGCGCACACGCCACTGTGGCGGGTTGACAATTTGAACAACAACAAAAAAAAGCTGCATTCACTGAGAAAAGTGAGCGGATACGAGACGAGACTGGTCAGAAAAACTACAACAAAAGCTAAAAAGCACATAAGCCCATTCAGAAAAATGTGTCAATCTAACCTATATGTTTACCACCCAAATTTTGACCACTGGAGCAGATTCAGTAGCAGAGATGGAGGGGGAATTAATGACTGCAGGATTCATTATCGTCAGAGGATTATGATGAGAGACGTGACCAGGGACAGCTTGAGGAAGAGTTCAGGTTAGCTGCTGCTGCCCTGTAAGAAGGAGTGGAAATGTTCATGAAGGAAGAATATTTCATGCAGGGAGGAGGCCAAGTGTGTGTCTGAGTCCAGGAGGGGGAATCCAACACTAAGCTAGCGGTCAGTCAGAAAAACACTGGGATAACACAGGAATGATGATGGCCCGATGAATTAATAATGAACATGAGATGTTTTAGTAATAAGAATAACTGTGAATTTCAATAGA
Source organism: Xiphophorus hellerii (assembly GCF_003331165.1). Lineage (NCBI taxonomy): Eukaryota > Metazoa > Chordata > Actinopteri > Cyprinodontiformes > Poeciliidae > Xiphophorus > Xiphophorus hellerii. The sequence continues at coordinate 1,219,802 of NC_045677.1, forward strand.
AAATGTAATAAGTAAGGGAAAACAAATAGAAGAGTTAGAAAACAGCTACTGATACCATTTAAAAATGTGCTTGTACTGGTGGGGTTTGTATCAGAAAAAAACAAACAGTGGCTGGTGAAATGTCTGAGTGGCTGATAAAAAAATTCTCTACCAGCCACTGTGGATGGCGGAGAAAAATTTTAATTTCCACCCCTGGATATATTACCAGAATACAGACCTAATGACACAAGAAAAACACATGTTAGGAGGAAAAAAAAGTCAACATTTTATGATGATTCCTCCAAGGAAATTGTGATAAAAATAAAATAAAATAAAGAAGGCTGGCCATCTTGTAAAGTTATACTTTGGCATTTAATCTTTTAACACATCAGCGTCAAATTATAACCAATTGAAAAAATTTCACTGAGCACCAGCAGGCAGTGTGGGTGAAGTGTCTTCCCCAAGATCACAACAACACTATATACATTGTGAAAATAAATGTATTTAATGGAAACATCAATCTTGAAAACAACTCACATTTTGGACAAAAAATTTTTATGCTAGAAAGAGGTGGGTTTTTTTAGCAGTGTCAGAATTGGTGCATTTTGCAAAAACATGGTATGTCATAATTTGAGTGGATGATTCCAGTTTGTATATAGCAGCAAAGAGCTTGTAAGCCCTGGCCTACAATGCACAAAGCCTTAATAAGATGCTGACCTCTCCTCTGATGGGTGATGAGAAGTTCTAGAGCCATGGCTGTAATATGAATAAATCTCCTGGAAGCGTTTACTTCAGTCACCACAATGATTTTTAATGACTTATCATGTAAACAAACTTATTTACGTGGGATTTTAATTGTATTTATTATTTAATGGAAACACCGCAATTGTGAAGTAGTGTTTTTGACATTAGAAAAAAAAAAAAAAAAGTAAAAATATTGTGCTCATTTGCATTGGAAATGTACAGTAGTTGCTGATATTTCCATTGCAACATGTTTTCCTTTGTTTACTTTAATCATTTTTGTTTAATCAGTGTTAACTTTACAATTTAGCCCTGCTTTACAACAGAAGGGCTCATAATATGCATCTTGCAGACACGTCCCAGACCTCGGCCTGTTGATCAGTATTTGTACTCATAAGGTATGATCATCTCCAACATTTTACAATAACTATTACTCCAGTTACCAATAAATATAAGTAACTCAAATAGCTTTAGCTAAGTGAAGCTATAGTTTTACACAGGCACGTGCAGAGGGGAGTGGTGCAATGGGGGCTTGAGCCCCTGCCCCATTTTTCTTTGATGCCAATAGTGCCCAATTTTTTATTTTTTTTCATCTGTATGTCAGAAGGCCTGCTTGTGCCCCTAAGCAATAATATTTTGCTAAATATAAAAATTTAGCAAAATATACTAGTCTGGCTGCCCTCAGTCTAAAAATGACTCCATGTTGTTCAGACTCCGGGTCCATGGTGAGGAGGAGGCGGATCTGTGTCCTCTAACTATCAAATTATGGGCAAGAATATTTTTCATACACTGGTTTGTGAATAAAAAAGTAGGTCTGATGTTGAGATAAGAAAAACTGTTTCTATTTATATTTTCATAATTGTCCTCGCAATAGCGGGACAAAACCCGCCTCGCCTCTAAACACAGAAATGTTTCGGCTGCAGAGAAAACTTCTGACTTTAACTTAATCATTCTGCTAAAAGCCCGGTTCGCTACAGGCAGTCTGAGTCGGTCCACCGACAGATAGAAAGAATATCTGTCTTTATATCAGACATCCTGATATAAGACACGGTACTGCGACTGTCACCACGAGTCGCGACGCACCTCAAAGCCCCGGTACCACCTGGTACCACCTGCGGACTATTCGCTCTGCTTCTCCTTTACGTTTCTATCAGGCTGGTTAAAGCCGCTGCTGACGGGATCTGGGCTGGAGGTGAGCAGCTGTAAATAGAAGTTATTGCAGAACCTAAAGTGTTAAAGGAAGATTTGGCCCATAGCAATTGGAGTTCACAAAATAAATATCAGCGAAAATACTGTAGCAATAATTAGAACCGCAGCATAAAGCCAAACATGCCAAAATGAAATGAATCAAAATGTCCCCAAAGCATCAGCGGACTGGCATAGGGGCCACCGGGGGATTCCAGGTAGATTCCAGGTAGATTCCAGAGATGCGCATCGCAGTGGCTCTTCATGCAGGGCCGTGCCAAGGTAATATGGGGCCTTAGGCAGAACCCCCCCGAAACCCGTCCTACTAAGAACCTCAGCATCACTAACATGTTTAAATATAGATAAGGTGAATCTGTGAGAGGGAGACCAGATTTATTGGCCAAGTTTAAAATCAATCACTGATTATTGGTTATTTGCTGTGATGTATTTGTGAACAAACCCAACTCAAACACAAAGATTACACCATACTGTAGCCATGGTAACACAACAATCAAACTATCAAGATGATTCTTTAAACTTTTACAAAGTAAACTTTCTAATTAAATCCTAAATGTACTTTTTTTTTCTCAGCTGAATGCATTAAATAAAATGTAATAACATTGTCATTCTCTATAAACGATGAATTCTACAGGTTTAGATCTATGGTCTGTGTTACAATTAAACCATTTCTAGGGCCCCTGAATGTCTGGAGGCCCCTGCCAGCAGCTACTGAGTTTTCTTTGCCTTGATATCCCAGGCTTATAATTCTAGATCTCAGAGGTGTTAACATCAAACTATTATATAGAGTTAACCCCTTTGAGCTTTTTTGATCTATAAATCAGCCTGTAGCCAAGTTGTTGTAGAGGTTAAATAGATATTATTAGGGCTTAATTAGTAAAATGGCAGCAAATTTGCTTGTTTCATAACTTCATAACCAGAGACCTTCTCTCCTCTGTTTAACAGCTACAATCTCAGATTAGCTCAGCCCTCCAGGACTGTTAGCAGCAGAAACAGCAACTTTACCTGTTGGGGAAAATAGACTACATTTGCTTCGCATTGTCCCCACATGATGGCAATGATATAGTAGGATCCAAGTAGATTATTAATTAATATGGGTTGTTGCTATGTTGTTGTACGGAGTTTTAAGATCTTGTTCAATGTGCCTTTTTTTAACTTTGAGCCCCTGCCCCTCCAAAGATCTCTGCACGGCCCTGGTTTTACATAACTTTGGGCCACAGTAAATTTTAAAGCTCTGTCATGAAATGCTTTAAAATTGAAAACTAAACACATCTAAGACTCTAAAGGCAAACACATCCTCAGTTTACAAGGCTGGAACCCATCTGTGTGTTTTCTGACGGAGTCCGAAAACACATGCCGCTCCATTCTGAATAATGAGAATGTCCGACAACATGTCCACTTTCAGAGCCTTCCTTCACTGGAGCCAGACATGTTGCTGAAATCAAGCAGGAGATCTGTGGTGCTTGAAATGATAAACTCAGCTGTTCACTAAGTGTGCTACCATGTGGGTCAACATGCATGAGTCTCTTATCCTGCTGGTAAGTTTTAAAAGCAGATGAAAGATCCATTACTGAACCAACTGGAGGAAAAATGGCCGCTTTGGATGATGTAAGTGTGTTGTGATGTTATCACAGTGAAATACAGACATGATAATTCTGACAGTGTTATCATGGAGAGTGAAATATAGCACAGGCCCAGCTCCAACTCAGCAGACTGAGTCAGCAGCTCTCAGACTTTGATCAGGTCATACAGACACAGGGAGTTGATGGGCTTCCAGCTAGAATTTCTACATTAGTAGTTGTAATGACTTTAGAAGGACACATTTAAATACTCATTACATACAAGTTCATACACATGATTTAGATTGGTTCAAATACAGGTGGAATACTACTAAAGAATTGTGGATTTTAATATAGATTTAATATTAAACGCGCTTAGAAAAGTGGTAAAAAAAAAACAAAAAAAAACCATTTTGTCTGATTTCCTCTATTGGGTTGTGCGGTTGTTTTCTAAGTAGCGCTGTCTGAACATCAGTACTCTTGGTTTCTGGTTGCTTCTATAACTTCCGAACAAAGGAACAAATACAGTAAACAGAACCGCACAACGTCGCGTTGAGAGTTTTTCAGTTGCTATGAATAATTAGTTGATTTAAATAAATGGATTTCTGGCAAGAGTTCAACTTGATCCTGCAGCTGGAATAAATCAATGACGGAACTTACCTTCGGAACAGAGAAAGTTCAACAAATCCTGCTGTCAGTTCTTCAAATGCAAATAATAAATCAGCTAGAAACTCGACCTTTACTCTCGACATGTTCTAAGATTATTAAACGGACTCTGATCTCATAAAAACCTGGCTGATGAAATAAGCAGGCTCTTACATACCGCGGTGCAGCAGCAGGTCCACTTGGTTCAGTTCTGGGTTCTGTCACGGTACAAACCAGGCGTTTTCTGCAGCCTGGGGCGTAAAAACAGTAACTGTCACCACTTCAGCTAAACCAGAGAGGAGGGGCCGGATGCACGCAAAGCATGGTGGTACATTGAGTTCATAAAGAGTCCCTCTTTCTTTCTTTCGTTTTTCCTCTCTTTCGTTCTGTCTTTCTTTCGTTCTTTCGTTCTAAATCACAATTGTGAAATATGATTGCTGAGATTTTCTGTAAAATAAGACTCAAGGTACTTTTACTCTCATATGACTGAGTCTTGTAATTATGACATATAATTTTTTTAAGTGACTGACATGGTCTTTCACAATATTAAGTAGGTACAAAAATAGTAAAACAAAATATGGTAAACTGTGATCAGAAAACAAGGTTTGCTGATTGTTTTGGAACACTTGCTAAACAGGGTCCAGCTTTTGTACAAGAGGATGAAAGTAGTGTGCTACCATGCAAAATGAGAACTACCTTTATGACAATAGAGCTGACAAAGTTGGTGCCACTGTAATTCAAAACAAAGATGCTCATGGAGTGGAGATTTTGAGATAGCTATAGACCATTGAGTTATAACCCTACATTGGCTTTTGGACAAGAAATAGGGAGTTTCCTAGATAAAGCTACTGAGGATAGCCATGTCACAAAAAGATAATATGATTTTCTTTAGCAACAACACCCTGTGAGGCCTGTTTTTGACACATTGCCTAAAATGCACAAATCTAAGGTAGAACCTGTTCCTGGTTGTCCTATAGTTGCAGGTAATCAGTCTCTAACAAAACTTCTTACTATATGTCAACTCCCATATTGTACAGCAGCTTCCTTTTTATGTTAAAGATACAGTTCATATTTCACACAAATTTCATCTATCGGCAAACTTTCTGAAACTGATTCACTCTGCATTATGGATATTGTCAACTTATACACAAACATCCCCCAAAAAGAGGGTTAAGAAGCGCTGGTATATTATCTGAACAAGAAAGAAACCTCTATACCCTCCACAGGTTTCCTGTTAAATTTGACCAAATTAGTGTTGAACAAGAACTGTTTTTGATACAAAAATTCCATCTTCAGAGCCTACCCTTAAATTTTTATTACATTGCAGCACAGAATCAGTTTCCTTTCTAGATGCACTTCTTAATAAATCAGATATACTTAAGACTGTTGTCTATATGTTTACATTACAGTAGTTATTTATCTAGTCTTAAGAAATGTCTTCCTTTCAGTCAGCTTCTGGGAGTCAGAGGGTTTTGTAATACAAAGGAAGCTTTTAACATACAAGCTAAAGAGCTACAGATTTAGGGATAGAGGTTATGGGGGCCAGATATGAAAAAATGTAATGAAGAAGTTAAAAGTCTGAACAGAGATGTAGTTTTAGTACCTAAACCTCCTTCTAAGGTTTATCTTTGGCACGTTTTGTCTAGTGACCATACCATATCTAGTGTTTTTTTTTAAAAACAACCAAAAAAAAACAAACAAATGTCTTTTGTTTGTTTAAACTTTCACCATGTCATGAATTTAGTTTGAGACAGAAAATCTGAGAAAATCAGAAAAAGGTTTGCTACTCTGGTGTCCCCAAAATAACTGGAAAAAAGCACCGTTCTCCACCGTTCAGAGGTGTGGTATGCGACCATATGTGTTTTGCTAATAAGTGGGCCAAGAATCTGGGGGACTTTGTAGTTAGACCAGACTGTTATACCCCTTCTCCTCACTTTTTGTCTCAAATACCTGGTGGTAATTTCTCGTTATAGTTGTGCTCAGTGTAGTGCGATGATTAAAGGCAATGTGTTCTTACATTTTCATACAGGTGAAAAGTTTTCCATTTCAAATAAAATTAATCAAATTTAATTTAATTTAATTTAATTTAATTTAATTTAATTAATAAAATTATCAGACTAAGAGATAAAGTTTTGCTACACAGGGAAGCACCTTTGATCCACTATTTAGAGACAGTAAGAATTCATGTTGAATTGTTTTCTTTGACTTTTGTGATTGTATGTATTTATTCAATTAATGTTGCATGTCACTGGTTATGCTCATTTATCACAAATGTTTTCTGATTAGCTGGGCAATCAGACCCAAGGACAGCCAAAACATGTCCTTAGATGCCCTTTAATTTCTCTGTTGACACATTGCTTGTCTGTAACAATCTGACGAAGACATGAAGCCAAAACATGTCCTTTTTTTGCCCACATTACACATCTGTGTAATGTGAGTGCTGATTATTTCCATTTTCCCCAGTTTTGGAACAGCCACATAATTAATAGAACATTGCAGATTCTTTGCAAGAACAAAAAACACTTTTTAAAAAAACTAAATTTGTAATTATATCAAAGGCATTTTTCATAATGTTTAGCAATTTCCTCACTGATTGGAAAATCTAAAATAGGACCACATTGACCTCTTCTTCATAACTACAATTGAGGAATACTGTAAAAAATAAAAATAAAAACTACACAGCATCAATGCTGCAGAGACCCATAAATGTTCATTTATGACCATCTACTCAAGTCAGTATATGCTGTATGAAAGTGAGAGAAAATTGATTGGGCAACAGTGGCTCAGGAGCAGTGATGGCATAGTTACTTTGAAAAAGTAACTTTAATCGGATTACTGATTTCTCCTTGAAAAAGTAGCTTGTCCCGCTGCACAGATTTGTGACATTTATCTTAATATTAATAATTATAATGGCGTTTAGTCGCACAACTTTAGGGACACGTTCATTCGTGGCTGTTTTCACGTTCATTGCGCTGTTCATATGAGTCTCGATGTTTGCGGTTTTCTGGAGCACAACGCAGAGCTCAAAGTCACTCACAGCAAATATATTAACTCAGGCCCGGTGGCATGGGTGGGCATTGGGGGGCATTGCCCGGCCACAGATTCAGCTGTGCCCACCCACCCCCGGACTGGAAGCTGTTTGGAAGGTAAAAACCTTAGAATGGCCAACTTTCTGTTATTCCTATATCAATTTGATACAATAGAAAAATTACAAAAGAAAATAGTAACGTAAAGTGGTATCGATAAGTAACTGTAGTCTGACTACTGGATTTGAAATAGAAATGCGTTAGATTACTCATTACTGAAAAAAGTGGTCTGACGTCACTGCTCATCAGGTAGGAGTTTGTCTTGTGGGTTGTCAGTTTGAACCCCGTCTTTGACTGTCTTTGTCATTGTGTCCTTGGGCAATGACACAGTGACCCGCCTTGCCTGCTGCTAGTGGTCAGAAGGCCGGCAATGCATGACATCAGACTGCCCCAGGGAAGCTCTGCCTGCAATGTAGCTCACAACCATCAGTGTGTGAATCTGTGACTGACTGAATGTAGTATAAAGTCCTTTGGGGTCCTCTAGACTTGATAAAACACTGTACACATACCGTAGTTTGCTTTGTAGTTTTCTTCCTGCAGTGAGGTTAGTGTTAGTAGATACCCAAGAAATCTATTCCACCAATAATCTAACAGTAACTAAAGGTTATAAAATCATGTCCAGTGCACCATCATCATATGTGCAGTGCATCGTACTACAGTAAAGGAAAATATACATTCTTTATGCCACTCATACCTCTAATGTTTCACTGTCTGATTTCTTGTTACAGGAAGCAACACTCAGTAAAACTTCTTAATTTGAATGAGATGTTTTTCAATGACTTAGTGTTGACCCAAAGGGACTTCTGATGAATGTTCTAGAAAACTGTTTCATCATTTTATATTTCTGTTCTATTGGCCAAACCATGTATTGCTTTGTTCACAGTTGCTCCTTCTTATGCAAGCTTCTTCTGCAAGCTGGGCAAGATGTGGCCTAAAAGAAAATGTTACAGAAATACGTAAAAAGTGTGAATTGAATAAGCTTTTAATTGCAATTCTAAAACCTAAAAACCTAGGGCTGCACAGTGGGGCAGTTGGTAGCACTGTTTCCTTGCAGCAAGAAGGTCCTGGGTTCGATTCCCAGCCCGGGGTCTTTCTGCACGGAGTTTGCATGTTCTCTCTGTGCATGGTGGGTTATCTCAAGGTAGCCCGGCTTCCTCCCACAGTCCAAAAAACATGACTGTCTTAATTGGTCTTTCTAAATTCTCCCTAGGTGTGAGTGTGTTTGTGTATGGTTGTGTGTCCTGTCTGTTTCTGTGTTGCCCTGCGACAGACTGGCAACCTGTCATGGTGTACCCTGCCTCTCGCCCGGAACGTTAGCTGGAGATAGGCACCAGCACCTCCTGACCCCACTAGGGACAAGGATATAAGAAAATGGATAGATGGATGGATGGACGGGGCAAACAGAGAAATAGAGACTGAAGAGCAGCAGCTCCAGCTCTGATCCTGACTGACCTTTCCTCACAAAATCCCCTGGTCTTTAATGAACTTCCCCTCTAACAGCGGTTTCTCCTCAGCTCTCTCTCTCATTAGAAAACACAGTATGAAAACGTTAACTAGGCTAAGAAAATAACAATCAGTGGTTACTTCAGGCCAATTTAGCTAAATAGGAAATATTTCTCTGCCTGCAAAGTCAAGTAATTCTGCTCGTAAAAATTATGTTTTTATTTTCTTTCATTCTTTCCAATGAATCCAGTTTGTATTGTTAAATGGTTGAAACAAGTCCACACAGCTCCGAGCAGAAGTGTGAGCACGAGGAGAAGTTTTGAGTGCAATCATTACACATTTTGAGAAGAAAGACATGAAGTCCTGCTTTCAGACTGAACATGTGTGCTTGGATTATGGCAGAAAAATTCCCCCAAAGCCTTTCAGGTTCTTTTGGTGAGAGTTCACAAGTATTTAATATAACATGATCAGCAGATGTTAATTTATAACAATTTCCCAACCACAGTCCCTATACTTCAAAATATTTCAGTTTAATAACACTCTTTTTATTAATCTGTGCTAAATAAAGTATGTTAGTAGCAATATTATGTGGGCTCAGTGATGGCATAGTTACTTTGAAAAAGTAACTTTAATCGGATTACTGATTACTCCTTGAAAAAGTAACTACAATCAAATAAATCAAGTGACTACTTGATTTTTAAAGTAACTAAGTTACATTGAAAGTAACTTTTTTAGTTACTTTCAGCAGCTGCTAACAACGCTCCGCCTCCTGTGAAAATTACATTGATCTTTGCCAATACTTAATTGTAAGCTATTTTATAATGGTAACATCAACAATGTGTCTCCATTTATAAGGTTGAACTGAAGAGGAGATTGTTTAATGGTTACAACAGTACAAATAAAAAACGTGATTAATTTGTGTTTTCCACTGTTGTCTGCAGGCACGTTCAGAGGGGGGAGGGGGCGGGAAGGGGGCTTGAGCCCCTGCCTCTTTTATCCTTGATGCCCCTAGTGCCCTTTTGAGTTTTGTTTTTTTTCAATTTTTTATTTTAAATTTTTTAATCTGTGTGTCAGAAGGCCTGTTTGTGCCTCTCAGCAATAATATTTAGCTAAATATAATAATTTAGTAAAAATAAACTAGTCTGGCTGCCCTCAGTATAATAATGACTCTCAGAGCCTCCATGTTGTTCAGACTCCGGGTCCATGGTGAGGAGGAGGGGGATCTGTGTCCTCTAACTATCAAATTATGGGCAAGAATATTTTTCATACACTGGTTTGTGAATAAAAAAGTAGGTCTGATGTTGAGATAAGAAAAACTGTTTCTATTTATATTTTCATAATTGTCCTCGCAATAGCGGGACAAAACCCGCCTCGCCTCTAAACACAGAAATGTTTCGGCTGCAGAGAAAACTTCTGACTTTAACTTAATCATTCTGCTAAAAGCCCGGTTCGCTACAGGCAGTCTGAGTCGGTCCACCGACAGATAGAAAGAATATCTGTCTTTATATCAGACATCCTGATATAAGACACGGTACTGCGACTGTCACCACGAGTCGCGACGCACCTCAAAGCCCCGGTACCACCTGGTACCACCTGCTGACTGTTCGCTCTGCTTCTATTTAACGTTTCTACCAGGCGGGTTAAAGCCGATGCTAACAGGATCTGGGCTGGAGGTTCACGGCTGTAAATAGAAGTTATTACAGAACTTCAAGTGTTAAAGGAAGATTCGGCCCATTTAGAGTTCAGAAAATACTGCAGCAATAATTAGAACCGCAGCAAAAAGCAAACATGCCACAATTTAATAGGGATTCCAGATAAATTCCAGGTAGATTCCAGAGATGCTCATCGCAGCGGCTGTTCATGCAGAGCCGGCCCAAGGTAATATGGGGCCTTAGACAGAACCTCCCGCCCCCCTGAAACCCTTTGTCATGAGTTTAAAATCAATCACTGATTATTGGTTATTTGCTGTGATGTATTTGTGAACAAACCCAACTCAAACACAAAGATTACACCATATTGTAGCCATGGTAACACAACAATCAAACTATCAAGATGATTCTTTAAACTTTTACAAAGTAAACTTCCTAATTAAATTCTAAATGTACAGTTTGCTTTTTTCTCAGTTGAATGCATTAAATAAAATGTAATAACATTGTCATTCTCTATAAATGATGCTACAGGTTTAGATCTATGGTCTGTGGTACAATTAAACCATTTCTAGGGGCCCCTGAATGTCTGGAGGCCCCTACCAGTAGCTACTGAGTTTTCTTTGCCTTCATAAGATGATAAGTCTTATAATTCTAGGTCTTAGAGGTTTAACATCAAACAGTTATATAGAGTTAACCCCTTTGAGCTTTTTTGATCTACAGTATAAAGCAGTCTGCAGCCAAGTTGTTCTAGAGGTTAAATAGATATTATTAGGGCTTAATTAGTAAAATGGCGGCAAATTTGTTTGTTTCATAACTTCATAACCAGAGACCTTCTCTCCTCTGTTTAACAACTACAATCTCAGATCAGCTCAGATCTCCAGGACTGTTAGCAGCAGAAACAGAAACTTTATACCTGTTGGGGAAAATATGGACTATATTTGCTTTGCATTGTCCCCACATGATGGCAATGATATAGTAGGATCCAATTCAATTCTTGATTAATATGGGTTGTTGCTATGTTGTTGTAGAGTGTTTTAAGATATTGTTCAATGTGCCCTTTTTAACTTTGAGCCCCTGCCCCTCCAAAGCTCTCTGCACGGCCCTGGTTGTCTGAAAAACTCAAAGAAGGATTTTAAAGCCCCCATACATCCCCCCAGCCTCCAGGTTCTGCGTTACGGCCCTGCGTTTGGTGTCAAAGCGCAGCGCAGAGCTCCTCCTGCAGCTCCACGACTCACATGGCTGCACAGATTTGTGACGCTTATCTTAATATTAATGAATATAATGGCGTTAAGTTGCCATTATAATTATTGGCAACTACGGACACGTTTATTCGTGGCTGTTTTCACGTTTATTGCGCTGTTCAAATTAGTCTCAATTGCAGTTTGCAGTTTTCTGGAGCGCAACGCGAAGCTCGACGTCATTCAGAGGTAATATATTAACTTGACATTAACAAAGACACAGCGGGACGGATCTTCCGGGAAATGATGGACAGGGAGAGCCTGACTAAAACTACCTTAGTGACGGACAAATTCTGGGATTTAGTATGAGTCTCTGCTTATTTCCAAGCCCAAATGAGCAAAAACGAGCCCAAAAAGGCGCAACCCGCCACTCATTAAATTTGCAAGCGACTTAAAAAAAACAAAAAACGCCGAAAGCCGCTTATATTAATCGGACTTGGCGACAGAAACTCAAAATAGTTCCAGTTTTTCCACCAACAAAATGCGCATCTCCCTCCATTGTTTACATTTCTGTCGCATAGAGACGTCGGTCACTCGACAAGATGCGTAGAGAAAATACGATTAAATAGCAAAAGAAAATAGTAACGCACAGTAACGCAAAGTGATTTCGATAAGTAACTGTAGTCTGACTACTGGATTTGAAATAGCAACGCGTTAGATTACTCGTTACTGGAAAAAGTGGTCCGACCACACCAAAAGTGTCAAAAGTGTTACTGACATCACTGTGTGGGATTGAGGCTGTGTATGTCTGTGGTGTAATAATAATGTATTAAATGATAGGATATAAAGTGTATATTCTATCATTTCTGGTGCACAGTGACCTATGCAGTCCAGTGGACACGTTTTGACTGCGCTGCATTTGATAAAGACTGCCATACAACTTATTAATGCGCAAAAAAAAAAAGTTTGCAGGGATCTATATTTGTAGATATCTGTGTTTACTAGTGCAAAATGTAAATTTACTCCTAAAACCTCTTGATGCAATATATTTTCCAAAATGCTTAGGGATCTGTTCTGCACACCAAATGAAGTAATACAAAGTAAAGTAGATATTTGTATTAGTCATCAAGGAATAACCCTGAAAGACGTAGACCTTTGCTCCCCATGCAGAAGAAGATTTCTGGATCTCTGAAGGATCCACTCACAAAGATGATGTTGATAAATGACAAAAAAACAAATATATTCTGCTACAAAAAAGCAAAAAAAAAGAGGACAATTCCCTGAACTGCAAGCAATTTCAAAGTTTACATGTAGATTTTATTGAGTTAAATAACTATTAAGGTAAAAAAAAAAAAAAAATTATGTCTGTGATTGTTGAAGCATTTTCAAAATAGATAAAATATTTTCAGTAATTAATCCTGACACTTATGATTGTAAAATTATTCTTTATAGATTTTATAGTGATACGTGAACACATTTTGTGAACAATACTATTAAAATTGTTGATCAATGTTGAAAATAGATGTGAAGAGTTATTGTTCATACCATCCTTCAAAGTTTAGGGCTGATTGAAAGATTTTAGAACAATAAAAACTGGGGTTTTTTAAAGGGTATTGGAAGAAGCATTGGGTAATTCTACAATTAAATTTATCTCAGAGGGAGAAATGGATGCGGTTGATTATATATAAAACATTTCAGTAAAGGAAGTAACTGCTGACCATGGCAAAGCTGTAAAATTGCAGATATACACCTCAGATTGTAAAAGTAGCTTTCTTGTAATGGTAGCCATTTGGAGATGCAGGAAGGACTGTTTACAAAAGGGGATGCTCTTTTAATGAGCACGGTGACAATAATTGCTACAATGCTGTGCCCCATTGCCATATGAATGACAGTGAGTCTGTGCTGTCTTTAATGGTTCCTTTGATTACCAACCCTAAGTGGGACATTGTAACCCACTCAGGGTTACAATGTCAAGAAAAGAAAAATCACAAAGGATTTTATTTTAATAACCTGTTTTTGCAGTAGTGACTGAATTGCTTCCTTTGATCTTAGGTAAAAACATTTAGAGTTTCTGCTTAAACTTAAATGACATTGAATTATCATAATTATATTAGACTTTTAGAATCACAAGAGGGATTTTCATTTCCTCATGATCTGACACATGAAGCCTAGGCGTAAATTCAAACTGGAAGACTATTCATCTCACCTGCTCAAAAAAAGATGTCGTCACACGTCTTGATTCCAACCTATCGGTGATATTCTACTCCTCCAATCATCAAGCATCGCTCCCTTGATAAGGTCCAGCTGTTCATCTGCTTCCGCTCGTTGGCTGAGCTTCAACCTTCCTCCACCCCTTCTCCGCCTTCAACTCAAGACTTCTTCAATATCCATTCAGTCTGCAGCATCCTCTCCACCACCAGTGTCCGGGCCCAAGGAGGGAAGATGTTTCTAATCTTCATACACAGCGGATCATTCTCTCTGACAGCAGTTACCAGCGCAACGTCTTCCTCCTGGGTCCGAGCGCCAAAGACTTTCATTTGTCAATTAAACTTTCTAATACCACTCTCTCTCTTTGTGAGTCTTTCCTGGTTGATGCTTTTGATGCTTCCAGATCAGGAATTTTGTGTGTCCTGACAAATCAGACAATGTGTTTTCAAGAAGTGACTGGGAGATTATCTTCATCGCAGTCATACCAAATGTTCAGCTTCCAAATGATTTCTGCATTTGGAGCACAGTACTTGGATTGGTCTGATTGCAACTTAGGCAGTAGTGCCTGATGTGGGAAATTATGTCCACACCACAGTGAGTTATGAACTTATGTTTTTTCTGAACATCTTCCTGGAGACTGATAAAGCTTTTTCAGTAGAGATCTCAACACTTTTGCACCAGTGTTGCAGCATTGTCAGTGGTTGGATCTGCTGACTACTAAAATGTGTGCATTGTTTTTTTAAGAAACCTGTTTTATTTGTGTCTTAAATAGTTTTCACCAGCAATTTGAGGATTCCATACTACCCCACTTTGTATGTTCTTGAACCTCTCCAGGGTGAGTGACTTTCTACTGTATGCAACGTACATGAGTTGAAGACACCAATGAGCAGAAATGTTTAATTGTTGATTTATTTGTCTCAGGTTAATGATTTTTGTATGCTCAATTGCCATACCTATGTTTTACATAAGTTTTGCTTGAATATGGTTTGCTACAACCAGAGGAAAACTCCTCGCAAAAAAATTGCCTGTGATGACCTCTAAATCAAACATGTTTTTGTTACATTTGATCTACATATATTGTTTTACTTAATTTTGCTATTGATTTTATTTAAGGTTTTCCATTCTTTTAGGCTGATTTCTTGTGGAATCAAAAGGGGGGGGGGGGAAGGGGTTGTGGTGTCACACTTTAAACTTTAAGAACTTTGTGCTCTGAGAGTGTTGACTCACTTACTGAAGAACAAAAGATTGAGGGTTATTTTTTGAACTATGTATGAATTGTGCCTGCAGTGTAAATACAAGAGGATATGAAAGTAGGCAGTTGCAAAATGTTTTTGTATACCAGTGCTGTGTAGGAAGAGGTGACAATAAACTACACAAAGACAAGATGTGCATTTCTGTCACTTTATTGATTCAGTGTCTTCATCTTAAGATAGAAGAAATTTCCATAACGAGAGGTTACCACTTTAGCTCCTAATCCATGAAGCCCCCATACCTCTTTTTTCGCCCACTTCCATTTTCCCCAGATGTTTTTTGAGCTCTACCATTCTTGCTATTGTCCACAAGCCATTCAGGCCTTCCCACCCGCCTCATGAACCCTCCGTAGCGCTTTTTAAGAGCATGACCCAAAAGTGCCTCAAGAAGATTGCCTTTTATCACATCCCCTTTAATATGGTGGTTGAAGCCTCCATACCTCTTCACCTCCTCCATTTCATCCCTACTTTCCTCCATGTCATGATCTTTTGTAGTACCAATGATCTTTAAGATTCCCAGCCGAGTGTCCTCTTCCTCATTGTGGTTCTCCAGGTTATTCAGTGCCCTCTGGGCAGATGATGAACGACGAGACATGAAACCTCCATAACGTTTCATGAAACCACCATACTTTTTATCAATTTGATGTTTAGGTGAACGGACAGCCTCCTCAGTCGTCATCTTCCAGTCATCAGGAAGATGTGGCCAAGCCACATCTTCCTGGCTTGGCTGTTGAAGGGGGTCAGCATCCACAGAAACACTGTCATCACTCTCAGTTAAAAAGTCCTGGCACATGCGAAGTCTCTGGGTGTCCATCACACCTTCACACTCAAGAGAGCATGTCTGGAAGAAAAGAAAACACACTGTTAGAACTTTCACCAGGGTTTTTCCCAGCATATTAGAAGCCTGGCGGACTGCAAGGCTTTACTTGCCCAACCCGCCGGGCAAAGTGTTGCTTGTTTTTGTTTTGATTTAAAAATAAGAAAAAATGTCGCTTATATATATATACAGTACAGACCAAAAGTTTGGACACACCTTCTAATTCAATGGGTTTTCTTTATTTTCATGACTATTTATAAGGCAAGAAATCCCACTTATTAACCTGACAGGGCACACCTAGTGAAAACCATTTCAGGTGACTACCTCTTGAAGCTCATCAAGAAAATGCAGAGTGTGTGCAAAGCAGTAATCACAGCAAAAGGTTGCTACTTTGAAGAAACTAGAATATAAGGGGTATTTTCAGTTGTTTTACACTTTTTTGTTTAGTTCCTTATTTCCACATGTGTTATTCATAGTTTTGATGCCTTCAGTGTGAATCTACAATGTCAATAGTCATGAAAATAAAGGAAACTCATTGAATTAAAAAGTGTGTCCAAACTTTTGGTCTGTACTGTATATATATATATATATATATATATATATATACATATATATATATATATATATATTTTTTTTTTTAATAAGCTGGACAGAAAACCATCTTTTCTGCACTCAGCATTTCACTGGCACAGCAGAATAATTCCTGAAAGATGGATTTATAGTTGATGCATTGCACAGGGCACGAAGCCAGGAGCGTAACCTAATTACACTGCTTGTGCCTCTGCGCACCTACTTTCACTAAAACTGCACACATTCTCACCTATATGGGCATTTCTTTAAACACCCAGTGAGGACTCGTGTTTCTTTGGAGAATTCTTAATCAAGGTAGGCATCAAGTTTAAAAGTAACAGCGTTTAAACCGCAAATATAACATACAGTCAGGATTTCAGAGGTGTGTGTTGAGCATGCAATGAGAATCATATATCTTTGAGAACAAAGGATTACATATCAAACATGCTGCTCAGCTCGTGACTCTGTGTCTGCATCGCAGTTTGAGAAAGGTTTATGTCCGTATTCCTCGGTGGGACGGTGCATTAGTGTGCCAGTGGTTTAGCCCTTGGAGGAGATTTTGTGCTCGCCTCATATGTCATGCTAAACACCAATTTTTTGTTTTGGTTTGGTTTTTTGCGGCAACACAATGCATCAAACTGCAGCATATCAAATGCTGTGTTTACTTACAGTCAGGCAGAGTTGCTGCGAAAACTTGCCCTGTAAATCTGGAAAGCCAAAACATTCTCTGTGGCGCTTATTAAAGCCTCAATAGACACGAAATGGAAGAGCTACTAAAGCCACATAAATTAAATCTCCACGTTTGTGTTTCTGCATCCATCAGAGAGATGCAGAATGCAGTGCATTTAGTTCATCATGTAGGGCCGCTCCAACGTTGTATGAAAAGAGTAGAAAATTTATTTAATGCTGGAGCCCTCCAGCACTAAATAAAATTGGTGCACAACATCAGCACCAATAACAGTGTTTCCACATAGATTTATGCCCCTTTTCCACTGGAAAAGGAAGGGACATAGGCTTTGAGCTGTAGGCTTTGAGCCATGCCCCAATGTTTTCAATATAAAAGAGAGACATTGTGAGATCCATGTCCCATTCAACTTCAGCACCCAGCTTGTGGACAATGCTTGTGAACCAGACCACTTAGGATGTAATGTGTTTGAACACAAACCAGGCATTACAATTACATCTCACTTTCCATTCAGGACAATGTCTTCTTAATGATAATGGAAGAAGGACTAACAAAGGACAAAGACAACAGCTGGATAGCACAATTACCATTCAAACTGCCACGCCAAGAGCTCCTTAAAAACATTATTCAGTAATAATGCCATTTTTCCTGAAAAACGTTGTTTGCATGAGGTTACAACCAAACACCACATAGTAACGATGACACGCCATGTTACAACCAGAGCATTAACTGTAACCACTAAATCCCAGCTGCTGCACTTTGTCAAGACAGCAAATCTCAGAGTACGACTGGATTTGACTTAAAACTGTCAACAGAGAAATTGCTTTGATTGCCCTGACAGGATTCGTACTGAGCTTTCATAGCTGTAGGCATATGAAGACCAAATTAATGAACAGGAAAATTGAACTGAATGAGGACATAATACTACCTGATAATGACGGCCAAATGAAGCCTCGTGAAGCAATGAAGCTTCCAGCCCATTGCTTTGCCTAAAGGTTCATTACTCGATGGTTCATAACATCTGCTGCTGAAACTGTGGGCACACTTGCAAAGCAAGTCAGTCAATGCTCTCCTTATGCATTGCAGGGCAGTTTTGTCACTCAGATCTACATTCTTCAAAAAAATAGTAAATGCAATATTGTCACAGTTTTTGTCAAACTCTTGTTCAGTAGCAGGAGAGTCAATTAAATCCTCTTTAACTGTAATCTTGTTTAGTTATTAAAATGATTTGTAGCCAAACTAATCCTGGAATATGTTGACTGTCAGTGGCTGTTTTCTTTGAGTTGTGATTTGCCTCCTGAAAAACTGAAATTCTTCAAAACTTCTCTTTTTCTTGGATTTCTACTTTTCTCTCTGATCTTATCCCTTACATTTTTACTCACCAGGACAGGATTTTACTCTTCCAACAGCTTTAATCTGTTTCTGTTGTGCAAGACTGATATGTCGTTACTGATCAAAATAATGATGGGAATTTCCACAAGGTGAACATTTTGGAGGTGAAGGGGTTCATTATTTTTATTTAAGAATCTTGTGAATGATCATATCAAAGTATTCCCAGATGTCAGAGATTTTCTTCTTGCTGGCTCCATTTCAATCAAGTTTATTTGTGTAGAACATTTCAGCAACAAAGCAGTTCAAAGTGATTAACATAATAAAAATACTAAAATATAAAGTCATAAAATACATCACAATCAACAATTGAGAAAACCAGTAACAAACATTACATTTTGATGAGTGCCATCATCAAAATCCTTAATACAGATCAAATATGTTGGTCAATGTTATTTCAGCCACTGCTAAAGACAAATACTCTCCTCTGATGTGCGGCCAAATACAATAACCCATGAAGCAGCAAGGTTTTCCAAGCTTTTATTTTGAAAACCGACACGAAAAATAAAGCAGTCAAGTGACCCATGCAATGTGAGGCGCCGTTTATTTCCAGTCACGTGGTTTTTAGCAAGACAAGCATCAAAGTGTGGCTTCATCTGACACGCTCCCTTTTTACTAGGTACACGCCTCAAAGCCTGGCTTCAGATTTCTCATCACTACTACCTGAGATCCAGGGAGAATGAATTAGTGCCCTCTGCTGGCAAACACATAGAAAATACAAGGAATACTAAAAGAGCAGTAAATCCAGGATAACTAAATAAATTGTGGGTGGGAGTTTCCTGTGGTAAATGAGCCTGCCTGGACAAGGTGGTAAAAAGATTCTGACTTTTTTATGACATTTCTACTATGTTCAGTGAAGTCATACATTATTCATGTGATTATATATAAAATAATTATTCTCCAAATAAAACACTACATGCTTACATGATTGGGTGGTAAGGTATCTGGAGGGCAAAACCAAATGAAGAATGATCAGAATGGATTACACAATGACATATGGGATATTCACAAATACATGTTTTAAGTAAAGGTTTGATTTACTTTAAAAATGCGAGTATAATGGGGGTTTTTTTTATAAAGAAATGCCTAACATAAAAGCAGGCACCAGAAGGGAAGATCACTCACCAGTGTTTAGAATTAATGAGTATGCACACTAATTTATTGTTTTAATCATCAACCCACTGAGTAAAATGTAAATGCTAAATCTTTTCCATATAAACATCCCCTTTTAACCTCACCTACTGTGTATTGTGCAGAGAGCTTTACTCCGTGTTTGTAATTCACTCCCTCTCACAGACACGGTGAACACTCAATGTTCCTTTTCATTCATGAAGATATTTATTTTAAATCGTCTCAGTATTTTACTGAGATTTTAACTTCGAAGAGAATAATGAAAACAATGCACTAAAGTGCAAAGAGAAAGAGAAGAAGAAAAGATGAGTGTTCAAGTATAAAAGAGAGAAACCACTAAGACGAAAACCTGCCTCCGTATCAGAACAATGTCATAGAGTTTTGTGTGCCTAATTTTTTTTTGTCTTTTCTAAATGTAGCTTAGAAAAAATTAACATACTAATTTTTTATGATATTATTTAATATATTTTATAATGATTATCCTTGATGATTTTGACGATGGCATTTGAAAATATGTAATGTCTGGTGTTTATGATTAGTTATTGTATTATGTTTTTATTATGTGAAATGCTATGAACTGTCTCATTGCTAAAATGTTCATACAAATAAACTTAACTTTCTCACTGGTATCATTAGTTTAATATATTGTACATTGCTACCACAAACATACAACAGACATTATATAATAATAACGTAGTTGAAAAATTATTTTTAAGAATAAGCCACAAAGGAATGAAAGAATGAGGAAATAAGGATAGTTGAAAAAACAACAAACTGAACTGCTTTTTTGAAACCATAACCATAAAACTTGAACATGAACCGCCACAGAATTTTCTTTGAGTAATATAGTATCTATCTATCTATCTATCTATCTATCTATCTATCTATCTATCTATCTATCTATCTATCTATCTATCTATCTATCTATCTATCTATCTATCTATCTATCTATCTATCTATCTATCTATCTATCTATCTATCTATCTATCTATCTATCTATAACCAGTATAAAATGTAGTCATTAATTGCTTTGTACTTAGGTATGAAAACATTCTTGTGTATGTCATGTTTGAAGTGATTAAGTGATCAAATTGTCTCTCTCGCTCTCTATCTCCCTAGAAGATCAAATTAATGTATTACTACAGTACCTGAGTTGAGAAAGCAGATACTTGTCCTTGCAGACTGTACACACAACGTGCGCACTCCGTCCCGCAGTCTGTTCCAGCCACCAGCAACACGCATGTTCCCGCAAGCAACATCCACAG
The DNA here is from genome assembly GCF_003331165.1 of Xiphophorus hellerii. Taxonomy (NCBI): domain Eukaryota; kingdom Metazoa; phylum Chordata; class Actinopteri; order Cyprinodontiformes; family Poeciliidae; genus Xiphophorus; species Xiphophorus hellerii. The sequence continues at coordinate 1,240,600 of NC_045677.1, forward strand.
GCAGCTGCACTGAGCGATTACAGCCATCGGCTAGGGACGGGAAATCACAGCAGTTATTTTCATTACTGCTCTGACTGAGTGTTCTGCTATGAATTTCATAAAACAGCTCAAGTAAAGCACGAACCTGATATACATTAACTTCAAACTGATTTAACAACTATCAACTTCCTATGCTATTATTATTATTTATCTATTTTCAAGGCAATCACAAGCTCTCTGCATAATTTGTAGTCTAAATTATTTATTAGACTAAAGTGATATTTGCCTATATGATGTGAATAAAAGTCACAGTGTCTCATTTGTTGATATTGTATGTAAAAAAAACCCCCACTAAGTTCTTGTAGCTAACAATTGTGACTGTAAATAAGGAAATATATTTGCGTCTTACCTCTGATGGAGTGAAAACAAGTTTTTCTACAATTTCTCTGAAACCAGGGATGAAAAGAAGGCGGGAGACTTGCGTCTGTGTTTGATAAATTTGTGCATGAAACGGTCTCTCCGCAGGTGTTTCTACACGAGCTGATCCACGAACAGAGAGGTCCAACTAATCTCCGACGAACTCAACCTCAACGGGCAGCCAGTGAGCTGAACCTGATGCAGTGTTGCAGCGGGGTGTTCGCCAGCTTTTTAAACTACGTTCTGGGCCTTACGTCACCGAATATAAAACTGCAGGGAGGAGATAAGTCCGTGACGTTGCAGCCCACTCACTTCCACCCCAGAAACCCCGGAGCTCACCGCAACACGACAGTGTCCTCTTTTCTGTCACACATGCTCTTTAATCCTTTTAACCATGACTTACAAAAATAAGTTAATCTTACTAAGCTACCAGCAAAATGCACTAATGACTTATATTTATGAAGTAACAATTACTTACATGATGAAAAACACAAGGTACTAGCAAACCAGGCGGTCGCTTCGCAATTCAGTCGGTAATTAAGCAATATTATCACAAATCATTACTGGAAAAAAAGGGAAAAAAAATCGGTTCCACTTCAGCCCTAGTGGCTGATATTAGCTATTTTAAGACCATCAAAAAACTTTGAGGTGACTCATTAATTGAATGTCCACAACATCTTTTAGATTTTCTTTATGCTAAATATTTTATTAGTAAGGCAGTTTTGCAAGGGTCAGTACAGCTTAATTCAGTAGCAGAAATAATCAAATAAGTAAAATCAGTCATCTAGTCTCTTTCCCTAATGCTGACACTGAGAACTAAAAAGGGAACCTTTGAGAGAGACGGACGGAGTTTGGCGTTTCGAACCCCAGATCTGGCCTGATGATGAAGAAGGTGTTGCAGCAGTAGGAGGAAGTTGATCGATGAAGGCCGGGATCTCTGTAGGTCTGATGAGCTTCTTCTCCACATGGATGGTGAGGTCACACAGGACTTGGGTGCTGCCAGGAAGGAAGGCACCAGTTCTTCTTCTTTGTCTTGGTCTTTGTCTTTGCCTTAGCCTTTATCTTCATCTTTGTCTGAAGATAAAGGCAATTATCTTCAGACAAAGTTGGGGTCTGAACCCAGATGGTGAGAGAAGTGCGATTTGAAGCCACAGGTTGCGGGGCTGATCGGTTGGTCCCCATGCACAGGACAGTCTTCGGCTCTGTGGCCCCGGCTCTTCTTCAGCTGCAGAGTTCTTTGTCCATCTCGATCTTGGCTCGAAGCTGCCCGGAGGATCCAACGAAAGGTTCCTCTTTTGCACCCACCTTTTATAGGGTTTATCCACCCTTTTGGTGCGTTTGCATTGGCTAGCCCTGATGTTGTGCTTGTTTCATTGGCTGGTGCTAATGTCTCAGGGTTGCTCAACCTCCTATGTCCATTGCCTGCACAACCCTTTCTCTGAAACGTTTATGTTGTTCAACAACCTGCTTCCAAATAAGGCGTTGGTCATCTCTGCTCTCCTGTCAGTTCCCCTATTTCCCCTAACCTTTCACCTTTCACCTACCATCTACCTTCAACATATCAGTGATCTTTAATTGCAGTTACACCTTTTTACACCATTTGAAGTTCAATGTCAAAATCACATTTATAACTTCTTTAGCTTCTCTGATTTAGCATTCATTTATAATTTTATAACCATAACTTATTAATTACTCTTATTATAATCTTAATGTGAGTTATTACAGATGTTTTCTGAAAAGAAACCAAGAATAATCCATGATTCTTATTATTTGATACCAAAGTTACAGTTACTTGTTTTTCTTGTAAGTGTACCCACAAGTGTAAGTTTAAGTATTATTATAAGTAAACCAATATTAATATAAGTATTTTACTTTGAATCTTATCCAATTACTCAAAATGTTTAGATTTCATTCTTTAAAACTTTCATGCTTTAAAATAAGGAATAGTCTAAACTATTTTTATAAATCTGCAGGCTGGAAACTTACTTCCTCTTTTTTCATGAAACCTGCTCTTCCTGTTTCATGACTCTCTCTGTCTGACTATGATTTCTTATGATTAGATAGAAAAAAGAAGTAGAATTAAAGCAAAGTTTGCAGGAGACAAAAACAAAACACACACAACCAGATGGATTTTATTGACATTTAAGTCTACTGTTGGACCTAGATGTCACTTGAGTGATTCATTTTAAAGATAACTTTATTTATTATTACTGTTAGACTTAAATCTCCAGCATGGGGAAGTGGGATGAGCTCGGGTTTTCTTGACACCCCCTCCACGAGGTCAGACCTTTCACATGCTGGGAGTCCATCACCCTCCTGCAGTTCGCCGTCCTCATCCCCTGGAAAGAGAAGAGGTTCGTCTGGGATGTGAAGATGCAGATTCCTCATCCTCAGTTGTCACAAAGGGCTCAGTGTAGTCATCAAAACTCCACTTCTCTTGACACCCCCTCCTTGGAGTTTTGATTTCCCCCATGAGGTGATGAATGTCGAAGAAAACTTGGATCGCTCTGATTCTTCTACAGGAACCTTCGCTGGATGAACAGTCAGTCCTTCAGGATGTGGGAAGGTTCTTTAGGGAAGGGAAGATGGGCTGAGGCAGAAGGCCTAAAAAAAACAAATTCTGGCTGTTCAGCATAGCAAAGCAAAAAGCATAAGCATCATGACGCTTTATCCGTAATCATGATCCTTTTCCATAGCTGGGGTCGTTAAGGGGTACTGGAGTTGTCGGAGACATCACTTTGAACTTTTTCAGGTTCATTAGTCTTGAGGAATTGTCCAATCCAAAAACTGCAGTCTTTGGACCCCTTCATCAAAACTTAGCCAGGTTGAAGTGTGATGAAGGTGGAAAAAACCCCCCAGCTCTTTCTTTGGATGCAATTCATCGTGTGGGACGCAGTTAAGTCCTCAGGTTGCTTGTAGGCTTGTAAAATAAGTTTCTGATGCCATGCATTGAGGGGTAAATTCAGCTTGCGTTTGGTTTGATAACACACATACACTGTAAAACATTTGAGCCGTCTTCAGTTGTTTCTACTATTTTCTATTCATTAAATCAAACAGATTCAGCAAATTGTAGATTTTAAACCTAAATGTGTGAGTCCATTAAAGATAATTTTAATCAGAAGTTGTTTTAAGTATTTATTGATTTTGCAACCCTGTAAGAGTCGAATAAACTAGAGCTCCTAGGTCATCACTAAAAAAACAACCCTGTTCATACTAGATGTTCCTGAGCAGAATTCATTGTGATGTAAAAAAAAAAATCATTATCAGATCAGAAATTTCATTGATGCAATTTGAAACAAAAATCTAAATTATTCTAAAGTAAAATAGGCATTTACTTTAACTCAATATTGTGAATGAAACTAACAGAGAAATGTCTGCTCTTTTACTAGGAGACGGCAGTTTTCTCCCTCCTATTGTGAAATAACTATTTTGTTTCAATTTAAGGCATTAAGTTAAACGAAGAATTCAAGACAAAAAAAAGAAGTTTCTAGATAACTTGTTTCTAGATAACTTGTCTCTTGTAGATAGTTATCTAGAAAGAAGTTTCTAGATAACTATTTTGTTTCAATTTAAGGCATTAAGTTAAACGAATAATTCAAGACAAAAAAAAGAACAACAGGAACTTGTCTAGATAACTTGTCTCTTGTTATTAAATCAACTTCATAAACTAAATTCTGAGATAAAACCAAAACAATCTTGTGGACTTGAACTACATTTTCAAGGCAGCAGGTGGACTCTCATTTTCAAATTAAACCACCTTCAAATGTTTCACAGTGTACAAATGGCATCTCCTTTTCTTTAAAAAACAAATTTCCATCCATACCCTCCAGGTGTTGGGTCTGACTTCAATGCTTTGTTACAGGATGGATCTTGGTGATTTTCTATGACGCCGCTTCTTCCTCACGACTTCAGCCTCTTTTCCAGTTTGATCCATCAGTTTGTGACAGGAGTTCTTCTTTAGCATAGTCCAATTTCTTCAAGGCCCTCCCAGTCCACAGCCTTGAAGTTGTTCTTTGAACGGCAACCACCCTGTAATAGTGGCCAGTCTAATGTAGGATGGCATGGTGCTTGATTCTCTGGCCATCTTCTCGTAATGTTCTGGTTCGCTTTAGCTAAGAACTGGCTTGAGCACTGCTTCCTCATGGACCCCTTTCTTCATCAGTAGTACTGTGTTGCAGTTCAGTACTCACTTTACAAAATCTTGGGCGTTGAATCTCAGCTTGATCACGGTAACTGCAGGCCGATCTTGAGATTTAATCCAAACTCTCTGCCCTGTTTTCAATGACACTTTGAGCTGCAACTTCCCTTTTCCTTCTCTGAGCAAAAAGGAGAAGTGTCTTCGCCTCCCTGCTTTCTGTGACGTGAACGGTGTTCCTCTGCAGGGGAAGACCTGCTCTTCTAGCAGTTGTCACTGTGTCCATCAGCACCAAGAGGTACTTCTCACCTCTCTTTCCTGTTGTCCCCATTGGCTCTGCTACATCCATGCAGACTGAACCCCATGGGGCTGTGCTCTTGATGAACAAACCTTCCATCCGCTGCCCTGGGTGCCCTGCGTATTGACCACATACCTCACAGTCACACAGCTGCATCGGATGGGCTGAAGGGACATCCAGCAGTCCTGCTTGCTCAGTTCTTCACGGGTGTGTAGCACGCCTGCATAGCCGAGTGCCTTATGCACGCACCGTACTACCCCCTCCCCGTACTTCTCTAGGACCACCTGTCCTTAGGTGTTCTGTCCCACCTCAACCCCGGCAGAGACTCTCTTTCTTGGTGGCACGAAAGATCGTCATCTTTGCCCCTCCATAGGGCTTCTTCTCAGGTGTGCGCCTTGTCGCTGCACCTCGAGTTTCAGGCGGAGCCTCAGTTCTGCTTTCTTCTTCCATAAGTTGTGATGAGCTACTTGTTTCCCTCTTGCGCTCTCAAGCTGCTTCTCTCGGGTCTGTGTGATGATGTCAGCTGCTGGTGTTTGTTCCTCTGTTGCCGGATGTCTTCTCGATGGCTGCAGTAGAGGCTGTAGTCGCTGTACTTCCTCATCCATCGTCAGCTGATGATACTTTTCTCTGTTTCTTGTGCATGCTTGCAGGCTGGTATTTCTTTTCTTGTCGACATTACATCATGGACCACTCCAGCAAAAGCGAGCCAACTTTTCTTTGTCTGGGGTTGATGTTTCAGTTCCTCATTCTTTAAATTTTTTAAACTTTAAAACGGGTCAATTTGACCTGCAACATAACAGGGGGGTTAACTGATACACAAAAATTAGTAAGTCATGCTTTTACATGAGACACACTATCCTCTATTAAAATTTTAAGTCATATTCACTAGTTTAAATCATTTCAATATTAAATAATATGTTTTCTTCAGTAGCTTCCATGTCATGTGCCCCATTAACTAAAAATCAGTGTGAAATTGTTCTACTAAACTGTATATATGAGGCACATATATACAGTTTATTGTGATGGCGAAATTAAGCTTCATCAAACACTGAGGCATTCCATCCAATTGTTTGACTTGTGCCGATGTGGTGCTTCATTTACTCTACTGCAACGTCAAGTGGACTATACATATATATAAAATGGGTAATATGAAAACGACATAATAGCCCTACAATGAATAAAAAAGTAAATGTTTGTGATTCTGATACCTAAATTCTGATTATAGTTTTTATCTGTTTATATAAAACAATGTCTGAATCAAAAAGAAAACTGGAAACAAATGGGGGAGAGAGTTGTGTTTGGTTTGTTTCTCTAAACAAGCTATGTCAGTAGAGACAAAATTACATTCATTATTTATTGCTTAAAAATAAAAACTTTAACTGTGCTTGGATTTAGGTGGTTTATCTGTTTTGAGATAATTCCGTCTGCTACAGAAAAAACCCATGCTCACAGAACACGAATACAGCAACAACAACAACAAAAATGCATCAGCAGGTTGATAAATGTTTCTAATTATCTCTTGGTGTCTGTTATGGATGACTGCATTAGGGTTTCAGCCCTTAACAAACATGATAGTAAAAGGCTCATGCTGGGTTACTTTTCATAACCTGGTAAAACCAGTCCCTTGTGCTACGCTTTGTTTTGCTCAAAGGGTCTGGACCCTCGGCTGTTGAGAAACCATTGCTTGCTAAAGGCCTGGACTTTAGCAAGCAATGGTTTGAAATGATTGGATCTGATTGGATTTACCCAATTGCAAATGTTTAGCTGTGATGTATGTAATTCGCCACCCTGAGAATGAAGGAAGCTATGCTATGAAGCTTACCGGAAATTGCTTGTGCTGTAAGCAACATTACCCCACTACAAAGGGACAAGTGCCGAGACATTTTTTTTCAGCACTAAAATGACTTTAGCATTCCTCTTCAGCTTTAATTAGTTGGAAGCGTGGCCAACATGGACCGAATTGCTTCATTCACTTCCTCTGCTGTCATTGCAAAACTACAACCATGGCCAGACTAAAAATCTAAAACAGCACAGAAACACAACATCGTTTATAGTAGGTTCTTGCACCGCAAGCCTCTGGAGGATCCTTCACCTTGAGGTTCCAGAGGCACCAGCAGCTTCAAATTGTCATGTTGGATTTTAGTTTCCTTGCCCACATGCAGGTGCGCACAGAAGAACAGACTTTACTGTTAAGAGGGTTTGTCTTTAACCAGTTTAACGATTGTTCAGGAATCGAGAAGAGAGGACGTCAGAAGGGGAACGAGAGTCCAGGTAGGTTCGGGTGGTCCGGGACAGCAGCGGATCGGAACGGCTTGGTAGGACCAACCAGCGAGACGCGCCCGAACAGCGAAGTTCCAGGCTTGGCTCCGGGAAACGTGATCAAGGTCTGTGAGGTAACAGAGAGAAAATGACAAAATGACTGGACAATACTTGACATTGACTATGACAAATCTTAAGGCTGAGTCTGACCAACAAGTGGTAACCATCGAGCGATGACTGGTGGTTCCACCGCTTCTTAAGAAGCCTGCCGCCGGTTACCGGAATCCGCTGCAGGTGCGTCAGGCTGTCAAACTCCTCCGCGTAGCTCGTCTCTGAAAAGAACCCTCACTCCAACCTGAATCCTGACACAAATAACTGTTTGCTGCTTTGTAAAGGCATTTTAACAGCTGCTCTCTTAATCTGATGAATTTGTCTAACAGAAATCTTCCTCATTGTGCCTTTATCTGTACAAACTCATCTTTGTTCTGAATCAGCCACAAATCTCTTCACAGTACGATAACGCTTCAGTTTTCGTTAAATATCTAATGTTTTCATACCTTGTCATACGGCACTACACTATCTGATGATTTTCATCAGCATAGAGATCCTTTCTCTTTCCCATATTGCTTGAAACCTGTGGCCTGCTTAATAATGTGGAACATCCTACTTAAGTAGATTTCCTTTAATTGAGCTCACCAGACAAACTTATCAACCAGCTCTCTGAAATTAATTATTGTGATTCAAAGAGCCCTGACACACAATACCATCTATACATTTAATAGCACAACAAAAAACTTAATCTTTATGACACTTAAATCCAATTTGTATAATAATTTGGAACACGGTGTATATAAATGATAAGTTCACCAATACCTAAATACAATCAAGTGATTCATAATATCACATTTTTATAGTATTACTTATTTTAAAAGTTTATTACAGAATACAAAATTTAAATGATTAAACATTTTATTATTAAAACTTAAACCTCTGGAATTACAAGATACTGCCAGATTTCTGACTGCTTGACACAGCTGAAACATTATACAACTCTTTACCTTAGCTTCATTGTCCAACTGAAGTCATTATCAGCACAAGTATAACAAACATGTTTTTTAATTAGGAAAAGGTGTTCTGCTAACATCACTAAGGTGTTTGGCTTATTTCAGCTTTTATTATCACTGGCCTCAATAAAGATTTGCCTTATGAAGTCTGTCATCTCTCTAGTTTGTGTGTTTGCATGGCGTGTAGACGTGTGTGTCTGTGTGCTTGCATTTGAAACATTGTCACTTTCCTAACACATACTACATTGTGGAGATCAGCTGGTCCTTCTGAGGCCCAAGGTTTAGGTTTAGAACTAAGGTGTGAATTGAATGCAATTTAATTCATAGTGCTTGTAAAGATAGAAAGACATTCTTTGTGTGTGTGAGTGGAGGGGTGTATATTTGTCTGTGTGTATATGCTTCTTCAGCGAACAGTAACGCTAGAATGGAGAAGGCGCATGCATCCCAGGCGCATGTGCCTTCACAGATTGCAGAACATTTTTTATGTGCATATTTGGAAACATGTAGAAGCAGAGCATCTTTGAAAATGGTGGTAAAACCTTTGAGTCCTCAAGTTGAGAAAGTCAAGAGACTGCCTATCATGTTTGAATTCCTAAGAGTATTTCAATTCATATAATGCATAAAGTGGGTTTTTATTCCTATATATATATATATATATATATATATATATATATATATATATATATATATATATATATATATTACAGAATACCAAAAAGAATGATTAAACATTTTTGTTTGAAACAGGTTGTTTGATAAAACATTTTGGACCAAAAAGCAAAGCAAAAAAAAGCAAAAAAATAGATAATGATTAGAGAGATGTGCTGGACAGCGTGACTGGGGAGATGAGAACATTCAGGTGGGTGGCAGTGCCAAAGGGCAGTGGAAATAGTGGAAATTAGAAAATTACGTGCTATTTTCCTCTATTAGAGGTTTTGGAGATGAGATAAGGTAAAGACAATAAAGGACATAGATGAGGTGGCGAGACCTTAGAATGATAGCAGATATCAAAAACAAATTAGTTATGTAAGGAATAATGTTACAGTCAAGAAATAGGACAAGGAAGTCATTTATGAAAATGCGTCAAAACATAAGACTGATTAGTTGTAATATTTCTTATTCTGGAGAAATTGGTGGTCATAATGTTTCTTTGTGTGTACACAGAGACTCATACAAATATATAGACACAGCTGAAACAGTGTACAGGTAAAATAAAATGCTTTAACAAAAATAAAAGAAATTTGTACATATATAAAATACTAATTGATACAATTTTCAATTTACAGCCAAAAGAGAGAATTGTCATTTTAGCTGATGCAATCACTCCTGAGATGGACTATGAACCATTGCAGATAGCCAGGCTTATTTGACACACATACAACTAATATATCACTGATCTGGAGACTTGAGTTATACACTAATGCAAAAAAAAAAATCAACTTTATGATAGTTTGTATATTTGTCTAATACAATTTGACATTGGGGTATTTAATGTCAGTTTTAAAAAATGCTACAGTTAAAGTAACAGAAGTATAAAATGACAAACTATTTTAAAAATTCATAAATGTTTGATAAAACCTATTAAAAATTTAATTTCTATTGAAGAATGAATTATTGCACCCCTATAGGTCATTCCAATTGAAATGGTCATGATCACAGGTTTGGCAGAAAGAATTTAGACAAAGACCAGGAAGTGGTATGGTTTGGGGAAACATTACTGCAGCATGAAAAGCTTGAGAAATACATAAACAATAACTTGACTTTGTCAAATGACAATGGCTCAAAAACAGTAGTTTTAGTCCTGGTCCTCAGGATCCACTATGCTTCACATTTTAGATGTTTTCCTGCACCAGTACACCTGAATCAAATGAACGTTATGGTATTTAAATATACGTAATACAGCTTGGCAAATTTTGGCAAATATTTTTGCCCAGAAGGAAAAAGAGCAACAACAACTATCAATAACTATGTTCTTCTCTCAAAAAAACACACCTGCACCACAGGCTTCAGAAGAAAAAGACACTAGAGAGCGGAGTCAGGCCGCAGCATCACAGTCAGAGGAACAGTGAAATACGCGAGTCACAATTTGTCCTACTGTACTTCGTATTGATGATTACAATGATTATTTTACTGTAGTTATTTGTAAGAAAGCGTTCTATTTGTTAAAAAAATGCTTGGTCCTGAAAACAGGTTGTGTTCTTTGGTTTCAATGTAGAGTATTTAATTTTGTTGTATAATAATTGTAAATAATAAAGGTAACAACGTCATGGATTTCGCCTATCACGGGTTCTTTCTGGAACGCAACCCCTGCGAAAAACGAGGGTTCACTGTACTGCCTCCATCATTTGACCCATTCCAGTTTGCATACAAACCTAACCGCTTGACTGAGGATGCCATCTCCACTGCTCTTCATCTGAGCCTGGTACATCTGGAGAAAAGAAACACCCACGTATGGATGCTGTTTTTGGACTTCAGTTCAGCATTTAATACGATCATTCCCCAGGATCTGGTATGCAAACTGGTCTCCCTGGGCTTCAACACTCCACTCTGCAACTGGCTGCTGGACTTCCTCACTGAAAGAACTCAGTCTCTCTGTGTGGGTAATAACACCTCCAATGTCATTTCTTTGAACACTGGTTCCCCCCAGGGCTGTGTTTTGAGCCCCCTCCTGTTTGTCTCCCACGACTGTCGTCCTAGGTTTAACACCAACCACATCATGAAATATCCAGACAACAACTGTGGGATTAATTCAGGACAACAATGAAGTGAACTACAGAAAAGATGTACAACATCTTGTGGACTGGTGCAGAATAAACAACCTGCTCCTGAACATCGACAAGACAAACAAATTATTGCCGACTTCAGAAGGTCCCGATCGAACCACACACCACTCCTCATTAACGACAAAGTAGTGGAGATCGTCAGCAGCACTAAGTTCCTGGGAGTTCCCATTGCAGACAACCTCTGTAATGTTCAACATTACAGAGGTAATGTTGAACATTACAGAGGTTGGACAACTCACATCACTTCCCTGGTGAAAAAGGCACAGCAGTGCCTGCACATTCTAAGACAAATGAGAAGGGCTACCCTCCCACCTCCCATCCTCACCACCTTCTACAGAATAACCATTGAGAGCCTGCTCACCAGCAGTATCTCCATCTGGTCTGGAAGCTGCAAGGCCTCAGACTGCAAGGTCTCTGCAAAGAGTTGTGAAGACAGCAGAGAGGATCATTAGGTCTCTATCTATCCATACCATTGAACACAGATGCTGCTTAGCCAGAGCAAACCAGATCCTCTCTGATTCCACCCATGCTCTCCATGGTCTGTTCATCCAGTTGGCATCTAGCAGAAGATTCAGTGGCAGTGGCATCCGCTGTTAAACAGCCAGACTCAGAAAAAGCTGTCTCCCACTGGCCATCAGATTGCTCAACAATTCCATCACTAAAACTGTCTGAGACTGCTTGAAAATACTAAGTTATATACACTGCTCAAAAAAATAAAGGGAACACTTAAACAGGTGTTTAACACTTAAAGTGTTCCCTTTATTTTTTTGAGCAGTATATATTTAGCAATACATTATTATTTGTTTATTATGTAATTATAGGCACACTTGTGTTTCTGTGTGCGCTCCGGTGGCCAAGCGATGACATTTCATTGCCAATTTTACTTATGTTTCTTTAAGCAATGACAATAAAATAAGTCTAAGTCTAAGACCTAATCCACCCCAAAATTTTTAAAATTCCAAATCATAGGCAGAGTCAAAGCATGGATCTTAATCTCAATGAGATGCTGTGGGGAGACTTGAAACAGGTTGTACATACAAAGGAACATTCATATATCTCACTGCTGAAAATGCAAAATGCCCCCGGAAGAGCTGGAAGAAGTGGCTGGGGAGAGGGAAGTCTGGGCCTCCCTTCTGAAGCTGCTACCCCCGAGACTCGACCCCGGATAAGCGGAAGAACTTTCTGCAGAACCATGTCCTACAAACCTTACCACAGGGGCCGCTTTTCATTGGCTGATGCCCATTCTACGTGGTCACATGCGTGGCCATCTCACAAACACAAGTTTCCCGTTTTAGCTAAGTACAGCATAATGGCAGAACTGATACAACTTTTGCACCTTGAAGCCTGTCTGCTACACAGTCTTACATTAGCTAAACAGATCAATATCCAATGTGTACTGTATCTGACATACACTAAAGATTTTATTTTAGCAGAAAAGGCTTTGGACTAAACTGTTACTCGTGTTAGCCACTCTAGCACCAAGTACAGCTAGTCAATCAACCATTGCTGTGTTCAGGGAAGCACTGATTAATAATCGAGAAACAAATATCAAGCCTGGAAACTTGATATTGTAATGGACTGAATGTTATGTTTTTAACGTAATCTTTGCTCGTCTTGCAGGGCGCAGGCGATTGCTACGGTAACAGGTGCGCTTAAACTACAGAGAGAGAGTAAAAAGGTAGGAGTGGTTTTGAGTTGATCACCTGCTTTGGTTATTTTACTTTTGTTTACCTTTGCAGTGGCGCATTACAGCCGCTGTAGTTTCTAAATGTTGGACTAATTACCTCATTCGTTTGTGAGTTTATGTCATTCACAACAAACATCAAATAGAACAAATATATTTCAGAAAATTTTAACAAACAAATGGCTTCTACGCTTGGTGGGGAGTACAAAAACAAACGTGTCTTACCCACAGTCAAGCACAGTGGTGGGAAACAGAAACTAAATTCTACACACAGACAGTTAGAGGCAACTAAGGAGTATCTCAGGAAGTTCTCCTAAAGAAGCACCTGCAAAAACATGCTTGAGGTCAAGGAAAGGTTAGTTGTCTTACACACAGTTTAACAAATTCTTCCTCTCTGGGGTTAGAACACTAAACCTTAAAATATAAAACAACTAGTAATATAAAACTACTAATGTAAGAAAGATAACAAAACATAATAATTTTAACAACACACATTTTCAGTCTGAAAAGCACAATTTCATGTCTTTTGTTTCCAAAACTTTTAATACTTTTGTTTACATTTTCATTTTGAAAGCAGGACTTCATGTCTTTCTTCTCAACACTTATAACGCTTGCGCTCATTGCACTAATCTGCAGGAAGAGGCTGAGGATCTGCAGAAACTTATTGCATCATTCGCAAGATGACTCATTGCTTTACAAGCTCAAAAAGTTGCTTCTACTCAATACTGAGCAAAGGCTCTGAATACTTATGACCATGTGGTATTTCAGGTTTGTTTTTTGTTGTTTTTTTTAATATAAATTTGCAAAAATATCTACATTTCTGTTTCTTTCTGTGATGATATGATGCTGAGTGTACATTCCTGGGAAATAATACGACCTTTTTTGATTTTAGCAAATGGCTGCAATAAAACAAAGAATGAAAAATTTAAAGGGGTCTGAATACTTTCCGTACTCACGGTACATGTGATGAAAAGATTGAGTTGATAAAGAGTAAGAAATCACAGAGTTCAAACTTTGCTGAGGAGGATGTGCAACATGGACATACTCTTCCAAGTTGCCCATTTGAAGAGCTACTTGGAAGAGAATACCCAAGTTTTGTATGTTAGAATGATGCTGTTAGGAAGCAATAAGTCTTCTTTAACGTGTACGTAAATTAACCTTTCTTTGTGTGAAATGTTACCTTGTGGGTGTGTCTTTGAAGCAGCCATTTTGGGACTCCACTAAGGACAAGGAGGTTACCTCAAACCCAGCTTTTTTAGAAAAGGAGCAGTGATAAGAACTGGAGTTTGACTGGCTGGGGTAAATTGAAAAGACAGGGTTGACCAGTATATAAATGGACTGTTGGATGCAGCAGGGCTGTCATTTTTAACTTTGCTGTGTTGCTGGAAACTTAATAAACCAGCTTTGTTTGCTGTACAACAGAGTTTGCTGACTGTTTTTCCACACCACACATCTGCAACCAGGCAGAAAAAATACACACAAACACTTGCATGATGTACAAAAGCATTTGCAACTTGCTCAAAGAAATGAGAAATTGTTTTTATGTGCACAATTGACATGCTGATTTGAAGACTGAACAAGTAGTTTTGAGAATTTCAATTCTGTTATGAGAAATGCAATCAAGAAGCTGAAAAAACTGTACAATATTTTATATTAAAGTTCCCTTATTTTAATACCCTTTAATGCAGCGTGGTAAAACAGATTAAAACAGACAGACAATAAAAAATGGAATCATGGACAAAACACATTGGTTTCTGATCTGCATGAATGCTAACTGAATAGATAAGGCTCCAGGCTTGACAGTGCAGTATGTAACTTTTATTAAGAAAAAGTATCAATTTCTCCATATTTTGTAAAGCTGTAACCATATAGTGACAGTTATGAGTCAGA